>NC_071998.2:67469839-68149005 GCF_028885655.2 Pongo abelii | reverse complement strand
CTGCTGGATTTTGGACTTGCATGGGGCCTTATAGCCCCTTTGTTTTGGCCAATTTCTCCCATTTGGAAGGTCTGTATTTATCCAATGCCTGTACCCTCATTGTATGTAGGAAGTAACTAACTTGCTTTTGATTTTAAAGGCTCATAGGTGGAAGGGACTTGCCTTGTCTCAGATGAGACTTTTGACTGTGGACTTTTGAGTTAATGCTGAAATGAATTAAGACTCTGGGGGACTGTGAGAAAGGCATGACTGGTTTTGAAATGTGAAGACATGAGATTTGTGAGGGGCCAAGGGTGGAATGATATGGTTTGGCTCTGTGTCCTCACCCAAGTTTCATTTTGTAGCTCCCATAAAATTCCCACATGTTGTGGGAGGGACCCAGTGGGAGATAATTGAATCATGGGGGCGGGTCTTTCCCATGCTTTTCTCATGGTAGTGAATAAGTCCCATGAGATCTGATGGTTCTTAAAATGAGAGTTTCCCCTGCACAAGCTCTCTCTTTGCCTGCTCCCATCCATGTAAGACATGACTTGCTCCTCCTTGCCTTCCACTATGATTGTCAGGCCTCCCCAGCCATGTGGAACTGTAAGTCCATTAAACCTCTCTTTTCTAAATTGCCCAGTCTCAGGTATGTCTTTATCAGCAGTGTAAAAATGGACTAATAAAATACACTTACTACATACCCACAAAAATTAAAAATAAAAAAATTATTTAAACATACACACACACATAAAATAAGGCAATACTTTGAATAATGCTACACATATAAATTTGACCTCTTGGATAAAATGGATCACTTTCCAAGAACCACAAATTACCACCACTCATTCAATACAAAACAGAGAATTTAAATAGCTCTATAACTAGTAAGGAAATTGAAATTCATAATTTAAAAACTCTCTAAAAAATATCTCACCCTAGATTGTTTTACTGGACAATTCTCCATATATTTAAGGAGGAATTAACCCAATTCTATACAACCTCTTGCAGAAAACAGAAGAGCATGTCCCAATTCAATATAAGAAGGTATTATTACCTTGATACTAAAATCAAAGACAGCACAAAAAAGAAAACCACAGAACAATTTCCTTCATGAATATAAATGCAAAAATTCTTAATGAAATACTGGTAAATGGAAATCAGCAATATTTTAAAAAATCATTCATTATGACCCAGTAATGATCCCAGTTTATTCCAGGGACACAAACTAGATTCATTATTTAGAAGTCAATCAGTCTAATATACCCTATTTATAGGTTAAAAAAGAAAAATTACAAGCTCATATCAATTAATTCAGTAAAAGCACTTGACAAAATTGAGGATTCACTCATGATAACAGCTCTCAGACAAATAAGAAGAGAGGACAACTTCCTCAACTTGATAAAAAGTAGCTATAGGCCTGGCATGGTAGCTCAAACCTGTAATCCCAGCACTTTGGGAGGCCGAGGTGGGTGGATCATGAGGTCAAGAGATTGAGACCATCCTGGCCAACATGCTGAAACCCCGTCTCTACTAAAAATACAAAAATTAGCTGGGTGTGGTGGCACATGCCTGTAGTCCCAGCTACTTGGGAGGCTGAGGCAGGAGAATTACTTGAACCTGGGAGGTGTAGGCTGCAGTGAGCCAAAATTGTGCCATTGCACTCCAGCCTGGCAACAGAGCAAGACTCCATCTAAAAAAGAAAAAAGTAGCTGTAAAAACCTACAACTAATATTTTACCTGCCCTCTAAGATTGGAAAAAATGCAAAGATGTCCATTCTCACCACTCTTATTCAACATATCCTCGAAGCTGGGTGTGGTGGCTCATGCCTATCATATTAGCACTTTGGGAAGCCAAAGTGGGCAGATTGCTTAAGCTCCGCAGTTCAAGATAAGCCTGGGCAACATGGCAAAAACCGATCTCTATAAAAAATATAAAAATTAGCCAGGCATGGTGGCATGCGCCTGTAGTCCCAGCTACTTGGGAGGCTGAGGTGGGAGGTGGTTTGAGCTTGGGAGGTGGAGGTTGCAGTGAACTGAGATCTCGCCACTGTACTCCAGCCTGGGTGACAGAGGTAGACACTGTCTCAAACAAAACATAGTACTGGAAATTTTAACCAATTCATTGCAAAAAGGAAATAGACAATAAAGTAAAAAAGAGGTATACAGACAATAAATTAAAAAAGAAAACTGTCCATATTTGCAGATAATATCATTTCTATGTATCCCAAGGTATCTACCAAAAACCTCATAGAACTAATTAGTTCACTGAATTCTCAGTATTTGAAAGTCAAAAGGGGGGTGGAGCCAAGATGGCCGAATGGGAACAGCTCCCGTCTACAGCTCCCAGCGTGAGTGACGCAGAAGACGATGCATTTCCAACTGAGGTACCGGGTTCATCTCACTGGAGAGTGTCGGAAAGTGGGTGCAGGACAGTGGGTGCAGTGCACCGAGCGTGAGCTGAAGCAGTGCAAGGCATTGCCTCACCTGGGAAGTGCAAGGGGTCAGGGAATTCCCTTTCCTAGTCAAAGAAAGGGGTGAAAGACAGCACCTGGAAAATTGGGTCACTCCCACCTTAATACTGCGCTTTTCCAATGGTCTTAGCAAACGGCACACCAGGATATTATATCCTGTACCTGGCTCAGAGGGTCCTACGCCCACGGAGCCTCGCTCACTGCTAGCACAGCAGTCTGAGATCAAACTGCAAGGTGGCAGCAAGGTTGGGGGAGGGGCGCCCGCCATTGCCGAGGCTTGAGTAGGTAAACAAAGCAGCCAGGGAGCTCAAACTGCGTGGAGCCCACCGCAGCTCAAGGAGGCCTGCCTGCCTCTGTAGGCTCCACCTCTGGGGGCAGGTCATTGCCAAACAAAAGGCAGCAGAATCCTCTACAGACTTAAATGTCCCTATCTGACAGCTTTGAAGAAAGTAGTGGTTCTCCCAGCACGCAGCTGGACATCTGAGAATGGACAGACTGCCTCCTCAAGTGGGTCCCTGACCCCCGAGTAGCCCAACTGGGAGGCACCCCCTAGTAGGGGCAGACTGACACCTCACACAGCCGGGTACTCCTCTGAGACAAAACTTCCAGAGGAATGATCAGGCAGCAAAATTTGCTGTTCACCAATATCCGCTGTTCTGCAGCCTCCGCTGCTGATACCCAAGCAAACAGGGTCTGGAGTGGACCTCCAGCAAACTCTAACAGACCTGCAGCTGAGGGTCCTGACTGTTAGAAGGAAAGCTAACAAACAGAAAGGGCATCCACACCAAAACCCGATCTGTAACGTCATCATCATCAAAGACCGAAGGTAGATGAAACCACAAAGATGAGGAAAAAAATAGAACAGAAAAACTGGAAACTCTAAAAATCAGAGTGCCTCTCCTCCTCCAAAGGAACGCAGCTCCTCACCAGCAACGGAACAAAGCTGGATGGAGAATGACTTTGACGAGTTGAGAGAAGAAGGCTTCAGACGATCAAACTACACCAAGCTAAAGGAGGAAGTTCGTACCCATGGCAAAGAAGTTAAAAACCTTGAAAAAAAATTAGACAAATGGCTAACTAGAATAACCAATGCAGAGAAGTCCTTAAAGGACCTGATGGAGCTGAAAACCAAGGCACGAGAACTACATGATGAATGCACAGGCCTCAGTAGCTGATGCAATCAACAGGAAGAAAGGGTATCAGTGATGGAAGATCAAATGAATGAAATGAAGCGAGAAGAGAAGTTTAGAGAAAAAAGAATAAAAAGAAATGAATAAAGCCTCCAAGAAATATGGGACTATGTGAAAAGACCAAATCTACATCTGATTGGTGTACCTGAAAGTGACGGGGAGAATGGAACCAAGGTGGAAAACACTCTGCAGGATATTATCCAGGAGAACTTCCCCACTCTAGCAAGGCAGGCCAACATTCGGATTCAGGAAATACAGAGAATGCCACAAAGATACTCCTCGAGAAGAGCAACTCCAAGACACATAATTGTCAGATTCACCAAAGTTGAAATGAAGGAAAAATGTTAAGGGCAGCCAGAGAGAAAGGTCAGGTTACCCACAAAGGGAAACCCAACAGACTAACAGTGGATCTCTCAGCAGAAACTCTACAAGCCAGAAGAGAGTGGGGGCCAATATTCAACATTCTTAAAGAAAAGAATTTTCAACCCAGAATTTCATATCCAGCCAAACTAAGCTTCATAAGTGAAGAAGAAATAAAATACTTTACAGACAAGCAAATGCTGAGAGATTTTGTCACCACCAGGCCTGCCCTACAAGAGCTCCTGAAGGAAGCCCTAAACATGGAAAGGAACAACCAGTATCAGCCACTGCAAAAACATGCCAAATTGTAAAGACGATCAAGGCTAGGAAGAAACTGCATCAACTAACAAGCAAAATAACCAGCTAACATCATACTGACAGGATCAAATTCACACATAACAATATTAACCTTAAATGTAAATGGGCTAAATGCTTCAATTAAAAGACACAGACTGGCAAATTGGATAAAGAGTCAAGACCCATCAGTGTGCTGTATTCAGGAAACCCACCTCGTGTGCAGAGACACACATAGGCTCAAAATAAAGGGATGGAGGAAGATCTACCAAGCAAATGGAAAACAAAAAAAGGCAGGGGTTGCAATCCTAGTCTCTGATAAAACAGACTTTAAACCAACAAAGATCAAAAGAGACAAAGAAGGCCATTACATAATGGTAAAGGGATCAATTCAACAAGAAGAGCTAACTATCCTAAATATATATGCACCCAATACAGGAGAACCCAGATTCATAAAGCAAGTCCTTAGAGACCTAGAAAGAGACTTAGACTCCCACAAAATAATAATGGGAGACTTTAACACCCCACTGTCAACATTAGACAGATCAACGAGACAGAAAGTTAACAAGGATATCCAGGAATTGAACTCAGCTCTGCACCAAGTGGACCTAATAGACATCTACAGAACTCTCCACCCCAAATCAACAGAATATACATTCTTTTCAGCACCACACCACACCTATTCCAAAATTGACCACATAGTTGGAAGTAAAGCACTCCTCAGCGAACGTAAAACAACAGAAATTATAACAAACTGTCTCTCGGACCACAGTGCAATCAAACTAGAACTCAGGATTAAGAAACGCACTCAAAACCACACAACTACATGGAAACTGAACAACCTGCTCCTGAATGACTACTGGGTACATAACGAAATGAAGGTAGAAATAAAGATGTTCTTTGAAACCAACGAGAACAAAGACACAACATACCAGAATCTCTGGGACACATTCAAAGCAGTGTGTAGAGGGAAATTTATAGCTCTAAATGCCCACAAGAGAAAGCAGGAAAGATCTAAAATTGACACCCTAACATCACAATTAAAAGAACTAGAGAAGCAAGAACAAACACATTCAAAAGCTAGCAGAAGGCAAGAAATACCTACAATCAGAGCAGAACTGAAGGAAACAGAGACACAAAAAACCCTTCAAAAAATCAATGAATCCAGGAGCTGGGTTTTTGAAAAGATCAACAAAATTGGCAGACCGCTAGCAAGACTAATAAAGAAGAAAAGAGAGAAGAATCAAATAGACACAACAAAAAATGATAAAGGGGATATCACCACTGATCCCACAGAAATACAAACTACCATCAGAGAATATTATAAACATCTCTATGCAAATAAACTAGAAAATCTAGAAGAAATGGATAAATTCCTGGACACATACACCCTCCCAAGGCTAAATCAGGAAGAAGTTGAATCTCTGAATAGACCAATAACAGGCTCTGAAATTGAGGCAATAATTAATAGCTTACCAACCAAAAAAAGTCCAGGACCAGATGGATTCACAGCCGAATTCTACCTGAGGTACAAGGAGGAGTTGGTACCATTCCTTCTGAAACTATTCCAATCAATAGAAAAAGAGGGAATCCTCCCTAACTCATTTTATGAGGCCAGCATCATCCTGACACCAAAGTCTGGCAGAGACACAACAAAAAAAGAGAATTTTAGACCAATATCCTTGATGAACATCAATGCAAAAATCCTCAATAAAATACTAGCAAACCGAATCCAGTAGCACATCAAAAAGGTTATCCACCATGATCAAGTGGGTTTCATCCCTGGGATGCAAGGCTGGTTCAACATATGCAAATCAATAAACATAATCCAGCATATAAACAGAATCAACGACAAAAACCATATGATTATCTCAATAGATGCAGAAAAGGCTTTTGACAAAATTCAACAACCTTCATGCTAAAAACTCTCAATAAATTAGGTATTGATGGGATGTATCTCAAAATCATAAGAGCTATCTATGACAAACCCACAGCCAATATCATACCGAATGGGCAAAAACTGGAAGCATTCCCTTTGAAGACGGGCACAAGAGAGGGATGCCCTCTCTCACCACTCCTATTCAACATAGTGTTGGAAGTTCTGGCCAGGGCAATCAGGCAGGAGAAGGAAATAAAGGGTATTCAATTAGGAAAAGAGGAAGTCAAATTGTCCCTGTTTGCAGATGACATGATTGTATATCTAGAAAACCCCATCGTCTCAGCCCAAAATCTCCTTAAGCTGATAGGCAACTTCAGCAAAGTCTCAGGATACAAAATCAATGTGCAAAAATCACAAGCATTCTTATACACCAATAACAGACAAACAGAGAGCCAAATCGTGAGTGAACTCCCATTCACAATTGCTTCAAAGAGAATAAAATACCTAGGAATCCAACTTACAAGGGACGTGAAGGACCTCTTCAAGGAGAACTACAAACCACTGCTCAGTGAAATAAAAGAGGATACAAACAAATGGAAGAACATTCCATGCTCATGGGTAGGAAGAATCAATATCATGAAAATCGCCATACTGCCCAAGGTAATTTATAGATTCAATGCCATCCCCATCAAGCTACCAATGGCTTTCTTCACAGAATTAGAAAAAACTACTTTAAAGTTCATATGGAACCAAAAAAGAGCCCGCATCGCCAAGTCAATCCTAAACTAAAAGAACAAAGCTGGGGGAATCATGCTACCTGACTTCAAACTATACTACAAGGCTACAGTAATCAAAAGAACATGGTACTGGTACCAAAACAGAGATATAGATCAATGGAACAGAACAGAGCCCTCAGAAATAATGCTGCACATCTACAACCATCTGATCTTTGACAAACCTGAGAAAAACAACAAATGGGGAAAGGATTCCCCATTTAATAAACGGTGCTGGGAAAACTGGCTAGCCACATGTAGAAAGCTGAAACTGGATCCCTTCCTTACACCTTATACAAAAATTAATTCAAGATACATTAAAGACTTAAATGTTAGACCTAAAACCATAAAAACTCTAGAAGAAAACCTAGGCAATACCATTCAGGACAGAGGCATGGGCAAGGACTTCATGTCTAAAACACCAAAAGTGATGGCAACAAAAACCAAAATTGACAAATGGGATCTAATTAAACTAAAGAGCTTATGTACAGCAAAAGAAACTACCATCAGAGTGAACAGGCAACCTACAGAATGGGAGAAAATTTTCACAATCTACTCATCTGACAAAGGGCTAGTATCCAGAATCTACAATGAACTCCAACAAATGTACAAGAAAAAAACAAACATCCCCATCAAAAAGTGTGTGAAGGATATGAACAGACACTTCTCAAAAGAAGACATTTATGCAGCCAAAAGACACATGAAAAAATGCTCATCATCACTGGCCGTCAGAGCAATGCAAATCAAAACCACAATGAGATACCATCTCACACCAGTTAGAATGGCGATCATTAAAAAATCAGGAAACAACAGGTGCTGGAGAGGATGTGGAGAAATAGGAACACTTTTACACTGTTGGTGGGACTGTAAACTAGTTCAACCGTTGTGGAAGTCAGTGTGGTGATTCCTCAGGGATCTAGAACTAGAAATACCATTTGACCCAGCCATCCCATTACTGGGTATATACCCAAAGGATTATAAATCATGCTGCCATAAAGACATATGCACACATATGTTTATTGTGGCACTATTCAGAATAGCAAAGACTTGGAACCAAGCCAAATGTCCAACAATGATAGACTGGATTAAGCAAGTGTGGCACATATACACCATGGAATACTATGCAGCCATAAAAAATTATGAGTTCATGTCCTTTTAGGGACATGGATGAAGCTGGAAACCATCATTCTCAGCAAACTATCGCAAGGACAAAAAAGGAAACACCACATGTTCTCACTCATAGGTGGGAATTGAACAATGAGAACACATGGACACAGGAAGGGGAACATCACACACCAGAGCCTGTTGTGGGGGGCGGGAGGGGGGAGGGATAGCATTTGGAGATATACCTAATGTTAAATGACAAGTTACTGGGTGCAGCACACCAACATGGCACATGTATACATATGTAACTAACCTGCATGTTGTGCACATGTACCCTAAAACTTAAAGTATAATAAAAAAAATGAAAGTCAACAGTATTTCTATATACTAGAAATGGACACCAACATTTAAAATATAATACCACTTATAATTAAGAGAGAGAGAGAGAGAAAACTATTAAGGTGTAAATCTAACAAAAAATGTGCCAGACTTATATGCAGGAAACTACAAAATTCTGGTAAAAGAAATAAAAGAAGATCTAAATAAATGGAGAGACATACAACATTCATAAGTTGGAAGACTTAACATAGTAAAGATGTCAATTCTTCTGAAAGTGATATGCAGATTTGACATAATTCCCATCAAAATTCTAGTGAAACTTTTTGGGTAGATATAAAGATTATTCTATATGGATTGATAAAATAGCAAAGAAAAGGCAAAGAAAATGAAATAGCTTAAATAATTTTGAAAAAGAAAAAATAAAAATAAGGAATCAGTCTACCAGATTTCAAGACTTATCATACAGCTGCAGTAATCAAGATTACATGTTATTCGTGAAGGAACAGACACATAGATCAACGGAACAGAGTAGAAAATCCAGAAATAGACCCAAACAAATGCACAGCACTAATTTTTTACAAAGATGCAAAAGAAATTCAATGAAGGAAAGATAGTCTTTTCAACAAATGGTGCTGAAGCAATTGGCTATTCATAGGCAAAAACATAAACCTCCACCTATAAGTCTCATACCTTATACTAAAATTAACTCAAAATGAACCACAGACTTACACGTAAAACTATGAAATGTTTCAAAAATAACACACGATAAAATCTGCAAGATCTCTGCAAAGACTTCTTAAGCTTGACACCCAGAAGCATGACCCATTAAAGAAAAAATTGATAAATTTGACTTCATCAAGTCTTCACTTTCAGAAAGATTATGTTAAGGGGATGAAAAGACTGGGAGAAAATATTTACAAGCAACATATCTCACAAAGTATTAGCATCTAGAATATATTTTTAAAATCTCAAAACTCAACAGTAAAAATGCAAACAATCCTATTAGCAAATGGCCAAAAGACATTGATATGGTTTGTTTGTATTGCCACCCAAATCTCATCTTAAATTGTAGCTCCCATAATACCCACATGTCGTGGGAGGAACCTGATAGGAGGTAATTGAATCATGCAGGCAGGTTTTCCTGTGCTGTTCCCATGACAGTTAATAAGTCTCATGAGATCTGATGGTTTTATAAAGGGCAGTTCCCCTGCACACGCTCTCTGGTCTGCCACCATGTAAGATGTGCCTTTGCTCCTCCTTGCCTTCTGCCATGATTGTGAGGCCTCTCAAGCCACGCGGAACTGTGAGTCCATTAAACCTCTTTTTCTTTTTCTATTTCTTTTTCTTTTCTTTTTGGTTTTTTTTTTTTTTTGAGACAGACTTTTGCTCTTGTTGCCCAGGCTGGAGTGCAATGGTGCAATCTCAGCTCACTGCAACATTTGCCTCCCAGGTTCAAACAATTCTCCTGCCTCAGCCTCCTGAGTAGCTAGGATTACAGGTGCCCGTCCCCACACCCAGCTAATTTTTTTGTATTTTTAGTAGAGACGGGGTTTCACCATGTTGGCCAGGCTGGTCTTGAACTCCTGACCTCACGTGATCCACCCGCCTCGGCCTCCCAAATTGCTGGATTACAGGCGTGAGCCACCATTCCCAGCCTAAACCTCTTTTTCTTAACAAATTACACAGTCTCAGGAATTTGTTCATAGCAGTATGCAAATGGACTGATACAGACATGAAGAGATATTTCACCAAAGAAGATTTATAGGATGCAAAATAAACATGTGAAAAGATGTTCAACATCAATAGCTATTAGGGAAATGCAAATTCAAATCACGATGAGACAGCACTCTACAGCTATTAGAATGGCTAAAATAAAAAAATTGCCAACTCCGAAGGCTAGGGGAAATGTGGAGGAACTGGAACACTCCTACATTGCTGGTGGCAATGTAAAATGGTACAGCAGCCAATCTGGAAGACAGTTTGGCAATTCCTTAGAAAACTAAACATGTAACTACCATACTACCCAGAAATTGCACTCCTGGGCATTTATCCTAGAGAAATGAAAATGTAGATTCACACAAAAATGTGTTGATAGTAGGTTTATATTATTAGAATGCTTTATAAGATGTTTATAGCAGCTTTATTTGTAAAAGCCCCAAACTGGAAACAACTCAGATGTCTCTTCTCATGAGTAAATGGTTAAACAAACTGTGGTATAACCATACCATGGGATATTAATCAGCAATAAGAAGTTTGTTGATACATGCAACAAACTAGATGAAACTCCAGAAAATTATGCTGAGTGAAAAAAGCCAATCTCAAAAGGTTACATATGGTATGATTCCACTTATGCTGCTCTCTGTGAGAACAGCTTTGTAATTGCCAGGGGTTACCAACAGAATAGGAGTGGCAGGTAGCAGATGTAACCTTAGAAAGGCAACAAGAGGGAACCTTAAGGTGATGGATGTATTCTGTGTCTAGACTGTGTCAATGTCAGTATCCAGGTTGTGATATACTACCAGAAATGTGCAAGAAGTTACCACTGGGGAAAACTGCATAAAAGGTACAGGGGATTTATTTGTATTCTCTTTTCTTTTTTTTTTAAATGGAGTCTCACTCTGTTGCCCACGCTGGAGTGCAGTGGCGTGATCTTGGCTCACTGCAACCTCTGCCTCCTGGGTTCAAGTGATTCTCCTGTTTCAGCCTCTTGAGTAGTTGGGATTACAGGCATGCACCACTACATCTGGCTAAGTTTTGTATTTTTAGTAGAGACAAGGTTTCACCATGTTGGTCAGGCTGGTCTCGAACCCCTGACCTCAGGTGACCCAGCCACCTCGGCCTCCCAAAGTGCTGGGATTACCGGCATAAGCCACCATGCCCGACCTCTTTATTTCTTAGAACTGTAGGTGAATCTGATTATTTCAAAATAAAAATTTTATTAAAAATACTGATTTTTTTGAGAGCCTCTTGATAATTCAAGGCAGTGCTGTCCAATAGACATAGTCACAGATTGAACCTTTATATTTTCTAGCTAGCAAAGTCGAAATAAAAAGGTGAAATTATAATTATACTGTTTAACCCAATATATCCAAAAAATTATCTCAACATGAAACCAGTATAAAAATCATTAGTGAGATATTTTACATTCTGTCTTAGCTCAGGGTGGTATAACAAAAATACCATAAACTGGGTGGCTTAAACAGCAAACGTTTATTTCTTACACTTCTGGATGCTAGGAAGTCCAAGATCAAGGCGCCAGCAGATTCTGTGTCTGGTGAGGGCTCTCTGCCTGGTTTGCAGAAGGCCAGCTTCTTGCTGTGCCTTCACATGGCAAAGAGACCACATTCTAGTCTTTTTCTCTTCTTATAAGGACACTAATCCCAGCATGCTGGCTCCACCACCTAAACCCAATCACCTCCCAAAGGCCACACTTCCTTTTTGAGGTATTATGGGTATTATGGGACAGTATTCAACATATGAATTTTGACTAACATGCAGTCCAGAACAGCTTTTTGTTTTCCGTACAAAATCATCGACGTCTGCTGTGTACTTTATACTTGCTGCACGTCTCTATTTGGACTAGCTAAATGTGAAGTGTGGCTAGTAGTTACTATGTTGGGCAGTGCAGCTTAAAGGGATGCATTTGTGTTATGGGGAAGTTTCCTCATCTCTGTAAAGCAGGATGCCAAAAGAGCAAGCTGTTATAGAACCTGGATAATCCCCAGAAATATTTCTCCTTGCCATGGGGGCTTGAGTGGGAAGGAGGGGAAAAAAAAATGTATCTCAGCTGTCTCTGAGGAAGAACATGCATCCTCAACTTTAATTTTCTTCTCAGAATTTCTACCGTGGGAGCAGTGGTCTGGGGGTTGCATTACTACTCAACCTATAAACTAAGTACATCTTCCAAGAACGAACATTTATTTTTTCACCCTGGTCTAAATCCAGTGGGTCTTCATTACTGGGCAAAAAAGGTTTTTTAATTCCTTCACAGGGTAAGAGAATTCATAAAGGGGCATCTTTACCCTCAAAGCCATCATTTTGATTTTTGATACCTAGGGAAAGATACCATTACGTTTGCTCTCTTCAGTGGCCCCCATCTGATAGGAGAGGGCAAGGATCTCCTTTTGTTGCAGCGGCCTCCCCTGAGTGACTATGTTTCAGCAACCACAGTTGTGAATTTGTTCAAACGTCTTTTCCCAGGCAGGGAAGTGCTGCTCGCCGGCATAGAGGTGAGATGAACAGAGCACTTGCTCTGATTCATAGCTGTCCAGCTGCAGAGGCATGAAGTTGTCTTAGAGCCCAGGGCAAAGGTGGCTCTTGCACAAACCTGACCATTTTGAGCCAGTGGTACATCAGGTTCTATCTTCAGCAGACAAAGTGCATAAAAGAGCTGCCACCTTTGATTATGGTCTTTCTGAGTGTCAGGGATGGACTCCTGATATATCAGTCACGTATTTAACAGACTGACCCTCAGGATAAAGTGCTGCTTCTAATGTCTTTTCATTATAGTCTAAGCTACTGTGTGGAGTGTCAATGCATTACTTTAGAGACTGCTGAAAAAGAACTCCTTTCATAGAATTCTAGGAGATAACATGACATAGTGGATAAGACCACAGAAGGACTTTACAGCCCAACTGCCTTGGTTCGATTCCAGGCAGTGCGATCTTGGCAAGTTATTTATTTATTTATTTAGAGACTGAATTTTGCTCTTGTCTCCTGGGCTGGAGTGCAACAGCATGATTTCGGCTCACTGCAACCTCTGCCTCCTGGGTTCAAAAGATTCTCCTGCTTCAGCCTCCCAAGTAGCTGGGACTACAGGCACCCCACCACCACACCCAGCTGATTTTTCCATTTTTAGTAGAGTTGGGTTTTCACCCTGTTGGCCAGGCTGGTCTCGAACTCCTGACCTCAGGTGATCCACCTGCCTCGGCCTCCCAAATTGCTGGGATTACAGGCGTGAGCCACCATGCCCAGCCTTAGCAAGCTATTTAATGTCTCTCTCCCTCAGTAACTTCATCTGTAAAATGGGCATAATAATAGCACTACCTCATAAGGTTGTTCTGAGCACTAAATGACTTGATATATTAAAGTACTTGGAATGGTGCCATGGCACACAATGCAGACTATATTGGCTAAGATTTTATTATATACTCAGAGTAGGGCAGAGGAAGTGACATTTTCCCATGTTTCCCAATCTCCTGCCTTACTCAACAGCCATTGCTTAGTGATCATTTCTGTCATTATCACTAGAAAAAAATCTAGTCCAGGAAATACTTGCTCTGTCTTACTGCATGCAAGTCAGAGTAAGATATCTTAAGAGTTGGGGACGAGCAGAGACAGCCATCATCTTGGGGGTGGATTTCTGGGGCTGATCCAAAAGGCACGTCTTAAGACAAAGCCAAATTCAATATTGTGACCATTTTATGTAAATGTCTACTCATTGTAAAGGGCTTGCCAGAGAGGAAGATTTCAGGTAGCCATCAGTTAGACAGGCACTGGCATGATCTGCTGGGAGAAGAGAGGAGCAGAGGCAGAGAATCCCTGCACCCGTGAGCTGCTGCCTGCTCTACCATTCCTTTGTGTACCCTGAACCTTGGGAGGAGTGGTGGATGCACCTTAAGGTGACCCCCAACTGGGCATACCTTTGGAGAACCCCCTTACCTTAAATGCTGATAAAACCCATGGCTTGCTTCTAACCAACAGAATATACCAAGAGTGAAGGGATGTCACTCCCATGATTATGTTACTGTTCTGCTGGCTTTGAAGCAGTAAAGTGGCATATTGTGGGCCACATGGCAAATAATTATGAGCAGCTTCTAGATACTGAGAGCAGGCTCTATCCAAAAGTAAGTGAAAAGCCAGGGCCCACAGTCCTATAGCTTCAAGGAAATAAACTTTTTCCGGAATGAGCTTGGAAGCAGATTTTTTTCCCCTAATCAACCCTCCAGAGGAGAACCAGACCTGCTGACATCCTTGATTTTCAGCTTTATAAGCCTCTGAGCAACATTTTGGGAGGCCAAGGCAGGCAGATCACCTGAGGTCAGGAGTTGGAGACCAGCCCGGCCAACGTGGTGAAACCCTGTCTCTACTAACATAAAAAATTAGCTAGGCATGATGGCATGTGCCTGTAATCCCAGTTACTTGGGAGGATGCAGCAGGAGAATTGCATGAGCTCAGGAGGCGGAGGTTGCAGTGAGCCGAGGTCGCTCCATTACACTCCAGCCTGGGCGACAAGAGTGAAACTCCGCCTCAAACAAACAAACAAAAAGATTCTAAGCAAAAGACCCAATTAAGTAATGTCCTGATCCCCAGAAACTTTGAGCTAATAAATCTATCTTAAAGCACTAGTATGTGGTAATTTGTTGCACAGCAATAGAAAACAAATACAGATGGGGATGGAATTAAGATAAATCAAAACACAGAATCTACATGGATTCCAGGGGCTTCAGCCTCACATGTTACCAGTTTTAAGGCCCATAGAAAAGGTTAATCTTCCTCTCTCACTAGAGTCCCCCAGTAAAAGTCTCACTGCTTCTCACTGGTTTTGATCCGGTCACATTCTCATCCATAAACCAGTGGTATAGGCCAATGTAATGTGGTACCTGACTGGAAAAGGCTGAATCACATGCCCACTACAGAGCTGGAAGTAGAATTAACTCCACTTGAAACGCAAAGACTGAGAGTGAGGGAGGAGGCATTCCCTGGGGGAAGCGATGGTAGACTGTTTTCAAAGATGAAGGGGAAATATTCCTCTCCAGCCCCCCTGCAATGTGACTTTGCTGCTCCTCCCATCCAAAGGTAGAATTTATTTTCCCTCCCCTTTTATCTGGGCTGGTCTTGTAAGTTGCTGGGTTAATCCAGGTTGTCTGAGAAACAGTTGCCAAGGCAAGACTAAACGTGCAAGGATTTTATTAGAGCCTGTGTGGAAGAAACTAAGAGGCAAATTTGGGAGAGCCAGGCTAAGCACAGTGGCTAATGCCTGGAATCCCAGTACTTTGGGAGGCTGAGGCAGGTGGATCACTCAGCACTTTGGGAGGCTGAGGCAGGTGGATCACTTGAGGCCAGGAGTTTGAGACCAGCCTGGCCAACATGGCAAAACCCTGTCTCTACTAAAAATACAAAAATTACCTGGCATGCACCTGTAATTACAGCTACTGGGGAGGCTGAGGTAGGAGAATCACTTGAACCCAGGAGGTGGAGGTTGCGGTGAACTGAGATCGTGGCACTGCACTCCAGCCTATGTAACAGAGTGAGGCTCTGTCTCAAAACAAACAAACAAACAAACAAACAAAAAAACACAAAGAAAAAGAAAAAAATGGGAGACCCATCAGGCCATGATGCAAGTTTGATCCTGAGTGAAGGCGAGAGAAAGGAAAAGAAAGTTGGGCAGAAGTGTCTAAGAAAAATTTAGCAAAACCGTTGGGGAAGCCTTGAGCCAAAATTGGCCAAAAAAGGAGTCCCGCGCCTCCCAGGAAAAGATCTACCTCAGTATCCAGTCTGTGGCCTCTGCACAAACTTAAGAATGAACTTCAAAGGACAGTAGCTGGGGCCCTCAATCAACTACATGTCCTGTAGTGGGAGGTCTGTGAGATGCATTCTATCAGCCACCATACTTGCTTTGATCAACAAAATGCAGCAGAAGTGAAGTTACATGATTTCCAAGGTTTGGCCTTAAGAGAATTTCTGGCTCCACTTTTCTTCTCTTGGAATGTTCACCTGAACTGCCATTCAAGGAAGCTGGTGTAGCTGCTAAAGATGCCATGCCATGTGGATAGGCATTGAGGCCACCCAGCCAATAGCCAACACCAACTGTAGATGTGTGACTGAGGCTGTCTTGTGTCTTTAAGCCCAGCTGAATGCAACCATGTGAGTGTACCCAGGCAAAGTCAGCAGAGGAATCACCCAACCAAACCACAGAATCATGAGAAATAATAGTCATTTTTCAAACCACTAAGTTTTGGGGCAATTTCTTATGTAGCAATAGTTAATTGAGACAAAAATAGAGGTGGCCATTACTTAGATGTGGCAACCTCAGTCCATGGCCAATATGGCACTACTGCGTATAAATACTAACAAAGAGAATCAGCAGTGCAAGAAGGGACAAGGCCTTGTTTTTGACAGCAGCACTAAGAAACTTTAGAGAGAAAAGCCCGGTCAGCCTTAAGAATTTGGGGATAGGCTATGTCTATCATTCTTTCAATGGGCCCATACTAGGTTTATCTAGAGCCATGGTTCTCAACTTTGCATACACATTGGGACCATCTTGAAAACACACTGAGGAAATCAGCCTGGGCTGTGGCCTGGTCATTCAGGTGTTTTAAATCTTCCCAAAATGATTTTAAAAGTGCTGCCAAGGTTGAGAGCCACTAACTTGAATGCTTCTTTGACCTTTTTATATTTTCTACCATCTCATCTTTTGAGACTAAGTGACAGCCAATATGTGGGATCCCAGAGACCTTGTTGACATCTGCTGACCTGCTCCTTACTCCTTCTCTGCCACTCTGAGGGTGCTGCCAAGCCTTCTCTCTTGGTCCCCACTTCTTGCTGTGAACATTGAACACAATTTCCTTCCTTCATTATCCAAGGCCCCTGCATGGATGCCTGTATTGATTGGCTTGAGTGTTGATCCACTTTAGGTGGCGTTTAAAAAAAGGCCAAGTTCACTCCATGTGGGAATTTGGTGATCAATCCCACAATCAAATGAATTATGATGCCCCCCTGTGTGGCCAGTCTTGATTTTTTCGACCTTAGGCAAATCACCTCACTTTTCTTGGTTGCAGTTTCTTCACCTCTAAAATAATAAGCACTGTATCATTCTGTAATTCCACTAGTTTCTTATATTTATCACCTGGTATCTTTTATTTGGTACTTGTTTTAGTTTCTATGATAGAAAAGAAAACAATATTAAAATGCCAATTTGCTTGGCTTTATGGGAATAGCAGAGAATGAAAAGCTATTCATATGAAAATTCTATATGGATATTAAACATATTCCTGGTTGGATTTATTGTCAACCTCAGTGAACAAGTGGCAATTTAAAATGTTTGTTCAGTGCCAGGAGAAGATATGGAAACACAATCATGTGGGAAGTTTGTTTGAAACACTCTGTTCTCAGAATCCCTCCACTGTCGATTTGCAAATAATTTCACTCCCGAAAGAGCCATGGGTCTATATTCTTATGTCTATTTATCTACATCAAAAGCAGTTTTCATTTAGCTCATTGAAACATGTAATCCCAGGGGATAAACAACATGGTACATGTTAAATATCTATAGTGTTTTCAAGAAGTCATGCTCACATGGAAACATACTAGAGAGTAAGTAATGAAGTATAAGTATGAATGGTCTCTCTGGAAAGATCCACTATACCAAATAGTTTCTGATTGTCATCAAGTGGCGGAGAGGGCTGTTATTCAATGATATCAAATATTTCAAACTTCCTAGATCCCATCCTCCCCCACCCCCCACCCACCCCGATGCCACTCCTCAAATCTTTGGCTGAGCAACTAGTGCTGCAACAAACTTTTTTTTTTTATTATTTGAGACAGAGTTTCCCTCTTGTTGCCCAGGCTGGAGTGCAATGGCGTGATCTTGGCTCACTGCAACCTCCACCTCCCAGGTTCAAGCCATTCTCCAGCCTCAGCCTCCCCAGTAGCTGGAACTACAGGGGTGCGCCACCACACCCAGCTAATTTTGTATTTTTAGTAGAGACAGGGCTTCATCATGTTGGTCAGGCTGGTCTCGAACTCCTGACCTCAAGTGATCCACCCGCCTTAGCCTCCCAAAGTGCTGAGATTATAGGCGTGAGCCACCACGCCCGGCCATGAGCTTTCTTTATTCAGTAACTAGTGAGTGGCTTGCATCTGAGAGGCTTCCCTATTGGTGGACACTGGCTGGGTCTCTCTGCCCTTTTCTGGGTCACTAAGATACTTTAAAAAAAAGATAGCTCCTGAATTTCTCTATTCAAGTCCATTTTTTCTCCTGGCTCAGCTCGCCCTCTCTCTCAGAGGATGCTACATGCTATTGCTGGCAGCAGTGAGGCAAGGAACGACCAAAGGCATGCGCAGGAAACGAGCTTGCCTTCAAAAAACCGAAATGTCTGAAAATCAACACACAGAGGAACGAAAATGCTGATGCTGAAAGGGTCGAGTGAGTTTCTCAACCCTGGCAAATAACTATATAGGGTTAAAGAGTTTCTGGTGCATTTTGGCAGGGGGCTTCACTCCTTAAATGTGTTTGGTGGTTGAAGTTCAAGAAAGAATGGTTGAAACATAGTCCAAATAATCATTGTCAAGTTTATGTAACAGGAAAAAAGGACCAGCTGAGATCCATCTATGAAGTGTAATTGGAAATCTGCTGAGAGAGAGAGAGAGAATTGTATTGCCAAATATGGGGAGAGTTAAGACAGTTTTTACTTTCCGCCAAATAGTATCTCTTACATTCTGTAAATCCAAGTCTCCACTATGAAAGAAAAAAAAAAAAAAAAAAAAAGGAACCAGCACATTTAAATGTACACTGCAGGGGAACCTTTCTAGTGATTTCCAATTCAGCTAGTCTTTGAAGTACTGGAGAAAACTCTGAGGGTCTTCAATGTAGGCAGAGGCTGGACAAAGTGTTCAATTAAAAAAGGCCTTAGAACACAATTTTATCCAGACTGGGTACCCAGAGCCATGAGCTCAGGTGACCCACAAGTCTGCAGTCTGGCTTCCAGATTAAAACACTAGACAAGTGAACTGAGTTTTAAAAACTGGTAGGCATTGGGGTGGGGAAGGGGGTTATATCATTCCATCCCTAGTCTCTAGTTACCCACAAGGAAAGCCTTTGATAAAGTAGTTGTAGCAGACACAACGAATAACTGCTTCATCAAGACATGTATTTCAGGGTATTTCAGAAAACAAGACATTTCTATTTTCAGCAAGCAGTCTTTACCATACATACAATAACTACCACATTGTCAAAGAATTAGCCATGTTTTTAAGCCCAAGCTTTTGGGATCAGATAGGTCTGAATTTGATCCCCAGCAATACAACCTCCTAGGTAGCTATGTAATGTTAAGCAAGTGCTATAATGCCTTGGAGCCTCAGTTTCTTCATCTGTAGAATGAGATAATTAATAACTTACATAACAGTATTGTTGGAAGAATTAAATATAGTTTTCCTTCGGTGTCCTTAAGAGTTTGGTTCTAGGACTGCTCCCCCACCCCCACCCCATGGATACCAAGATCTATAGATGCCTGAGTCCCTGATATAAAATGGTGTAGTATTTTCATATCACCTATGGGCATTCTTTTTGTACTTTCAAATCATCTCTAGATTTATAACCCCTAATACAATGTAAATGCTCTCTAAATAGTTGTTATTCTGTTTTTTCTTTTATTTATATTACTTTTATTATTGTATTGTTATTTATTTTTCAAATAATTTTCATCTGCAATTGATTGAATCCATTAATGTGGAACCCTTAGATACAGAGGGTGACTGTAATATAATGCATGTAAAGATGTTAGTGTCACGACTGGCACATTGTTGATGTTAAATAAGAGTTATCTGTGTTTTCTATCAACGTGAGAAGGTAGAGTTATAAAATAGAGAACAGTAATGGTTCCTATGAGTTGTGTTTTTTAGAACAGTCCTATGTGTTTTGTTTTTTTAGAACAGTTTTGTCAAGATATCATTTACATAGCATAAAATTTACTTGCTGAAAGTGCACAATTCAGTTGTTTTTAGTATTTACTGCACTTAGCGTTTACAGAGTTGTACAACCATCATCATAATCTAATCTTAGAACATTTGATCACTCCCCAAAGAAACCCATATCTATTAAATGTCATTTCTCATTCTCCCACCCCCAGCCCCTGGCAAGCATGAATCTACTTTCTGTCCCTCTGGATTTGCTGATTCTGGACTTTTCATGTGAATGGAATCATACGATACGTGGTCTTTTGTGACTGGTGCTACAGCTACTCAACTTATTTTTACACGAAAAATAGAAAGTGGAAATCAAAAGGATTCTCTGTTAGATTATCTCATAGGTTGAATTTTAAAGGATTCACACAGGATTTGAGAAGGGAATGGTTAAATGCCACACGACTTTTCAGCAGCCATTAAGCAAATAAATCATGCAGTTTGATTACATTAATGCGTAACAGCTTTTCCTTGTTCATTTATTTTCTCTGGATCCCATTCTCAGCATTTGGCTCCATCATGAAGAGGCTCCTTCCAGCCCTGAGAGTATCCTTGACTCTGGCCAAGGCCTGACAACACTTGTTTCTACAGCAAAGCCTATGGTTGCACTGCATGGGGCCCTCTTTGAGGCTGTGCACCTAATAGGGATGCAGGAGATCTGGTCCCGCCTTCTGCCACCAGCCTTAGGTGTTGAGGGAATCAAAGGAGATCACAAACCTGAAGGATTCTGGAAAATCCTCATATGTCAGTCAGGACTCTTGGGTCGAGTGTGCCAGGGCACAATTGTCTCACTCAAGATTCCAATGGGAAACAGATTGCGCTCACATGGATTAACCAATGAGAGTTCAATCAAGGGATTACTTTTTTTTTTTTAAAGTGTGGGAAAATCAGAACCACCTTTAAACCATGCCTATTACCTGGGTCCCACTCTAGCTACCTTCCTCACTGAGGGCGAGAAGTCATAGGGTCAACGGGATAAAGACCATGCTTCAAACACCCATGCCTTCAACTTTCCTGTCCACCTCCAGGGTTCATTCCCTGGTTCCTGAGGGTGGAGGGCACCACAAGTGTGTGACTCCACTGCACCCCGACTCCAGGGCAGAGGATAGACAAGGGATGCTGTCTGTAAAGAATGTGTAGACTGTGAGCCCCCATGATGCAGGATGGAGCTGGGGTGGAATGAGCAGGTGGGTAAGCCAAGGGCCTAGGAGCCTCCATTTATACTCTTGCTTTGGGCCTACTAACCTTAGGGGTGGACCTAGATGAGATAATGGTAAACTAAGAAGAGATGGTACAGTACCCCAGGCTAGCAATACAGGAGCAGTTATCAACCTGAAGACTGAAGGGCTGAAGAAAGAGGGCAGCTTCCAGAACCTAGCTATAGAAGCAGGCCACCAACACGTGCTCCAGTCTTTGGTTCGGGACCAGAACCAACCCCAGAGAAGCCACAAGGAGGGAGCCAGAGTTATTCAGGCCTCCTTCACTCTTCTCTAGCTCATTGAAATCTTGACAGAGCTCTCCAGTGGCCAATCCTAACCAGAAGCATGAGGGCAAAGGAACACAGGAAAGCACTCCGCAAAGGCCACCTCCCACAAAGCGTAGGGGAGGAGTGGAGCCTGGATCTGGAGCATTAAATACAAACCATCAACCACTCCACTCAAAAAAGGAAATTTATTATATGAATGCAGGAGCTAGGTCATCATTTGTCCAGGAGCCAAAATGTACCTCAGCACTGAAAAAACCATTGGTACCAACTCTTTCAGGATGTTGAGCTTCACTCTCTGTCTCTTTCTCTCCTTCCCTCTCTCCCGACTAAGTTTCTCTCCTTGACCCAACTCTACTCAGACTTCCCTGAACCCTCTTCTCAACTAAGCCCTGATTTTAGGCTTCTGTGTTTATCTCTGCATTCTCCAATTTTAGCAAGAATCCTGCTAAGTCATTTTAACCAGAATCCCCCACCCTCTATATCTGAACAGGCTCCTCATCCCCCACCATCCACTAGGTGATGTGTGAGCACCCTGACCTGTCTTCAGCAAGAATCCTGTTAAGTCAGTTCAGCAAGAATGCCTCCTTACCCACTGATGTTTCTCCTCTTAGTAAGTTTCCATCCACTGACCCTCTACCCTTTTCTTTGGCTATAAATCCCCACTTTTCCTTGTTGAATTCTCAGTTGAGCCCAATCTCTCTCCCCAACTGCAGAACCCCCTGCAGTGGTCCCTACACCTATAGTGATGGCCCTGAATAGTATGCCTTACCATTTTTCCTTTAACATTCCCTCCCCAGGTCAGATGTTTGCATTTCTTATGTCCAATGATGAAATGCATTTTCCTCTCAGCTCCTAAATTGACATATTGCAGTTATAGGTCGTTCCAAGGACTGACACCTTTGCCTTGGTCACAACTCCAAATTCTTGGAAAAGGGAAACTGCTTACCTCAGTCTGTATCAAGTGCTTACTCCTAATGCAGCCACCTCTGGTCAGGAATGTGGGATCTCATAGTCCAAATAGGGCTGAACGTGGATCCCGTGGTGTTTCAAATCTACCATGCTGCTTACATCTCAGTTCACTAAAGAAGCAGTGTGTATGACCTATAAATGTAGGGAAACAGGTACAGCTTACATATAATCAACTCACACAAATTAAAACAACTAGATACCACTTTCCACCAAATAGGTTGGTAAAGATTTAAAAGTCTGATAGTGCCCAGGGCCGCTGGCAGGGGCCGGAGAGATCACACGTGACTCAAGAAGTGTAAATTAATTCAACCTTTCAGGAAGGCGACCTGGCAACATTTTTCAAAATTTTAAATGTAAATACTACCTCACTTATCAGTTCAGCAAACAGGACTATACCTAGAGGAAATAATCAGTCAAATATATAAAAATATATGTACAGGTTTTAACTTCCATGTTTATTTTAGAAACAATCAACAATGGACTTTTTTTTTAAATTTTGGTGCAGTTAATAGAGTAAAATAATATACAGATGTAAGAATGATTACGTTATATTTGGGTGTTGGGTACACTAGAAGCCCAATCCCCACCATTATGCAACACAGCCATGTAACAAACATGCCCATGTATCTGCTAATCTAAATTTTTTTAAAAAAATCATCCATTAACAAAGGATTATGTTAATATATATTTAATATAGAAAGACACCTACAACATATCACTGAGAAAATCTAATTTAAAAGTTTTTTGAATAAATCATTCTGCTTTTCTTTCCTTTTAAAAAGTGGTTTTGTTTTTGTTTTGAGATGGAGTCTCGCTCTGTCACCCAGGCTGGAGTGCGGTGGCGCAGTCTTGGCTCACCACAACCTCTACCTCCTAGGTTCAAGCAATTCTCCTACCATAGCATCCCGAGTAGCTGGGATTTTTAAATTAAAATTAGCCCGGCTAATTTTTGTATTTTTAGTAGAGATGGAGTGTTGTCATTTTGGCCAAGCTGGTCTCAAACTCCTAGCCTCAAGTGATCCGCCCGCCTCGGCCTCCCAAACTGCTGGGATTACAGGCATGAGCCACAGTGCATGGCCAAAAGTGTTTCTTATTGTAGTAACATACATACATATATATATATATATATATATATATATATATATATATATATGCACACACACACGCACACATAAAATGTAAGATTTGCCATCGTAACCACTTTTCATTGTACAATTCAATGGCATTAATTACATTCATGATGTTGTGCAACTATCATTCTATTTCCAAAACTTTTTCATGTTAAACAGAAACTCTGTACTCATTAAACAATAACTCTGCATTTCTCTCTCTCCCCAACCCAACCTATGGTAAGCTCTAATGTACTTTCTTCCTCTATGAATTTGCCTATTCTAGATATTTCATATATGTGAAATCATGTAATATTCGTCCTTCTGTGTAGTGTCTAGCTTATTTCATTTAGAATAATATTTTCAAGGCTCATCCGTGTTGTAGCATGTATCAGTCAGGGTTCTTCAGACAGACAGACCAATAGTAGGTAGGTAGGTAGGTAGACAGATAGATAGATATAGATGATAGACAGATAGATCGATTGATCGATAAAGTCCATGATAGGCCTTCTGTTAAGCTGGAGAACCAGTAGCATGGCTCAGTCCAAGTGTGAAAGCCTCAGAACCAGGGAAGCTGCTGATACAAGTCTCAGAGTCCAAAGGCCAGAGAACTGATGTCCAAGAGCAGGAAAAGAAGGGCGTCCCACCTTCAGAAGAGAGAGAGAACAAATTCACCCCTCCTCTGCCTTTTTGTTCTATCTGGGCCATCAGCTGATTAATTGGTGACTGCCCACACTGAAGGCAGATCTTCCTTACTTAGCCTCCTGATTCAAATGCCAGTCTCTTGGAAACATTCTCACAGACACATCCCAAAATAATGCTTTACTGGCTATCTGAGTATCCCTTAATCCAGTCAAGTTGTCACCTAAAGTTAACCATTATAAAACATACATCAGAACTTCACTCCTTTTTATGGCACAATAATATTCCATTGTATGGATAGACCACATTTTGTTTATCCCTTCATTTTTTGATGGTCACTTGGGTTGTTTCCCTCTTTTGGCTATTGCGAATAATGCAGCAATGAACACTGGTGTACACATAACTGTTTGAACTCCTGCTTTCAATTATTTGGGGTAAACACCTAGGTATGGAATTGCTGGGTCATGTGGCAATTCTATGTTCAACTTCTTGAGGAACTGCTAAATTGTTTTCCGTAGCAGTTGCTCTGTTTTACATCCTCACCAGCAATGTATGAGGGCTCCAATTTCTCCACATCCTTGCCAACCCTTGTCATTTTCCTTTAATATTTTTATTTATTTTTTAATATAGCCGTATTAGTAGATGTAAAGTGATATTTCATTGAGGTTTTTACTTACATTTCCCTAATGACTAATAATGTTGAGCACTATTTTTTGTGTGCTTATTGGCAATTTATATATTTTCTTTGGAGAAATGCTTATTCAAGTCCTTTGTCCATTTTTAAATCTTAATTGGGTTGTTTGCCTTTTTGTTGTTGGGTTGCAGTTTTTTTTTTTTTTTTATATTCTGGATATTAAACTCATCAGACCTATTATTTACAAATATTTTCTCCCATACTGTAGGTTGCCTTTCACTTTCTTAATAGTGTCCTTTGATGCACAAAAGCCTTCAGTTTTGATGAAGTCCCATTTATCTATGTTCTTTTGCTATCACAGCTAAGAGATCACTGCCTAATCCAGGCCATGCAGGTTTACTCTCATGCTTTCTTCTAGAATTTTATAGTTTAAGTCCTCCTATTTAAGTCATTAACTCATTTTGATTTAATTTTTATATGTAGTTGTGAAGTAAGCCTAGTTTTTACCATTTTAAATGGTTTTTAAGTGCCTACATAATATACTCAGTTTTGCCTCTTGACACGTGCAGTCTAAGATATTTATCATCTGGCCCTTTACAGGAAAAGTTTGCCAGTCTCTGTGGCCAGGTGCAGTCCTTGCAAATAGAGTGCTTAATAAATGTTTAACAGATAGATTCATTCAGCAAATATTTATGAAACTTCTACTGAATACAAGGCACTCACCAAAGTATTATGGGGAGAAGCAGAGGTTTCAAAATTAAATGAGAACTCATTAAAGCCCTTATTGAACTTACTACATCTAAGCAGCAATTAATTATACCTAGCTGAAAAGAAGCCAAATATTGAGGATTGAAAATTCTTCTGTACAAAAGGTCAGTCTTGAATAGTGACAAAAACTGAGACATAAGAACTATCTCAATTCTTTGCAGAGTAAGATGCATAATAAATCTGGAAAGATGCATGCCATGATGTGCACACGCATGCACGCAAACACATCTCCTTTTCTTTGGTCAGTTCTAAAGAAATGAATAGAGATGATGAGCCACTAACAGCAACAGCAACTGCTGTCACAGGAGAAGGAAAAGCATTTGCAACATAGACTGAGTTTTCGTTCACCCCTTTTTGCTAATAAAGGTTGGCTTGCATAGGCAGCAAGGAGTGTTCACGATCTGTGGATCCAAGAATTTAAATTAAAATGCTCTTGCGGCAAGAATCTGTCATCCTCATGACAGACCTCCGGAAGAGACCCAGTTGTCCCTGTTTATAAATGGAGAAGGAATACTTTTTACATTTCAGCCTCTCTTAGTGGAAAAAATTATAAAACAATGCAAAATTGAGACAGAATCTCAAATTTTCTCCCTTTATACTTTGGACTCTGCATGAATGGTTCCCCAAAATCTCTGTCAAGAAATTCCCCCTTTTTTTTAAAAACAGAATCTTGCTCTGTGACCAAGGCTGGAGTGCAGCGGCACAATCATAGCTCACTGCAGCCTCGACCTCCTAGGCTCTAGTGATCCCCCCACCTCAGTCTCCCGAGTAGTTAGGACTACAGGTGTGTGCCACCACACCCAGCTAATTCTTTAAAAAGTTTTATTTTTGTAGAAATGACGATCTCACTATGTTGCCCAGGCTGGTCTCAAACTCCTGGCCTCAAGCAATCCTTCCTCTCACCTCGGCCTCCCAAAGTGCTAGGTTTATAGGCATGAGCCACCACACCTACCCAAGAAATCCTTTGGATAGTGTCAGTTGGGGATTGAGTCTGACTACAAGGAACGGATACTCAATTCAACAATAACTTAAACGGAAGTCTTCATTTTACCTGTGTAAGTGAGGTCTGGAAGTAGGCAGTTGGGAGCTTCTTTGGACTCCTTCTGTACAGCTATCCTCAGCGTGTGGTTTGATGCTTCAGGGTCACAAAAAGCTCTTCCATCTCCACATGTCTATGTACCAAGAAGAAGGAAGGGGAAGGGCAAAACTCTCACATGCACCTAAATCACCTGAGAATCTCATTAAAATGCAGATTTTGATTCAATAAATCTGCAGTTTTGTATTTCTAAGGTCTGCTGACCACACTTCGAAGAGTAGGTGCCAGGTGCATCTGTGCTCTTTTCTAGAACCTCCCCCATCCCATGACCTTTATTTCCATCTTATTAGCTAGACTCTGTCATGGCAACTCCTAATTCAAAAAAGATTGAAAATGTAGCTTTGTAGTTAAATACAAATTGGGGACTTCTAAGTTGGGAAAAAGAGAAAATGGATATTGTATCCTAAGCGTGTTTGCTGCAAGTAACCATTTGATTTGGAAAACCCAGTGCCAGACACCCATCCTCTAGTTACTATCTTAAATTGGTACTGGACAAACTCTCACCTGCACCTGAATCACCTGAGAATCTCGTTAAAATGCAGATTTTGATTCAATAAATCTGCAGTTTTGTATTTCTAAGGTCTGCTGACCACACTTTGAATAGTAAATACTTCAATCACTGGATCTTCTAATCAATCAGAAAAGAAATCAGCTGATTTGTTTTTGATACTTCTTTTTTTTTTTTTTTTTGAGACAGACCCTTGTTCTGTTGCCTAGGCTGGAGTGCAGTGGCATGCTCTCAGCTCACTGCAACCTCCACCTCCCAGGTTCAAGTGATTCTCCTGCCTCAGCCTCCTGAGCAGCTAGGATTACAAGCCTGTGCCACCATGCCCGGCTAATTTTTGTATTTTTAGTAGAGACGGGGTTTCACCATGTTGGCCAACCTGGTCTGGAACTCCTGACCTCAGGTGATCCACCTCAGCCTTCCAAAGTGCTGGGATTACAGGCGTGAGCCACTGCACCTGGCCATTGATACGTCTTATTGTGTGATTTAAAATTTTAATCACATGGTAAAATAAAAAGAGCCCAAATGACCCTTAATATTCTTGTAAATATTTAAAACCTGGAATCAAATACTGAAAAACCATCAAATAAATAGAAACTGTGGAATATTGGAAAAGTGGCCTGAATGTGTCAAAAAAAAAAAAAAATCAATGGCATGACAAACAACAAAAGGCAGGGGGACTGTTCTAGATTAGAGACTGAGAACAACCAAATCCAGTGCACAAACCTTGATCATATCCTAGATTAAAATAATAAACAGCCATGAAAGATATTTTTGAGACAACTTGGTGTATTTGAATATGGATTGTACATTATATTATGGAATTTTACATTTCTCAGTGTAATAATAATATCGTGTGTTTATAAGAGAATGCACTTATTTTAGACAGTGTTGGTTGAATTATTTAGAGGAGAAGAGCCATGATGTTTGCAACTTACTTTCAAATCATTTAGTGAATTCATATTTTCAGAGAGTAAAAAGATAAAGCAAATATGGGGAGAAGTTAACAACTGGTGAATCTAGGTAAAGAGTTTACAACTGTTCATTATATCATTATTGCAAATTATCTGTATGTTTGAAAAACCTCCAAATAAAAAGTAGGGAAAACCTTAGTCATAGAGTTACAGCACATAAAGCTGAGAAACTGATTTTTTCTTTATTTTTTAGAAGTATTTTGAGAAATGACCGTTACCGAGGAAGAGTGTTACACACGAGCATACTCATTAATAAAACGTCTCTAATAGAGAAAATACTCTCTATTGCAAAGAGCTTCCCTTCTCCATGATCCCTGAGCCTGTGGGGCATCTCACAGCACTATTAGGCTGTGTGCTTTTAAGTGTATTGGTAGACCCGTCTCCCTGACAGGACTGGAAGTTCCATCAGAAAAGAGTCCAAGTCCTACCCATCTCTCTGACCCCAGCTGCAGATTCTAATAAACATTTGTGAAAGATGGAAAGAAGGTATGATTGATTGACAGCAGTTGCCAGGGTAGTTTGGAAGACAGCCTTAAAATCAAACTCAGTATTTGAAACCAGAAATAATCCTGGACTTGGTTGCATGCCACTGGAGAAGAGCTTGTGTCCGCCTGGCCGGCTCAGCTGCTTTTATGCTTGGTGGGGTCATTAAACTTGTCAGACTTGTTTGCACTGGCAAGCAGGTCATTGGAGCCAGTTCCTCATAAGGCACTTAACGACTTCAGGGTCCCATTGCAGTGCATTACACACAAAATGAACAAAAAGCCAAAGAAAATAAAGACAGTGGCCAGAGGGAAACTATGTCACTCTTTTAAATAATCATCCAAACAGAAACAAAAATCACCGACACGGAAAAGCCATCTTTTAGTTTAATTATGTAATCATTTACCAAGATCTCTTTGCTCTCCAAATTTTACCAAGCAAGCACTAGAATGTTCGACCTTATTAGCAGGATCCTTATTTCTTCTATTTTTTTCAGGTTCATCTAAATAATCTTGATACAGTTACAGGTTTTTCTGACAAATTGGCCCTCAATAATCAACTGATGCCATATCAAAGAGAGACAGCTTATAAAAAGAACTGGTTCAGGAGAACTTTAACATAAAGATTCGTCTATGTCCTCACAAAATTTGGTAAGTTTGCTGCATCTAAATAGTTTATGAATACAAGCATTTAAAAAAAAAAACAAAACCTATTTGACCACAGATCCTTAAATAGTAACTGAAGACACAATCAAGATCATCTGGGAAGGAAAGAAGATTTGGCAGAATGTCAGACCAAAACAGGATCCCCACGTTGCTGAAAAGACCCATTTGCTCATTTATATTAAGTGGAACTACTGCCTGGTCCATGTTCAGCTTATTCTTGTGACAAACTAGGAAGAATCCGATGGCCATTTACCATTATCCTTTCTTGCAGAAGTTGATAAAGTAGGTATTGAAATATCAGGGCACTGTAAAATAATCGTAACTAGACCTCAGGGTATTATATTTTGCCTATCACTAACACTTATTTCTTCATTTCTCATGGGTCAGGTTCATCAGCCATGGTTTTTTTTGTTTTTGTTTTTGTTTTTTTGAGATGGAGTCTCCCTCTGTTGCTCAGGCTGGAGTGCAACGGCACAATCTCGGCTCACTGCAGCCTCCACCTCCGGTGTTCAAGCGATTCTCCTGCCTCAGCCTCCTAAGTACCTGGGATTACAGGCACCCACCACCATGCCTGGCTAATTTTGTATTTTTAATAGAGACAGGGTTTCACCATGTTGGCCAGGCTGGTCTCGAACTCCTGACCTCAGGTGATCCACCCGCCTTGGCCTCCCAAAATGCTGGGATTACAAGCGTGAGCCACCATGCCTAGCCTAGCCATGATTCTTTTGATTGCAAGTGACAGAAACTCAATCTACACTGGCTTAAACAAACAAGGAAATTTCTTGGCTCAGTTAACTGGGAATATGGGGTTCAAATCAGGGGACCAAATCAGGAGACGACTGTCTTCCTCACTCTGCTTCTCTTGGCTTGTATCTTTGTTGGTGCCACACTCAGGTAGAACTGTTCCATGTGTTTGCAAAGATGACCATGAGCAGCCCCAGGTTATTTTATATTTCAAACTAGACATCCTAAAGAAAGGAGGACATGGGCTGGGCGCGGTGGCTCATGCCTGTAATCCCAGCACTTTGGGAGGCCGAGGCGGGTAATCACCTGAGGTCGGGAGTTTGAGACCACCTGACCAACATGGAGAAACCCCCTCTCTATTAAAAATAGAAAATTAGCCGGGCATGGTGGTGCATGCCTGTAATCCCAGCTACTCGGGAGGCTGAGGCAGGAGAATCACTTGAACCGGGAGGCACACAGGCAGAGTGTTATCTGCTGATGAGGGCATCAGCATCACCTGGGAATTTCTAGAAATGCAAAACTTTGGGCCCTACCTAGGGTAACCAACCATCTGTGCTTGCCGAGGGGGCTGGGCTTCTGATGCTAAAACTGAAAAAACCCCAGGTAAACTGAGATTTGTTGGTCACCATGGGCTGCAGACCTGCTGACTCAGAATCTTTGGAGTCCAGCTCAGAAATCCGTGCTTTGACCAGCTTTTCAGGTGATTCTTAGACATCATTTCCGAGTTCTTGTTTTAGAGGAGAACACAGTTCAAGCAAAGGCTGGGAGCAAGAAGAGTTGTCTTAAACCGCTCAGCCTGGCTCCTCATTCTTGACAGCTGCCTCCTGGTTTCCTGTTGCAGTGGGAAACAAAACTAGGGCAGTGGGTGTCTTGTAGTGGAGGCCTCTGCCTCTGGTTGGGTGAAGAGGGCAGAGGGATGAGAAAATTCTGCCGCTACTTTTCACCTCAGTTTATCTGCCTCAGCCCCCACGACAGCCTGGGGGTTGGGGAGAGACTACCTTGGAGGAGAGTGTCGAGAGAGAGAGGATGGGAGGAAGGGAGCAAAAAGGGAGCAGCCTTCGGGCCTTGCTCAGCCTGTTTGTCCCCCAGCCTGTTGTTTGCCCTGCTGCTTTGAGGCAGAATTCAATTCCTTCAGCATCATAGAAACAACATTATAAGCAAACTTAAGGCCATGCCTTCCCTTTTGTGATAGGTTGACTTCAACCCAGTGTTGGGACTCAGAAACTGATAACCCCAAAATATGGTGCTTTGTACACGCTCAACTGAAAAAGGAGCCTCAAGCTCTCTCTGACCACCACCCCGTCCCCCACCATTTTCCCAAAGCATAGGATTCTCTGAAGTTCCTTATCTGCTTCAAGTCCAGGTTGAACAAAGAAGAAAACAATTACCCTTGGTCCCTTCCCAGAGTTTTCATTAACTGAACCCATCTCACAGGGAGGAAAACTAAAGTCTGTCAACAAACCCAAACGGACTTCTGTCACAAACCATTGTCCACTCTGTGGGCCCAACAGACTTTGTCTCAGACCATTGTATGTTCTTCAAGCCCATTAAGTTCTCCCTGATAATCATTTATTGCCCCTCAATGGAATTCCTCTTCTCTCCCTTCTCATAATCTGTTTTGTCAGGATCCAAGCCCCCATTCTTTCTATAACCTCAAGCTAGGATATAAGCTTCTGGACCCCATTAGAGAATGAGGTCTTCATTCTAAAGGTGCCCATGTCACATAAAACTATGATCAAATGAATTTATATGACTTTTCTCCAATTAATCTGCCTCTTGTGAGTTGATTTTTCAGTGAAACTTCAGATGCGGAGGGGGAAGTTCCCTTTGTCTCAACAACAGAAAGAAAAAACTTGCTTTTCTTCTCTCCACATTCTTCTTAAGAATCTCAAGTTGGCTTAGTCCAGGGTTCCTCAACCTCAGCACTACCGACATTTAGGGCTGGATAACCCTTGGTTGTGTGTGTGTGCGGTGGAGAGCTGTCCTATGCATTGTAGGATGTTTAGCAACAACCCTGGCTTCTACTCCTTAAATGCCAGCAGCACTCTCTTCCCTAGTTGTAACAACCAAAAATGTCTCCAGGTGTTGCCAAATATCCCCTGAGGGGCATTTGAGAACCACTGCCAAACTTCCCTGCCTGCAGGAGAAAGAGTATGGCTCTACTTGTCCAGCACAAAGGGATTTTAAGACTTTGTTTTGGGTATAATATTTTCAGGCCGATAACCTCCAATGTGCAATATATGTTACTTTATGTTTTACATCCAAACGGAATTTCTTTCCCAAGACTCCTTTCCCAAACAAGTCAGTGGAGGGTAAACTCTGTCAAATCAGATCTTTCTCAGTCAATTCATGGTCTTGTATGACTTTCCTTTTCCCTAAGCTCCAAGGGAAGGAAGATGGTGGAGGACTGAGTGAGATGTGGCCCAGAGTTGTCATCTGTCCATGCTGGTTTCTAAATGTGGTCCTTCTTTTAACTGCTCTTGGTTCATTGCATCTTTTCGCTATGGCAGCTACTAAGAGGCCCCAATTCCTTTCCATTTCTAAGTACTGTGTTTCAGCCTGCTGTGCCCTACTAAGTCCCCACAGGCCTGCCTCAAAGCCTTTACTGCTCTGCTGCCTACCCCTCTCCCTCTCTCATGGGAGCTGTGTCAACATTTTAGGTGGTCCCCAGCTGGGCCCCAGAGCCTTAGGAAGTTAGCTTTCCTTCCCCTACTTGTTCCAAATTGCAACTGTGTTCTGCTCTTGTCAGTTCTAGTCTATGCCATTCCATTCCTTTCATACCACAATAAATCTCTTTACTTGCTCAGGCCAATAGGATGACCCCTGGCCACATATGACTGTCAAGCACCTGAAATGTGACTCGCCAAAAGGAGATGGCTGACGGCATAAAATACACGCTGGAGCTGGATTTTTATTTATTTTTATTTTTTTTTTTGAGATGGAGTTTCACTCTTGTTGCCCAGGCTGGAGTGCAATTGCACAATCTCGTCTCACTGCAACCTCCGCCTCCCAGGTTCAAGCAATTCTCCTGCTTCAGCCTCCCGAGTAGCTGGGATTACAGGCATATGCCACCACGCCTGGCTAATTTTGTATTTTTAGTAGAGACGGGGTTTCTCCATGTTGGTCAGGCTGGTCTCGAACTCCTGACCTCAGGTGATCTGCCCACCTCAGCCTCCCAAAGTGCTGGGATTACAGGCATGATCCACTAAACCCAGCCGGAGTTGGATGTTTAATATAAATAGAAGATTCATTAGAAGTGTTAATTTTGTTGTTGTGGTTTGGAGACAGGGTCTTGCTTTGTCCCCAGGTTGGAATGCAGTGGCACGATCCTGGCTCACTGCAGCCTTGACCTCCCAGGTTTAAACATCCTCTTGCTTCAGCCTCCTGAGTAGCTGTGACTACAGGCACACTGCACCATGCCTGGCTAATTTTTGTATTTTTTTTTTTTTTGTAGAGACAAGGTTTCACCATGTTGCCCAGGCTGGTCTTGAACTCCTGGGCTCAAGCAATCTGCCCACCTTGGCCTCCCAAAGTGATGGGATTACAGGTGTGTGCCACTGAACATGACCAGGAATATTAATTTTGGACAAATAATAATTGGGTTAAATAAAATAGATTTAAAATAGATTGCTAAAATGAATTTCACCCTTCAGGGGTGAAGATATCATCCCAGCCTGGTCAGAGTATTCTGTTCCCTTGGCCATAATTAATCAGTTCAAGGAGGGAGCTTTGTTAATTACGGTCAGTCTTAGAATTTTTGCTTGAATGTTGGGAAGGGGAAGTTCTCTTTCTACGGAGATTGCCAGCAGATATGAATAAGCGTGGAGCTTCTGGCAGCCATCTTGCCGTCAGGCTGGGAGAGACCCACATGAGATGTGAGTTCAGAGGAAAGCCCACCCAAAACATGGAGAGAGATGGTTTTCCTATTAGTCCATGAGACAGGAAATGGAAGTTGCTAGTCTTTTACAGCTTCCCTGTTAATCCATGAGACAGGAAATGGAAGTTGCTAGTCTTTTACAGCTTCCCTATTAATCCATGAGACAGGAAATGGAAGTTGCTAGTCTTCTAAGGCCTGGACTTGGGAACAGACACAGCATCATTTCCACTATAGTCTATCAGCCAAAACAGCCACATAGCTTGCCCAGTTTCAAGAGGAGGAAACATATGCCTCACTTCACAAAGGAAGGATTATCCAAGAATTTCTGGCCATCTTTAATCCACCACAATGACATAAAAAGGTGGGGCAAGTGGGCTTCTATGTGTCTAATGGGCCATCAAGGGGTGACTCAGACACTTACGAAGATATAAGGCAACTGTGTGTGTGTACTTTTCAGCTCTACGTTTCCAACTGGCATTTACTAAGTTTATAGATTTTAAAATCATAAAAGAAAATTTTGAATGTCTATAGTGTTTAGGAGAGGAGAGCTTGGAGTATCCTCTGATGTGTGCTTCATTCGTAATGACCTTTTAAAAACTGCATGTTTGACTCAGACACTTAAAACCAATAAACCAACATTTATTTCCAACAGGACTCAATGGGCCCAGACAGGCCATGCTAGGTGTTGATGCACTTTTCTTCCCCTGCTGGGAAGCCTCAGAACATGATTTCCGGCTGTTGTTGCTCCTGGACGGTTGGAATTATTCCAAATGACTGCACAGTGTGGACTCTTCCTTCTTCTCCCATGGTACAGTGGAACCATGAATGTATTCCTTGTGTTGAAAATGAAGTTTTTGATGTGATGATAAGAGTAATACAAAAATAATACTACCTACACCTACTGAATGTTGACTAGCTCTGGGCAAGGAGATAGAGGCTTTAAATATATACACTCTATCTTGTAATCTTCACAACAACCCAATGAGACAAGCATTACCCATTTGTTAATTCAAAAATGTCTATTGAGCACTAGAGGGGTGCCTTCCTTTTTTTTTTTTTTTTTTGAAACAGAGTCTCGCCCTGTCGCCCAGGCTGGAGTCCAATGGTGCGATCTCGGCTCACTGCAACCTCCACCTCCTGGGTTCAAGCAATTCTCCTGCCTCAGCCTCCTGAGTAGCTGGGATTACAGGCATGAGCCACCATACCTGGCTAATTTTTTGTATCTTTAGTAGAGAAGGGGTTTCACCATGTTGGCCATGCTGGTCTCAAACTCCTGACTTCGTGATCCGCCTGCCTCAGCCTCCCAAAGTGCTGAGATTACAGGCATGAGCCACTGTACCCGGCCAAGCGGTACCTTCTGAAATCTCTTGAGCACATGGATTCTGCAGAGCTTAAAACCAAGACCATCCCTGAACTTCTCAATCCCAAGAACCAATAAATTCCATTTTTAACTTAAGTCAGTTTATACTCAGTCTCTGTTACTTGCAATCAACGTATCCTGGGAAACCCAGGCAGAGTCTTATCCCCACAAATCAGGGTTGTCAGGGATTTTTTTTCCTGGCTATTATATAATATAGTGTAAAACAGATAAATAGAAAATCACAAATCCCATATTAGTAACTTTTCCGAGATTTAACTTACTGTTGAGAATTGGTCCTGAACAGTCTGGTGGTAAAATTTTAGGATCATGTGGCCTCCCCTGATCTAGGCCCTAGGGATACAGTTGTCAATAAGATAACCACAGTCCTTCCTCTAATGAAAATTACCTTATTTTCCTGGTGGAGGATGATAAAGAAAGAAGGAAGAAAACAAGAGGAATCAGATAGTGACAAATGCTACAATGAAAATACAGAAGTATTTTCTGGATAATAATATCGAGTTGATGAGGAATGACTACCTTACGCCAAGTGGTCAGGGGAGCCCACACCTGGGAAGTCACCAGTAAGTCACATTTATGTTGAGATCTACATGACAAGTAAAAACCAAACATTTCACCATCTAGAGAAAGTGTGATTCAGGCAGCCAAGCAGGTAGTGTAAAGGTCCCGAGGGGTATTCAAAGAAAAAAGGTTCAAGTGTGATTGGAGCGCCTTTGAATGAGAGGGAGAGTATTGGGATATGAAGTTAGACAGGGAGGCAACAGCCCTATCATGTATGGCCTCACAGTCTAGAATAAGGAGGGTTTTGTTTTTAATTCTCTGATGAAATCTATAGGATAATTTTTTTTAATTTTAATTTTTATTTTTGGAGACAGGGTCTTGCTCTGTCACCCAGGCTGGAGTGCAGTGGTGTGATCACAGCTCACTGCAGCCTTGATCTCCTGGGCTCAAGTGATCCTCCCACCTCAGCCTCCAGAGTAGCTGGAACTACAGGTGCACATCAGCACACCTGGCTAATTAAAAAAAAAAATTTGGAAGAGACAAGTTTTCACATGTCACCCAGGCTGGCCTCAAACTCCTGGGCTAAAGGGATCCTCCTGCCTCAGCCTCCTAAAGTGCTGGGATTACAGATGCTTGGCCTATAGGTGAATTGTAATCTAGGTAATTATGAGCTATGTTTGGGGATTTTCAAAGCTCATTCTGGCTGTCCTGTCCTGTGATGGGTAGATTTTAGAGGGTCAAAACAAAAATATTGTTTTAGTCCAGGTCAGACATGCTGGTGGCTTTTTCAGAAGTGGTGGCAGCAAAAACAGGACTGAACATACCTGAGAAGCCACATACGACATAGCAAGAGACAACTGAGGAACCCTCAAAACTAAAATGTGCATTACATCCCCAGAATAGCTCAGTGCAAAAGCTGCATGCAGTGGTTCCAAAATAAATTCAGGATGCTGTTTAAAGGAAAAGTCCATAATTGCTAGATGAGGTGGGGAGGTGGGGTAGAGAGGCAATTGATTAGATGTTGGTGCTGCTGAGATGGAAAAGCAAGCAGAAAGATAAGTTTTAGAAAACAAATGCAGAGTTTTGCTTTGCGCTTGTTCATTGAGGTGTCCATTAGATATCTAAGGCAACATGTCAAAAAGATAATTGAAGTTAGGGTTAAAGTTAAGATTTGAAATGAGGGAAGAAGTCATTATTAAGTGATATTGTTTATCATGGAAGGGTAAATGTCTGAACACACCTAAGAGTCTGTAACACTGAGAGGTGATATGTCCTATCAGACATCAAAACATTCCACAAAACCCCTGCTTTAAGATAGTATTGAGGCTGGGCGCGGTGGCTCACGCCTCTAATCCCAGCACTTTGGGAGGCCGAGGCGGGCAGATCACCTGAGGTCAGGAGTTCAAGACCAGCCTGGCCAACATGGTGAAACCCCGTCTCTACTAAAAATATATATATTAAAAAAAACTAGGCGGGCATGGTGGTAGACGCCTGTAATCCCAGCTACTCGGGAGGCTGAGGCAGGAGAATTGCTTGAACCCAGGAGACGGAGGTTGCAGTGAGCCCACACAGTGCCACTGCACTCCAGCCTCGGCGACAGAGTGAGACTCTGTCTCAAAAAAAGAAAAAAAAAAAAGCAAGCTTGTATTGATAGAAGACCAGATAATACCTCAGTGGCACCGTATAGGCTCAAGGAAATGTGTCTCAGTCAGTATGAAAATGTAATATATGGCAAAAATTGAAATTTAATTTATTTGGAAAAAGGATGGAATGTTCAATAAATGATGTTGGCACAACTGGTTACCCGTCTGGAAGAAAATAAAATTTGTTTTATACATTCTATATAAATGAACAGATTAAGTAATTAAATGTGAAAAACAAAATAATAAAGGTGTTTGTGGCCGGGCGCGGTGGCTCACGCCTGTAATCCCAGCACTTTGGGAGGCCAAGGCGGGTGTATCACCTGAGGTTGGGAGTTCGAGACCAGCCTGACCAACATGGAGAAACTCCGTCTCTACTAAAAATGCAAAAAATTAGACGGGCGTGGTGGTGCATGCCTGTAATCCCAGCTACTCGGAAGGCTGAGGCAGGAGAATTGCTTAAACCTGGGAGGTGGAAGTTATGGCGAGCCGAGATTGTGCCACTGCACTCCATCCTGGGCAATAAGAATGAAACTCCGTCTCAAAAAAAACAAAAACAAAAACAAAAAAAGTGCTTGCAGGAAAATCTATGATACTGCTTGTACAACCTAGAAATAGGAAGATCTTCTTTTAAAGACTGAAACTCTGGAAGCGATGCAAGAAAATAGAGGTATTTGGCTATGTAAAAATAAAATCTTTTATCTGGCAAAGATTTCATTAAAAATGATAAAGGACAAACAATATATTGGAAAGTCTGTAATTCAGATGACAAACAGTTGATTTGTAATGTTGAAAATCTCTTTCAGATTGTCAAGAAAAAGACAAATGACCCAATTTTTAAAATGAGCAAAGGATATGAATAGACAATTCATGGGGTAGCATATACAAATGCTGACAAGCACATGAAGAGATGAACAAATTCATAGGTAGTCAGGGAAATGCAAAGTAAAGCAACACTTTATTGTTATTTTATTTTCTTCAGGCTGCAAAATTAATGAGCAAAAATATTTATTGCTGGTGGGGATATAGGGAGATGGGTGCTCATATTTGTGGCAGAAATGGGATTGCTTCAGTCTTTTGGAAGGGAATCTGGCCACGTCTATTAAAATGAAAAATGTATGTATCCTTCAACCCAGCAATCTCTTTCCTGGGAATCTATCTTACAGAAATAAAAACACTAGCATATGAGGATTTATATACAAAGATGCTCTTATAGCTTTGTTTTTAGTGGCCCCAAACTGGAAACAAAAATGAGTACCTTTCAAACGGAAAAGCTGAATAATATATGGTCCTTTCACATCATCTAATATTATGTCATCATTAAAAAGAATAAATCAGAGGTAAAACTGTTTACTTAGATTTCACAAAATATTCTTGGATGAGAAAAACAAAATATAGAGTTCGTGTAATGTAGCGTCATTTTAAAACTAATGATGACAAACTTACTCTGTATATTTACACATGTCTATGAAATTATTTACTCTTATATAGGATTATCAGAGCACAAAGAAGTGAAGAATACATCCTAGGTTATTAACATGGGATCATTCAAGAAGAGAGTGATGTAAATGGAGGGAGAAATTTAAGCAAAAAGGAAAAGAAAACAAGCCAAATAATCACCTCCAAACTTCACATTTTAAAGAGTTTGATTTCTTCTTGAGATTCCCCAACTTCCATGAAAAGTCACATTCAAAAACAAACAATACCAATTCCTGCCTACTCACAGTCATGTCTGTTTAAAGGCAGACTTCACTGTCTATCATCCCAGCATTTTCAGTAACAGTTATATAATAAACAATTTCTCGTCTTCAGACAGAGAATATTGTAGAGCAACATGTTGACATGTTGATTGCCTTAGAAAAAATAGATGTTGAATACAAGCAGCCACTAGCATCAATATTACACATCCATCTAAATATCCATCAGTTGGGAACAATAGATACTGGGGACTCCAATAGTGGGGAGTGGGGGCAGGGGAAAGGGGTGAAAAACTACCTATTGGTTACTATGTTCACTAATGGGGTGACAGGTTCAATTAAAGGCCAACCTCAGCATCACAAAATATACCCATGTAACTAACGTGCACATGTACCCATTGAATCTAAAATTAAAAAAAAAACGATCAATCAATCAATCATTATCCATCATTGCTCCATCAACTCTCACCTACCAAACTAGAACCAATGGGCGGGGTGGGGAGTAGAAGTGACGGGGAAGAAGGACTGAAAACATTTTAGAGAACACATTGAACTCAAATTGGAAAAAAAAAAAGAATATATTGGATTCAGAAAAATGAATTAGAAAATTTGGAATCATTTACACCAACACATTCAGGAGATGGACAAGCAAACTCCCACTGATGACTGAGCTGCTTAAGAGTTGATACTTACACATACAATTAAAACTAAAGTTTTTCTCACTGAACTCTGGGTATTTGGCTTAAAAATAAAATAAAACTAAAGATGTGGTGGCTTATGCCTGTAATCCCAGTACTTCAGGAGGCTGAGGCAGGGGGACTCTATGAGGCCAGGAGTTCAAGACCAGCCCGGGTAATATAGTGAGACCCTGCATTTACAAAATATAAGAATAAAAAGATAGCTGGACATGGTGGCATGAGCTTGTAGTCCTAGCTATTTGGGAGGCTGAGGTGGGAGAATTGCTTGAGCCTAGGAGTTCAAGGCTGCAGTGAGCTATAATCACACCATTGCACTCTAGCTTGAGTGACAGACACTGGCTCTTAAAAAAAAATAGTTAAAAAACATTTTATTAAATAATAATGCATAAAGCAACCTTGATATTGGCTGTTTATATTTTATTCTTTTTCTTAAGAAAAAATAGTGGCCACACCCTAGGAATGTGTCACAACTGCAGTTTGAAAAATGCTGACATAGAGCAGCAAAGGTACATTAGTATTAGTGCTTTGTGAACTTCCTCAAGGTCATATTTTTACTCTATGTTACTTGTTAAGTTTGGAGACAATACACTTGTGAAAGTGAACAGCATCTTTCCAGCCCTCTACTTGCACATTTCCTTGGCGTTCTGAATTAGAAACAGGGCAGTCATTCTCTCTAAGAGGGCCAGTGGCAGGTGGGGGCAGCTCATATATACAAGTTCTTCCTGAGTTATACATTCATTTGTTTTGTACTTGCTTATTGGTTTTCACTGTCTTCCACCACAAGAACCTTCTTTTCTTGCATCTCAGACTAATTCTTCTTGGTTTCAGTATTTAAGGTCAGTCAACTGAAACTTGCTAATTTAGGAATACCAGGATAAGCAAGAAAAGCTCTTTACTTGTGAGTAACTCATAGATTAGAAGAAACAGACAGGTATAATAGAGTGAGATGTTGACAGTGTTCCAGCAGTAGGGAAAGATGGATGTAACTGACAAGGGCTGGAGATGCTTCCTCAGAAGAGATATAATTGAAGAAGAAATTACCTAATTTTGCCTAGGGTGAGAGATGGTATTCCTGGAAGATGGAACAGCATGCACCGAGGCATGGAGGCAGGAGGTAGGGAGAACAGAAAATTCCATTTGTCTAGAGTTCCAGGAGAGTGATGGGAGATGAGGCTGCTGTGCATATCTGTAGGCCTGGGGAGCCCCCCCAGGTGACTCTGTGCTCTCACTCTTCTCTGGAAGGAAGCAGGAAGGGGTAGGTTCAGATTTCAGGGTCTCAGTTTTACTTCTTTCTGCTAGACTATAGGTCTACCGAAAGTCTGGAATTGTCTTATTATCTGAATCCTCACTGCCTGGTACAGGGGCTGGTATGGACCCAGTGGACATTCAGAGGAATATCAGACAATTAGCTCACCCTTGTAGCCCCACACTTGGTGGATATCTGAAACTCAGGTCCAGTCTGCGCTCTCGTCTTCAAGATGAATAAAATAAAATTGCAGCTTTTTTGAAATAACTTAGGAAAATAAATATTCTCTTTTATTAAGAACTCTTTTCAAAACTACCCCTTCCTGGAAAGATGTTTCCAATGAATTAATATCTTAAAATTATTATCATTTCACCTTCCAGAGCTACAGATAAGGAAAATAGAGATGAATAAAACATAGAAGTATAAAAATGATTGACTTGTGATATCCCAGTTTTTTATTTCTTACCAATGGCTGTTGCTCAATAACAACTTTAGGTTTTTGATTATTTTTAAATAAATTTATTTTGGATAAGTGTGAATGTCATCAAAGAAATAATTGCATGTTAGAGTTGGGTGATCCTTTTGAGCTTATTCTGGCTTATCCCTCTCATCTTATAGTTAAGGAAGTGGAGCCTAAATAACTTTATGCACGCTGCCCCAAATTTTCTTTCTTTCTTTTTCTTTTTTCTTTTTTTTTTTTTTTTCGAGATGGAGTTTGGCTCTTGTTGCCCAGGCTGGAGTGCAATGGCGTGATCTCAGCTCACTACAACCTCCGCCTTCCAGATTCAAGCAATTCTCCTGCCTCAGCCTCCCGAGTAGCTGGGATTACAGGCATGCGCCACCACGCCCGACTAATTTTGTATTTTTAGTAGAGATGGGGTTTCTCCATGTTGGTCAGGCTGGCTGGTCTCGAACTCCCAACCTCAGGTGATCTGGCCACCTTGGCCTCCCAAAGTGCTGGGATTACAGACATGAGCCACTGCACCCGGCCCAAATTTTCTAATAAACAATGAAAATCAACCAGCCATGACTCACAGCAAGCTACCTTTTTGATGTGTGTCCCTTTAGTCTCTTAAATATGTGTATGCATATTCTTATACTAAAATCTTATCATACTCTTTATATTTTTGGATCTTGCCATTTTCATTCAATATATTTTGAGTATTTTCTCCAAATTTATTCACATGTTTATTACTCGCATATCCACATATTTAATGGCTCCAAAACATCTCATTGTATGGATAAACCATAATTTAAGTGACCTCTTCCCTGTTGTTAGGCATTTAGGTTGTGAGTTTTTATTGTTGTATTGGCAGTAAAACCTTTGCATCAATCATGAGGCTTCTTTCTAGTTATTTCTTAAGGGAGAAATACTGGTTTGGCCAAAGGGGATGGACATGTCTAAAGCTTCAGTTATATACTGCCAAGCTGACTAGCCCAGGAAAGTTGTACAGATTTGCCATAATCAATATGTTTCATAACTGTTTTTGAAATCTTGGCAACTTTAAAACTAATAGGTCAGTATCAGTAATTCCTGTTAACGTTAAGAGTTCAAATTTGCCCTAGTTTTAATCATTTAAAAAAATTTTATAATTTTTAAATGATAACAATTATGATGCAACCATGACTTTGAGAAGCCAAGAGATCTTACTCTCAAATTGTAAATGAATCCGTAAGAGCTAAGAGAGAAGAAACAGGCTATTAAATGGCCAAAGATCAAATCTGAAATGTCCAGGAGTTTTCCTGTAGGGGTCACTGTTACTGTCAATTTATGCCTGCAAGAAAACTAAAATAGTCACACATTAAAGAATGTATGCACATTTTTAATGTCTGATTCCTCTACATTTCTTAAACTGCAAAATAATAAGAACATGCAGCCAGATAGCATCGCGATACCAACTTCTTTATATAATGACACATACCATTCCACTCAATGTGCTCCTCAGTTTGAATTTATAAAATATGTGCTACTCAAATGAAAGGCACTTATGCCTGCTCTTAGTAGAGGAAGCATTAGCTAATTGCCTAACGCCCCATTAGCATATGGCCTATACTGATTTGAGAAGGAAAGAACGTTCATTGCTGTGGCCAATAGGATCCCCTCTCTCCACCTTCCCTTTTCTGCATCAAAATCTACACACAAAAAAAGTCAGATGTTGTAATATGCATTTTATCGTGTCACTTCAGTACTAAGAGGTGCTTTTAAAGTTTTTATTAATGCTGCTCAAACTTGACCCCGACGGTGCAGGATACAGGCCAAGGTGTCAGTGCGGACACAATCGCAAGGCGGCTGTTAGGCTTCAGGGCTGGGCAGGAAACTTGCCAGGTGCTACCAGGGACGTATCAGCCCTTTCTACAAAGCAGGTGTCTTTCCCATCATAAAATGCAAAGCAATCAGCCCTTCCCTTTCTCCCCAGCCCCCTCGTCCGGAGGCCGAGAGGATATTTACCCTGGGCTCTTGCAGTTCTCTAATAACTGAACTCAGCGGCAGCTCCTTCTCCGAGCTCAGAGCCAGCAGGCTCAGGCCCAGCCACACTTTACAGGCAAATTGCCGAGCTGACCAAGGGCTTTGGCCAAGTCGGAGCTGGGCCGGGGCGTCCGGGAAGCGGAAGGAGCCAGTCTGGGAAACCCGGGTGTGCGTGGTGGTGAAGCTGGTGGGCAAGCTTCCACTTCAGGTCCGGGTAGAGACCTCGGGGCTTTGTGTCCCGCCACAGACGCTTGGCGCTGCTCCTCTTCCAGCCTGCTGCCGCCTTCTCCGAGCGAGTGAGCTGTTGGCGGCCAGAGCGCGCAGGTTACAGCAAACCTTGGCCGGGACGCCCCAGCCAGGGAAGCAAGTGTGGGGGCTGCTCCCAGAGACGCCAGCTCCCTCCCCCAGCTTCGCGCCCCCAGCTCGTCCCCTTTCACTTCCAGGCGCCTTCGGCTTGGGGTGCCCAGAAGGCCAAGTCCAGCAAACGCCAGGGCTGCAGGTTCAAGATGCTCCGCCTCCTCCTGCCACTTAGAGCCACAAACGATAGCGGGAACCTTTCCACTTGGTCTTAGTCTGCGGTCACTGCTGAGGTTTTCAAAACTTTCCAGGCAAAGGCCAGCCAGGTCCTTTGCCTCTAACCCACTCCGCGCCTACCTCCCGCCTGGGGACACCCCTAGGCCCAGGAGATCCTACTCTCCCCCGACCACCGACGTTCCAACTGTCGTCCGCGCCCCCTGACTGCTGTCTGGCTCCTGTGCCAAGGGGCGCGCGCATCTTCCCGGGGCCAGCAACGCTCCCAACTTCTCGACTCGCCCTCCTCCTCCCCGGAGCGAGACTGGGGCGGGCTGAGCCCGGATCCGGGGTGCGCTCGGCATTCGCCCCGCCTCAGAGCCGACTGTCGAGTGGGGATTGAGCCTCGGAGGTCCAGGCCTCTTACTCCAAAGCTCAAGTCGGCCCCCGTCTTTTCTCTCCACACCCCTGTGCCCGTCGCATGCTGGCCGGGTGAGCGGCCGGGCCGAGGATTCGGGTGCCCGGGGCGCGTCGCCCCGTCGGGTGCTGAGCTGAGTGCACCATGGCCGGCTGCTGCTGCCTGTCCGCGGAGGAGAAGGAGTCGCAGCGCATCAGCGCGGAGATCGAGCGGCAGCTTCGTCGGGACAAGAAGGACGCGCGCCGCGAGCTCAAGCTGTTGCTGCTGGGTGAGTGGCTGCGTCTCCGACTCCAGCGAGCCGGGCGTTCCCCTCTCGAGCCCTCCCGGCCGCTCCACTGGCACCCGCGCGGCCCTGGAGTCCAGCGGGGTGCAGGGCGGCTTCATCTTTCTCCCCCTCGGAGCTCACGGATGCCAGCAACTTTGGGCCTTAGGTGCCTGTTCTTTCCATCTCTGGCTGGGCGACTTGCAAAAGCACCACCTTCCCCTGCCCCAAAACAGGACAGGGACCTGTAACACTTGACCTATTGACCGCTGTACCCTATGTGTTCCGGTGTGCCCCTCTCCTCAAAACCCCGTCCACTCCTCCGCCCGCAGCACACCCAGCTTGGGGTCTGTGGTGACCTACATCTTGGGTTCAGTGCTAGCTCTGACCCGCACGCTTTCAGTTCTAGATGAAGCATCTTGAGAATTTACCATGTGTTAGATCGTGTTAAGTTCTTATAGGCATCACCACCTGGTGATGCGGGCAGGTGATATCGCTATTCTAGAGAATTAAAACATGGAGGCCTGGAGAGCTGACCAACTTGCCCTGATTGAGAAAAGGCAAAGCCGATGCTAGGTCAGCTGTGGGGGTGAAGGCCATGCCGTTGCTGCCCCTCTGACCGTGAGCTCCTATGCCTGCCTCCCATGCGGGTCCCTCAGGCCTTTGTGTTTGCAGCAGACCCAAACCTCCCTTGCCCAGCTTGACTCAGTGTGTCCACGTCCTAGGATTCAGCTTGGCTGCCCTGGTGCCTCTGGCAGGTCTTCATCCAGCTCTTTCGGTCTCTCTGCAAAGGTCTGGGTAGGACATCCACTTTCAAACACAGAAAGAAAACAGTTTAAGGTTTGCCCAAGTTATGCCATGAGGCAAGGATCCCACCTCAGACTTTCTAGAACGCTGTCAACACATTTGCTGTTTGAGGAATATTTTACCTTTTCTACCTTTCAGACCATGATATCAGCTGTGAATTTTTTTCTAGATAGCCACAAAGATTTCAACTTTTTTTCTTTCATCCCTTTTGAACAGGAATCTTCTCTTATACCATCTATTTATTCATCTTTATTCCTTGTATAGGAATCACCCTCCCTGAAAGCTTCAAGGAAAGAAAAATTTGATCTAGTTAGTGTAATATAGAGAAGGCTCTCAGCCAGTATGGCCTTCAGACCTGGGCGGAAGAACCCCCTTACCCTTATCCCCTGGGTTTAAAGGGCCCAGTCTGGCCTTCTGGGGCTTGGTGGGGGGGGGGGGGGGTGTGCCCCTCCCCACAGAGCTGGAAGTCTGTAGGTCCAAAGGGGATTGCTACCCAGAGACCATGCTGCCCCCTCCCTCCCAAGACCTGGATGGAATGAATACCCAGCCCAAAGGGACCCACACCAGCTTCTAAGGCCTGAGCCCTAGAAAGGAAGGCAGACCTGATCCCTGGAGAGCTCACAAAGGGGCAGCTGTTTGCTGGGGCGTGGAAGTGCTTGGAAATGTGGGCTGGGTAGGAGTGGAGGAAGTCCCCGTGGGTGCCCAAGAGGCCCCCCTAGGAGAGAGGGAGTTTGGGTGGGGAAGGGAAGGGGCTCTGTTCATTGGCCAGGTCTGCTATTTCTGTGTCTGACCCATAACTTTGAAAGGTCTGAAAATGCTAAATTGTCCCTGGCCTTCTAGGCTGTTATAAAGCTACTTTTGTCAAGGGAGGAGGAATACGTGACAATTTGCTAGCTTGATTAACACTAGAAAATAACTATGGGTGGGGGGCTTTGTACTTTTGCCCTGAACCCCACAAAACAGAGGGGTTTAGTTGCATATGTACTTTTTTCTTTATAAGGGCAGGCTGAACCCTATTTCATTTTGCAATGCTTTGATTTGTGTCAACGTATGAAGTACAGTGTCCAGAATATACCAGGAGCTTGACAAATGCTGGCTCTTTGTATGAAAAATTGTGTAGTCAGCTGAGCTGTACTGTATCGGTAATAAGCCTGTTTGATGTAAAATGCTTGCATTTACCCACAAACTAGGGGAGAAATGTTTGTAGGTAAATTGTTTGCCCTGAAAGTCACATTAATCAGGGTGACCCGAGGATCTTCTTCATCTCCCCAGGCTCTTGCTCCAACCCTCCTCCTACTACCTTGAGGCACTGTCTGACCTCTGGAAACTCCCATTTTCACCTTGTGGAGTTGTGACTAGCACATCCCCTTAATGAAAACTTTCCTGTGAAAAATAGTTTCTAAACCACACAGAGCTGTTCAGACCTCCAAGGAGGGACTTCAAAACCTCTGATTTATTTCAGTCTGTAAAGTCCTGGGGCATAGCTCCATTTCTTCTCAAGGAAGAGCCAATGACTCAGAAGAGACAGGAATTAGGGGAGGGTATGCACCGTTTTGTCTGAAGTCATGCAATTCGAGTGAAAAATTCACCCATCTCTCTAGTGGGTAGATTAGAGCATCCACTGCTCGGGTGTCTCAGTTAAAAACCCCACTTTGCAAATGGGAGTTTGGAATCCTTTTGTGGCGTATGAGATGACCCCCAAAGCCACCATCTCTTTCACAATGAAGCATGCTTTTGCAACAAAATGATGTGAGGATGTTTCCGAAGTGCAGTATCCTGTTTCTGCTTAATAAAAGCACAGGTCAGTGTCTACTAGGGAAAGATAAAAGCTGTTGTTTGGTTAAGGCTAATAATTGCAAGATGTTGGTGTGACACCTTCTCATCAGAAAGAGATGGAGAATATAAAGGAGATGGTTGAATTTAGTAGAAAGAAATTTCTTATCAGTTCCTTGCATAAAAGTAGGACAAAAAAGAGTACTGATAAGAACATTGGTGAGTACTGATCAGCATAGGGAGAAAGTGTCAGGACAATAGCTATTAAATAAGGGAAAATGATCTTTTATTGATTTTCCTGTTAAATGCAGATTGGTGAAGTGTGGCTTGTTAATTGGGTTGAGTGTTTTAAATTCTGGATGCAGACCTTACCTTGGAGCTCTCTGGAAGGAAGAGGAATTGGTATTTAACAGATACTGGCTGAATTAGTTTGCTAGGGCTGCCATAACAAAATACCACAGACTGGGAGGCTTCAACAAAGGAAATTAATTTTCTCACAGTGATGGAGCTGGAAGTCCAAAAGCAAGGTGTTGGCTTGGCAGGTTTGGTTTTCCTGGAGGCCTCTCTCCTTGGCTTGCAGACAGCTGCCTTCTCCCTGTGGCCTCACATGGCCTTTCTTCTGGGCATGCGCATTCCTGTGTCTCTCTTTTTTTAAATTAATTAATTTATTTTTTTGACACTCTTTAGGTTGGAATTCAGTAATACAGTCACGGCTTCCTACAGCCTTGACTCCTGGGCTCAAGCAACCTCCCACCTCAGCCTCCCTAGTAGCTGGGACTATAGGCGTGAGCCACCATGCTGGGCTTATTTTTATTTTTCTTAGTTTTTGTTGCCTAGGCTGGTCTCAAACTCCTGGGCTCAAACGATCCCTCTGCCTCAACCTCCCAAAGTGTTGGGATTACAGGCATGAGCCACTGTGCTGTGCCACTTCCTCTCCTTATAAGGATGCCAGTTCCTATTTTATTAGGGCCCCACTCATTTTATCTTAATCACCTCTTTAAAGACATTATCTTCAAATACAGTTACATTCTGAGGTACTAGTGGTTGGGATTTCAACATATAAGCTTTGGCGGGAGGACTAAATTCAGCCAGAAAAACTGGTGCAGAGATGAAAAATGTAGATTCTTAGCCCAGTCTGCCTGGGTTTGAACCCTAGCCCTACAGTGTCTTAGCTGTGGACTAAATTCTCTGGGGTTTGGATGGCAGTCAGTACTCAGTGTCAGCTATCATCACTCCGTTTTTGAGTATTTTCAGGCCCTAGAGAGGTGTCATTTTCCATTTTAGTTGACCAACTGTGGGTTGCATAGAAGTTTGTATAAATTGTCGTGGTAGTGCTTTAACAGAAATGTTTTGCTTTGAGTTTCCCTCAGTGTTTTCTGAGCCACAAACTGATTTAAAATTCCTCTTCCTACTTACACCAAAAGGTTGAAAATCTGGTCCCAGAAAGTTTTATTGGATTGGTTATAACAAAATCCCATTTCAGAATTAGCTGTCATGTTCCTGGGCAGGAAGTCCATTCCAGAAAATGGTGCAAATAGTGTGACAATACCGACTGGGTGCGGTGGCTCACCCATGTAATCGCAGCACTTTGGGAGGCTGAGGCAGGCGGATCACCTGAGGTCAGGAGTTCAAGACCAGCCTGACAAACATGGAGAAACACTGTCTCTACTAAAAATACAAAATTAGCTGGGTGTGGTGGCACATGCTTTTAATCCCAGCTTCTCAGGAAGTTGAGGCAAGATAATCGCTTGAACCTGGGAGGTAGAGGTTGCAATGAGCTGAGATTAGCACCATTGCACTCCAGCCTGGGTGACAAGAGTGAAACCCTGTCTCAAAAAAAAAAAAAAAAAAAGAAAAAATGACAACACCTTCCCACTCTGAAGAAGAAAAGGAATGACATGGTAAATATGCCCACGTTCCTTTATCTGAGCTTAGTTCAATGCAACAGCCTTTTCCAAGGTGCCAGCCATAGTGCAGGGATTCCTTCCCAAGGGCTGAGTTGGAGAAGGACAGTTCACAAATAGCTGTTATGAGGAAGATGGTCATAAAAGCTTAACAGAGATTAAGAGGTAGAACAGGCAGAGCGTAAAGGGGGAGCCTCTGGAGGAGGCATCATCTGAGTGGGCCTTGAACTATGGTGAGGGTAAGATGCAAACAATTGTCTGCGCATGGGGGCTTGGGTGAGACATGCACAAACTCTCCTCACCATCTGGGGAAATTTCTGAGGACAGTAAATGGTGTTCTTAGGATCTGGGATCATATGAAGGATCCCTTGGGGACCAGATTTCATTGAGTTTTGTGTTTTATTTTATTTTTGTTTGTTTGTTTTTTGAGACAGTCATGCTCTGTTGCCCAGGCTGGAGTGTAATGGCACGATCATGGCTCACTGGAACCTCTGCCTCTCAGGTTCAAGTGATTCTGCTGCCTCAGCCTCACAAGTAGCTGGGATTACAGGCATCCACTACCACGCCCAGCTAATTTTTATATTTTTTGTAGTAGAGACGGGGTTTCACCATGTTGGCCAGGCTGGTCTCGAACTCCTGACCCCAAGTGATCCGCCTGCCTCAGCCTCCCAAAGTGCTGGGATTACAGGCATGAGCCACCGTACCTGGCCTGTGTTTTATTTTAACCAGTTATGTGAGTATTGTGTTCACTCTAAAATAGACATTAAAATAAAAATGCTTGCTTTTTTGCCATAATATGCTTCAGAAAGGAGGATTGTGTGGTTTTGTCTGTGGCTTCTGTTCATCCTGGCTGGAGCAAACCAATCTCACCAGATAGTTTGCTTCCATCTATAACACAGCAGTTCCTGAGGCCTTTCAAGAGGCAAATGCACCTACCTCTTCTTCTGTCTACCCTTAAATGAATACAGAACCTTTTGAAATACTGGACTTCTACCCTTTGTACCTTTGCAAATCATCTTTATTGAATACAGTAAGTCACCAGGCTTAAGTGTACACTTTGAGTTTTGATAAATGTATGATCACAATCTAGAAACACTTCCATCATCCCAGAAAGTTCCCTGTGCCTTTGCAGTCAATCTCCTGCTCCAAATCTTTTTTTTTTTTTTTACTTTTTATTTGGAACTGATTTAAAATTTATAAAGAATTTGCAAGAATAAGAATAGCACAAACAACACAGGTATGCCCTTTTCCCTTGGCAATGTTTGAGGGTAAGTTATATGTATTGTGGCCTTTTTTTCCCTAAACACTTCAGTGTGTTTTTCTAAAAATAGGGATAATCTCTTACATAAGCGCAGTACACTTATGAAATGTCTGTACATTTCACTTTGATGCAATATTTGTGTCCAGTCTATTATCCATATCCCAGTTTTGTCAGTTCACCCAATAATGTCCTTAGTGGTGTTTCCCCACATCCAGTACAGGGTCCAGGGGAGGCTCAGGGATTGCATTTGGTTCTCATATCCTTTTAGTTTCTTTAATCTGGAACTTTTCCACAAAGTCATTGCTTCTACGACATTGAATTTTTGAAAAATACAGTCCCCTCTCCCTTTTTTTAACAGACGGTTTCTCATTTGGGATTTAACTGGTGATTTTCTTACGATTAGAGATTCCAACTGTGCTTTTCTGGCTGGAACACTGGATACGTGCTGTTGTGTCCTTCTCGGGGGTGGCATCTGAGGCACACCATGTCCATCTGCTCCTCTGTGGTGGTGATAACTCTGATGGCCTGGTTAAGATATTGTCTGTTTTATCCACTGTATCATAATTTTGTGGAGAGACACTTTATAAGGCCAGTAAATATCCTGCTTCTTATCAAGATGTAGGAGTCATTGATGGTTTCCAGTTGATCCAATCTATAACATGGTGTCTGCAGAATGATTTTCCAACTCCACTGCTCTCCACATTTACCAGCTGGCACTTGACATTCTACTGCAACAGCCTTACCTTTGCCCTTCCTTCCTTCCTTCTTTCCTTCCTTCCCTCCTTTCCTTCCCTCCCTCCCTCCTTCCTTCCTTCCCTCCCTCTCTCCTTCCTTCCCTCCCCTCCCTCCCCTTCCTTCCTTCCTTCCTCCCTCCCTCCCCTCCCCTCCCCTCCCCTCCCCTCCCTTCCTCCTCCCCTCCCCTCCCTTCCTCCTCCCCTCCCCTCCCTTCCTCCTCCCCTCCCCTCCCTTCCTCCTCCCCTCCCCTCCCTTCCCCCCTCCCCTCCCTTCCCCCCTCCCCTCCCTTCCCCCCTCCCCTCCCCTCCCTTCCCCCCTCCCCTCCCCTCCCTTCCCCCCTCCCCTCCCCTCCCTTCCCCCCTCCCCTCCCTTCCTTCCCCCCTCCCCTCCCTTCCTTCCCCCCTCCCCTCCCCTCCCTTCCTTCCTTTCATGCAAATTCATGAATACCTAGGTTTTTTTCCCTCAATGATTTTTACTTCATTAATGTTCTTAATCATTTTGATGCTCAAATCGTACCCGACTTGTGCAATGAGATCCCCTTCAAGCTGGCTCCCATGTCACTGTGACACGCCTCTCTTTTTTTTTTTTTTTTTTTTTGAGCATTTCATTGTTTTCTGGCATAACAACATGCCCCAGGCTCATCTTGTACCAATTCTTCCCCAGCTGGGGAAGAAATCAGCTGTTTCTGAGGGGCTCTGGTTCCTTTTAGTGGAGAACTGGATCTTTCAAAAAACTAAGCCACTTGAAACAAAGATATCAAGTCCCTAATTCAGAACAATTACTAGTACGGTATCCAAGTACCTAAAGAATCAAGGTGCTAAATCATGTCATTAGAGGATGAAATTTTTGAGGCTTTAATAAGTCTTAAGCTGTGGGCAGATATAAAGTGGAAAAATCTGACAGTGGAGTTTGGCAAAAAGCAATGTAAATAAAGTCTTAATCCTCAAATGGTCTTTTTTTTTTTTTTTCTTTTTAAAAGATGCCTTGTAGTCTATGTCATCTTTCGCTTTCTCATTTCCCATGATACTTACACCACAGGGGAAAATACTGCTGTAACAACTCCCATCTGTAGGGCTAGATGAAGGGAGGTCATGATATTGGGAAGTCAGAGGGATTTTCAGTGAATTATTGCAGCAAAGCTACGATGATACTAAAGATGGTTGAAATTCAAAGAGGAGACAATAATTTATCAGAAGGATTGTCACCAGGGCATCTCATGGAATTCAAAGAGGATTTGAATAACAAATGAGAAAGAGCAAGTGCCAGGGCAGTTGGGTTAGGGGACTCAAGGCACAGCCATCAACAGGACTTGACCCCATCCCCTTCCAAGCTTGAGAGCCCTTTCTGCAGACCTTTATAGCCAGGTTGTGGCATGAGGGTGCAGTCCTGGATCAATCAGTTCTGGCCAGGGGACATGTATCACGGACATGACTGTCACCTGAGTGCAGATGGCTGGGGCCCGGGATCCCTGTGAGCCAGGTAGCCACAGCTACAAATACTGTTAGAGGAAGAAAATATACTAGCGGAAATCCAAGGGCTCTAAAGTTGGAAGGGACCACAAAAGCCTCTGCAAGAGCCCTCACATTCACTATGAAGATTGGCTCTCTGCTGATGGGTAAATTAGCCATGCTGGCCAAGATTCTTGATTGTAGACCATGTAAGCAGAGTAATAATTTATTAGAGTGGAAGCAGGAAATAGAATTAATGGAAATTGGAGAGGAGGCTCAGCAAAAGGGCAGGATTTAAGGGACTCTGGACATAGCAAATGCTAGTACCAGACAAGGCTGTCAAGGACACAGTCAGTGGACTCCACCACCCTGCCAGTCGCTGCTGCTGCTGCTGCTAGACACTTATATTCACAGCAGAGCTGCAAATCACCTGTGACCATCTTCTGCACCCTGGTGTCACTTTCAAAACTTCCATCTGTCTGATTGTGCTCAACTACCAGGTTGTTGGGGGAAGGCAGTGTGACATAGCGGTTAGCATGTTCTTTGGAGCCAGGCTTGCTGGGTTTAAAATATAGGCTTTTCCACTGATAAGCTGTGTGCATCCTGGAATGTACATTAGTTTCTTCATCTGTTAAAGGGGAATAACAACCCAATAGGAGATACTTTTATAAGGATTAAATGAGTCATCATTTTTAGAGCGTTTAGAATAGTGCCTGGCACATAGTCAGTGCTATTTATTTTAGGTGGTTGTTAAATAAAATTCTGCCAGCCTTAGCTTTCTACCACAGGGAAAGGGGGTGGGCTGCTGCCTCCTACCTTTCTTGAAACTCTTCCCCCAGAAGATAAGTGCTCAGATGCTGGGCAGCGCCAGATTACAAAGATCTACAACAAAAATGTGATATTTTCCATAAAATAGCTTTTCCTAAATGGATTGGTAAAGGCAAACTCAAAAACTAAATGTAAGCTTTCAGACAATGGAATCATGAAAAAGAGGCAGATGTCTTTAATTAAGGTGTATTTAATATTGCTCCAGTTAATTTCTTGAATTTGTTTTTTAAAATCATGCCTTTATTCTACAGGACTATGAAAATTTCACACATGTATCCTATTATCCCAGGAAACTCCCACAGCCCATCTGCCAGCATTGTCTCTGGTGTTAAAAATTTGCCAAATCTCACCACTTCTTCCCCTATCCAAAGCTGCAATTCACCTGCGTTATTGCAGTGTCCTCTTGATTTCCCACCGCCCACATTTGCCCTTCTTTGGTCCATTTAAAAACTTAGATTATATTATTACCTTACTTAAATTCAGTATCTTTTACTTACACTTGGAATAAATGCCAAATACCTTCCTACCTCTCAAAATGTACACAGGGTCATTCTCCCACTGGTTTACTGGGCTGAAGCCAAACTCACCTTCTTTGTGTTTTTCAAACGCAACGTTTGTTACCTCTGGGTCTTTAAGCTTGCTCTTTTTTTCTGCCTGGAACATTCTTTTCTGTTCCCCACTCTTGTTCCACATACATGGCTGTTTCTTCCTTATCTTCGCGTCTCAGCTCAAAAGTTCATCGCTTGACAAGGCCTTTCCAGATCACACTACCTGAAATCATCCTTGCACCATTTACTCTTAGTTGCCTGGTTCTATAACTTGGCTTTATTTCTTCATAGCTGTTATCTTGGAATTGACCTGATATTCTTATTTGCTTACTTGTTGGCTCGTCTGCCCCCCAGTAGATTGCAAGCTCTGTGAGAGTGGGGCTGTGCTGTCTTGTTCCTGTATCCTGGCACCTGAACCAGTTTTGTGCCTGGTGCAATGTTTTAATAATGACTGGTACAGTGTGAGAATTGAAAGCCAGAATGATACTTGACCAATCTGAAATGAGATAGGCTAGTTGACTATCAAATATGAAATATTCTTCCATGAATACATGTTGATATACCCATGTTACAGATAGAACAAGCAAGTGCTCATTATTATTCAGAGAGAGTCGTTAATTACTTCATTATAAGACTACATTTGATATTTAATATATTGATCTTCCAGTATTTTTTCAGAATAAACTTTTGCATATAAAACCAGAGAGTAGCAATAAAAGCTAAAGTTTTCTAGAATATGAACACAAAAGAAAAGCATTACCTATGTGATATGCCTCCTCCTGGTACTCTCTGTATTAACAAAAACAATTTTTCTTTTCATGGTTTACTAAAGCCTTGGCCTCCTGGGCTCAAGCGATCCTCCCACCTCAGCCTGCCGAGTAGCTGGGACTACAGGCATGCCACCACACCCGGCTAGATTTTAAATATTTCTTTGGAGATGGGGCGTTGCTATTGCCCAGGCTGGGTTTGAACTCCTGGCCTCAAGCGACCCTCCTACCTCAGCCTCCAGAGTCATTGGAATTACAGGCATGAGTCACTGCACCCAGCTCAACAATTTTAACAATAGAATAGATAACAAGTTAAAATATACTTTTTAATTTAAGAAAATTATGAGGTTGCTGATAGGATATAGAAATTCATTCCATATGTGGTTTGAATTGTGCAAAATTTAAATTTTCTCTGAAGTTGATGGGTGAGGTGAGGTCAACATCTACTCAGTTAATGGCCACTGCAGGTTTTAGGGCCAGATCTCTGTTTTTTTCCCTTTTCAGTGTGTGCTTCTTAGGTTTAAAGAGTCCATTGTAACGAGAGTCAAGGTAAAGGAGACAGTGATATTCTTGGAATTGTGGAACAAAAAAGGAAATTAATAGCAAATAACAGTGAAAAGTGGTAAGACTTAGGAAGTTGAAAGTTCAAGGCAGCAGAAATCTGATTAGTTCATGGCCCAGTATCTCTTAATGGGAACTATTTTTTTCTTCAAGAAGTTAGTACTCCAGGAGCTGTAAACATCACCAGTAAACGTGTTTTGAGTCCACAGCTCTTCTCCTACCACCCCTTTCCCCAGATTCAAGAAGTAGTTCCCATTGCACTGCCAATCTGCTATCTGGGCTCAGGCCATGCACCTACCATTGTGAGGTCCTGATAGAGCTACCATGTACGTCCCAGAAGGGCATGTGCAGAGGACGGTCAACAGCATGAAGTCCCTGCTGGCGCTCCTTCTCAGAGTGGCGACCTGATGTGTGGCCAGAACTTGGCATCATGAGATGAGCAGTATGTTTAGGCTCTGGGAACCGAGTTTCTTTTTTTGGTGAGGGGAGGCTCTGAGTTATTGGGTATATGACCAGGAGCAAGACATTTCCTCTGAACCCCAGGGTCCTTACCTATAAAATGAAAAGCTTGGACCAGATGACCTCTGAGGTCTTTCAAATTCTGTCATCAGATGTTTTCTACAGGTGGTTCTTAAAGTGTGTTCCCAGGATCTGCAGTTATTGGCATCAGCACCTCCCAGGACCTTGTTAGAAATGCAAACTCTTAAGTCCGCATCTTAGCTCTCTGAAGCAGAACTTCTGGAGTGGAGCCAGCAATCTGCATTTTAATAATCTCTCCAGGTGATCCTAACACACACTTAAGTTTGAGAACCTCTGTTTTATGGCATTGGCCTGGAGCTCAGGAGCTGCTCAGCCTCTGATTGTCACACTGGGCTTTCAGCAGACTTCCAGGATGCACCTAAGACTAATCTGTCTAGGGAATATTTTGTTGCTGGCAGGCGAAGAAATCTCTCCCTCATCAATTTGATGAAGGGACTTTAAGGGCTGAGCTGGGTAATTTGTAGGAGTCTTTTTGCATTTGTCCTAGGGTGCCAGGCTGGTGGACAAAGAGGAAGAGCAAGCACATATGTATGTTTTACCTTGGCAAGAATCGTTTCAAAAAGTAGCAAATGTTCATGTTTGCATAGATCCTTGTACTTGCATGTAGTCTTCAAAAAGTTGTGCTCCTAAAAACTGCAATGATCTTATAGCTAATAACCATTAGGTAGTTATGTTTCTATTAATGGACTTAGCAGTGCTGAGGAACCATATTCTAGTAAGAGCCATCATATATCAGTCTTCTTGTTGAAAATTCACTCTCCATGGAACATTGGCTTGTGCTGTGATTTGAATGTTTGTCTCCTTCAAATCTCACATTGAAAATTTGATTCCCAGTGTTGGAGGTGGGACCTGCTGCGAGGTGTTTAGGTCGTCGGGTCAGATCCCTCAAGAATAGATTAGTGTCCTCCCTTGGGAGTGAGTTCTCACTGTATTCTTGAGAGAGCTGGTTGTTCAAAAGAGCCTGGCACTTCCCCACCTCTCTCTTGCTTCCTCTCTTACCACATTATCTCTACACACACCAGATCTCCTTCACCTTCCCCCAAGAGTGGAAGCAGCCCAAGGCCCTCATCAGATGCAGATGCCTAGTTTTGAACTTTCTAGCCATGAGATTCATGAGCCAAATAAACCTCTTTTCTTTATAAATTACCCAGCCTCAGGTATTCCTTTATAACACAGAATGGATTAAGATGGCTAATATTTCCATTCAAAGAGTAATACTCCTTGTTGTCAAGTTTGCTTTTTAAAAATTGACTGACAAATTCTAATATTTTGTGCTTTTTTAATGAATGAGAGAAAAAAGTAAAATGTATTTTTTATTGTTTTGCCTGAAAGCCATCTTCTGTATTAATGATCAGTTGTCAGTTATTATTAGATGGATTATCCATGCCATTTCTCTCTTGAATCTGCCATAAATAAGACCTTCCTTTCTGAGTAACCCATCCCAGAATATTTGTTTCTGTTGCTCAGCTACTGTGTAATTGAAAAATATGTTAATTATATTACTAATAAAAATCAAATGAAGGTGATTAATCTTTTGTAGAATTATCTTCTAATCCATTTAGTGGTAAGCCATTAGTAGTCTTAGCACCACTTAAAATGCACCTGTGTTTAGAAACCTTTATAGCAATTTAACATTGCTGTGGCATCAAAGAGTATTTTTATTGTATTTCATAAATGTGTTAGTCTTCAACTGATGGAAAATTTTTAAAATTGGTTCCTTCCTACAGAGTTTGAGAAACACAAGTACAAACCTTCATCCTATGGATGGGGTGGCAAAGGTCCAGAGGAGTGAAGGGACTCAGCAGATGTCATGGGGCCAGGTGATTAGTAGCTAATTGGCAGAAGGGCCCAGAGTTAGTCCGAGTCTTCATGTTGAATTTCCTAGTTTCTAAGGCAACATTGATTATGAGATATGCCATTAATTTGAAAACAGCCTTTCAGAAAAGCAAATGCCACCATAGTAAATATACACATCAATGCAAAGGCATTTCAACTTCAAAAATGTTAACTTATATGGACATAAGCCTGGAACTCAAGGATATAGTTAATTTACTTTTCTCTCTTTTTTCCTTACCAGATAGTACAAATTTAAAACAAAGCAAAACTATTCAAATACTATGTCAAAACTAGTTATTGACATAGTATTTGATTTTACGAAATCAATTTAAGTGCTAAAATTAGACTAGAAAAGAAACCTCTGTATATTGCCATCAGCCCACTGGGTTCTATTTCAAGTGGTCTTATATGTGATCTTGAAAATAGTTACTTCTTGGAATAGTGTGCTGTCATTTATACAGAAGGCTAAAAAACATAATAGTGACCATGCACTCACTTCAGCAGCACATATACTAAAATTGGAGTGATACATAGAAGATTAGCATGGCCCCTATGCAAGGATGACATGCAAATTCACGAAGCATTCCGTATTTTTTGACTTTTGGGACTCAGGGAAAATGGTGGGGGAGGGGTGAAGGCTAGAAGACTATACATTGGGTCCAGTGTACACTATTTGGGTGATGGGTACACCAGAACCTCAGAAATCACCACTTCAGAACTTATCTGTGTAACCAAACACCACCTGTTCCCCAAAAAAACCTATTGAAATAAATGAAATAATAATAGTGACCAAATGTGTGGGAACTCCAATGTATGACATTATATGCTCCAATGTCTGAATAACTGTGGAGGGACTACATCCTGGCAATTTGATGAGTGTGTTGAAGAGTTTCACATGAGACCTTGAACTCCATGAGATCTCTGCTCACTATTGAACCCACAATGCTAAGTGCAGAACTTAGCTCAAATACTGGTTGAATGAAGATATGTCTCTCTCTTTATAGTAGTTTACATGAAATACCAGCTGAGTAGTATAAAGAATTCCTTACAGTAGCTGAAAGTCTTTTTTGTTTGTGATTGTCTAAGAAGGTTCATAAAAGGAACACAGGCCTGGGCTGGGCCTTGAAGAAAGGAAAATTGGAGAATTCCAGAATTGATTTTTTTTGGATAAGTGGTATAAGGATATGAAAATTGAGCCTGGATTCCAGGAATAAAATGAGATTTGGAAGATAATACTTCTCGTATTCTGCCTGCCTGCCTTCTTGCCTCCTTCCCTCCCTCCCTCTTTCCCTCCCTCCCTCCCTCCCTCCCTCCCTCCTTCCCTCCCTCCCTCCCTCCCTCCCTCCTTCCCTCCCTCCCTCCCTCCCTCCTTCCCTCCCTCCCTCCTTCCCTCCTTCCCTCCTTCCCTCCTTCCCTTTCACTTCCTTCCTTCCTTTTTTTTCTTTTTTTTTTTTTGAGAGAGGGTCTCACTCTGTTGCCTAGGCTGGAATGCAGTGGTGTGATCAACTTCTGTCTCAAACTTCTGGGTTCAAGGGATCCTCTCACTTCAGCCTCCTGAGTAGCTGGGACTACAGGTGCATCAGTATGCCCAGCTTATTTATTTATTGTAGAGACAAGGTGTCCCTGTGTTGCCCAGGCTGGTCTTGAACTCCTGGTCTCAAGCAATCCTCCTGCCTCAGCCTCCCATAGCACAGAAGATTATAGGCATGAACCAGCCCATTTTCCTGTATTTTCATAAAGACTTTTCCTAGTAACTATACATGGTAAGATTTTGATATGTAACCAAAACTACAGTTGAGAAATTTGTAAATTGTTCTTTTCTGTTGCTTTACTCTGAAACACTTCGCTCACCAGAATCCAGTCTTTTTTATTCTTTTTCTGATATACCTAATGCTAATAATGGAAAAGGCAATACTAAAGCAGTGACATTTATACATTCAGTCATTATTCTAGGTACTTTAATCAGTGATTTTATTTATTCCTCACCATGTTTGAGGTGGAGGTAGTATCCTCTCCATTCTACAGATGGGAAAATTGAGGCCTATCCTGTGGCAAGATTCACTGGCCAGAGTGGGGCCAGGGTTTGAATCCAGGTGGTCTGACGCCAGAGCCTTGGTTCTTAATCACAGTTCTGCTTTTGTCTCCTAGAGCCAGATAGCTCACCAAAATCTACCCCATGGGGGCAAATCTCTGCTGTGCCCGCTTCTTGCCATCCTCTCTGCCACCCATCTCTATCTGAATTGCTAAATTTATCTACCATTCCCTAGCCCCAAATTCACTCTTCACTCTGACAGCCAGAGTGACCTTTTAAAAATGTAAATTGGATTGTTGTTTTTCTGCTCAGAACCTATGTCTTGGGTGCAAATTTAAATCTGTGCATGGCCTGTGAGACCCTCTATCTGTCCCCTAATGACCCTCTGCCATTATTCCCCATGATTACTTAGTTCTGGCCACAGAACCATATTTTAGAATCTTCAACGGGCCAGACTCATCCTTCTTAGGCCTCTGCACATGCCAATCTGTCTGCCTACAACACTCTTTTCTACTGGTCTTCTAGTGAACTGATACTCATTTTGAGAATGCATCTTAAATCTCTCTTCCTCCTGGAAGCCTTTGCTGGCACCCCAGTCCAAATTAAGTTCCTCAGAATATTTCTCCCATAGCACCTTCTACATTTCTTTTTAAAAATAGTGCTTTTCCTAGTTTGAAATTGTACTTACCATCCTCCTTCTCTGCTAGCCTCTAAATTTTATGAGTGTAGAGACTATTGTAACATGAGACTCCTCAGCATCTTGTATAGTGCCTGGGTGTTTCATAACATTTGCTAAATGGAGAAATACATTACTTTTACAGGATCTTTGGGGTATTTTTCTGTCTGGAAACCTCTGTGGCTGGTGGCGCCTTTGCTTGAGTTTTGCTAAGGCCCATTGAGCTTGTTTTGCTCACTTGGCCTGGCAAGCTGCGCTTGGCTCACGTTACCAGCCTGGGTTCCACACCTGCCAAGGGAGAGTCAGGCATGGAATAGTGAGGGGTGTGTGAGCGAGTGTGGGATCCCGCCACTGCGCAGAGTCAGACATGCCTTTTGTTGTAGCAGGGTGGGCAGCTCCAGGTGCCAGCAAAGGCACTGGCTCTCTGTGAGGCTGCGGCCAGACCAGGCACGCCACAAGCAGCTTCCATTGCTGGCACTGGGGAACATGGTGGCATCCAGAAGCTTGGAGACTCCAGGAACCTTAGGGCCCCAAAGGGAGTCACAGCCCTGGCTTAGGGGTCTCCTAGGTCTGGGGTCCTCAAAGGGCCACAGCTCTTCTCTCCTGTTTGTCCACAATGTGGCAAGCAAGGGGCATATTTCAGCCTTGTTTGTGTTACAGCTGTTTTAGCCCCTACAGGGCCACAGAGGGGAGGCAGTGTGCACCAATTGGTCCATGGGTGGCCATGGGTAGGCCTGGAAAAGGCACCACAAGTTCCCACTCTGGTCCATGGGACTGGCAGCCCAGCCAACAGCCTTCAGGCCCTCACTAGGGACCCACCTCCTGTCCAGGAGCCTGTCTGCCTCCAGCTGCTGTTCATGGCACCCATGGCACCCAGGATGCCCATGTGCCAAGGGGTGCCTGTGGCCCAGCACCAAGCTTCCCTCAGTGCCCCCCTTGGCTTCCCATGGCCCCAACTTTGCTTTGAGATTGGAGCGGGTGCCAACAGCAGGGAGAAGCCAGGCAGCAGAAGCAGGCACTTCCAAGCCTGCAAGGGCAGGGGGGGCCTTCCTGGGCCCCCAAGGGTATAGGGGTGCCTGGGTCTGCAGCTGTGGTTTTGGCAGCTGCAGCGGTGGCCAGCAGGGTAGGGCTCCTGCCTTCTCCTGAACCCTGAGAGCACAGGGATGCCTGGGTCTGCAGCTGCAGTTTGGGCAGCTGCTGCAGCACCCAGGCAGCTTCCACCCCAACTCAGAAGGGGTGAGGATCCTGCTTGTGCCTGCCTCTTACCAGCTCCATGGAACATGCAGCCCCAGCCACGCTTCCCTGCTGCAGCCGGCATGATGGCAGCGACTGCTCCAGATGGCCCGCCACTGCCATCATTACCATTTAGTATCAACATTATTGCATAAAGAAAGAATACTTGAATTTCAAATAGTAGAAGGGCTTAATGGAAGATAACACTTTAAATTGAATAAACTTAAATGTATGATGAACTCATGCTCATTATGTGTTTTTTTTTTTATTTTACTTTTTGATAATGAAAACTTCACTAGATACTGACATTGTACTGTGGGCCAATGTTCTAGAGCCATTGATTTATTGTATACATCTCATGTGCTTCCTAAACTTTCAGATTTTCTTTATGCACAAATGTGAATAGACACTCTTGATGGTTTTTTACCTTTTTTTTTTTTTTTTTTTTACATAAAAAGTGGCATATTTGTGGCAGAGACTGCTAGCAGTCTCCTGAATACAGATTCTCTGTAATACAAGATGTTTTATCTGGACATGTGGATACCCAGCTAAATACTATACTTCTTAGCTTCGCTGCTGCTAATTGTGGCCATGTGATGATGGGATGTAAACTGAAGTGATGTAGCAATTTCTGAGTGATGACCTGAAAAGGAAAGGAGGCTTTCTTCCCTTCTAGAGGAAGATGTAACCTGATGGTAGGAGCTGCAGCAGCCATATTTTACCATAAGATGGAAGTAAGGTGTTAAGGGTGAAAAAGCAACATGATAGGAAGGGTCTATGTCTCTGAGACCATGAAGGTGTCATATTAGCCTTGAACTATAAATGATTAGACCCTTTTTAAATGGCAGCTAACCTGATATCCTAACTAATAAAATAATATACACTGTTTTGCTTTTAGCCTCTTGATACTCAACAATATATCTGGGAATTCTTTCCAAATTTTTTGCAATCCTAAGGCAGAAAAAATTAGACTCTAATGTTGGGGGAAGGGTATAGGATGATGCTGTGGGCCAGCTGGTGAGCAATGCTCTGTTGATGTCTCTCATCCTCCCATCTTCATCAGTACTGTAATGGGATACAACTGTTTTCTCTGCAGCCGAGTTTTCAAATATTTGATAGGGTCTTTCTGTGTGCAAAGAGACATTTGTAGCTGCATGTTTTAGTTGATACTGACTTTATTAGAGTGGAATATAAACTGTAAAACTAGTTTTTCTAAGGCTTTAATGCTCATTTTAATTTTTATAAATCTAGTTTTTTGCATATAAAAATTAAAGGGATGTTTCTTAATTCTTTGATTAGTTTTCAATTTACTGTTTGCTTCACTTATTAATTCAGTTAATTAAATTATTACATTTTCTTTAAACATTTTTAAACCTATTTACGCATTTTAAAAACCCAAGTATCCTCAAATATTTCAAACCTCCGAAAAAGCTGGCAAGCAAAATCTAAGTAGTGAAGTGATTCTGATAGATCGATTAAATAAATCTTACTCTCTTGGCCAGGCATGGTGGCTCATGTCTATAGTCCTAGCACTTTAGGAGGCCAGGGCAGGAGGATTGCTGGAGACCAGGAGTCTGAGACCAGTTTGGGAAGCATGGAGAAACCCCATCTCTACAAAAAGTGCAAAAATTAGCTGGGCATGGTAGCACACATTTGTAGTCCCAGCTACTCGGGAGGCTGAGGTGGGAGGATAACTTGAGTCCTGGAAGTTGAAGCTGCAATGAGCCTCAACATTTTGCTAATCAAGCCACTGCACTCCAACCTGGGTGACAGAGTAAAACTCTGTCAAAAAAAACAAAAAACAAAAAAACCCCACAAAACCATACTCTCTTAATTCTAAACATTCTAATATTGTTTCTAAATGTAATCAAATCAAATAATCACATTTATACTGTTAAATCATAAACTAATCACAACTCTGATAGATTATTTAATATCAGATTTAAATACCACAAATGACAAGATTTTTAAAATTCAGTGCTGACTCATGTTTACTTATTTTAAAGTTCGTCTTGAGAGTATTTTTATACTTTAAGTTCTGGGATACAGGTGCAGACCGTGCAGGTTTGTTACATAGGTATACATGTGCCATGGTGGTTTGCTGCACCCATCAACCCGTCATCTACATTAGGTATTTCTTCTAATGCTATCAATTCCTTAGCCCCCTACCCTCTGACAGACCCCGGTGTGTGATGTTCCCCTCACTGTGTCCATGTGTTCTCATTATTCAGTTCCCACTTATGAGTGAGAACATGCGATGTTTGGTTTTCTGTTCTTGTGTTAGTTTGCTGAGAATGATGGTTTCCAGCTTCATCCATGTCCCTGCAAAGGACATAAACTCATCCTTTTTGTGGCTACATAGTATTCCATGGTGTATATGTGCCACATTTTCTTTATCCAGTCTATCATTGATGGGCATTTGGGTTGGTTCCAAGTCTTTGCTATTGTGAATAGTTGCTGCAATAAACATACATGTTCATGTGTCTTTATAGTAGAATGATTTATAATCCTTTGGGTATATACCCAGTAGTGGGATTGCTGGATCAAATGGTGTTTCTGGTTCTAGACCCTTGAGGAGTCGCCACACTGTCTTCCAGAATCGTTGAACTAATTTACACTCCCACCAACAGTGTAAAAGCGTTCCTATTTCTCCACATCCTCTCTAGCATCTGTTGTTTCCTGATTTTTTTGATGATCGCCATTCTAACTGGCATGAGATGGTATCTCATTGTGGTTTTGATTTGCATTTCTCTAATGACCAGTGGTGATGAGCTTTTTTTCACATATTTGTTGGCCGCATAAATATCTTGAGAAGTGTCTGTTCATATCCTGTGGCCACTTTTTGATGGGGTTGTTTTTTTCTTGTAAATTTGTTTAAATTCCTTGTAGATTCTGGATATGAACCCTTTGTCAGATGGATAGATTGCAAAAATTTTCTCCCATTCTGTAGGTTGCCTGTTCACTCTGATGATAGTTTTTGTTGTGCAGAAGCTCTTTAGTTTAATTTGATCCCATTTGTCAATTTTGGCTTTTGTTGCCATTGTTTTTGGTGCTTTAGTCATGAAGTCTTTGCCTATGTCTGTGTCCTACATGGTATTGCCTAGGTTTTCTTCTAGGGTTTTTATGGTTTTAGGTCTCATGTTTAAGTCTTTAATCCATCTTGAGTTAATTTTTGTATAAGGTGTAAGGAAGGGGTCCAGTTTCAGTTTTCTGCATATGGCTAGCCAGTTTTCTCAATACTATTTATTAAATAGGGAATTCTTTCCCCATTGCTTGTTTTTGTCAGGTTGGTCAAAGATCAGATGGTTCTAGATGTGTAGTGTTATTCCTGAGGCCTCTGTTCTGTTCCATTGATCTATATCTCTGTTTTGGTACCAGTACCATGCTGTTTTGGTTACTGTAGCCTTGTAGTATAGTTTGAAGTCAGGTAGTGTGATGCCTCCAGCTTTGTTCTTTTTGCTTAGGATTGTATTGGCTATACAGGCTCTTTTTTGCTTCCATGTGAAATTTAAAGTAGTTTTTTCTAATTCTGTGAAGAAAGTCAATGGTAGCTTGATGGGGATAGCATTGAATCTATAAATTATTTTGAGCAGTATGGCCATTTTCACATTATTGGCTCTTCTATCCATGAGCATGGAATGTCTTTCCATTTCTTTGTGTCCTCTCTTATTTCCTTGAGCAGTGGTTTGTAGTTGAAGGACCTCTTGAAGAGGTCCTTCACATCCCTTGTAAGTTGTATTCCTAGGCATTTTATTCTCTTTGTAGCAATTGTGAATGGGAGTTTACTCATGATTTGGTTTTCTGTTTGTCTGTTATTGGTATATAGGAATGCTTGTGATTTTTGCACATTGATTTTGTATCCTGAGACTTTGCTGAAGTTGCTTATCCGCTTAAGGAGATTTTGGGCATTGGGGTTTTCTAAATATACAATCATGTCATCTGCAAACAGGGACAATTTGACTTCCTGTCTTCCTATTTGAATACCCTTTTTTTCTTTCTCTTGCCTGATTGCCCTGGCCAGAACTTCCAATACTATGTTGAATAGGAGTGGTGAGAGAGGGTATCCTTGTCGTGTGCCGGTTTTCAAAAGGAATGCTTCCAGCTTTTGCCCATTCAGTATGATATTGGCTGAGGGTTTGTCATAAATAGTTCTTATTATTTTGAGATACGTCCCATCAATACCTAGTTTATTGAGAGTTTTTAGCATGAATGGGTGTTGAGTTTTATTGAAGGGCTTTTCTGAATCTATTGAGATAATCATGTGGATTTTGGTCATTGGTTCTGTTTTATGTGATGGATTGCATTTATTAATTTGCGTATGTTGAACCAGCCTGGCATCCCAGGGATGAAGCTGACTTGATTGTGGTGGATAAGCTTTTTGATGTGCTGCTGGATTCAGTTTGCCAGTATTTTATTGAGGATTTTCACATCAATGTTCATCAGGTATATTGGCCTGAAATTTTCTTTTTTTGTTGTGTCTCTGCCAGGTTTTGGTATCGGGATAATGCTGGCCTCTTAAAATGAGTTAGGGAGGAGTCCCTCTTTTTCTGTTGTTTGGAATAGTTTCAGAAAGAATGGTACCAGCTCCTTTTGTACCTCTGGTAGAATTTGGCTGTGAATCCATCTGCTCCTAGCCTTTTTTTGGTTGGTAGGCTATTAATTACTGCCTCAATTTCAGAACCTGTTATTAGTCTATTCAGGGATTCAACTTCCTCCTGGTTTAGTCTTGGGAGGGTGTATGTGTCCAGGAATTTATGAATTTCTTCTAGATTTTCTAGTTTATTTGTGTAAAGGTGTTTATAGTATTCTCTGATGGTAGTTTGTATTTCTGTGGGATCAGTGATGATATCCTCTTTATCATTTTTTTGTGTTTATTTGATTCTTCTCTCTTCTTTATTTGTCTTGTTAGTGGTCTATCTATTTTGTTAATCTTTTCAAAAAACCAGCTCCTGGGTTCATTGATTTTTTTAAAGGGTTGTTCATGTCTCTATCTTCTTCAGTTCTGATCTGATCTTAGTTGTTTCTTGTCTTCTGCTAGCTTTTGAGTTTCTTTGCTCTTGCTTCTCTAGTTCTTTTCATTGTGATGTTAGGGTGTTGATTTTAGATCTTTCCCACTTTCTCCTGTGGGCATGTAGTGCTATAAATTTACCTCTAAACACTGCTTTAGCTGTATCCCAGAGATTCTGGTACATTGTGTGTTTGTTCTCATTGCTTTCAAATGACTTATTTATTTCTGCTTTAATTTTGTTGTTTACCTAGTAGTCATTCAGGAGCAGGTTGTTCAGTTTCCTTGTAGTTTTGTGATTTTGAGTGAGTTTCTTAATTCTGAGTTCTAATTTGATTGCACTGTGGTCTGAGAGACTGTTTGTTATTATTTCAGTTCTTTTGCATTTATTGAGGAGTGTTTTACTTCCAATTATGTGGTCAATTTTAAACTAAGTGCAATGTGGTGCCGAGAAGAATGTATATTCTGTTGATTTGGGGTGGAGAGTTCTGTAGATGTCTATTAGGTCTGCTTTGTCCAGGGCTGAGTTCAAGTCCTGAATCTTGTTAATTTTCTGTCTCGTTGATCTAATATTGTCAGTGGGGTGTTAAAGTCTCCCACTATTATTGTGTGGGAGTCTAAGTCTCTTTGTAGGTCTCTAAGAACTTGCTTTATGAATCTGGGTGCTCCTGTATTGGGTGCATATATATTTAGGATAGTTAGCTCTTGTTTTTGCATTGATCCCTTTACCATTATGTAATGCCCTTATTTGTCTCTTTTGATCTTTGTTGGTTTAAAGTCTGTTTTATCAGAGACTAGGATTGCAACCCCTGCTTTTTTTTTTTTTTCTTTCCATTTGCTTGGTAAATATTCCTCCATCCCTTTATTTTGAGCCTATGTGTGTCTTTGCACATGAGATGAGTCTCCTGAATACAGCACACCAATGGGTCTTGGCTCTTTATCCAATTGGTCGGTCTGTGTCTTTTAATTGGGGCATTTAGCCCATTTACATTTAAGGTTAGTATTGTTATGTGTGGATTTTATCCTGTCAGTATGATGCTAGCTGGTTATTTTGCACATTAGTTGATTCAGTTTCTTAATAGTGTCGATGGTCTTTATAATTTGGTATGTTTTTGCAGTGATTGGTACTGGTTTTTCCTTTCCGTATTTAGTGCTTCCTTCAGGAGCTCTTCTAAGGCAGGCCTGGTGGTGACAAAATCTCTCAGCATTTGCTTGTCTGTAAAGGATTTTATTTCTCCTTCACTTATGAAGCTTAGTTTGGCTGGATATGAAATTCTGGGTTGAAAATTCTTTTCCTTAAACATGTTGAATATTGGTCCCCACTCTCTTCTGGCTTGTAGAGTTTCTGCTGAGAGATCAGCTGTTAGTCTGATGGGCTTCCCTTTTTGGTTAACCTGACCTTTCTCTCTGGCTGCCCTTAACATTTTTTTCTTCGTTTCAACCTGACAATTATGTGTCTTGGGGTTGCTCTTCTTGAGGAGTATCTTTGTAAGTGTTCTCTGTATTTCCTGAATTTGAATGTTGGCCTGTCTTGCTAGGTGGGGGAAGTTCTCCTGGATAATATCCTGAAGAGTGTTTTCCAATTTGGTTCCATTCTCCCCGTCACTTTTAGGTACACCAATCAAATGTAGGTTTGGTCTTTTCACATAGTCTCATATTTCTTGGAGGCTTTGTTCATTCCTTTTCATTCTTTTTTCTGTAATCTTGTCTTCATGCTTTATTTCATTAAGTTGATCTTCAATCTCTGATATCCTTTCTTCTGCTTGATTGATTCAGCTACTGATACTTGTGTATGCTTCACGAAGTTCTTGTGCTGTGTTTTTCAGCTCCATCAGGTCATTTATGTTCTTCTCTAAACTGTTTATTCTAGTTAGCAATTTGTCTAGCCTTTTTTTTCAAGGTTCTTAGGTTCTTTGCATTGGGTTAGAACATGCTCTTTTAACTCGGAGGAGTTTGTTATTACCCACCTTCTGAAGCCTACTTCCGTCAGTTCGTCAAATTCATTCTCCATCCAATTTTGTTCCCTTGCTGGCAAGGAGTTGTGATCCTTTGGAAGAGAAGAGTCATTCTGGTTTTTGGAATTTTCAACCTTTTCGTGCTGGTTTTTCCTCATCTTCATGAATTTATCTACCTTTGGTCTTTGATGTTGGTGACCTTTGGATGGGGTCTCTGAGTGGACATGCTATTCCTTTCTGTTTGTTAGTTTTCTTTCTAACAGTCAGGCCCCTCTGCTGCAGGTCTGCTGGAGTTTGCTGGAGGTCCACTCCAGACCCTGCTTGCGTGGGTATCACCAGCGGAGGTGGCAGAACATCAAAGATTGCAGCTTGTTCCTTCCTCTGGAAGCTTCTTCCCAGAGGGGCATCTGCTAGATGCCAGCTGGAGCTCTCCTGTATGAGGTGTCTGTGGACCCCTGCTGGGAGGTGTCTCCCAGTCAAGAGGCATGGGGGTCAGGGACCCACTTGAGGAGGCAGTCTGTCTCTTAGCAGAGCTTGAGCATTGTGCTAGGAGATCTGCTGACCTCTTCAGAGCTGGCAGGCAGGACATTTAAGTTTGCTGAAGCTGCACCCACAGCTGCCCCTTCCCCCAGGTGCTCTGTCCCACGGAGATGGGAGTTTTACCTATAAGCCCCTGACTGGGGCTGCTGCCTTTCTTTCAGAGATGCCCTGTCCAGAGAGGAGGAATCTAGACAGGCAGTCTGGCCACAGCGGCTTTGCAGTGCTGTGGGGGGATCTGCCCAGTTCCAACTTCCCTGCTGCTTTGTTTACACCGTGAGGGGGAAACCGTCTACTCAAACCTCAGTAATGGCAGACACCCCTCCCTCCCACCAAGCTTGAGTGTCCCAGGTTGACCTCAGACTGCTGTGCTGGTGGTGAGAATTTCAAGCCGGTGGATCGTAGCTTGCTGGGCCCCGTGGGGGTGGGATCCTCTGAGTTAGACCACTTCGCTCCCTGGCTTCAGCCCCTTTTCCAGGGGAGTGAACGGTCCTGTCTCACTGGCGTTCCAGGCACCACTGGGGTACAGAAAAAAACTCCTGCATTTAGCTTAGTGTCTGCCCAAACAGCTGCCCAGTTTTGTGCTTCAAACCCATGGCACTGGTGGTGTAGGCACCCGAGGGAATCTCCTGGTCTGCGGATTCCGAAGACCTCGGAAAAGTGTAGTATTGGGGCCGGAATGCACCCTTCTTCATGGCACAGTCCCTCACGGCTTCCCTTGGCTAGGGGAGGGAGTTCCCCAACTCCTTGCTTCCCAGGTGAGGCAACGCCCCACCCTGCTTTGGCTCACCCTCTGTGGGTTGCACCCACTCTAACCAATCCCAGTGAGATGAGCCAGGTACCTCAGTTTGAAATGCAGAAATCACCTGCCTTCTGCATTGATCTCACTGGGAGCTGCAGACTGGAGCTGTTCCTATTCAGCGATCTTGCCAGCCACCTGAGAGTATTATTAATATGTGTTTGATTTACTTATTCTTATTCCTTTTCCTTTATGGGGATTACAAAATTCAAACCAATTAGGAAGAGATTTACAATCTCAGCCCAAGATTTAGGATGATTCTTCAAGTTCACACATTTTCTTACAGCCCAAAGTGTCACTTATTTTTTTTATTCCAGTTTTTACCATTTCAAGTTTTTTTCTTTTTCTTTCCTTTTTTTTTTTTTTTTTTGAGACAGTGTCTCACTCTTTTGCCCATGCTGGAGTGCAGTGGTGCCATCTTGGTTCACTGCAACCTCTGCCTCCCTGGGTTCAAGCAATTCTCCTGCCCTCAGCCTCCTGAGTAGCTGGAACTGCAGGTGCATGCCACCACACCTGACTAATTTTTCTATTTTTAGGAGAGTTAGGGTTTCACCATGTTGGCCAGGCTGGTCTTAAACTCCTGACCTCAGGTGATCCATTCATCTTGGCCTCCCAAAGTGCTGGGATTACAGTCATGAGCCACCTGTGCCCCACCTGAAACTGAAACAATATTTTTTTTTTTTTTTTTGAGACAGAGTCTCACTCTGTCACCCAGGATGGAGTGCAGTGGCGCTATCTCGGCTCACTACAAGCTCTGCCTCCCGGGTTCACGCCATTCTCCTGCCTCAGCCTCCCAAGTAGTTGGGACTACAGGCACCTGCCACCACGCCTGGCTAATTTTTTTTTTTTTTGTATTTTTATAGAGACAGGGTTTTCACCATGTTAGCCAGGATGGTCTCAATCTCCTGACTTCGTGATCCACCTACCTCAGCCTCCCAAAGTGCTGGGATTACAGGCATGAATGTTTTTGTATTTTTAGTTAGAGACGAGGTTTCACCATTTTAGCCAGGATGATCTCAATCTCCTGACTCAGTGATCCACCCGACTCAGCCTCCCAAAGTGCTGGGATTACAGGCATGAGCCACCCTGCCCGGCCGAAAAAAATTTTTCTAATCATCTAATTTAGTGATTCAATTCTGTACCCACACCCATCTACAATGGCAACTAGTTTCTTCATTATCTAACTTGTGTTGAAAGGGTTCTACACTTTCTAAGTTCTTTTGGCAGCCTCACGACCAATATTTCTTATTCTTTTGCTGTTCCTTAAATTTGAAGAAGAAAATTAGATCTCAGTTTCAAGAGGTAAGAGATATGAGGTCATTTCTTTTTGTTGTTGTTGTTAATTTCAAAGACTGTGTGCACATGAGGTCATTTCTTAATGCTTGTCCATATTCTGATTTGCATGTTCTGTATTCAAACTCATCAGTCTAATATTGTTTACACATGTTTCTTCTCTTTCATTTAAACATTTAAGCTATTTAAGAATAAATTAGGCCTGGTGCAGTGGCTCATGTCTGTAATCCAAGAACTTTGGGATGCTGAGGTGGGAGAATTGCTTGAGGCAAAGGATTCAAGATTGCGGTGAGCTATGATCATGCCATTGCACTCCAGCCTGGGCGACAGAGTGAGACCCTGTCTTAATAAAAAGAAAATGAATTAACAAACAATATGAAATAGAGCAAATGAAATATAAAGCACTAGTTATAAACAATAGGCCTATCAAAAACTCCACCAGCTGGCAGCCTTCAAAACAAGTATTTGTGTTTAAATGCTGCTTCTTTGTTCTAAAATGCCTAAAAGTCGATGAAATCGTCCCTTTTAATATCTCTGCTTTTTATTTGTTGATATGGAATTATAGATGGTCTACAGGTAGCTCATGTGTCAGAAAACTGCTTGAGTTTCCCCTAACCATCTCAAATTGCCATTCGTTTAGGGTAATGATGAAGTCTCTCTCTTGCCTAATAATTTAATTTGTGTCTATATTAACGGGTGGGGCAGGTGGAGGAAATGAGAAAGAGGTTTTAGTTTGTTTTATGTAAGCCAACCAGGATAAGATTGGACACTAAACATAGTGTCTATCAATTAGGCATGGTCTGGTGAAGCCAGTTTATTCTGTGTGTGTGCACTTGCATGCACACTTACCCATACACACCACCAGATAATTTGAAATTAGCACTTAAATGGCCATTTGAATTTGCCATTAGGCTAATCAAACCATTTCTATCTACAATGTAATTATATCTTGGTGCAAACCAGAAAATGACCAAAAATTTATCCAAAAAAATTATCTTCATTTGTTTAACGTGTTCATTTTGAGCATTTGAAATTTCTGTTTAAAGTCATCTTTGTTGGGTGCAGTGACTCACACCTGTAATCACAGCACGTTGGGAGGCTGAGGCAGGCAGATTGCTTGAGTCCAGGAGTTTGAGACCAGCCTGGTCAACGTGGCAAAACTCCATCTCTACAAAAAGTATAAAGATTGACTGAACATGGTGGCATGCTCCTGTGGTCCCAGCTACATGGGAAGCTGAGGTGGGAGGGTCACTTGAGCCTGGGAGGTGGAGATTGCAGTGAGCTGAGATAGTGCCACTGCACTCCAGCCTGGGTGATAGGAGTGAGACCCTGTCTCAAAATAAATAAATAATAAAGTCATTTTTAAAAATTTTATTTAAAGAGAATCATGTTGGCCAAACAGAAAGGGATTTTTTTTTTTTTTTTTGAGACAGAGTCTCCCTCTGTTGCCCAGGCTGGAGTGCAGTGGTGTGATCTTGGCTCACTGCAACCTCCATCTCCCAGGTTCAAGCAAATTCTCCTGCCTCAGCCTCCAGAGTAGCTGAGACTACAGGTGTGCACCACCATGTCTGGTTAATTTTTGTATTTTTAGTAGAGACAGGGTTTCACCATGCTGGCCAGGCTGGTCTCGAACTCCTGACCTCGTGATCTACCCGCCTCGGCCTCCCAAGGTGCTGGGATTACAGGCGTGAGCCACCACGCCCGGCAATGGATTTGTTTCTATTAGGATGATTAGGAAAACTTAATATGTTAATTATATTATGATATTTGCTAGAGCTCTAATTAGAAATATTGTTTCTAATTTGTATTTTATCCGGAATTCTAAGCATTCCTTATTATACTTGCTGCATCATCTGTTTGATGAATTGCTTTTCCCTTTAATGCTTTTAAACTTTCAATCACCTGAAAAAGCTGGGTGTTATCTAAAGCCTTGTGGATGAGTTGCCAGAAATCTTTGGTATAAATCCCAGTATGGCTTCTAATGTGCATGGTGACCTTCAGCAAGTCACAAAGTCACAGAGGCTCCTCATCAGTAAAATGAAAAGGCTGGATTTGGCGATCTCTAAATCCTTCCAGCCCTGAGTTTCCGTGTTAACTCTTCAACAATAGCGGAAAGCTTAGTTACCTTGATCATTCAAGGCAGATAGACTGTGTGTGTGTGTGTGCACACACACGTAGTGTGCCTCCAGTGTAACTGAGGAGATAATATCTAGTTGCTGTTTGACTTGGTGACAAACGGTAGAAATAGATTTCTTTATATTTCTTTGTTCTCTGTGTTTGAATTTTTATGTAGCAAGAGGCTTTACATGTGCAGTAATTCCAGTGTATCAAAACAGGTTTGTCAGGGACAGAAATGAATTGGTAGTCTGACTGGTACTTCTAATTGCAGAATTATCTAGTAGCATAAAAATGGCTCATGGACTGACACATTTGTCATAGCTAAAAATCTAGCTTCAATTCAATGTACTTTAAAATATAGGAGCATTTAATAGTAATAATAGCAATAACATTATGTAGTGCTGACTATATGCCAGACACTGTTCTGAGGGTTTTATATCTATCAGTTCGTTTCATCCTTGCAAGTTGCTGTGGTATGCACTATACTTTCTCCATTTTACTGATGAGGAAACTGAGCTAAAGAAAGATGAAATGAGCTGCCCCATGTCACACGGTACTAAATGCGGAGCTGGGTTCCAGGGATTTCTTGCTCTTACTGTTTCCCACTGCTGCCCTTGGTAAAGAACTCATTAGGCCAGGCATGGTGGCTCATACCTGTAATCCCAGCACTTTGGGAGGCTGAGCAGGGTGGATCACTTGAGATCAGGAGTTTGAGACCAGCCTGGCTAACGTGCTGAAATCTTGTCTATACTAAAAATACAAAATTAGCTGGATGTGATGACACATGCCTGTAATCCCAGCTACTCAGGAGGCTGAGGCGGGAGAATCACTTGAACCCAGGAGGCGGAGGTTGCAGTGAACTAAGATTGCTCCATTGCACTCCAGCCTGGGCAAAAAGAGCGAAACTCTGTCTCAAAACAAACAAAAAAAAACAAACTCATTATAGGAATGCCTGGCTGGGTTGACGTCTGAGTGGAGACAAGGGTCTGGTATGTGCTCTTGTATCTTCCCTTACAGTTCAGTGGAACTTTGAACAAGTCATGTAATCTCTCCAAACAAGGGCTGTCCAAGGGAAATAGAATGTGAGATGCAAATGTGAGTCACACATGTCATTTTAAACTTCCCAGTAGCCATATTTGAATAAAGTAAAATGAAATATGTAAAATTATTGTTAATACATGCCTTAAGTATATTATTTAAATATATTCAAATGTAATCATCCAGCATATAATCGACAATGAAAATTTTCAGTGAGATATCTTATATTCATTCACTATCCACATTTTAAGTACAACAATGGCTCCACATAACTACTGGGTACCGTATTAGACAGCACAGCGCCGAACCCTGGAGAGCTACTGTAAAATGAGACCACAGCAATGGATCATCGCTAAAACCTTAGATCTGAAATTCTAGAAATCTATCATGAGAAGCACCTGTACTCCTTAAGTAGTTTACCTTTATGAGATCACTTATTTCTTGCCTGCTTCAGTAGCAGGGAGAAAACATTTTAAGATACTAATTCAACAATGAAATGATCCTTTAAGAATCACAAAGGCAAAGCAGTGTCAAGAGAGTGTGTGCTACAAGAGAAGATTTTCAGAAAGCAACCATGCTTTAGTGGAGTTTTTTTGTTGTTGTTGTTTTTTAAATCAATTAGTCCTTCAAATATCTGATAGCTTTCTGTGGGCTAGGTCCTATTCTAGGCCCCAGGTACTTGGAAGAGAACAAAGGCCCTGCTCTTATGGTGCCTCTACTGTGATTTAACAGAAATAGACATGAAGGGTGCCTTTGGGTTAGGTAAGTACTATGAATAAAGCAGAGTAAGAGATTAGAGAGTGAAGGCTGGAGACCTGGGAACTGGAGGGCCTAATTTTGCCAGGAGTAATTCTCTGAAGGGTGACAATGGAGGGGAGACTGGATTAAGAGATGGTATAAACTATATGAAGACCCAGGGAACAATGTACCAGGAAGTGACTGGGCATTCTAGGCTGGGGAGACAGCCTGAGGTGGAAATGGGCTTGGTGGGTTTGAGGAAGAACAGGAATGCATTGTGTTTGCAGTTGAGCAAGAGAGAGAGAGTGATAGGCAGCATGGCTGGGAAGTAGGAGTTTGGATTTTAATTTAAATGTTAGGGGAGGCCAAGAAGAGTCATGATTGGCATGGAGAAGTGATTTGATGGTCTTTTTAAAAAGATAGCTCCGATTGCTGGACAGATAACATGTGGTAATGGTGGAGGCAGGAAGACCAGTCGAGATGTTATGGAATGTCCAGGTGACCTGTCATGGTGACTTGGACTAGCATAAAAGTGAAGGGGGTTGATCAAATTGGTTAGATTTGATATATGTTCTGAAGGTAGAGTTGATTGGATGTATTGGTAGATGGCCCAGGAGTATGCAAGGATGTCATCAGGATGACTCCTGGGTTTTTGGCTCAAGCAACTGGGTCCTTGGTAGTGTCACTTACTGAGATAGGTGAGAGAGGTTGGAGAATGGATTTGGTGGGGTGAGGGGCTGGAGGTAGACAGGGAACAAACAGTTCTGTTTTTAGACATTTTCAGGTTGCTACATCTTTATAATTGTGAATATCCCATTCACAACTTTGTAATTGTGAATATCCCATTCACAACTTTATAGGTGTGAATATCCCATTCACAACTTTATAGGTGTGAATATCCCATTCACAACTTTATAGGTGTGAATATCCCATTCACAATTATAACCACATTGTGGCTAGAGGCCAGGCGCAGTGGCTCACGCCTGTAATCCCAGCACTTTGGGAGGCCAAGGTGGGCGGATTGTGAGGTCAGGAGATCGAGACCATCCTGGCTAACATGGTGAAACCCTGTCTCTACTAAAAATACAAAAAAATTAACAGGGCATGGTAGTGGGCACCTGTAGTCCCAGCTACTCAGGAGGCTGAGGCAGGAGAATGGCGTGAACCCAGGAGGTGGAGCTTGCCGTGAGCTGAGATCATGCCACCACAACCCAGCCTGGGCGATAGAGCGAGACTCTGCCTCAAAAAAAAAAAAAAGAAAAAAGAAATTGTGGCTACAGGGATTTAACATCTTTATCTAACATATTTGGAGAAGGGACTTTGCCCTAACACAGAGAGCTGGAGGTGGAGTTATTGTTTCATCTAGGCATGGACTCAGGATAAGGATGAGGCCTTTTTGATGCTTTTCTTTGGATAGTGATGTTATTGACAGAAGCAGGAATTATGACGTAGAGTAAATAAAAACTTTACTGCTAAGAGGTCCTGTTTCTGTGCTTAGGAAAGAGCTGTTTCCAAAGCTTGTAATCACCTGCTGAGCATCAGCATGCCTGTACCTCGTGTGTAATACTGAAATATTCCTATGTCTCTTGGTAAATACCCTCTGCCCCTGAGTGCCCCCATCTTCCTGCTGCCGACTTAGCCATCAGAGCCTTGCTTCTGGGGGTACTCCTGACCTTCCTCTACTCAGCACATAATAAGTAGTGCCTTGCACAGCAGTTAGCTTCCTTGGCTTCGTTCCAGCCATTACAGTGGAACAGCATCCGTTCTGATTAGTCAGTGCCCATGCCATGCCATTTGCATTGCCAAATCTTTTGAGTATCACCAATGGTTCTACCTATGGGTAGGGTCACGCCTAAGCAATGTGAGGTTGGAAAGAGTAATCTTCATGAACCAGCCATTTCCAACTAGTCAAGAATGTTGATGTCCTTGATCTCTTGAATGAATTTTAGGTTTCCATTCTGCTTTACCATTCTGTGAATACTGCACAATGTGTGCTACAGTAGCCAGTGTCTGGGTTGACAAGGCCTCTCATGCTTTACTTGTATCCCAACATAAATGCGATAGATTGGGCATTCCTCATACTATCCTATTTTAAAGAACTCTGAGATTTCAGACAAACCCTACATGTATAGCATAAACTGTGGGCGAAGACCAAGATATGAAGTATTTCAGTGACCATAATGCAACAACAACAACAACAACAAAAATCTTGCTCTTTTCCTTTGACTCTATGTTATCTACTTTGGGATTTCTCCCAAAAAACAAAAAAACAAAAACCAAAAGAACTGATGATTCTGTTGGACTTGGAAGGTTCGCATGCAAAGTGAAGTGTTGGGTATGGTAAAATTCTTCACTGATTATTTAAACGTGTGTGTGTGTGTGTGTGTGTGTGTGTGTGTGTATGTATTTCATTTTCAACCACCAGCAGTGGGTTGGGATGGTCTAAGTACAGAAATGTGTATGATGATAAACATGTTGATGAAAAGACAAAAAGCTTTTGGTCTTGGGTGGGGAGGAGTGTGAGTTTGGACCCTGCTTGGTCATTCTGCTCTGATGGAGGTTCCCGTCTCCTTGGTGATCTGAAGCAGAAGGAAGTACATGCTGAGTGTTGGGCAAGGGGAGAGCAGAAAGTGCTGTTTCCTGCAGTCTGGGCTTGAAAAAGTTTTCCTGGAGGTGATGGGAACTCCTCAGGACCTTGCCAAATAGGTGGCACTGAACTGATCAGAAGAAAGAAAGTGCTTCAGATATTCCATATTGTAGATAAATGTCCCTGACTACTGGTTTATCTTTAGTGGCTAAAAAAAAAAAAAAAAAAAGCCTTGTCTCCTGAAACCCCAATTTGTGATAATTTCTGGGAGGCGCTGGGAGAGTCTCTTCTCTGAGAAATTGATGGCTAATTTGGAGATTGAAGGAATCAAGTGGTTGGTTAGTTACATTTCTTCCTGTGTAAAAGCTCCATGACAGTGCTGCTGATACATTTGTTTCAACAACTAAACCACGTGCCTTGATTCCACAGGCAATGGAGAAGTTTCTCTCTGTGCCAAGAACTGTGGGTAAAGAGAAAAGCAAGACTGACAAACATAAGTGGATTTTCAGTGAAATTAGACTTTTAAACCCCCCTGGTCTTTCCAAGTTCATAACCCTTTAGGAGGCAAGCTGGCTTCTACTGCCTTAAATACGTTTGGCATTTACAGTAAATTATGACTGTGGGAGTATTTGCAATTTACCAGCCCTGAGGATTTCTTTGAGGAAAAGATTGTTTCTCACTGGGTCAGCCCGTAGGCTCTTCATGGGAAGAATCTAGGCAGTGGATGATGCAGAGAGAATGCTAATGAACTGGGGGAAGCCAAGTTGATCTATTAATATAATACACAGCTGAAGTGGGGAAGAGGGAAGGCAGAACAGCCATGAGGCTGTATGGCAGGGAGCTTTTTTGGAGGGAGTGTTGAGACTAGGAGAGTTTCGGGGAGCATTTTCTCTCTGTGTGGAAGATATTAGGAGGGTCAGGGATAAAGAGAATATTTTGAGGATGCATTGTGAAAACGAAGAATCCATCTGCCTGTTGGCATTTCATAGACTGAGAAAGGATTGGTGAATTAAGTACATGTTCATTGCCTCACTGTGCTTATTTGAATTAATACAGTGGCAAAATTATGCTGCATGGGGCCCCAGGATTTATTGAGAAAACACTGAAAACACTAAAATGGGTACTGTCAGATACCCCAAAAACTTGAGGATCCAGGGTGGTTAGGCTGACCCTGTGTGACAGAGACAATGAGATGGAAGGAGTATGTGTCTAGTTTTGGTCACTGGGATGTGGGTGGAAGTGATATGTACCGTTTCTGGGACTGGCCTATAATAAATCTCCTGTTCACAATCCTCTTTGTCTCTGTCTAGAGTCATCTTTGAGGCCTTTGGCTAGAGAAGGCAGAGCTACAAGAGAAAAATGCCTGTGCTCTGAATCACTGCATGGAGGAAAGCTGGCCAACCATGAACATGTACATTGAACTCCATGTGCAGGAGTGAAAAATAAGTTTTAATTGTGTTAAATCACTGAGATCTTGGGAATTATTTGTTACTGCAACAGAGCCTAGCATATTCTGACTAACACATTCTATTTCCAAACAAGAAGTATAGTGGTAACCTCTCTGCCACTCTGACTGACTACACTACTAGCTGCTGTTTCTTCCCTTACATTTGGGAGAAACAGCTGCTAATCCTTAATGAACATGTTCCTCTCATTTCCAACAGGATTAAAACTTTGGCAAGGAAGAGGAGAGAAAGTAGTGGGAGCCACTTAGTGGTAAATCATTAGCACATCGCACGTTATGGTGGGATTTTCCTGCATTAGTTCATGTTCCACAAGATTAGCTCATGAATAAATGAGCCTTTTTAAAAACCACTTTATTGATTGACATGTATGATTGACGCATAGAAAGCTGTACATATTTAACAAATACAACTTAACAAGTTTGGAGAAAAGTAGATACCTGTGTAACCACTATCACCATCAAGGCCAAAAACATTCTTCACCTCCCCAAATTTCCTCCTGCCCCTTTTGTTATTATTAGAGATAACACACTTAAGATCTATGCTCTTAGCAAATTTTAAGGATACAATGTATTATTGTTAGTTATAGGCACCATGCCGTATAGTCTCCAGAATTTATTTATCTTGCATAACTGAAATTTCCTATCCTTTAACTGTCATTTCCTTATTTCCCCATTGTCCTACCCCCTGGCAACTGCCATTCTACTCTCTGCTTCTAAGAGTTTGAACTCTTTTAGATTCTACATCTAAGTGTGATCACAAATTTAGTGTTAAGTTTGTGAGTGTAGAGAAGCATATTATGGAATAAAAGTTTTGTGTTTCTCTTAAAATTTACATGTTAAAACTCTAATTCTCAATGTGATCGTATTTGGAGGTGGGGCCTTTAGGAAATAAATAGGTTAGATGATGTCATGGAGATGGGGCCCTGGTCCAATGGAATGAGTGTCTTTCTCTGTCTGGCTTATTTCACTTAGCATAACGTTCTCCAAGTCCATCCAGTTGTGCAAAATGGCAGGATTTCCTTCTTTTTAAAGGCTGAATAATATTCCATGTATGTTTCACATTTTCTTTATCCATTCATCTGTCAATGGACATTTATCCATAACTTGGCTATTATGAATAATGCTGCAATGGGAGCATTATACGTGGAGTGCAGGGATCTCGTTCAGATCCTGCTTTCATTTCCTTTGGATAAATACTCAGAAGTTGGATTTCTGGATCTTACACTGGTTCTTTTTTTAAATTTTTTAACTGCCAAGTCGAATATTTTTTAATATTTTGAGAAACCTACATACTGTTTTCCACAAAGACTATACAAATTTACATTCCCATGAACAGTGTACCAGATTTCCCTTTTCTCCACGTCCTCATCAATACTTGTTATCTTTTTTTTTTTAATAATACCCATTGTAACAGGTATGAGGTGATATCTCACTGTGGTTTTGATTTGCATTCTTTTGATGATTAGTGATATTGAGCAGGAGTGAACTTTGTCTTTCTTTTGCTCTTGTGTCTTTGTTTACATTTTAGGTTTTAGTATTTGCTTTTTGTTTTTATTTACTTATTTAAACATTTTGCCTGATTGTAGACTCACAGAGCATGAGAGCCCTGAGAGAAGTGTTTGGCCTGACAAGATACAGATTAAGTTTGGAGCTACTTTCCCTGCAGGCTTGGTAGGAATGATGTCTGGAAAAGGATCTTAGAGGAGAACTTTTCCCATGACTGTGGCACCTTGGCTACCTTGTAGCTTTAATGTTTGGTGAGGACTTTGATTTTAGTTCTTTGAGTGGATGTGATCTTACTTTTTCTTTCTTGTCAGAGGCAAAATGGTGGATTGGGTTAGAGCTTAGTTTCTGCTTTCCAGCTGCTACTCACTGTTTGACCCTTGATGAGTAACTTAATTTCTTTGGGACTACATTTATTTCCTTATTTGTAAAACCAAATAATATATGTAGATCTTTAGCATAGTTTCTAGTGTATTATAACCACTCAATAATAACTATTTTATCAATATTGTTATTATTAGTGACAATATTATTGTTTCCTGTCTAGTTTCTTTGATGTTAATGCTTCTTAAATTGTGCATTGCTTTTGGGTCTTAGTACTTTACATTTTGGGGGCAACTGAAGTTTAGGAACTTCTTGATCATGAGAGCATTCGGAGTGTATTTGTGTCCACAATGGTAAGTCAGTGTAGAAACCCAAAAGCTAAATGTTATTTGGCTCACTCAGAATAGCCTCTTCCAGTTTTAACTTCAGCATCAGGGTATGGTGGGTGCAAGAATGGGAAGTTACTCAAACCCACCAACAGCAGAAAAATGAGTTATTTTCATTGCCTTGGCTTTGCTTCTTTCTTTTTCTCTGATGATCATGTGTAAGAAAAAGGCTGGAAAGGGGACAATACAAAGGGAGGAGATTTAAAGCTATTGTCTGAACTCTTTGCTTTCCACCTTCATGGCTTTTGTTGGGAGGTAATTCCTTATGGGCATCTCATGTTTCTTGTGTCTTGCAAGTGAGGCTCTAAGTGTTCTTCTTAGGGACTCTCCTTTCAAAGATGTTGGGATAGCAAACAGTCTTGGAAGACAGAGACAATGTCTTTCTCCAGAGTAAAGGACAGACATGCTTACTGCCCACTATAAAAGATTTCGTTTCCTATGCTCAGAGTTCCTCTCCTGTAACACAACCATTGAGCATTCAGGCATCCATCTGGGCCTGCCCATGTAGGTCCCTTGGGATGCTGGAGCGGGAGAACTGATGCAAATATGTAGATACTCATGTTACTTTCTATGCAATGAATAATAAAGCCCTCTGTCTCATGCCTTCTACCAGCATCTATAGCATGCTAACATGGGAGCTTGCAAGTAAGGTAAAATCTCCAACCCTTCTTAGTTCTTGATAGCCACTATCTTGGCTACCAGTCTTCTAGCTGCCTTAAAACCACTTGAGAATAAGGTAATGTAAAACAAATGTAACTAGAATGAAGCTCAGACTACATCCAGTCTCAGAGTGTGTCCTTACCTACTTACTTCCTATCTTTCTACCCCTCATCCTTTCCTATTGATTCTGCATTATTAAAACCCCAATTTGGCAAGGACAAAATCATCTTTGAAGTGCAAGGGAGGAGAAAAACTTAAGGAGTGAAACCAGAGTCCCCTTTCACACAAATGAGAGAGGAAAAGTTGCTGACATTCATATGTTAATCCTCTCTGTCCCATTATAAGCAAGATCCAGTCTTCTTACATCTTACAAATATTTGCAATGGGTGATTCTTGTTCTTCTCTGTTCTAGTCTATAATATTATAACAGAAATATGTATCAGAAATAGCTTATTTGGTTGCTATCATTTGATCAAACTCATAGATATTGGCATTAATATATAAATGGCTTATTTAGCTTTAAGTTTGTGAGTGTAGAGATGCATATTATGGAATAAAAGTTTGTGTCTCTCTTAAAATTTATATGTTAAAACTCTAATTCTCAATGTGATGATATTTGGAAGTGGGGCCTTTAGGAGATAAATAGGTTAGATGAAGTCATGGAGATGAGGCCATGGTCCAATGGAATTAGCGCCCTTATAAAAAGAGACAACAGAGATTTTGCTCTTTGTCTCTTCAACATTTAAGGTGTAGGGGCAGAAGGAACTTTCCACCCCATGAAGATTTAATAATTTGATTCTGTAAAACAAACTGACAATAGACAGATTAACAAGAGAAAAAGCAAACATATTTGTTAATGTGCAAGCACACAGGAGCCACACAAAATAGGAAACTCAAAAGGACCAGAAGGCTAAAGTTTAACTACTCTATAGGGGAGAGGGAGGTGGGGGATGTAGGTAATTTTAGAGGAAGAATACATGATTTTTAGGGGAAATAAATGAACCCAAAGAACAGACAACAGCTTAGGACAAAGTTCCTCTGGGAAGGTGAGGGGTGGAACTAAACTGTAAACAAAGTTTGTGTTATTATTCAGATAAAGCCTCTCAGGTAATAAAAGTTGTTTTGGAGCAGCCTCCAGAAGAATAGGTAGTAGCCGGTCTGGGTGTGGTGTTGACTTTTAATATCTTCTGCAGTGATTAATCTTCCCTGGCTGTTTGATGAGATTACTAAAGAGGTGGATCAAGACAATTGCAATCCTTTTGGAAAATCTTCCCTTGGTCAGATAGATGAACCTCCCTGCATTTCAAAAAGGAAAGAGGTGGTGGCGGGCTGGATCAGGAGAAGATCAGAGAGAGACTTTGATTCTGAGGCTTTTAAATTCCATTTGTTCAAAGTGCTCAGCATGCCAAAGTGCCATATTTTGAGGATTTTTTTCTGAACCCCAACAGAGGATACAGCAATAAGGCATGATGGCTGCCTGAAAAATCAGGATGTGTTTTCTCACCAGGAATCAAATCAACCAGTACCTTGATCTTGGACTTCTCAGCCTCCAAACTGTGGGAAATAAATTTCTATTGTCTAAGCCACCTAGACTGGTATTTTGTTAGGAGTATTTTACATTGGTACCAAGGGTGGTGTGCTGCCATAAGCAAATATCTAAAAATGTGGAAGTGGCTTTGGAACTGGATAATGGGTAGAGGATGGAAGAGTTTTGATGTGTGTGCTAGAAATCTGTATGTTAAAGGCAATTTTGGTGAGGGCTTAGAAAGAAAGGGGAGAGCTGGAGAGAAAACCACCATCTTTGTAGAGAATACTTAAGTAATCATGAATGGAATGTTGGTAGAAATATGGACATTAAAAGCGGTTCTGGTGAGGTCTCGGAAGGAAATGAGAAACAGGTTATTAGAAACTGGAGGAAACTGCTACTTTATTATAAAGTGATGAAGCACTAGATTGCATTGTGTTTGTGTTCCAGTGCAGGCAGTGAAGTTGATATCTAGCTGAGGAAATGTCTAAGCAAAGTATTGAAGGAGTACCTTGGTTCTTCCTGACTGCTTCTAGTAAAATGGAGAAGAAAGAAATGAATTTAAGAAGGAATGTCTATGCAAAAAGGAACCAGAACCTGAAGATTTGGCAAATTCTTAGGCTATCCATATTGCAAAGAATGAGAGATTATTCTGAAGAGAACACTAAGGGTGTGGCTGAACACTGTTTGATAAGGAGATAGTATGGATGTGAATGAAGGATTTAATCAGCTGTTTCAACAGAAGCCAGGAATAAGGATAGGATTATACCAATAGAAATGTTGCCAGCTGGGACTAAAGGGGGCAGAAATAAACAGGAGTGACTGAAAAAAGGATGTTGGGCCACTGCCAAGGTGCTATGGGGGAAATTAAAGTAACAAAATTAGAAAAAATTATTAAAAAGCCAAAAAAAAAAAAAAAAAAAGGATGTTGGGCTTCGTACATTGTCAGGATAGGATGATGAGGCCATTTGGCTGTGAACATGCTTTATCTTTCAAGAAAAGGGAAGAATAGTCCCAAAGGCAATTTGGAGACCATCAGAGCTGCCACTCTTACCACAGGTCCAGGGGGCAGGGCTGGTTCCTCCTCTGTTTCAAAGGGTTGGGTGGCCATTCTAGTTTTTGCAGGCCAGGATGCCTCTACCCATGACTTCATTCTGCCTTAGAGAATCACACAGGGTGGGCCTTTCCAGAGAGCCAGGAGACTGGGCTCTCACAGGGAAGAACTAATTCCAGATTTAACTCCAAAGTCTCATCTAAATATCATCTAAATTAGGTATGGGTGATACTCAAGGTACGATTCATCCTGAAGCAAAATTCCTCTCCATCTGTGAACCTGTGAAATCAAATTATGCACATTCAAAATCCATTGATGATGTAGGAATAGGTTATATAGATATTCTCATTCTAAAAGGGAGAAATCATAAAAAAGAGATGACATGTTCCAAGCAAGTCCGAAACCTAGCAAGGAAAATTCGATTAGATGCTAAGGCTTGAGAGTAATCTTCGGTTCAGTACTCTGCCTTCTGTCCCCATTAAGGTAGCAGCATCATGCCCTTGGCTCTGGGGCGGTCTTGCCCCCAAGGCTTTTTGTGAGAGCCCCACCACCTTTGCATTCAAGACATGAATTTTGGGAGCTCAGGGGAAGAATATTATGGCCTGAATGTTCCCCCTACCCCAAATTCAGATGTTTTGAAGCCTTAACCCTCAATGTGATGTTAGGATATGGGGTCTTTAGGAAGTAATTAGGGTAAAGTGAGGTCAGGAGGGTGGGGTCCCAGTCCAATGAGATTAGCATCCTTATGAGAAAAGTGTCCTTATGAGAAAAGACACTAGAGTTTTTTTTCTCTCTCTCCACCATGTGAGGACACAGTAAGAAGGCCAGTGCCTGCAAGCCAGGAATCAGGCCCTAACCAGGAACTAAATTGTTGGCCAAAATCTTGATCTTGGACTTACTAGCCTTCAGAACTGTGAGAAATAAATTTCTGTTGTTAAGCCACCCAGCCCTAAGAAACAAATACAGAGCAGCAAGCAGGTATGAAAAGACATTCAGCACTTAAAGAAGTTTGCAAAGTTCTTAGAGTTGGTTCCCTTGGAAACCTTTTTGGTATTACAGCCTCTCTTTATTGCACTGATGTTCAAGTGTGTGAAATGCAGATGAAGGTTATCTGCATAGGACATATATAATGTTAGACCTAGCATGCCCTCCTTGAGAACCTTACTACAGCCACTCCAACTCCCATACACACTTGAATCTTCTGACTCAAACAGTGGTTCCATCAAGCCTCTCTTCCTGCGTACTGACTTATGGTGGCTTCTTCTTTTAGGATTCATCAGCAATCACTTATTCTGATTTCTTACGTATGCCTTCTCAACATGTCACTTGGCATCTCTCGTCTGTGTGAGCCAGTGATTAACTTGAAATTCTCTTACTCTAATTCTGTGGTAATTGTTCTATTTATTATTACAGACTGTTGAAGCTCCCAGAAAATCTCAACTCATTTTGTGCAAATCCATTATTTTACAGATAAGAAGAGAAAAATGTCTTAATCGGCTTGGGCTGCTGTAACAGAATACCATAGACTAGGTGGCTTAAATAACAAGCATTTATTTCTCATAGTTTCAGAGGCTGGGAAGTCTGAGATCAGAGTGCCACCATATTCAGATTCTGTTGAGGGCCTTCTCCCTGGCTTGCATTGCCTGCATTTTACTGTGTCCTCACTTGGCAGAGAGAAATTCTGGTGTCTCTTCCTGTTCTTATAAGAAGAGAAATCCCAACGTGGGGGCTGCATCCTCATGACCTCATCTAACCCTAATTACCTCCCAAAGGCCTCACCATCTTATACCATTGCATTATGGGTTAGGGCCTCAACACATGACCTTTGGGAGGGACATAAACATTCCGCTTATAACAGAAAGCTCAAGGAGGTTGAAGATGTTGAGGCTTACACCTTTTTTTCCTTTCACATCAATCTATAAAACTGCTTCCCTAGGAACCCCAAATAAGGAAACCCTTTACAACCCATTTGGTGGCAGCATTCTGAAAGAATTCCCTTCTGAGCCTTTGATAAGTGACACTGAGCATTACCAGTATGCATGAGACATAGCAGATTTCAGTTTTAATATTCCTTTTACTTGTTTTAGTGATAATGGCCATTCACCTCCTGAAAAGAGAGGGCTATGCATATTAAGAAGAATCCAAGTGGGTGAGATTCTGGTTTTGTATAATCATAGGAAAATATTCATTAACTAATTCCAAAAATAACAACCAACTTAATGAGTTTGTAGGGAGAAATGTTGCTTGACTTTAAGGAGATTTGGAAATACTTACACTTAAAAGATGAGAAAGAAGGAGTAAGAATGAGGCTTATTATCCTAGTAACTGGAAACGTAACCTTCTTAGAATTTATTTTTTGGTAGGAGATGGCTTTTTTCTTTCCCTTTTGGAAAACAATAACTTAATTGCTGATAATTTCTCCTGGGTCAAGGCTTTAAAAGGACAGAATAGTTTTCTTCCTTCTGCTAGAGTAATAAAGCACTTAAAATATTTCTGTTTCATTTCACAGCCGCCCCCTGAAGAATCTAGTCCATCTTGTTCTGGTAAACATTTCCTGAACCACTTCATTGTTTGAGTTTTTCCCCTCCATTAACAGGAAAGGGAGATATCTCTCAACAGAATATATGAAACTTATCAGGAATTACCCTCTGCCAATGGATAGTCTCTTATCTAGTTTTGTTTTGGAGTGGAAAAATAATGCTGCTTATAATAGGATCTTAGAACTCGAAAGGAATTTAGAAATCATAGAATTCAACTTCATAATTTCAAGCTGAGGTAACTGAGACTAAGGGGAGAAACTTGCTAACTAGAAAAGATTCAGTACTAGAACTAAGGTTCTTTGGCTTTCAGCTCAGTGCAGTTTCTGGCCTATAATACTGGTCTCCTTTCTAATTGGGTAGGTAGGTCTTTGTCGGCTATATTTCTCTTTCTGTGCCTGGCTTATTTCACTTAACATAAGATCCTCCTGGCTCATCCATGTTGTCACAGATGACAGGATTTCCTTCTTTTTAAAGACTGAGTAGTATTTCACTGTGTTAATGTACCACATTTTCTTTATCCTTTCACATGAAGGTCTTATGACCTGGTTTAGAGGAGGGTCACGAAATCTTTCCTAGGTTGTATGACCTGTTTGGGGGAGAAAAGTGGGAGGAAGGTGAGAGTGACCTTCCTGTCTCTGTCATTTTCTCAAATGCCAATGTGCCATATTGTAGGATAGCACATCCTGAACCCCATCACCGGGGTGGCTGGGATGTCATCTCTGTATAGAAATCTTATTCCAAGCACTTACAGGTTGAAGTAAAGAGCCCATGTTTGCATCTTTCCACCCAAGGATTGGTCATCTCTGGTCAAGACCTGAGGTCCAGGATGAGCTCTTTCCCACAGAAACTTTGACAAATGTGTGGACAATAAAGAAGCACTGCTTCCCTTATTCACCATAGCTCAGCTGGATTTATAGATTTAAATCTTTTAACGAAAAAGTTCATGTTGAGGTATTCAGATACTTTTTAGAGGGTTAAATACCAAGTTACAGTGACATTTAAACCATGTGTCTAGAACATGAAGGCAAAGAGTTTGCTATTCGAAGGTAAATTTTATCAGTGTTTGAAAGGTGAAGCATTTGCTCATGAAATGTTGAATGAATTTCTGTGAGATGGCACGAGGGTGGTAAGAAAAAATGGAAACTCAAAGATGTATTTTTGCCTCATCCACCAGAGGACTGGAATGTTGGGGGATGCTGAATCAGTGAGCAAAGCAGAAAGAATGATAGAATCATTGGTAGCATCTCGGGGTTTACATAGTGCTTTTGTCTAGTTGGTCCTTACAACAACCCCGTAGGTGGTCAGGTATTGTTTCTGTTCTACATGTGCAGAAACCCACATACACTGAGTCAATGGTGGAGCCATGACTTGATCTCAGGCCTCTGGGCTCTGGATTATGTGATTTTGCTTCCATGTCATTCTGCTTCCTTGGTAAGGACTGAAAGGTGGATGGTCAGGATTACCAGGTGCTTAGCAATGAGAAGCCAGCCAGAGGAATTTATCTTACTGTGTTTTCAGACAGTATCCATGGAAATGTGGACTTGAGTGACCAGCCTGTCCATTGCCCATGTGGCCAGGTTCACTTGGAAGATTAGTGACAGCATGTGTAAGGAACGTGACCAACACTGAATCCCACCCTACTCTGCTGACTTCAGACTTCCACTTAGGGCTTTACCAAAGTGAGAGAGACTAAACTTCAGCCTTTGATGCTTGACATTTTTATAGGTTCTGGAAACCTCCCCATCTCTACTAGATAGTTGATTTTCTCTAAATACAAAGCACAGGACTGTCAGTCTATGAGACCTTGTCTTATTTGTCTGTGGTTTTGGGTGTAGCAGAACAGAGCATTGCAAATTTGTTGACTGAAGTGTTTTTAGCAGCAGAGAAGGATGAAAGAGGAACACTTGGGCAGGAGCTCAAGCAATGACATCTCAAGCTGAAATAGCTCTGAAGTCTTATATTTACAAAAATTTGTGGGACTTTTACATTATGCTCTAAAATATTTATTACCATATTAAAAGTAATGTTCCAGATTAATTACAATGAGTGATAATGACTCTCTAGACTTTTCTCAGAGGTGTTTTTTTGTTTGTTTGTTTGTTTGTTTTGAGATGGAGTCTTACTCTGTCTCCCAGGCTGGAGTGCAGTGGTGCAATCTTGGCTCACTGCAAGCTCCTCCTCCCAGGTTCACACCATTCTCCTGCCTCAGCCTCCCGCCACCACGCCTGGCTAATTATTTTTTGTATTTTTAGTGGAGACAGGGTTTCACCATGTTAGCCAGGGTGGTCTCAATCTCCTGACCTCGTGATCTGCCCGCCTCGGCCTCCCAAAGTGCTGGGATTACAGGCGTGAGCCACCGTGCCTGGCCTCTCAGAGGTTTTGACTCCCCTGACACATTGCTGGCTGCCCTTGGGTTCCTCTTCTCAGTTTAAGAATCTCTGATTCTTAACTGTTCTCAGTTTAAGAATGCTCTTCCTAAACTCACTTGATTTTCATTGCATTTCCTCTTTCAGGAGAGCTACATACTCCTGCAAATGATGTCTCTATGTAGAGTAGAAAGAATAGAATTTCTATTGTTACACAAATATGCATTGTTTTCCCAATATGAAAATATTGGAACTCTTCATTCCTAAAACATGTAAGTTCAGAGAGCTTTATTCAAAGTTCCAGGCTTACCCTGGAACTTGAGCTCCTCCTGACCCTTGATGCCAGATAAAACAAGTAAGTGTGGTTGGGGGGTTTGCATCAGTGGCTCTTAGGCATTTACAGCCATCAGACCAAACATTTCACACACAAGAGCTATCACAATGGCTAAGAGAAAGGGCATTGGTTTTGGAACAGTAGGAGATGATCTCTGGTTTTAATATAAACATAATTGTTCATGAAAGAAGAATATTAGTACACCCATGCAGCAGTCATCATTTTGAGCCAGCCAACTGTGTGAAGAGCTTTGTGGGCCAAACTTTGGGAGCCACTGATTTGTTGGAAGCCTGGTACAACCAGATGTTTGCCCTACTTTAATGAAGGCAATAAAGAGTTGGCAGCAAGGAAATGTAATCTAGGGCATTTATGAGTTGGGTGGCATATTAAATGTGTACAGTACAGGCTACATACTTTGCGGGGCCAGTGCAAAATGAAAATGTAGGGTCCTTGGGCAAAAGTTATGGAGAATTTCAAGACAGTAACAGCAGAGCATTAAACAAAGCACAGGGCCCTTCAAAGCATGAAGCCCTGTGCAGTTGCACAGATCACATGCCCATGAGGCCGGTCCTGATAAAGTTTCTTTAATTGGGAAAGTTGTGGGTGTAGTTTGAGTGTGAAGGGGAAAAAAAAAAAAAAGTAAATACAAAGATAATAAAGGAGAAAAAAGGAAAGGCGAATCCCATGAGAAACAAGGTTGCCTTGTAAGTGAAGTATGGAAAAGCCATGGTCTATGCTGGAGAGGAGGAGAGAGGAGAATGCTACAGGCTGGAGAGAATGACCCAGAGATCTGATGTTACAAACCAGGTCTCTCCCAGGCGTGGGTCAGGAGGGCTAGTGGGTAATATTCTAGTTGAGAGAAAAACATCCATATAAGGCACAGAATTGGTTGGTTAAATAATTGTAGGATTCTCTTTTACACCATTCATTGAAACCCATTGGTAGTTGCATTTGCTATGGGGTCAGAAAATGGTGAACAAGTTATTACTATTTGTTTTGTTCATCTTGGGAAAAGAATTTAGTTTATAGTGTGGAGGAGTTTCGGAGAATTCACCTCTGAATTCATGGATAGTGATTCCAATGTCTTTTTAAAAGATGGAAACTTGAACCTCAGTGAAATATAAAGGCTATGAGCATAATTTAAGCTTTACGGCAGTCAGCAATCAAACACAGTACTCATTTATTCATTCTGGCAATATCATTCGTGGTGCAAAAGGCCAGTTTCAAATATAAACAGGACCAGGCAGGGAAGACGTATGTGTGAGGACAATGAGGACCAATGGTGACTAAGGCAAGCCAGAGAGAATGGGACCTGTTGAAAAATGCTCAGAATCAAATAATTCTAAAACATGATGCAGGACTGAGCACAGTCTGGAGATTAGGTTTAATTGGCTATCAGTTTGCATCCCCTGATAGATGAGTCACTGGGAAAAAGCAGACCCATTGGTGGCCCTGGAAAGCATTGAAGTAAAACATTGTTACCAAGAGTGGAGGGCTTAAGAGACAAACAGTATCATCCAATGAATGAAACCCTTCCAACTAGGAGCCCAGCACCAGTGGGCTTCCATCAGATGGGACTGACTGCCCACTGCCCGGGACCTATGTTGTCCCAGACAACAAGGTAGCTTATGTATTCTTTCTCCAATAGGCCACTTTGGTGAGCTACTAGGGTTTAATGACTAATTAGGAAATTATTTTACTGCTCTTCCTAAACTCACTTGATTTTCATTCCATTTCCTGTTTCAGGAGCGCTACCTACTCCTGCAAATGATGTCTCTTTCTATGCAGAGTAGAAAGAATAGAATTTCTATTGTTACACAAATATGCATTGTTTTCCCAATATGAAAATACTGGAACTCTTCATTCCTAAAACATATAAGGTCAGAGAGCTTTATTCAAATAACGTGTGTTCTATTTAGCGTAAATGAGGTTTATATCTGTGAACGCTGATGTTAGTGTCTGATTAATCTTGAGTAAAAGATTCTTTCTTTCACTTCTCTTTCCTAGCCAAAGAACACTAGATCTTTTTGCTCCTTAGTTCAGCTAAATCTGGGTTTTTGTGTCACGACCAGGAAAAGTTAGGCACGCAGACACATTGAAGGGTGAGGGGAATGGAATTTATTGGGCAAAAGGAAAAAAGAAAACAAAAAACCAAAAACAACAACAAAAAAACCTTCAGCAAAGCAAGAGGGGTTCCTGCCAAGGGTTCACCTCACAGATTGAATACCAGGCCACCACACACGAGCTGAAGAGCCCACTCTCCTCCCCCTGCACAAGGCGCGAACTTCCCGTAGCTCCACCTTCTTTTTCCCAGTGCGCAGGCGCATCGGAGATTCTCGGACGACCCTTTCCTTATCTGCCTCCTGTGTCTATCATTTTCTTCACTCCTAATCTGTTTTTTGTTTTGTTTTGTTTTTGAGATGGAGTTTCACTATTGTTGCCTGGGCTGGAGTGCAATGGCGTGATCTTGGCTCACTGCAACCTCCACCTCCCGGGTTCAAGCGATTCTCCTGCCTCAGCCTCCCCAGTAGCTGGGATTACAAGCACAGGCCACCACGCCCTGCTAATTTTTGTATTTTTAGTAGAGACGGTTTCGCCATGTTGGCCAGGCTGATCTCGAACTCCTGACCTCAGATGATCCACCCACATCGGCCTCCCAAAGTGCTGGGATTACAGGCGTGAGCCACTGCGCCCGGCCCTAATCTGTTTTTCACACTCTCATTCCTCATCTTGCTCTCTGGTCTACCCTGAGTTTCTTAAAGGAAACTGACCGAGTATGGTTTTACCAACCCAGGGGTGCCATGTGACACACATTAGAGAGTTTGTATCTTTTGGGCCTATGCAGGAAAGATTGGAGACTACAAATTTCCCACCTGTGCCAAGGAGAATACTCATTCATAACTGTGTAAGCCAGGTAGCAGTTAAAGGAGAAATCAATTGCTCTCACAGTTTCACAAGAAAAAATGGTTTCAAAAATTGTCTTTACTGATTAAAGCTTTCTTGAACTCTATTGTCAAAATAGGGACGTGACCGTCTTTAAAAATAGCTGGTTTGGGAAAAAAAATTACTGGTGCGAATTGCACGGAAGAAAAGGGATGTACTTCGGCTTTCCTCTCTCCTTTAACTGCACTAGGTAGATACAGAGTTCAGATATCAGAATCAAATCTGGGCCTCCTATACATTTTTAACCAGAGAGTTGTGAAAAGGCCCTCAAACAAGGACATTCATGACTGTTTATAGCTGGCTTTTGTTATTATTATTAATTTATTTTAGTTGACAAACAAAAATCACATATATGGTGTACAAATGATGTTTTAAAGTATGTATGCATTGTGGAATGGCTAAATCGAGCTAATTATACATGCAGATCGCTGACTTTTAATTGAAAAAGGAAATATTGTTACCTTGCTTTTAAAATTGAGATACTTTATGATGTCAGTGCATACTCTATAGTTACAATTTTTTGTTTTGCTAGATTTTAAAATTTAATTGTCATTATTCCTGTCACTAGCCACATCATCCTGGGAGAGGGACACCTATAATCTTAAACCTCAATGTAACTTGGTGTGATGGAGAACGGAAGGGATGTCTCACTAGGAGAAATGCCATAGATTGAAGGAGGCCCGACGGCATGTCAGCACACTGCCCAGCACACCCTCCCAATGCATCTGTACTTGACCAAGCCATTCCCAAAAGCAGATCATGGCAGGCTCCCCGGGGCTGGCACATGCTTATCCTAAATTACAAAACTGGCATTTGCCTCTACTCAGCCCTGTTTTCTGTATGACTCTCAAATTGTTTACTGACAAAGTCACAATTAGCTTTCATACGCCCTTTGTGGGAACTGGAAAAAGATTACTGCTCAGAATAAATCCACTGGGCCGGGTTCAGTCCTCATTTACTACCCTCTGTGTAGCAGGAACAGCCCATTGTCCCTTACAGGGATGCTCAGAATCCCAGCAGAGGGGCCTTGCCATTCTCCTTCCCCCTATTCAAAAATTCTCCGTTCTGTGGCTTTTTCTTCCAGGGTCTTTATTTTACCAAATGACCTAGTAACTTGATGAATAAATTCAAACAACAAAGATGTTAATAGCAGTGCTTGTTCCAGCCATGCTATTATATTGCCAATGTTGTCGTCATTGTCTAGAGTACCGTTTCCTTACTTTACATCTGGTAAAAATCCCATTCATTTTGCAAAACTGAACTCTAATATCAATTACTCTGAAAAATGTCCTGACCCTTCCAAGTGAGTAAGTTATTTCCCTCTCTGAATGCTTCTAGTAGAGTGTTTATATATTTTCACATTTCTTACATTGCTTAATAAATATTTACATGTCACTCTCCCCTGATGTCCTGTAACCCTTTGAGATCAGAGGCAGTGGTGTTCTTGTTTATATCTCCAGCTCATGGTTTATTATTTAGACATAATAGGTGCTCAACAAATAAATAATGACTGGATCATGGTATTGAATGAACTGGTCAATCAGATTTAGTACTTACCATGGTGTTTTTCCCTTAATTAGGGGGCTCCTAAAGATGACTCTTTAATGCAGCTGATTGGAGTGTAGACAGCTGGAAGGACAGCGCCCTCTTGGCTCTTTTCCCAGAACCCAGCTGCTATTTTGCCTTCCAGTCACGGTTAGATCAGGAATTACTAAGAACTCTGTGAAGAATGGCTTGGCCCTAGTTCCCTGCTTTTTACTTGAGTTTCCGGAGCAATGGGAATCTCCAGATATATGCCAGTAAATCCTCTGGTTTTCTGGATTTGAGGGAAAGTTGCGTCTTATGTTTTCTCTGATGTGTTCATGAGCAGAGGGCAGTGTCTTTGAGGCCGAATACCAGGTGCTGTAAGAGATACAAAGGAGTACCCCAAACCAGCTCTGAGAAGGTCATTTATAACTGGAGAGAGAAATGTATAACGTGATAAACTACATGAGGGGTCAGAAATCACTGCAGACTTTGGTGATTAGAGAAGTCTTCATGGGAGTGGATTTGGAGCTGGACCTGGAATAATAAATTGGATTTCTATTTGTTCATTCAATTGACAAATATTTGTCTAGTGTACCCCATTCTTCCCTAGGTGTGGGAATACAAAGAGTGCTCACTCAGAAGTATACTAGTGTGAGCTCCAAACTTTTTGGGTGATAGAGCCCCTAAAAGTAATAGAGTTCTTTGCCCAATCCCATAACTTACTGCCAAATTAGCACAAAAAGTCTAAATGGACTAAGGAACATACCAGCCAGGTTTTAGTATAGATGAAAGGAAAGAGGTTCCATATGTTGACAAAAAAGTTTTTTGCTTTTTCTGTTGTTGTTTTTGAGATGGAGACTTGCTCTGTTGCCCAGGCTGGAATGCAGTGGAATAATCTCTGCTCACTGCAACCTCCACCTCCCAGGTTCAAGCGATTCTCCTGTCTCAGCATGCACCACCATGCCCAGCTAATTTTTGTATTTTTTTATGGAGATGGGGTTTCACCATGTTGGCCAGGCTGGTCTTGAACTCCTGACCTCAACTGACCTTGCCTCAGCCTCCCAAAGTGCTGGGATGGATTATAGGCATTAGCCACCATGCCCGGCCTAAAAGTTTTTTAATAGAAAATTTTACTGGAGAAATTTTATGGGAGAGTTTTATCAAATATCTTATTTTTCTGTCTTCTTGGAAAAGATTCTATTTGTTTAGTGCAAAAGTAATTGAGCGTTTTGCCTTTTTTTTAAAGTGTGGCAAAAACCGCAATTACTTTTGTACCAACCTAATACCAAGACGAGCACTGAAGATAGAACCATAGGCAAGACCAATATTTTAAAAGCTTATTGAAGAAAATAGGTCAGAAAAAGAATCATTTGAATTGGAGCAGAAGCTGTTCATCAAGTTCCTCAGCATGATTGAGCATGGTGTCTGGTTTTGTTTTCAAAACTCAGTTTTGTCTTTAACATTATACTGTGTCCACTCAAGGCTGATTAATTACAGCCCTTTTTGCTAAATTTGTTCATCATTTCTCCAGAGACTCTCAGGCTATGAGACCAAAAGGGTTTTACATGGTACAAATGCAACATCTCTAGAAGGAACTTGAAAGGGCAAGATGTTTGGTTTGTCAGAGCAGTTCTGATGGGTCAAGTTAGGTCCTGAGGAATGTTGTTTGTTGGGAGTGCTGCCAATAGCTGTAACATTGTTCAACAAACTCCACCAGGCTTGACATTCAAGACTTGAAATAAGATAGTAAAATGCCCAAGTTTCTGTGAACCCAGAAAATCTAAGACAGGTCTCAGTTAATTTAGAAAGTTTATTTTGCCAAGGTTGAGGATGCGTACCCATGACACAGCCTCAGGAAGTCCTGTTGACATGTGCCCAAGGTGTCAGAGCACAGTTTGGTTTTATACATTCTAGGGAGACATGAGACATCAATCAACAAATGTAAGATGAACACTGGTTCCGTCTGGAAAGGTGTGACAACTCGAAGCAAAGGTGGGACAGTTTGAAGCGGGGAGGGGCTTCCAGGTCATAGGCAGACAAAACACAAATGGTTGCATTCTTTTGAGTTTCTGATTAGCCTCTCCAAATGAGGCAATCAGGTATGCATTTATCTCAGCGAGCAGAGGGGTGACTGAATAGGATGGGAGGCAGCTTGGCCCTAAGCAGTTCCCAGCTTGACTTTTCCCTGTAGCTGAAAGATTTGGGGACCCAAGATTTATTTTCTTTTTACACTTCTTTTCTCTCCTTTTTGGATCATTTTGGGATCGGTATAATCTCTTCTTCCTATTCCTTTCCCCGCATGTTGCCACCTGACATATGACCCCAACAGGCATATAGTCTACGCCATATCACACCACAGCATCAGAGGCACTCATTATGGGATGCAGGAGGGAGAAGGTGTAGGAGAGGAGGCATACGGGACAGCAAGAAGCTTTGTTAAAAGGGAGTTTTTATGATTTCTCAGTTAGACCTGTTTCTAATCCTAGGTAAAACAACAAAAATCAGTTGTGCAATACAATGTTATATGCAACAAGTTTCTTTTCAGAAACAAAAAAATCACTGTAAAACACTGTCATCCTTTGAAAGTTGTTATAATCAGCTCAATGAACATGGCTTAATTTCAATCACTCAGAAAATTATATCTTTTTGTTAATCTCAATATTTATGTTTCTGCTTGATGCAGTCAGTGACATTTGTTTATTGACCTCTATAAATGATGAGCTTAGGTGTAACTGGCATTCAGAGAGAAGGCTGTCATATTGCAGAAAAATATGAAGTGGCCTTTATTTTTATGTTCAGAAGCATGTGTGATGCCAGATGTTTTTTATATGCAGTGCACTTAGAAATGCATTTGTGAACTCTAGACCTGCAGAGGAGATACCAGCTCCCTCCCTGCAGGTCTGAGGGAGCCCCAGTGTGCCATCTCTATTCTCCTTATCTTGGGAGACAAATGCAGCCCTGTGCTTGGGCAATCTTCCAAAGGACTCATATCTTGTTTTTGCTTTTAAAAAAATTAGCCCAGTCCATGAAGAGGTGCTTGTTTTTTGAAAACATCCCTAACTGCCTTGAGTGCTTCTTTTCTCTCTCTCTTGAGAGAATACAATGGTTGCAATTTGAATTCTGCTATGGTAAAATTCATTTCCTGCCTGTGGTGCTGCCCAGATTTACTTTATCCTATTCACATGCCTGTCAAGTGATAGCGTGGGTTAGTTGAGAGCAGCAGGAAGGGAAAGGAAATGAGAAGCGCAATGTTTTATAATCACACAATCAGCATCTTGCTTCAAGAACAACGGTTCGGAAGGGAGTAGTATGATGGGCTGGATAAAAACGGGCTTTGAGGCCAAAACCCACTGGTGCCCCTTCCTAACTCTGTGGGAAGGGCTCAGAGAAGTTAAATAACCGCCGGTTTCCTCTTCTACAGGATGAGGTGTGTGTATGTTGCACTCAGCACAGCAGCCCTCAATAAATGGTGGTTCTCAATATCCACAAAGAGCTGGAAAGAAATATTGAAGGCATTTGTCATGAAGAATCATCTCCTGTGCTCGTGAAGCTATGATGGCCTCTTTGGTGTTGAGCAGGCACATTCCCATTTATAATTTATCCACTTAGTCTCCTCAATTCCTTGATGACCTAAGCCAAGGAATAAATCCAAACATTAACTTAACAAATATTCACCAAGCATCAGCTCTGTACTGCTGGACTGTGCCAAGTGATGTGGAGAATGCAAATATAAAAGATGTGGCAACAGCAGCAAATAGTATAAGATGAGCTTGAAACATGGCAAACAGCTCCACCCTATAGCATTCTGTAACCAGTGCCAAGCAAGGGGTGGAAAGTGCGACTGTTTGGAAGTGGTCAGAGATGGTTTCTTGTAAAAGGTGAAATGAGCTGGGCATTGAAGAGAGGTGAGACTGCTGGGAAATGGCATTTCAGGCAGAGCGAGGCAACAGCAAAGGCTTCATTTAATTCCCCGCACTTTTACACAAAATACTGCTCACTTATTTCCTGTTCCCAAGGGCCCACAGTGTTGCAGGAAGTCAGGGACCCCAAACAGAGAGACTGGCTGAAACCATGGCAGAAGAACGTGGATTGTGAAGATTTTATAGACATTTATTAGTTCCCCAAATTAATACTTTTGTAATTTCTTATGCCTGTCTTTACTGCAATCTCTAAACATAAATTGTAAAGATTTCATGGACACTTATCACTTCCCCAATCAATACCCTTGTGATTTCCTATGCCTGTCTTTGCTTTAATCTCTTAATCCTGTCAGCTGAGGAGGATGTATATCGCCTCAGGACCCTGTAATAATTGCGTTAACTACACAAATTGTACAGCATGTGTGTTTGAGCAATATGAAATGTGGGCACCCTGAAAAAAGAACAGGATTAACAGCAATTGTTCAGGGAATAAGAGAGATAACCTTAAACTCTGACCGCCGGTGAGCCGGGCAGAACAGAGCCATATTTCTCTTCTTTCAAAAGCAAATGGGAGAAATATCGCTGAATTCTTTTTCTCAGCATGGAACATCCCTGAGAAAGAGAATGCACACCTAGGGGCAGGTCTCTGAACTGGCCCCCCTGGGGCGTACCTGTCTCTTATGGTCGAGATTGCAGAGGTGAAATAAACTCCAGTCTCCCACAGCGCTCCCAGGCTTATTAGGAAGAGGAAATTCCCACCTAATAAATTTTGGTCAGACCAGTTGATCTCAAAACCCTGTCTCCTGATAAGATGTTATCAATGACAATGGTGCCCGAAACTTCTTTAGCAATTTTAATTTCGTTCCGGTCCTGTGATCTCGCCCTGCCTCCACTTGCCTTGTGATATTCTATCACCCTGTTAAGTATTTGATGTCTGTCACCCACACCTATTTGCATACTCCCTCCCCTTTTGAAAATCCCTAATAAAAACTTGCTGGTTTTTGTGGCTTGTGGGGCATCACGGATCCTACCAACGTGTGATGTCTCCCCCGGACGCCCAGCTTTAGAATTTCTCTCTTTTATACTCTGTCCCTTTATTTCTCAAGCCAGCCGATGCTTAGGAAAATAGAAAAGAACCTACGTGATTATCGGGGCAGGTCCCCCAATACACAGTGTTCCTAGACAACATGAGTCTCTCCTTGCTTGAAACAAAAACAGGTGTTTAGAGTGAGCATGGACTTATTCAATGTGGGCTGCTCTCCCATGCACACGGAGAAGGCACTGTCATTGCCCAGAAACTTGAGAAAATCTGGTAAGGCCAAGGCCAAGTCTAATGTCTTCCACTCTAAGAAAGAGTTTCTAGTTATAAACTCAGGAGAGGGCTTCTCATTATGCTTGATAAGTCCTTCAAGTCCTTTCACCTTTTAGAGACAACAGCCAAACCATTACGCTTTCAAATTGAGCGTGGGGCCCCTTTCACAATGGAGAGAGACTAGGAAAAAGGACACTTTTCCGACTGACAAGCTTGATAGCTTCGAGTGTCACCTCAGCTCAAGTTCTTCAGAACTCAGCAGACTACCTGTAAATACTTGACACTTTGGGTGTAAAACTCATTTTGATTTGTTTTTGGTGCTTGTTCTATTTAGGGCCAGCTGGAGACCAGAGCAGTAGATAGTTCATGGAAACTTGCCTTTTCCTTCCACACTCGGAGCCGATGTGGAGTGGCTGGAGAGTGCTGGTGGGCTTTTGAAGTGTCTGCCCTGGCAGAAAAGGCAGAGGCAGACCTGGTCTCCATCTTGGACTAGAAATGCTGACTATCTGGAAAAACAAGAGCCTAGATTCAAAGAATGGGCCTGCCCCAGCCTCTGAATTCCCAGCTCTATACTCAAGACTTTTTCACTCTGTTGCTCCAGTGTGTTGCTGCTGACTTATTTCCTTATCCCTGTAACTGTTTTCAATTTATTCACTCTGTGCCATGATGGAGTTTCACCCCTCCCCGCCCAACCACATCACCTCCCCTATGCTACAGAGAATCCAGCAGATGAGGCCTTGCTGGTGAACTGGCTTCTTAGATTCTGATACATTAGGCAAAAAGGAAGCAGTACTACAAAGCACTTTCTAAATGGTGAACCATTCATTGTACAATATAAGGCAGCTCCAGTATGATCAGACTCTCGTGTGCTCACTAGGAGGGAAGAGTAAAAAGAACACTTTCAAGCAAGCTTTTAAAACTACATGCACATTTGACTTCTATTTGTTTTTCTTTCAGCCTTGCTCTGCATTGCCAGTGTGTCCTTGGACAGCATAGCTGAAAAGGAGAATGTGTTGGAAAGAGAGCGATGGTGATTCTTTGCAGGATGTGTTGTGACAGTCCTGATCAGAGCTTAGATGGTGCAAATTGACAGGTTGCTGTCAGGCTCCAAGCTCACGGCAGCTGGCTGCCCTGCCCCCAGGAGGCCTTGCATCTCCTTCAGCCTTCAAAAGTCAGGCGCGGTGGCTCACGCCTGTAATTCCAGCACTTTGGAAGGCTGAGGTGAGTGGATCACCTGAGATCAGGAGTTCGAGACCAGCCTGGCCAACATGATGAAACCCCATCTCTACTAAAAATATAAAATTAGCCTGGCGTGGTAGTGCACGCCTGTAATCCCAGTTACTTGGGAGGCTTGAACCTGGGAGGTGGAGGTTGCAGTGAGCCAAGATCACACCATTGCACTCCAGTCTGGACAATAGAGTGAGACTCCGTTTCAAAAAAAAAAAGGAATGTTAGGGAGGGTATTTTGATCATGCAGACTACAGCTTCAGCTTTTACCTCTGTAATTGGAGGTAATAACTGCCTTGCTACTCATGGTTTTTGTGTGATTCTAAGGGAATAACGTCTCTGACAACACACAGAACAAAATTAAGTGCTAACCAAGTGTAGAGTTATAACACATCTCTTATTAAAGTATCAAAGAATTGTTTTTCCTGCAAATGAATCTAGGACAAAGTTTGAAATTGAGCATTGGGCTATTATCAGTGCAACTCCTTCTCCCCCACAGTAGACCTTCCCCCTGCCCGCTACCCCAGCTCCCTTAATGCCTTTTCCTAGGAATAATTGATCATCGAAACAGCCCAGCCCAGGAAGAAAAGCCTGTATACTTTGTGAGCTGTGACTTTCCCATGATTACATACCTGTTTTTTTATTCAGTTAAAAGTGTTAATCAAATGCCTGCTTGTATTTGGTGCCAAACCAGGCACAGTCCAGTTATGGGTTCTGTGTCAAGTGGTTTGTCCTTCAGGAAGGGCAATAAAGCAAGAAGATACAGGATCGTACAACAAGGAGACCAGTGACATATGGAGCTGAAAAAGAGGAAGAAAAAGTACTTTTTTTAACACAGAAAAATCAAGAAAGAATTTATGAAGGGTTGAGGATCTGTAAGATTTAAATCAGAGATTACAAACTCGAATGTTTAGAGAGGAAGCAGGGAATAACTTCATGAGTCGTTCAGGCTGGTTATGTTGCTATAGGGAGTGGTGGTGACTGGGGTAAACTGGAGAAACTTGTCTCCCCTAAAGGGGTGGCCACTACCCAGGCAAATTTAATGTACTCCCTGGGAACATAGACCAAAAGGGACCAGATCTTACACAGATCTTTTATACTATGAGAATCTAGAAATCTACTTGTCAGTGAAATCTCCCAGTTTCTGACAACTAATAAAAGCAAGCCTTATCTCTTAGAGCAAGTTAACATGGTCATTCACTGTCCTTCACTTATGCCATCAGGGTTAACACATGCGCGTGTATGTACACACACACACACACACACACACACACACACACACACCCCACACACAATTACACAGTTATTAGTTCACAACCTCCTACTTAGATGTTAGGAATGGATTCAAGCACCCCAGGCTGACAGAAGAAAGTGCTGGACACGGCCAGGCGCAGTGGCTCACGCCTGTAATTCCAGCACTTTGGGAGGCTGAGGCAGGCGGATCACGAGGTCAGGAGATCAAGACCACTGTGAAACCCCGTCTCTACTAAAAATACAAAAAATTAGCCGGGCATAGTGGCGGGCGCCTGTAGTCCCAGCTACTCGGGAGGCTGAGGCAGGAGAATGGCTTGAACCCGGGAGGTGGAGCTTGCGGTGAGCTGAGATCGCGCACTGCACTCCAGCCTGGGTGACAGAGCGAGACTCCATCTCAAAAAAAAAAAAAAAAAAAAAGAAAAAGAAAGTGCTGGACATGAACAAGAAACTCAAGTGGTTCACAGAGAGCTAGGCTGTTGGGTGCATGAGAAGTATTATGGGAAATCTATCTAGAAAGCAGGTCAGAGGACCTTGAGTGCCAGACGGGATGTTTAAAATTATCCTGTTAGAATGGAGAGCTAATAAAGGTTTTTGAGCAGGGAGTGGATTTACCAGATAGAACAATAATCTGGACTAATCTAAGAGACATGTTTGATCAAAGAGAGCCAGGCACTATGCTACCATATGACATACTACTGTACTGAATGTTTTCCATGAACTATGCTTCTCACCCGAACAAACCAAGGTAGAGGTAGGTATTGTTAATTATCTTCATTGGACGCCTGAGGAAATTAAGTCTAATGGGAGTCCCCTAGGATCATACAGCTAGAGAGGGAGGGACCAGAATTTGAGTCCAGGGACATTTGATTCTAAGGCCTGGATAGTTGGCCCCTCTGGTGCCCAGATTTAAAATAGGAAGAGAGAATGAGAGAGAAGTCTATTCTTTTTAAAAAATCCTAGTACTCTATCTTCCTGTAACTTCACACCAGATACTCAAAGATTTGTGGACAAGGATGGAGCCTTCAACTCAACCAAGATAACTTGATATCAAGAAGCAATTTGATGCAGGCTGGGTGTGGTGGCTCATGCCTGTAATCCCAGCACTTTGGGAGGCCTATGTAGTAGGGAAAACACCTGCTGTAGGAAGGGTATGATCAGGATGATTCTGCTCGGAAACAGTGTGTGATCGTCCTGAAAATGCAGTATTTCAGTGCAATGTCTGCCTTCCTGGAGGGCAAGAGGAAATTAACCTGGACATTCACTGTCTATCACTAAAAATGAGATGACTTTAAGTTTACCGAGTCTTTCAAGGTTGTGACCCCTGGTTCTTTATTCCTAGAGAAGAACGTGGAATCTTTTGCCCCCCAAAAGAGGTCTGGTGTATTATTTATGCTCTGGCCTGTGGTAATACCAATTTTAAAATAAAAATATGTCTAATGTGTGTGACATGTCATCCTTACCTATTTGGATGCTTGGCCTGTGCTTTTCTAAGCATTTAAGATCCACTTCAATTCTAGAATTTCTTAATTCTCTGAAAATTTGCTCATGTGTGGGATGCTTATATTAATAAGTAATAGTATCTTCCTAATAACTTTGTCATAATCTTATTTTTTTTTAATGTGTGACCTAAGTATTACCTTTGTTTGTCCCATGAGTGAACGGGTCTTCAAAAAGGTTACTTCTCTTGCCCTGTGCTACACTACATCTGCCCTTCATTCTGAAGCAGACACTGGTTCACACGGCTTGGACAAGAGTGAGCAGATGTGGGGGACAGCAGGAAAGAATACAAGAAATCAGGGCTGTCCTGGAATATGTGGGACACCTGGTAGCCATGCCATGCCATTTTCGCAGCAGATAAGCAAAGAGGAAGAATAATTCTGTGGCACATAGATAATGTGAAATTATGCTCACCATGTATGTCTATAGGTTGATTGTGCTGGTTTTGTTGTGAATCTTACCTGTACTCCCTCAAGAATGTGAACACATCAGTCCCCTTCAGTGCAAAGCCCTAGCCTATAAACTTTATTTTATAGGAAGAAATTTCTTAGGACTTGATCACAAAGGTTAGGAAAATGATGGGGAGCTTTGCTGAACTTAGAACTGACTTGGGGCCAGGTGAGGTGGCTCATGCCTGTAATCCCCGCACTTTGGGAGGCCAAGCGGGGTGGATCACTGAAGTCAGGACTTTGAGACCAGCCTGGCCAATGTGGTTGAAACCCCGTCTCTACTAAAAATACAAAAATTAGCCGGACGTGGTGGCAGGCACCTGTAGTTCCAGTTACTCGGGAGGCTGAGGCAGGAGAATCACTTGAACCTGGGAGGCCGAGGTTGCACTCCAGCCTGGGTGACAGAGCAAGACTCTATCTCAAAACAAAACAAAAACCTGACTTTGTACTGGTTTCCTTATCCTTTTAGGGGAGAAGAGGCATTGATTTTACTCATATTTGGTGTTTCCCTGATTATAAAAGACGTAGTTTATAGTGTGTTGTTTTAGGAAGTCAAGGTCTTGGTATGGAAGGCAGTGACTCTGGATGGTCATAATTAAAATCCAGTGTTGCCATCCAAATGACAATGTGCTTTTACAGGCAACTCTGGCTATCATGGTTGCTTTAGGCAACCTGCGGTTTACCCACTGTGTACTGACTATAGGCCATAGCCCGAGGGTGGAGGAAAAAGGCAATATCCAGCTACTCTGAGGTTTCTCCACCCTGGATGAGCAAACAGTCCTCTCCCCTTTCAACAAACACAGTACCTGTAAAGACAGGGCTGACTCACGCGATGGCTTTTGAGAATGAAATATAAGTGATGTCTGAACCCTAAGGTGATACATTAAACAAAGAGTGTTCTCTGCTCTTCCAGGAACCCTGACTTCCCAAAAAAAAAAAAAAAAAAAAAAAACCAAGCTCACTCCATTTTGCATGAATAAAATTTCTAGGTCAAAGTCAAAGGAATTGGTAATACTCACAGTTTGTTTGAGGCAGAAAGTCAAATAGCTTCCTCCTTAAGAGGCTCTGGGAAATGAAGTGGCCTGACCCACCAGAGAGCTAGAATGACCCTGCAAGTGAGCATTTATTTCCTTGTCAGGCCAGTTTGGCTTGCAAGAAATGCACCTGTGAAAACCAATGCCAGGTTTTCATAAACTGGTCCTAAAAGTTACTGAGCTATAATAGATTCCTGGGGCATACAAAAGTGCTGTGATTCCAAGTTTGATTTTTAAAAATACATTGAAGGGTCTGTATGAAATGGAATATAAATAAAGATGGCTTTGAATGCGAATGTCTAAAGCAAACAAACAGTTCTTTTTAGCTGTGCTGGCCCATGGCTTTTAAAAATGTGGCTAGCATGTGAACCCCCAATGTGTCCCAGGCACTTTTAGACAGTGGCAAAAGCAGGTTCCTTCTTTTGAAGAATTTTCTGCGACTGCATGTGTTCAGGGCAACACAGTAAGCACCCAGTATATATTTGTGGAACAGAGAAAGCTGTTAATTCTGTCTGGGAACATCGGAAGGACTTCCTGGGGCTGAGGTGACCTCTGACTCAGATTCAGGCTTGACAGTAGGAGGGTGTCACCTGACAAAGAAGGGTGATTAGCAACTTTTATGCTATGTGTGCTAACCTGCCTTCTAACTTAGATTTTTATATGAAATACATTTTCCTGCTTCCTCGCTCCTCTCTGTGCAGTCTTATCCCTGCTTCTATATCCTCTGATTAAAGGCTTTAAACTTTCCTTCTCTTCTCACCGCGTGACTCATTCAGCTGTCAGACACTTCCTAAGCATCTGCTCTCCAGGCTTCCTTGCTCCTGGGGAAAGCATTGTGCTAAATGTGAAATTCCTACAGATTTCCATAGTCATTCTCCATTAGGATCAAGAAATCACCAAGTCCTGCTTGTTACTTTCACATTCTTCATTCAAAATACAGTGCTGAAAAGCAGGAAATATTTATCAATTAATGTTCTGTGGTTGCAAGCAACAGACACTGGCTAACTGAAGGAAGAAAAGGAGTTCACTGAAGGGATGTCAGGGTGTGGTGGATGGAGTGATAGCTCCCCAAAGATGTCCACCTCCGAATCCCTGAAAACTGTGAATATGTTACTTGACATGGCAAAAGGGACTTTGCAGATGGGATTAGGATCTTGAAATCGTGAGAGTGTTCTTGACTATTCAGGTAGAACCAATGTAATACAAGGGTCCTTATAATAAGGGATGCAGGAGGGCCAGAGTCAGAGAAGACGATGTGATGACTGAAGCAGACATCACTGAGACAGGAATTTGAAATCACTGCTGGCTTTGAAGATAGACTAAGGGGCCAAAGCCAAGGAAGGCAGATGGCCCTTGGTATCCAGAAAAAGGCATGGAATGAAGCATCCCCTAGAGCCTCCAGAAGGAACAGAGCCCTCCAACCCCTAGGTTTTAGGATTTTTGAAATCCAGAACTACGAGAGAATAAATTCGTGTGTGTATATGTGTGCTTGTGTGCATGTGTTTCAATTGCAGTGAAATTCACTAAATAAAAGCAACCATTTTAAAGCAAACAATTTAGCGGCATTTAGTACATTCACAGTACTAGGCAAACACTCTATCTAGGTCCAAAACATTTTCATCAGCCCAGAAAGAAACTCCATACATACTAGGCATTCACTCCCCATCCCTTTGTCCCACCTCCCCCAGATAACCACCAATCTGTGTTCTGTCACTCCTGATATTTCATAGAAATCCAATCTTATAATATGTGACTTTTGCGTCTTCTGGCTTCTTTTGCTTAGCAAATATTTTAAAGTTCACCCATGTTGTAGCATGTGCCAGTACCTCATTCCTTTTATGGCTGAATAATATTCCATTGTATATAAATACCACAATAACTTTAGCTATTCATCAATTGATAGATATTTGGGCTGTTTCTACATTTTGGCTATTGTGAATGGTGCTGCTATGAACATGTGAGTATAGATACTAATTTGAGTACCTGCTTTCAGTATTGGAGGTATATATGCTTAGAAGTGGAATTGCTGGGTCATGTGGTAATTCTGTGTTTAACTTTTTGAGAAACTGCCAAACTATTTTCCATAACAGCTGAACCATTTTACATTCCCACCAAATAACTGGAATGCATAAGGTTTCCAATTCTCCACATCCTCATCAACACTTGTTCTTTTCTTTTCTTTTAAGTATCTATCCAAATGATACAGGAGCTAGAAAGAAATTATTTAGTCAGATAGTGAAGGTAAGAGAGTCCTTAGTAAGGTTTTCCTTTAATAAAAAGCAGCCCCCAAATCATTTCTTTTCTATAAAAAAAAAAAAAAACCAGCCTGTAAAATCGAGCTGCAGACATATAGGTAAGCAAGTTGGAAGCTTGCACGGGTGAATGCCTGCAGCTGTGCCAATAGGAAAGTGCTACCTGGGGGACCAGGCATGTTCAACAGGGAGGTTCCATCTTCCTTTTTCCGTCAACTACGGGTACCGTAAAGGAACAGGCAACATGGCGCTGGCCAGGTAGAGAACCCATCTGCATAATAAAAGGTTAGGATGGGGTGGCCAGCTTCTTCACGCATTATGTAAATGACACACCTGGTCCAACCAATTTTTGGGCCCTATGTAAATCAGACACCGCCTCCTTAATCTCATCTGTAAAACTCCGTGCACTTTGCCACCGACTAGAGGGCCCACTTGGCCGCCCCTCTGTCTGCAGGAGAGAGAGCTGTTCTCTTTCTTTTGCCTATTAAGCCTCTGCTCTTAAACTTACTTCTTGAGTGTCCGTGTCCTTGATTCCCTTGGTGTGGGACAACAAACCTCGGGTATTTACCCCAGACAACTATGCCACTTCATTAGTGGGAGTGAAGTAGCACCTCACTCTGAATTGTATTTGCATTTCTCTAATGACTAATGATGTCAAGCATTTTTTCATGTGCTTGTTGACTATATATCTTTTTTGAGGAACTCTCCATTTTTTTGACCTTTTTTAAAAATTGGGCCGGTTATCTTTTTGTTGTTGTGAGAGGTCTTTATATATTATGGATATGTATGAAAAAAGAGCTCTTTATATATTTTGGATGCTAGACCCATAATTGGTGTTCTTTTAAGCCACTGAGTTTGTGGTAATTTGTTATAACCAATTTGTGGGAAAGATGCTCTGGGGTTCTGGATGCCAGGAGTAAGTGATGTATCTGTTCCAGTTTCTTTCAATTCTTGTGTCCTGATTTCAGAGGGGAGTGTGGCTGTTGTAGCCTGGGGAGTGTTTGGCGAACACTCAGAACACTCAGGTCAGAACAAGGCAAGCCACTTGATTGTTAGCACCACTAAGACTGCCTGGAAAATAAATAGAAATACTGTTACAGACAGAAGGGCAAACATTTTGGGAAGGCAAAAGCAATAATACATTACAGGCATAAGAAGGTAATACTAAATAATAATAAATGAAATCTAACAACATAAAGGTCTAAAAACCTCCCGCAGCCCAAGAGGGAAATCTGGAATTATGAATGAGGAAGATGTAGCAGGGGACAAGCACCAATAAAAACATTTAGGGGATTTATTTGATAGACATCACAGGCTATATTAGTAGAGGTATACTATCTGAGAAAAGGGAGGTGATAATCCTGTGCTGTTCTGTGCTGGTCATACCACACTTTAGGTGAGGAGTTCCACTTTGTGCTGCATACCTACAGAGGCATATAGGCAAAGCAGGTCACATTCAGAGATGAGAGCTAGGAGGCTGGAATCATGCCATTGGAGTAATGGTCAGAGAAATGGTCACAAGGGTGTTGGGGGAAGTCCAGTTATGGGGAGCTACCCAGGAAAAGCATGGTAAAGAAGGGTAAGGTTTGTTATGCAACTTTAAGTTGTGCCTTCTTCACTGATAAGAGACTATAGTGAGTCATCCTTCTCTTCCTGGTACAGAGAGGGAGACACCCTTACAAATGGAGATTTTCTTTGTAGATATAAATTTCCCTTACAAAAGGAAACTTCAACTCTGCTTGGAACTTCTGTGTCTGTAGTTTCTCAAAATAATCAGCTCAAAATAATTCTTATGCCTAAAAGGCATATTTTGGGATGGAATATTCTGGTCTCCTATGGTCATATTTTGGGGTGGCATATTCTGGTCTCATACGCACTCTTCCCTCTTTAAGATTCTGTGATCCCTCTGTCAGAGGCGTGTGAACCAGAACAACTCCATCTTGAATAGGAGCTGGCTGAAATGAGGCTGAAACCTACTGGGCTGCATTCCCACATGATTTGGCATTCTAAGTCACAGGATGAGATAGGAGATTGGCACAAGATACAGGTCATAAAGACCTTGCTGATAAAACAAGTTGCAGTAAAGAAGCCGGCCAAATCCCACCAAAACCAAGATAGCCATGAGTGACCTCTGATTGTCCTCATGGCTACACTTCCACCAGCTCCATGACAGTTTACAAATGCCATGGCAATGTCAGGAAGTTACCTTATATGGTCTGAAAAGGGGAGGCATGGATAACTCACCCCTTATTTAGTATATAATCAAGAAATAACCATAAAAATGGGCAACCAGCAGCCCTTGAGGCTGCTCTGTCTATGGAGTAGCCATTCTTTCATTCCTTTACTTTCTTAATAAACTTGCTTTCACTTTACTCTACGGACTCACCCTGAATTCTTTCTTGCATGAGATCCAACAACCCTTTCCTGGGGTCTCGATCTGGACCACTTTCCTGTAACACCTCCCTGCCCCTTGGCATCATCTGAGTTTGGGCTTGCTGGCTTTTCCTGCTACCACTTCAGCTGAAATATTGGTTGGGGTGGTGGGGGGTGGGGGGTACGTCACAGGACTGGAGACAGGATGGGTTGGGAGGGTGGAGGCTAGGGATGTTTATTCTCTGGTGAAAGGAAAGGCAAGCAGGTGGTATAGGACAGTGGTCTCCAAACTGATTGCACACCCCATCAGTAAAATAATGTTTGCATATGTACTCTTCAAATTGGGGATTATTACTTTAAAATCATAAGCATATTACTATTTTCAGATGCAATATACGATCAAGGTCATCATTAAAGATGACTATAAGCCTGTATTCCAAATAATCGTTATTATCATTTTGAACTGCTAGACCACCTTTGAATGGTAGAGGTAGATTCTTAATGTTACCTTTTGTAGTTTCTTGGCACTGTTTAAGCGGTAAACTGAATGGGAATGAACAAATGAGTCCACTGCTGTCTACTGCTCTGAGTTGCAGAATTTTATTTTTGCCCTTGTCTCAGTATTCCTTTTCACACATTCTCTGTTGGGAGGTCATCTGACAGACCAAGTGAGGTTAGCTGTGTTTGTTGAGATTTTATATTTTTAGACAAATATAACCTAAAATTCAGATACTTTATTCCTGCAGATCAATGGAGCATCGTGTTTGTCCCTTGGGTGACGGCTTTTGGGTCCACTAGTGGAGGGGTAGAACCTTGCTACTCCAGCAATGGTCCTCCGACCTGAGGCAATGGCTTTGGCTGGGGGTGTGTTAGAAATGCTGACTTGCAGACCACACCCCGGACATACTGAGACAGACTCTGCATTTTTAACAAGATGCCCAGGTGGTATGCACAGAAAAGTTTTAGAAACATTAGTTTAGGGGCTGATCAAGGATTTTTTGGAGTGGGGGAGTCGGTTAGAGGGCTGAAAGCTTGGAGAGGAGATGATGGGGATCTCATCTCAAGCTTGTAGACAGAGGAGTTAGGCTGTTTAGCATCTCTCACACATACACTCAGAAGTAGTTCAGTAAAGAGTCAAACAGAACATCTGAAAAGAGTTTTAAAAAGTCCCAACCTCTTAATCAAGGAGAACATAAAACAAAACCAGTAAACTGGAACTTCATGAACTTGCAGAGAAATCCTTTGTTTTGGAATCTGGAGTCAGAGGAGTCCAGATTCCTTGAATTGGGGTTTTCTGTTGCCAGAGCTTTTCCACATTTCCCAGCTGCCTGCCATTTATCTGCCTTTTTAGCTGAAGCTCTCATGACCTCGGGTGTAAATTTAATGCTTTCTTGTCTTCCTTGATTGTTTTCTTCTCTGCTCCCAGCCCCTTATACCTGAACTCAGTCTTTAATGTCTGGCTTGCATTTCCTGATCAGATTCAGAAAACAAAGACTGTGTTATCTCATTTGTTCGGGAGAATTAGCCCAATTAGAGATAGGGTGAAGTTCTTGTGCCTATCCCAAGACCTCTGAGCTTTGCAGCAGTGAGTGCTGCTGGGAAGTCTCTGAGCACTGCCTTCTATTATATTTGCAGTTTGACCGACAATTGCAGGTGCTAGCACTGCATTCATCACTGGGGATCTTGATTCAACATAGCTGGGTACAGGTGTGAAAATCAAGCCTTGCCAGTCGGAGTGAGGTTTCCATTAATCAGTCAATGGTTTTTGAGTGTCTTCTGGAGACTTCCCAGTTCCCTGAGCAGAGAAAGATGAGCAAGACCAGGCCCTTGACTTTACAGAGCTCAATGTCTTGTGGCAAATACAGATATACAGACCCATGTTAGGCAAGCACAGATACATGGGCAACAACAGAAGTTGTTGCACAATGTATCTGTGATTGCCTGCTATCAGTCTGTATATCAGACCGATGACAGGAGGTGTCAAGTCATATGACTGGAACAAATGATTAAATCTTGTGGCAGCTGGGATGAGGGAGTGAAGGGAGTTGTATTTGAAAAGTTCAGAAATATTTATCTGGTGGACTGGAGAGAAGTGAAAAAAATTCAGATAGATATAACCACTTATGCAAAGTGGGCATGCAAATTGTCATTGAGTGATGGCAAACTATAAGTTCAAGGTAATGGACAAGATCTCAGGGGAGGCAGGTGGACAGCAGTTAAGGAGATTGGACTCTATCCTGGTGGTCAGTGTTTCTCAAACAAGGTTTACATGCCTGGTGGAAAGCAGTAGGGGAGGGGGAGAGGTTGGTAAAGTTGTAGAGGATAGGGATGAAGAGGGAAGGCTAGTGAGTTAGACCACAGAAAGGAAAGCACACCACTGAGGGCCCACTGAAGTTGTGAACTTATAACTGAGTAGCAGCACAAACCTAAAATATTCTGCGGTTCCTTTGGGATTTTCTTGAACCAAGTGGGATCAATCCAGGATTGGAAGCTTTCGTGCCTTGGGTGGACAAATACTGGGAGGTGAAAGTAAAGTGTTGCTGAGAGGGCATTACAATGATAGGATGCATGATCCAGGTTGTGGACAAAAGAAACTGAAAATGGAGAAAAAATAATTTGTGAAACAATGGAGGCTCCAAGGAGCCCAAGGTGTTTATGAGCTTCGGGGAGCTGGATTGATCTGAAGTTGTGATTGAAGAGAAGGGTTTCAATTTAAGAGTTCAGAATAGGAAGCTTCCTGTTGATGTCAAGGTTCTGAGGTTCCAGATTTTTCATGCACCTCTTCCTCTGTGAATCAAGCTTGGCCCGTCCTCCCTGTATTTATTTAAGGTGGCAGAGGACAGCCACCAACAGATGAAGTTGGATGATGAGAGATGATAAGAAGCATCCACAGGAATGTGGAATGGATGATTGTTTCTTCTGGGCATTCAGCTACCCTGGGTCCTAAGGATTCTGTGACTGGGCCAAACTTGAGATACAACTTCAGTGACCTGCCTTGTTTATCAAGCATTTACTTCCTGAAAGGATCCGATTGGGGTAATTTTACCAATGTCTGAACCAGAGTCTTTTGCACCAAAATTCCCTTGAAAGTTGACCTCCCTTGTGTCCAGCCACTGTGTAGTTGTCTCAGACTTGGATCTGAATCCAGGGTAATTATTTGTGGCAGAAAACATGTCATAGCAGTTTGGATGTACCAGGTACATTGATTCATATTATCTTTACAACCACCTGATATAGGTACTATGATTATCTTCATTTTACGTATGAGGAAACCAGGGCACAGAGAGGTTAGAAGATTTGCCCATAGCTAGGAAATGGTAGTGCCAGGAGTTCTGGCTATGGACTCTATGCTGTCAACCTCTCTGTTAGCTCCCTCTGAAAAGAACTGATTCCAAACATAATTCTTACAAGATGGCAGCAAGCTTCATGGTTTCCTCTTGCAGCCTGTCTCAGCCTAGCGCATAACTAAGGTTTCATGAGGGCCCTGTAAATGGGACTCCTTCCACTCCCACATCCCCCTGCCCATTAACACACCCTGCATGAAGTCTATGAGAACTGCAGATAGATCTAGTTATCTTTAGGGTGACCAAGTCATTTATAATTCAAACTGATATAGTCTGAGTAAAGGTGGGCACTATTTTGTGTGTGTGTGTGCCTTTATTGTATCTTTAAGCATTGAAACTTCTGAAGAAATCAATGTCTGGGCAGTGAGGCAGCTGCTTTCTCCTTCACTTCTTTGGGTTACTAGAGCAACTCGTCAGTAGATTCTTTTAAAAGATTACCTTTTGTATTACTTGCATGCACATGTATTACTGAGGTATGCACTGGTACAATACAAACTTCTCTCATCAGATGCAACTAGTCTAGCATCCAAACATCATGCACAACACCTTGGTGGCAGCAGCACACTGTGCACACTCCCATCGTGGCCCTGCTCATTTGTGTATGATATTTGGAGCATCTGGAGGAGTACGAATAGTATTGGGAAGAGGAGCGAGGAGGAAACAGTGTGAGTGCCTGGCTGACAGGAGGTCAGCCAAAGTTGAGCAGGGCAAGCCTGAACATGTCATGGGTGCAAACCCAGGCTTCACTGATATTCTTTAATAGGAATGTCTGGTGGAACCCGATGATGGGGTCTTCATCTATCTTAAGCTCACCCACAACCATGCTGATGATGCAGCTATCTAGTGTGGGCTAATGGTCCTGTGCCTTTGATGTTGTACTGGATTTTCTGGAACAGAAGGCTAGACAACTTCTCCACAATGGCAGCTTTCCCCTGGAATTGCTGTCCTTCCCACGCAAGGCCTGACGCATCAGTGTAAATTGTACCTATTTGGGCTCTATCTTTATCAAATAACTGGTAGTAATGTTGAATGAAGCTGGATTCAGTCTGCTTCCAAATCAGCTTATCTCCCATTTTGGAGCATCACCTGGCCTTGCAGAGACTCAAGGGGCTAGCACTATGGCGGCAGTGGCAGCGACAACCCAGTGTGGTTTATGACCCAAGTGGGCACTATTGAGAGTTATGCTTGCATAATGGGCACAAACTAGGACTGTTCCAGACAAACCAGGACATACAGTCACCCTAGTTATGTGCTATATATTAAATGAGAATGGAAGGAAGCTACAGGTGGGCCGGGAATATTTCCAACCCACCTAAAAATTGCCAGAAGAAGGCAAAAATTCCCAAAACCCTGGTTCATAATAGGTTCTTAATAGATTTTGAATGAATAAATGACTAGATTCAAGTGTGCTCCCAAGAGGAATGTGGAGAAGAATAGAAATGAATCACCTAGCCAAGGGGATTGATGGCAAGGAAGGGGCATCACTGGAAAGTGTAAAAACTCACTCTTATAATAGCAGTAATTTCTGTCCAAGCACATCACAATTGAACAAGTTAGGACTTGCCATTGACTTAAATAAATGAGTCAGCAGACCTAAAGGAAACAAAATCGAGCCCATTTTTGCATCTTGGTGAGACTGTCATTGAAATGTCTATTTGGGGGGAAATGTAGAGTCTATTTGGCATGCCTATAGAAAGTAACCTTAAATGGCTGAAGGAAGAACAATGGGTCTGTGAAAAGCCCAGGACCAGGGACTTGCAGACATCAAGATTTCCTTTGAATTTGCAAAGTTAACATCACTTTATAAAACTGGAGCAACTAGATTTTGGGGAAATTAAAAGAATGTGCCTCAGGGTCATTGACTGATCATGAAACCAGAACCAGTATCAGCTCGGATAAGCAGCTGGTCTCTGGTTCCAAATCTTTGTCTATTGTTGGGGAAAGGCAGGACTTGAGGCAACCCCTTCCCTACGCACACCCGCCCTGCAGAGAGCATTTATTCCCAGTAGCCTGTGGGTATGGGAGAATAGTTGAGGTGTTTGTTGGCAATGTCTTCTCATCTGAAGACAGTTGTCAACTCCACATGCTCTGCTCCTTCACATTCAGTTGTGCCCAGCCTTAGAGTGAAGACCCCTTATTTGTTCCCGGTGCCTGAGAGCCAGTCACATGCTCCAGTATTCCAACTTTATAGGTGTGACATAGGGTGGGACTGATGCCCTAGATCTCAGAGATCCTGGGTAGAGACATCGTCATCCCATCTCGGGCAGCTTACTGCCAGCCTCCCATGGCTAAATGGCCTGGAGAATAGAGCAGAGGCAGTGGCCCAGCAGTTGCCCAGACATCATAGCCAGCATCACCTTATAGTCCGAGATAAGGGCCACAGCATTGTTTAGGCCCACAAGTCTGTTTTGGATGCCCATCAAGTGGAAGGCCTTATCGTTAATGAACTGGATCTCAGTATTCTAGGTGCACTTACAGTCTCTGCCCCTCTTACCCAGCTGGTTCATTCCCTTTTCCAGTAATGAATCCTCTTGTATTTGAAGCCTACCTCTTCATAGGGACAAAATTTGTGCGGAAATGAGGTTTCAACCAAACTACAATATGGGAAGTATGAGGTTAAGGTTTTAAGTGGGATAAATGTTTCAAGGACAGTCTTTAAACCAAGGCTATGAAAAGATTTGCATGAAAATATTTTCTTTATCTTCATTCAATTTTTTAAATTTTATGAGTTTTCAGACATATGGTGCTCATCTATATCTCAAGGTTGTAGCAACCTGTGACTAAACATGTCCTTTTCTAGTTCCAGATTGATATTTTTCAATATTGTATCTATTCCAATAGTTGACTCATATTGGAAGCACAATATCAAGCAAGCTCTAAACAAGTTTTTCAAGCAATATAAAACTGTCATTCGCCCTAGATGTAATAGAGTTTTCTAGAGTTATGTGAGAGACTGAAATCACAGGGCCAATGATGCAGGGCAGGCCCAATGATCCTCAGATAAAAGGCAAGCAAGACTTAATCTTTTAGTTTGTTTGTTTTTGTTTTGTTTGAGACGGAGTCTCACTCTGTCACCAGGCTGGAGTGTAATGGCACGATCTTGGCTCACTACAACCTCTGCCTACCGGGTTCAAGCAATTCTACTGCCTTAGCCTTCTGAGTAGCTGGGACTACAGGCGTGCGCCACCGCGCCCAGCTAATTTTTGTATTTTTTTAGTAGAGACGGGGTTTCACCATGTTGGCTAGGATGGTCTCGATCTCTTGACCTCGTGATCTGCCCGCCTCAGCCTCCCAAGGTGCTAGGATTACAGGCATGAGCCACTGCGCCTGGCCAAGACTTAATCTTGTTGCCATGATCATTCATGGTTTCACTCCACAACCCTTGACCTATTGTCTGTGGGTTCTGATGATGAGTATCTTCATACTGCAGTAATACTAACTCTTAAATGGTGAGATAGGAGTATTTATGATTTCTTTGTTCGCTTCCTTAAAAAAAACATGACTACTGGGAGAACAAGTTTTGAGGCCATTTGATGGGAAGAGCAATTCCAAAGTACTTCCTGCAACTCCTTCTATCATCCTCCTTCTCGATTTTACAGAGCCCTCATTGAAAGTGGTCAGTAAACAGGAAGGTTCTCAGAGTGTTTAATCTGCAGATGGGGAATATCAGAAGTTTAAGGAGGCTATACTAAAATGATTCTCCATGTGTTGATGGTAAACTGGCTCTTGAAAGTCTCTTTGGTGAATAGAAGTCATGTCTCGCTGATGACAGTCCTAGAGGGAGGACTGCCCCACCCTTGTAGGATGATCAGATGTGTTTGTTTTTGAAAGGATCTTGACCTGAATCCACTAAGACTTGAGTTTATGAGACCCACTTGTTAAATATCGATATAGATGGAGGATAAAGCAAGTTCTCAGAGCTGAACTCTATTTTATTGTTAAACTAACCAAATTGGTAAAGCTCTGAACTTTCATTTAGGGGAACATAGGATTTATCTGGAATTCGTTCATTGGAATGTACAGTATTTAAGAAAATACGGGGCAGTAACTTACTCTCCTTTCCCCCATAGCAGTAAATTCAGGTATCCAAGCTCAAGCTCATTTAGCTTGGTTGTAAGTAAAATGAGTTCTTGAGTAATTTTAATTTAGGATGAGAGACTTTTTTCCCCACAAACTCTTCTGTGGATCTGCATATTAGCAAGCACCTCTGGTGACTAGCCTAAAGCCCTTAATTTTTAATTGCTTGCAGAAAATAGGAGTATAACTGTTTCAAAGGGTGTGTCCGTGTGTTTTATTAGATTTCTGTGCATGCACATACTACTACCTCATGGAAAATGCTAGAGGTTAGCAAGGAAGAGGCATAAATTTCTGAGCTATTTGCTGATAAGGTGGGGTTCAAATATTTGACATTTTCAGGTTAGCATATGAGGCTCATATTTTCATAATGTCATATGTCATTTACCCTGGAAAATATTTGCTCTGTTTCTGAGAACACTCATAAATTGGGAAAGGTGTATAGCATTCTTTTTTTTAACCTTTTAACCCTTTGTTACCAAGTCATTGAGGGATGACTCATGGAACATAGAGCATCTCTGTAAAATTTAAGGAAATGAGTATAGGTTTTCAGACCTAAAATAATAAATTACTGACTGGGCAACTTAATTGTGATAATGATGTAAGGAATGTGGAGGGAAAGGTGGGAAACATTAACCTCTTGGCCATATCTAATCATTAGAGTTCCCTCACACCATGTTAACCCACTTTTTATGAAGCTACACAAATGCATCAACTGAAACTCTTCAGTGGTAGTATTGTTATATAGCATAAGATGAAGATGTTACTCTTGAAATAGGCTTTTCCTCAAAAAAGTCACTATATCTTCTTAGAAAAACAAAACTATAAACACTATGCTTTCGATTTTTTAGATGGGATGTAAAAATTTAAATGTTTTTAAAAATTAAAAATATTCAGTATTCAATACACTATCATCAGCTAAAAATAAAAATATGTGGATTTATCAAGAGCTCAAGTCATAACTGTCTTTATTTTTGCCCTATCTGATCACTGGACAAACAGCAAATTACTCTCTCTTTCAACATCTTTCGCTTCTCCCTGACCCTCCCTCACCGTATCCCTCAATCTCTCTCCCTTAACAAGCCATGATATTGAACTGAAAATCCATAGGAATATAGTTCTATGATTAGCAGTAGATTTATGTCTCTCAATTTAAAAACATGCAACCGTAGATGATTTTATATGTTAATATTATAAACAATAATAAATGCTCACCATGGTTACTAATAAAAAAATTCATTGCAACAACATTTCAGCACCATGGATAGCACCAATGGTGCAGCTTCTACCCCCTTTTCCCGAAACCCCTTTTTGGTCATGCCACCTCTGGTCTGGTGAGGGGGTTTAGTGATGGCTGTGTTGACACAAAATGGCAGTTCTTATACGTGGCTTTTTGTTAAAATCACATGAAGAACTTTAAATATCCCCAAGTTCAGCCCCCGACAACTCAATCAATTAAATCAGAATATCTGAGGTGGGTCTTAGGCGCTAATACTTTTTAAAGCTTTTCATACTTAAAACCAATAGAAAATGGTAATTTGTAGGAGATGAGATGGATTTACGTCTAAAATAGAACTTCTCAACCTTAACTGCCTTTAAGAATTACCCAGCTTGTTTAAAAACAAAATCATTGTCTGGGCCTGTCTTCAGACATTATAACTCAATTGGCCTGAAATAGGAGACCGATATCAATAGTTTAAAAAAAATCTTCAAGTAATTTTTAATTTACAAGGGTTAATAAACATTTACTGTCAAGACCTGGAAGTAAATTGTTTTCATGTGGAAAGTTTAGGTAAATTTGATATCTCAATAAGAACCTTTCATTCTAGAAGGAAGTAATGTGTAATGTCTAGTTTTCTTTCTTTCTTTTTTGTTTGTTTGTTTGTTTGTTTGAGATGGAGTTTCACTCTTGTTGACCAGGCTGGAGTGCAATGGCATGATCTCAGCTCACTGCAACATCCGCCTTCCAGGTTCAAGCTATTCTCCTGCCTCAGCCTCTGAGTAGCTGGGATTACAGGCATGTGCCACCATGCCCGGCTAATAATGTCTAGTTTTTATGACATTGGAGTTGAAATTGAGAAACTTGTATTCTAGCCAGATATGAAGTCAAATGGGGCCATACCAGCTACCTTCCACTCCTTGTCTGGGTCAAAGCCCCAACTCTGGACACTGAGTAAGGGTATGAAGCGTGAAATCATTATCTTGTGTCTCCAGCTACGCTTAGCAATTTCAAACTATCCTCTAGAAAAGTTTCCTTGGCAAACTTATTTACTTCCCCCCTACAGGGTGGATATCTGGCTGATTTACTCTTCTATAGAAAGTTGGGTGTGAGGCAGCTAACAGTGCTCGCCAAGTTTTCCCACCTCCCTTGCACTTATTTTAGAGCCATGTGACTCCGAGGAGAGAGTGTCATCTGGGCCAAGGCACATAAGACTCCCCTGTTTCTCTTCTTTTGTTGTAGCAATGTTGGAGGCCACATGTCACAGATAGCATAGCTGCAGCATGGAGGAAGGTTGCCTGCCTGCATGAGACTGAGTGCAAATAAGCAAGAAAAATATTATATTAAGCTACTGAGATTCCAGACCTTGCCTGATGTGATGGCTACTGTTAATTATACCTAATGAGACTCTCAAAGATGAACAAATATTCCTGACAGTGTCAATTGATGAGAATCCTTGTTTCTACCCATTTTAAGTGAAAAAGAAATGTATTTACATTAATCCTCATATTCCTATACATTTAAAATGCAAGGAGAAACAGTATATGTAATATATGAATTTCAAGTTGCAGAAATATTTTTTTATTCCATTGGTCATCATTAGCTATAAACTACTGTCTGTATTTAATCACCCCTCCAGACCCATGGCAGTCTGGGAAGGAAGGAAACACAAATCTTGATTGCATTTGAAATTACCACACAAACAACTTCTGTAATTTGGAAGTAAACCACTGAAAGTAATGATCTCTCTAGACTTTACTTTGCCTTTTTCTTCACACTTGAAATACTGTCAAAGTGCAGCTTGATTGTCCTGTTGCTGAGACTGGTTTCAATGTCATGCTCTTGCTTATATTCAGTGGCAGCTGGCCTCACTGTGTTTCCTGTAGGTCCTCTCTCTTTTTTGCTTAATTTTAATTTTAGAGACAGGCTCTTGCTATGTTGCCCAGGCTGGTCTTGAACTCCTGGCCTCAAGCGATCCTTTCTCCTCAACTTCTCAAAGTACTGGAATTACAGGTGCATGGCATGATACCCATATCTTTTTTAAAACATAAATGTTGTTGTGGATATTTGAGGTTTACAAAGTGAGGTTATGGGATGTATAGAGATACATAGATGCTTGTAGATACATATGAATAATACAATGGTTACTCTTTTTCTAAGCTCCTTATATGCTACCTTCTCTCCTGACCCTCTTCTTCTCTAAGGTGGAGTTAGTCACATGCCAACACCAAAGTTTCCCCCAACCTCTGGTCTAATAACCACAGAGAAGCAGACAGAAGTTACAAAAACAAAGGGTAGTGCTTAAGCAGTACAAAAGTCTAATTGCGTTTGGCCACTGTCTTTGAACTTTGTGATGATTCTTGACCCATGTCTAGCATCCTAGTCCATGGTTAGATATTTTGGTGCAAGATTTCCCCTCAGCGTATTGCTCATCCTTTGCCTTCCCTCCTTCCACTATCACACATCATGGAGCCTGCAGAAGCCCTGGAGAAAATTAGCCAGCTTATCTTTTGAGCGCAGATCAGTTGTGTCCTAGTAGAAGCTGAAACTTAGATTTTTTTTTGTTTATTTATTATTTTTAAATTTTTATTTATTTATTTTTTTGAGACAGAATGTCGCTCTGTTGCCCAGGCTGGAGTGCAGTGGTGCAGTCTCGGCTCACTGCAACCTCCGCCTCCTGGGTTCAAGCGATTCTCCTGCCTCAGCTTCCTGAGTAGCTGGGATTACAGGTGCCTGCCACCATGTCTGGCTAATTTTTGTATTTTTAGTAGAGACAGGGTTTCACTATGTTGGCCAGGCTGGTCTCAAACTCCTGACCTCAGGTGATCCGCCTGCCTCAGCCTCCCAGAGTGTTAGGATCACAGGCGTGAGCCACCGCACCCTGCCTGAATCCTAGATCTTTACTTTTAATGCTCCCCTCTCCTGCAATCCAACATCTTTGATGCAGAAAAACTAACAGATTATTCTCTGAAAGCATTCAAGGATTGATAAAAGTAACTTTCAAGCAGAGCATTAAAGTGACCTATAATCTCATTTTAGCTGAGATGATATCACTAAGTATTTAGCATCCACATTATATTGTTGGCTTATTATTCATAATTTATTTCTGCAAATCCTAATCAGCTAGTTCTATAGACCTGTGCTATCTACCTGTAATATTATCTCCATGAAGCCACAATGGAACATTTAGTAAATTATTGCTATAACTCATTAAACTATAACCCCAAAGCATTCAGAGCATCCTAATTGGATCTGGCCTGACCTGATTTAAAAATGTACAGAGTCCCCAGGAGGCACACAGACACCAAGTTTTTGAAAGATTTTCAAGGCATGGGATGATGTTTAGGCTAATTATTGCTTAATATATTTAATTTCTTTGACAGACTTGATTATCTTGGCTAATTCAAACTAATTTGTTTTCTTTTATTTGTTGCTAGTTAATTTTAGTTTCTAATTGCAGATTGTGATTCTGACATAAATATTTTTAAAAACTGGATCACAGGTTACAGATCAGTTTATTACACATTGAAACAAAGCTTCTCTTCTAAAATACCTTTTGGGGCCAATTTGGAATTTGTGTCTTTTTATGTAGTCTATAAAACTATGATGGATATATTTCCTTTCATTTTATGAAAGAAAGGAGGAAAAAGAAATGTCTAAAGGTAGGGCTGACCCAACAAAGAGGAAAAATGGAAGATTTGTCTGGATAAGTTTTTGTATATTATTTCTCAGTCTACATAGTTCCATTGATGCATTTTATAGTTCTTCCTCATTACATGTTAGGTCTCTGTTTCTTTCCCTAGATCTTTTCTTGGAAAACACTTTTGTTGTCACTGTGATTGCCCTTCTTTTAGTTCCTTATAACTCACAGGTCAAAAAATCATCCACTGTCAATAAAGACAAACTTGTAATTTGCAAGATTACTTGACTTTTCTTCTTAACCTGGGAATTTTTCATGGGCCTTTCTATTCACCCTGTTCAGAGTTCTCCCCAAATCCTTGGTCTCAGCCACCACTCTCTTTCAATTGCTCCTCAATTGAAATCACTAGAAACCAACATTTACACAATGTAAATACACTGAAGTGAAAACACAGATTCTCTTATGAGCAGCCAGTTGGTGGGAAAAAAAAAAGATGAAATTAATTTTAGTAATATATGTTTATTTAACCCAATATATCAAAAAATTATCATTTTAACATACACTTAATATAAAAATTAATGAGATATTTTACACTCTAAAAATAATAAGTCCTTAAATGCCAGTGTATTCATAGCACTTACCTTTTTTTTTTTTTTGAAGACAGAGTTTTGCTCTTGTTGCCCAGGCTGGAGTCAAGCGATTCTCCTGCCTCATCCTCTCGAGTAGCTGGGATTACAGGCATGTGCCACCAAGCCTGGTTAATTTTGTATTTTTAGTAGAGATAGGGTTTCTCCATGTTGGTCAGGCTGGTCTTGAACTCCTGACCTCATGTGATCTGCCCGCCTCAGCTTCCCAAAGCACGTCCCTTTTTAATAAGTTTTTGAAATCTGATGTGTATTTACAGTACTTCCCAAACCAAACTAGCCACATTTCAAGTGCTCAACAGCCACATGTGGTTAGTAGGCACCATATTGGATGACATAGTCTTAGAGCATTGATTTAAGATATTCTTCCATACCCTACAAATAAGACCCTCTTATATCCCACTTATCCCAAGATACCTTCAAGATTTCCTCTGTCAAAATTTAACTCCAACCCCTCCACAGTACTTAGAAAATTCCTCTTATTGAGAACTTATTTCAGCCTTACTTGTGTTCAAATATTTATATATTTATTTGTCTCAGAGATTATGAACCCATAGAAGGTACATATTATCCTTTGCTTGTCTTTGAACAATAGCATAAGAGTGTGGAGGAAAATTGGATTTTGACAGATAACTGACTCAGGTTTAAATGCTACTACTAGCACCATGCAGTTGTGGTAGCTATACAACTCTAGCCCATTTTTTGAACCTCAGTTTTCTCATCTATAAAATAAGATAATACCTCTATCATAGAGTAAATGAGCATTAAGTAAAGTATGCCTAGTACTTAGTTGGGTCTCAGTAAATAACTTATTATTATATTGAATGTAAAAGGGCAATTTACTCTATTAAATATGCACATAGATTATAAGTTGTACTCTTATTTCAGAAACATTAACATTTGGGAGCTCAGATATTTCCAGTGGGAATGTAAAATGATACATCGACTTTAGAAAACACTTCGGTAATTCCACAAAAGGTTAAACATGGAGCTACCATATGACCCAGCAAGGTTACTCCTAGGTGTACACCTAAAGAATTGAAACATATATCCACACAAAACTTGTACATGAATGTGCATAGCAGCATTATCCATAGTAGCCAAAGAGTGGAAACAACTCAAATGTCTATCATCTGATGAAAAAATAAACAAAATGTGGAATAGCCATAATAGAATATTATTTGGCAATAAAAAATGAAGTACTGATGCATGCTACCAGATAAATAAACCTAAAAAAATTATGTGAATAAAGGAAGCCAGTTATGCACACAAAAAAACACATATATTGCATGATTCCACATATGAAATGCCCAGAATAGGCAAATCTAAAGAGACAAAGTAGATTAGTGTTGCCTGGGCTGCAGTGGTGGGGGCAAGGAGTCACTGCTAATGGGTACAAAGTTTCTTTTGGGGTTTCTTTCTTTAAAACATGATAAGATGTTCTAAAATGAGATTGTGGTGACGCTTGCACAACTCAGTAAATATACTCAAAACCATTGAATTGTACACATTAAATGGGTAAACTTTGTAGTGTGTTGATTATATTTCAATAAAGCTGTTAAAATTGGGGGAAATGGTGTTAGAATTAAGTATATATATATTTATTTGTTTAGTTTAAAGATAACTTCCTCCAACAAACAATAATGACAAAAATTAATCTAAATAGAATTCTTGGTCCTAAAACGTATGGACATTTTTGCTTCCGTGATTTTTGCGCGGTGGCTCATGCCTGTAATCCCAGCACTTTGGGTGGCTGAGGCAAGCGGATCACGAGGTCATGAGTTCGAGATCAGACTAATCAACATAGTGAAACCCCGTCTCTACTAAAAATACAAAAATTAGCCAGACATGGTAGCACACGCCTGTAATCCCAGCTATTCGGGAGGCTGAGGCAGGAGAATTGCTTGAAACTGGAAGGCAGAGGTTGCAGTGAGCCGAGATTGTGCCACAGTACTCCTGCCTGGGTGAAAGAGCAAAACTCCGTCTTAAAAAAAGAAAGAAAGAAAGGAAAATAAAAACATATCCCCACTACCCTCCTCCAAGAGGAGATGGCTCTCTCTTTCACTTTACAGGGCCAGACACAGCCCCTGAAATATTGAACCCGGGGGAGAAATCAAAGCCCCCAGATAGCCTGGGCCCTTTGTTCTTTCCACCTTAATTCCTCCCTGGAGCAGCGCCTGTTGGTGGAACTCAATATACCGAGTGGTCTCCTGTGGAGTTGTCTCCCCCTGACCATTCTGTAAGCTCCTGCGGAGCAGGAGCTGTGTCCATCTTGTTCACAGCCATTTCACAGTTCCCAACACATAGTAGGTGCTCAGGAAACCTGTTGGGCAGGACAGTTCTGGCCCCTCCAGCACTGGAGAGGAGTAGCTGCAGCACATCCAGCAGTATGTATTTTCCTTCTTGAGTTACCAAGTTTGGCCAAATGCCAATGATCTCTCTGCCTATGCTGCTGTGCTAATAGGACTGCATCCCCCTGGCCCCCTTGCTAGTTACCACGTCACAACCAGGATCAAGGGAAGAGCATGCTTGAAACATATATTAATAGCAAGGGTAAGTTCAACACACCTTCTGTGGGGAGGGAACCTTTTTTTCCCAACCCCATTAAAAAAAAAAAAAAAGGCAAAAGAGATTCATGGGGCTGGAGATTCAGTTTAAAATGCATCTGGGGTGGTGGAGCCCTTTAACAGAATAAGAGAAGGCACATATGGGACTTGGGTTTCTCATCAAAGCTGGGCTAAACAGAAAGCTCTTTCTGCCTGGGCACTGAAAAACTTGTCTGATTTGGAGATCCACCTGAAAATATCGAGTAGCAGAGACACCTGCTGATCTCAGACGTGGCATGACAGTCTCTTTCCAAATTGCATCCCATTAGGGGTTTCTGAAGTACAACTTTGCTGTCTCAATTGTATCTTTGCTCCCTCCACAAGACCAGCTGAAGGGGGTTTGCTGAAGGCAGCCCCATCTCCTCTGCAGCCTGCTCCTCAGCTCTGTGGTCGATGAGCAGGACTAACCCAGGGAGTGCCCCCTGTAAATTCCGAGAGACTTCACCATCCCTGCACCACCTCGTGCACCCAGGAAAGCCCAGTCAGCCTTTCCTCCTCAGGTTAACTGTTGTGAGGGGCTCTGCCCTCCCCACCAGCAGATTCCATGCCACAGATTTGCCAGATCCGAATTTGCATTTCTGAATCAAAATTTGGATTTAACTTGTATACTTTTTTACCTAGGTAACTTTTTTAATAGTTAACATTCTTTCTTTCTTTTCTTTTTTTTTTTTTTTTTTTGAGATGGAGTCTCTCTCTGTCACCCAGGCTGGAGTGCAGTGGCATGATCCCTGCTCACTGCAACCTCCGCTTCCTGGGTTCAGATGATTCTCGTGCCTCAGCCTCCCGAGTAGCTGGGATTACAGGCGTGTGCCACCACCCCTGACTAATTTTGTATTTTTAGTAGAGGGAGATTCTACATTCCCACTGGAAATATCTGAGCCCCCAAATGTTTGGTTTCACCATGTTGGCCAGGCTGGTCTTGAACTCCTGACCTCAAGTGATCCCCCCACCTCGGCCTCACAAAGTGCTGGGATTACAGGTTTGAGCCACTGCCCCTGGCCAGTTAACATTCTTTAAGCAGTATTTGAGCTATGCTAGGTGAGCCAGGACCTGCTCTGGGAGCTGCAGGTAAAGTGATAAACAAGAAAGACTACTCTGTCTCAGGGAGCTTACCACCCAGTCCACCTCTTTCTTTCTAGTCTTCCTTCCTCCTCCTCTTCCTTCCTACCTCCGTAAAACAAATTATTTAGAATCTTTTAGGCCAAACATAGGCAAGTCAATAAATATCATTTTAGAACAAGATATGGTAAACATTATCACAAACTTTTGCTGGCCATAATGGAACACTTGTTTTTTTGTTTTTGAGACGGAGTCTGTCTCTGTCACCCAGGCTGGAGTACAGTGGTGCAATCTTGGCTCACTGCAACCTCCGCCTCTTGGGCTCAAGTGATTCTCCTGTCTCAGCCTCCCGAGTAGCTGGGACTACAGGCGTGCACCACCAAGCCTGGCTAATTTTTGAATTTTTAGTAGAGATGGGGTTTTGCTGTGTTGGCCAGGCTGGTCTTGAACTCCTGACCTCAGGTGATCCATCCACCTCGGCCTCCCAAAGTGCTGGGATTACAGGCGTGAGCCACCACACCCAGCCGGAATATCTTTACCCTGGAAAACTGCCCCACAAGCATTTTTTTTTTAAACCTGTGGAAGAAAATGGTGACTAGGTAGAATTAACTAATTATTTGTAGCTCTCATCTCATTTTGCCTGCTATACTGCATACTGAGAATGAATTTAGGATTCAAATTCACTCCAGGATGATAGTTAAAGTTCTTTATTGGAAGTTCACAGCAGAGGAAGCTGATAAGGGTTGGAATTTACCTAAAGAGGTTATGGCTGTAGAGTATCTTATATTTATATGTCATTAAAAAACCTTGGAACATGAATCATGTTAGTGAAAATTTACATTTTTGTAAACATGGAAATTGAAAATTGGAGAAGGTCAATAATCTTGCTTCCTAAAGACTAGGTAAAATGTAAACATATGGGAGCAATACATTTTATATAAAGTGTACCTCTGGATTTGCATAACAGATTTAGATTTATAATGTATTTCTACTTGCTGATTTGTTTGGCAGGATCATCTCTAAATAATAAACATGCAGTATGTTTGAGAACAGACACTAGGCCCAGGCACATGACTTGTGTTATCAGTTAGTACACATGACGGTTATTCCAAGGGCAATATTTTTGGGAAAATAGAGCTTTAGGGCCCTGGGTATATGGCAAATACAAATAATAATTATTATTTTTAATTAGCATAGCATTTGAGACTGTTGAGGTTCACTCTCTTGAGATTCAAATTTTGGCCACAGTTGAAAAGCAGAGAGATATACTAGTCAATTAGTTATAAATTAACAATACCAGGACCCAAAGTAAGTTATGTTCTGGGATCATAAAAGACATTTCATAAAAGGGTGAGGGTAGATTAAAACTTCCAAATATTACTTAAAACTCTAGGACTTAGAGTTGTATTGTCATTCCTGTTGGTGGTTGTACAAACTTATAATATTTAGTGGACATATTGAAGCCTTTCAAACTTTTCTAGCTCGATTTATTTACTTGTTCTTTAAAGATTAATTTGAATATTCTCTTGTCCTGCTGATGGGAGACAACACTGGCATATCCACTGGCATATCTGAAGGGCAGTTTGGTGTTGTGTATGAACATTTCAAAAGCACAGGCAATTCCATGACTTAAGATCTACCTTTAAGAAGCACTCCTGGTTGGGTGCAGTGGCTCATGCCTATAATCCCTGCACTTTGGGAGGCTGAGGCGGGCAGATCACTTGAGGCCAGGGGTTCGAGAACAGCTTGACCATCATGGTGAGACCCTGTTTCTACTAAAAATACAAAAATTAGCCAGGCATGGTGGCACACGCCTGTAATCCCAGCTACTTAGGAGGCTGAGGCTCAAGAATTGCTTGAACGTGGGAGGCAGAGGTTGCAGTGAGCCAAGATTGCACCATCGCACTCCAGTCTGGGCGACAGAGTGAGACCCTGTCTCAAAAAAAAAGAAGCACTCCCACTTGTAGACAAGGATTTATGCTTAACTGGGTTTCTCAACCTCAACCTCAGCACTGGTGATATTTGGGGCCAGCCAGTTATTTGCTTTGAGAGACTGTCCTGTGCATTGCCAGATGTTTAGCAGCAACCCTGGCCTCTACTCAGTAAGTGCCAGTTACCCCTCTCAGTTGTGGCCAGAGTGTTTCTTTGCCAGATAGCATCCCATTGAGAACAACTGATGTATAGTAATGTCCACTGTGGCACTTTTTTCTTGTGATTTCAGATGAACTGTAAGAAGCCTAAATGCCCATTATTTGGAGCAGACTCATTCAATAGAAATACAATGTTAGCCACATCAGTAATTTCATATTTTCTAATCGTTGCATTTAAAAAGTAAAAAGTGCTGGGCACGGTGGCTCAGCCTCTAATCCCAGCACTTTGAGAGGCCAAGGCAGAAGGATCACTCAAGGCAGGGAGTTTGAGACCAGCCTGGCCAACATAGTGAAATCCCGTCTCTACTAAGAATGCAAAAATTATCCAGGCATGGCGGCGCATGCCTGTAATCCCAGCTACTTGGGAGGCTGAGGCACAAGAAGCACTTCAACCCAGGAGGCAGAGGTTGCAGTGAGCCGAGATTGTGCCACTGCACTCCAGCCTGGGCAACAGAGTGAGACTCTGTCTCAAAAATAAAGTTAAAAAAAAAGGTAAAAAGAAACAGGTGAAATTGATTTAAATATTATATTTTATTTGACCCAATATATGAAACATATTATTGCTTCAACATGTAATCAATATAAAACATTATTAATAAGGCATTTTACATTCTTTTCCCCCTAGTATTAAGTTTTCAAAATCTGGTCTGTATTTTACACTCTGGCACATCTCAATTCATACCAGTCTCATTCAAATACTCAATAACCACGTTTAGCTGGTGGCTACTATACTGGACAGCAGAGATTTACAGGAATGGCATTTTAAAAGAAATACTTTGATTCAGAAGAAATACTTTCAAGTACTACATGGTATACAAATGCCATATAGTAGTTCAAAGTAATAAAACAGAACTGCGACATGGAAAGCACTCAGAGGCATTCTGTTAAGTGAAAACAGCAGCAGAACAATATGCATAGTAGGAAACATGTTAAAATTATTTTGAAAAATGAAATGTATTTGTATTTTCATAGATGTGTATATTCACCAGTATATCTGTGAATACGTATGTATGTAAATGAACCGAATGAGTCCTGGAAGAACGCCCCTGGACTGGAAGCAGGGCAGGTGGCCAAAGAAAGATTTAATTGTAATATCTTAACTTTTTTTTTTCTTTTTTTGTAGACAGATTCTTGCTTCGTCACCCAGGCTGGAGTGCAGTGGTACAATCTCGGCTCACTGCAATCTCTGCCTCTTGGGTTCAAGCGATTCTCATGCCTCAGCCTCCCAAGTAGCTGGGATTACAGGCACATACCACCATGCCCAGCTAATATTTGTATTTTTAGTAGAGACAGGGTTTTGTCATATTGGCCAGGCTGGTCTTGAACTCCTGACGTCAAGTGATCTGCCCGCCTCTGCCTCCCAAAGGGAGGACTGGGACTCCAAGTATGAGCCACCATGCTCAGCCATAATATTTTAACTTTTTAAATAAGAAATGTATTCATGTATAACTTGTATAATAAATGCTTTTAAAAAGTGAGCTCATTAGGTCTAGCCATCCTGGTAGTCTCTGGGTATCAATGGTTCTCATCCTGGGCAGTGCCTCAGAACCACCAGGGAAGCTTTTTTAAAGTATGCAGCCTGACACTGCACTCCAGCCTGGGTGACAGAGAGATCCCTTGTCTCTTAAAAATAAGTTTTTTTTGTTTTGTTTTTTGTTTTTAAATTGTGCTGCCTGGACTTTTCTCCAGATCAATTGAATCAAAATCTCTGGAGACTTCCATCTTAAGCTCTTCAGATGATTCCAAAGTGTGGCCAGGATTGAGAACCACACATGTGGAGAAAGGAATAGACTGTGTCCTTCAAACAATTACCAGTGGACTCCCAAAGAGAATTTGATAAGGATCCGGTGGAAGGTCATTTGAGGCATATTGTCTGGTGAGAGTTTTCTGTTGTTGACTAGGGGAAGATCCATATTTTAAAGTTAAAATAGATCAAACGAGCTGAGGGATGGAGTTGACATCTTTTTGCAAAAATGGTGGTGTACCAGACAAGACTTCCTAATCCATTGCCATCCAACTTTATGACAAGTTTAGTCAAGAGAGCTTGTAAAAGTAGTGCTGGTCTTCTGGATAAACTCTAACAAACAAACATGTAATGCCTCAAGACCCCAAATTGCACTCCATAGAAAGTTGTCTAACAGGGAGTCCACAAAAGGATTCTAGACTTAAAAAGTTATTCACTTAAATTCTTGGGTTCATTGTTACCATTTGAAAGCATGAGATTAACTGTCCTTGGTATTTAGAAAGCAACACTTCAATTGAACTGAAAGGAAAAAAAAATCTTGTTTGAAAAAACAACAGCCCAGTTTCTCCTATTTCTATGTTCTGCCTGAATTCATGGCAATTACAGTGTTAGTGCCATCTGAGGTGAAGCCAACATAATTTTCTTTTACACGATAAGCCCCATGAAGAATCAGGCAAATTTTATACTTGACCTAGGGTCAATATTGGTTCGGAATGCAGTTCTCTTACATTTCTCTATCATTGACCTCTGTACTTAAAAATGAAACAAATCAGTGTTTGGCAAGACTTACAGCCATTATCTGTCTTTTCCTAAGCTTTGAAAATAACCAGAAATTGCCTGATTCAGTGAATGCTTCATTCATTTGTCCTGGAGTTTAAAGACCCACTCTCTTGTCACCATGGAAACAGATTCAGATCCTAAGGTAAAAGATTCAGTACCTCCCTCCTAATGATAATATACAGCATGAGCTCTGAAGAGAAAAATGGATCTGCCTGAGGTTTCATTGTTGAGCTGATGGTGTTCCCTGGCTCGATGAATCTCTTTCTCATTTGGTTTTAGCTCCTGGGTTTAGATTTGCTGTGCAGCAGTGCATGGTGAGGGGTTTTGAGCCTTTAATCCCCTGCCACTGAATTACATTTGTGTGAACAACACAAATGCCAGACTGGTTTTATACAGACTCTAAAGTTGCTGGAAATTTAATAACGGGTACCTATGTTTGCTCCCAGAAATTGAGAAATCTGATATTGGGATCTAATGCTGGCTGGGGCTGGAATAAACTAATTAAGACCTATAGGAGGCCCCATGATCTGAAGATGATCTATTCAGGAAAAAGGCCACTTACAGTGAGTTGGCTTGGAATGGGACCCAGCATTTCATAGTAAATACTAAGGATCAGGGTAGAGGATGACTTAATTGGAATTTCATTTTGAAAAATAAAACAAAATTTTAAACATAGTTATTTGATCTTACATGTTCAAACTTTTAGGTTATCATATCAAGAAGGTTGAAAATATAGGCTTAATCAAGTATGAAACAAGTATTAATTTTTTTGTTGTAAATTTTCCAGCAAAATTCAGTAACTAATAGGTGCTTTCCAGCCCATGGGACTTTTACCACATACGAATAGACCCTTTTTCAATCATTGAAACCACTTCCTCTTCGCCACATAGATTACTGAATCAGCCTCCCTTTTTCACCACATAGATTACTGGATCAGCCTCCCTTTTTCATGTTACTTTCTACTTCCTAGAATAAATCCCCTACTCTAGCTTGGTGGTTCTCCTTTATGTCCCTTCCCTGCCTCATTTTTTTGGGTTCTGTCCCTGTAAGTGTTCTCCAAATACCCTCCTTGCTCTTAATCCTCATTCCTCATCTACGTTAGCTGTTCCATCCCTGTTAAGACGATGCAGACGCTACTTTCTTTCTCCCCAGACTTTCCATAGCACTGAGCTGTTCTGCTCAAACATGATCATACACTGCTTCCTAACTTTATTTAAATCACAGATCATTATGTGCCTTGCCGACTCATATAAGTTCCACGAGAGAAGGACTGGTATATCTTCAGGCCTCTAGTACAAAGGCATTCATGCCACCCATCTGAATATCCCATTGTTAAGATGTGTGAAAGTGATTCCTGAGTTTTCTTAATCCGTATTGTGAACCTATCATTTTCCTTTCAGGCTTTGACACTTCAAAGAAAGTCAGTGGTAGATTGTTTGGGCTTTATCCCCAAAAAGGGAGAAAGTGAAGTGAAGCAAAAGAGGAGAGATTTCCTAAGACCATTTTTAATACCTTATTTGACTGGTAGAAACTAGATGGCCAGGGAAAGAGGAAATGGAGTTTTTGTGTGTTGATGTAGTAATTAGTCAGCTGAAGGAAAATGTCATCAATTTCTAGCTTCCTAGGTTTTGCACTAACTAACAAAATTTACCCTCTTAGCCATTTTTAAGTGTATTTACAGTGCATCAAGTGCATTTACAGTGTTGTGCAACCATCACTACTGTCCATTTCCAGAAATTTTTTTGTCATTCTAAGGAGCAACTCATTAAATCCATTAAATAAGAACTCTCCATTCCCCTCATATAATATTTGCCCTTTTGCGTCTGGCTTATTTCATTTAGCAAATATTTTCAAGGTTCATCCATACTGTAGCATCTGTGAGCATTTCCTTCTTTTTTAAGGCTGGATAAAATTCTACTGTATGTATATACCACATTGTGCTTATCTAGTCATCTGTTAATGGATAAAAACAATGAAACTATGAAACCCTGACATTACTTGCATGGCATTTTATAGTGGATTTTCTGATTCTCACTCTTCTTCTTTTTAAAAATATTTCTTATCCTTTATTTGGCCTCTAAAGACGGATTTGTTCATTTGAGGGAACAAATTAGTTTCACTGGTTTGGGAAGGTATTTTGATCCACAGAATGGGATGGATGAAACCAGGTGTGATAGATAAACTTAGCCACACCCCATCCTTATTTCCTGCCTCAGCCTTGTAGGGGTCTATAGAGGTCTAGAGGGGACAATTTAATGCATTTTAATAGGTACCTGGTGACACCTTAATTGTGAAGCCTGATTCAATTCCTATATAAAAGCCTTTTAAAAAATTCTGACCTAAGTTAGTGTTTGTAGTGAAAACACTGGGACTGTTCAATCATTTGAGAATTATGATTATGGCCAAGAGACTTGTCTGAAGAGGACGGTCTTATGTGGTCTACATTTCCATTTAGCTAGATGTCAGCTAGAAAAGTGAAGCTTAGGAAGTCAGGAGGAATGGATCTATTCTTTTCAAAAAAGTTAAGGAGACTTTTGTTTGGGTGAAGACATAAAGGACTCTATTTTTTCCACCATTCCCTTAACTTGGAGGAAATAGAAAATTAGTAACTCCTCATTTAAGGCATAAGGTGAGGCATTAGGCATTGTCTTTCTGCAAAGTTCTGTGCTTTGGCTACTCAAGATAGAAAGGAAGCTAGCTGAATCCATTGTTGAAGTAGCTGTTGGAACCAGGGTAAGGTGATATTACCTTGAATAAAATTGGTGAAGAAAGTTAAAACATCCTCCCTTTAAGATGGGGGAGGAGGCTAGGCACAGTGTCTCACACCTGTAATCCCAGCATTTTGGGAGGCCAAGGCAGGCAAACTGCCTGAGCTCAGGAGTTCAACACCAGCCTGGGCAACATGGGAAAACCCAGTCTCTACAAAAAAACCAAACCAAACAAACAAACATAAAACAACATAATTAGCCAGGCACCTGTGTCATGCACCTGTGGTCCCAGCTACTTGGGAGGCTGAGGTAGGAGGATCACTTGAGCCTGGGAGGCAGAGGCTGCAGTGGGCCGAGATCGTGCCACTGCACTCCAGCCTTGGTGACAGAGTAAGACTCCACCTCAAAAAAAAAAAAAAAAAAAAAAAAAAAAAAGACTGGAGAAGAAAAAAATTAAACTATTAAGTAATTAATTTTGTCTAAGTAGTTTATTTCTGCTTTAACTTATATACTTTCCTTAAATATAGTGTGGCTTATTGTTACTTATATTCATAGAGTTTTTAAAAAACGAAAGTGTGAAAAATTTATAGCCCTTTCCCAGTAATTCTCAAACCTGAATAATTGAATAACTAGGAAATTTCTAGGGGCAAGCCCTGGCATATAGTTTTTTTAAAGTTCTCTAGGTAATTCTCATGGGTAGCCATGGGTGAGGATTACATACCTAATGTTTTGAGAATCAACTTCTTGTCTAAAGCCAATGGTGTATGTCGCTTAACAAGGGTATACTCACCACCGCCTGGTTGAAGTATTTTCTATCTGTAGGTTTAGCTCAACAGTTTATAAGCTGAGCTTGAAAATGTAAACCTATTAAACCATGACTGTTCCCCCAAAGAAAGGGATGGAAGGACCATTTGTTTATGTGGCACTATTCATTAGGTAAATTGGGAGAGGGGAATGCACATATATCAGGTTGTTTCTTAAATGGTGCTTTCTTTGTGAATAAACCTGAAGGGGAGAAATGGCCAAGGAAATTGTTTTTGTTGGACTAACCACTTCTTTCACTTTACCAAGCTCAGATCTAAAGAACATCTTCCCTTAATGCCAGCTTGCACATATTTGCACACCCATGCTTGCCATCACTCTGTGACGTGCACTTTCTTTTCTGCATGCCCTGTGGTAAGCTGTGCCCTTCTCCTGGAGCACGCCCTCTCCATCTCCTCCATCAAAGTGTCAGGGTGTAGACACCCTGGCCCTTCTTCCCTATGTCCTCTGGCCCAGAAGGGATGCCCCGTCGTTTGTCTTCAGCTCCCCCAGTGAGATAAAGGTATCTCACTTGCACCTTTATTGTCTGAGCTTCCCCATATTTGGCAAGCACAGCGAGCTACTTCCCAGCCAGAGCCCTCCCAGGAGCTGTGCTGGTTGTCAAAGGTGGAGCTTGGGACCAAGCTCCAAGGAGTTGCCTCTGGGAAGTTGGACTCCATTCTGAGCAGCTGGACTTTGAACAGTTAATTGATGGGAATCAGGAAGCAAGAGGCATTTCTTAATAGTAATAAGAAATTCCTGGTGTCACAGGTAAGAATCCAGAGAAAAGATAGGTCCTCTGGTTTATGTCAAAGTGGTGAGAGCAACAGGCTTTAAATCAACTTCAAAGGGAAGAGGAAAAGCAAAGCCAGCCAACAATGGAGAAGACCCAAATATTTAGCCCCATTCTGCTTAGGTTCTCAGGGCGAGGTTTTTTGTTTTGTTTTGTTTTTTGGTTTGTTTGTTTTCCTTTTTTTCAGTAATGGTACTTGCTAGAGGGGATACAACTCTGAATCAGGTGTTTCGAAATTGCTTCTTTAGAATACGGAAGTAAACAAAGGCAGTAGCAGTCTTTCTTGGAAAATCATTATTATCTGCCATACTTTTTCAGAGACTTCTTCTGACTTTATACAGAAGGCAGGCCCCAGTCTCTACCCCACCCTAGCCTTTTATGGGAAGAATGGCACACAGTGACACCTGGGTCCAAGGTGTCTTCATCATACCTAATGGAGGACCTCATCTGGTTTCTACCATTCCCTAGATACATTTTCTAGAAGTGATTTTGCTGTCATTGTGGTTAGGTGTACGATCTGGGAGCCCCATAAATCTCCTTCCTTTGGAAGTCTGGCTTTGCTGTGTCATATGGGGTGTCGGAGCAGCTGGGTACACAGATCTAAGACTACTACTCAAACTTTGAAATGCTTTAAAAGAGTGATTTTCAAAAATGTAAGTATATTATTATGAAAAATCTTCAAAATAAAGGTTTGAAGCAATAGTATAATGAACTCCCCTTCTCTGCCATCTAAACTTAATAACTGTCAACGTTTTGCCATATTTGCTTATCTATCTATCTGTCTGTCTGTCTATCTATCTATCTATCTGTTCTGTTTTGCTGGACAATGTGAAAGTGTAGACTTCATGGCAAGGCACCTCCAAATGCTTCTTTGTTAAGAACCCTTCTACATGAGCAAAATACATTGTCACACCTAAGAATATTAATAACATTTCCATTATATATTATCTGATCTATATTTAAATATCCTCTATTGTCTTAAGAATTATTTTTTAAATATGTTTATGTTTTCCAACTGAATCCCCAGAAAGCTGGGAGACTGAAACAGATTTCAGAGGACAGGGTCCCATTTATAAAAATGGGGCTGGGGTCCTTCCAGGGTTGTGGTTCTAAATGGCTATGAGGCCTGAGGAAAGTCATTTAGCCATTCTGAACTTGTTGGCAAAATGAAGGGGTTGGGTAAGATAATCCCTAAGGGCTGCTCAGATTCTCTCTTCAAAAATATGATCATAAATAGCTAATATAAAAACATTATGCAAATGATCCCGTTTTTTGAGAAAGTGTCTTTTTCCTCTTCATTCTTGATTAGGGATTGTCTAGTCATGAATGCTAAAGGTTACTTAATCTTCTATGGTGTCATTTGCTCCCATGAAGTAATCGTCTATTAACCACTGCACTCCTTGTTCCACTGGAGCAGAACAGCTTTACACTTAGCTTTCTTCCTTATAGCATTTATTCAGACCGTCTCTTGTTTTTCTATCATATTTTTGTTAGTTATTGAAAAGATAGTTTCATCCTCTGCCAGAAAGTTTCCGAAGCGTGGGCCATTCATATCACCAGCTAACCAGTATGTTGTTCTTAATGAAATATTGTTCGAGTAATCAGAATGAGAGTGCACAGCAAAATGTCTGTACTTGTTCTAGAACATAAAAATACTGGAAAAAGCAAGGTGGTCTTCACTGATTTCACTGCGTTCTGGTTACTTTCCCACTGGAACATAATTGCTCATGGGAATAATAAATTTGGGAGATGTGTCTGGCTCTGGCAATTCACCATAGCCTCACGGAGTCAGCTGCTTCTCTCTTCTAATCTTTTTCTTTCCATTTTCCTCTCTTGTCCCTTTCTCTTTCTCCCATTCTCCCTTCTTATTCATTTATTCATTCATTTATTTATTCCGTATATGCATGCAGTGCATGCCTCCTTGGTGTCAGCCCAGGGCAAGGCTGCTGTGGAAGGGCACCCCTAGACCCCCGGGTTTGTTCTTATTTTGGCCATAGCTCACTTCAAAATGAAGGGCTGCAAGAGGGTCATTGCCTGGATGAGAATGATTTCTTCTTAACTGTGGTAACCCATGCTGTGTGGGGTGGAAAAATGTCTTTTCTTGTATAAATGTGTTTCCTGTTTGTACTGATTTTGTAACTTCTAAATGTAAAATTATTAGTATCTTTAAAGTGCTGAAGGCTCTCAAAGAAGTTGTCCCCAAAAAGAAAGTGCATCCTCCCCAAACGGCTGAAGTTGTACCTACCAAAGATACATTCTTAACTGTGCCTTAACTCTAACCCCATGCTGGGATACCATGATTAAGAAGAAAAGGGGCCGTGGGATGTGTGTGTGTCTGGGGGTGGTGGTAGGGCACATTAGTGAGTGGCACAAGGCAATTTCCAAGCAAGCTTCTGATTTGGGAAACCTGGGGTTGGTTAGGAGTGAGAGAGGAGGGGGAGAACTCTGAGCACACAGTTGTGAGTGGCCTGGGCTGTGAGGAAGAGGAAGGCTAGGTTCTGGGACTTGCTAACTCACACATGGAGACGTATTGTGATGCCCTGGTGGTGGCCTGGAATGATTCAGCTTTATAATGAATGCATTTTATTCCTTTCTAAAACATTTGATCCAGTAAGTTAAAACTCAAAAATAAAGCCTTTTCCAGGTGCAGTGGTCAGGAATGGATTGCTTTCATCAGTATCATCTGTCATGGCCCCTCTTTTTCCCTCGTGATCCCTGCCCCCACCCCATTAGCATCTACCTCCATATATCTGCCATGATGTGTTTGAATTCATTCTCCATATCTTTCATAGATATGCAACTGTGAATGCATTTTATGTGTGCTTTATTTTTATTTTTTGAAATGGAGTCTCACTTTGTCGCCCAGACTGTAGTGCAATGGAGGGATCTTGGCTCACTGCAACCTCCGCCTCCTGAGTTAAAGCGATTCTCCCATCTCAGCCTCCTGAGTAGCTGGGACTACGGGCACCCACCATCATGCCCGGCTAATTTTTGTATTTTTGTAGAGATGGGGTTTCACCATGTTGGCCAAGCTGGTCTTGAACTCCTGACCTCAGGTGATCTGCCCTCCTCGGCCTCCCAATCTGTTGAGATTACAGGCATGAGCCACCGTGCCCGGCCTTATGTGTGCTTTAAAATAAATGTTTAAGTAAATGGTATTATGAGACTCATTAGGCAACCTATATTCAGGTATTTATTTTTTCACTCAGCATTGCTTTCTAAGATCCATCTATGCTGTTATGCTATAGATTCAGTACACTCCTTTTCATTGCTGTAAAATATTTCCTCCAACAAATACACATTTTGTTCAGGCATTTGGGCAATACCCAGTTATTCATGGTTATTAATGGTGCAGTGGACATCGTTGTGCGTGTTACCTTGTGGAAATGAGGCCATGCCACTTTTTTCTCCAACTCTTTAGTTTTGACATTTTTTAAACCTGCAGGGAAATTGAAAGAACACAACAATCATCTGCTTGCCTTTTACCTAAATTATCCAAGAATGTAATCTTGCCATATATGCTTTTTCTCTAGATAGACACACACTCAGGCATATATGTGGGGATTTTTTTCTTTTTTTGTGATTGGGTCTCACTCTGTCACCCAGGTTGGAGTGCAGTGGTGTAGTCTCGGTTCATTGCAACTTAGGCCTGCCAGGCTGAAGCGTTACTCCCACCTTAGCCTCATGAGTAGCTGGGAATGGCCCATGCCACCACGCCCAGCTAATTTTTTGTACTTTTGGTAGAGACCGAGTTTCACCATGTTGGTCAGGCTGGTTTTGAACTCCTGAGCTCAAATGATCCACCCGCCTCAGCCTCCCAAAGTGCTGGGATTACAGGCATGAGTCACTGTACCCAGCCGTGTGTGTTTATTTTTTACTGAAACTTTTAAAGTTTTAGACTTTACTCCCTAAGTATTCCATCACTGATTCCCTGATAATCATTCTCTTATGTAACCACAATAAAATTATCATGTCTAATAAAACCACAATAATTCCATAGTATCATCTAATAACCAATCTAAAATGTGCATATTTTCATTTTTAAAAAAATACTGCCAAATTCTCTTCAAAGCATCTGCACTAACTTATTGTTCCCAATGGCAATGCATGAAACTTTGTTTCCCCACACATCCACCAGCGTTTTGTTATCTGACTTTAATTTTTGCTAGTCAGATGGAGGAAAAGTGTCACTTTTACATTTTCATTTAAAAAAAGAAAAGTCAGCCACAAAAACATGCAATTCTAGTACAGGATTTTGTCTTTAATTGTCAAAGTAGAAATGAGATCCCCATTTCTTCCAGCACAGGATAATAAACTCCATGTCTGTGAGCAATTTGGAGCAGACAGGAGATGTTTTTCTGAAGATTTAGAAAGGAATTATAGTGCAGCTCAGTTATTCATTTTTATAAACATAGACCTTTGTCAGAGAATGTTTTGACACAGTTATCTTGGGGATCTAAAATTGTTTGGATGAAGTATTAATAGTATTTTTAAATTTATATAAAGTGGATGACTTTAGTATCAAAATAGCCAACAGAATATGAATCCCTCACATTGAAAATAGAGAGGAAACAGAACAGACAGCATCCCTGCTCTTGCTAACAGTCAAACTGATACTAAAACTTTAAAAAAATTTTTAACAAAAATTCTTAGGTTTGAACTTTGACAACTAATAGGCATGACATGCTCATAACCAAGAGGGGATAGAATTGTGTTTACTTTCTTGTGCATAAATAATAAAACACTGTTCGCCTACCACCCAATGATTACCACCATTAAGTTTTGGTGACTATAATTCCAACTTACAGATGCGTGTGTATGTGTGTGCAAGCATAAAAATAATCCAAATCATCTTCACCTGAAAGTAACAGAGACACTTTTAAGGGCTTGCTGTGGGCTGAGGACTGGCTGAGTGCTTGCAGTATTACCATTCCCATTTCCCAGATGAGGCCAATTCATGAGGCCTGTTCATGGTGAGGCAGCAGGTAAGTGGCAGACTTGGAATTTGAGCACAGGCAGCCCCTCTTAACCTTTACTGTACTCCCTCCTGGCCTAGTAGGTTTTATTCGTTACTTTCTCATTTACTGTACTGTAGACAGCATTTCATGTCAGTAAATATTCATCTGCATTGATTTTCTCAGCCATACATTTCCATTGTGGAGAGTCAACATAACTAATTGGTCTCCTATCACTATGCTTTTGTTTTTGTGTATCACACTGTGATTACTTTCCCATTCCATAGGTATTTGGCCACTTGTCCAGTGATTTCTTTAGATTATATATCCTAGAATTGGAAATTTTGGGTGACATAACATCCCACTTTGAATGATGGTGATGCAAGCTGTCATATTATTCTTCATCTTACTGTGCACACAAATAAATGGGAATGGGTGTCTGTTTTCTCATATGCCCATTAGCACTGGATTTTTTTTGTCAATTTGCCCCTCTTGCAAACAAAATATGGTAAGGCATGATTTTCATTTGCACTCCATGATGATGAGGCCAAATAGTTTTCATATGCCTACTTGTATTCTCTTGTGAATTGCCTTTATGTATTTTCCCTGTTTTTTTTTTTTCTATTGATGCTGTTTTAAAAAAAAACTGATCATTGAAGTTTTTTGCATATAAATCATTGACTCACCTGGGATTGATTTTGATGTGCCATATAGGTCTAATCTTGTTTCCATGTGGTTAAGATCTAGTCCCAGCACTACTTTGAGATGCCATTTATGAAGATGGTAGGTGTAGTGTAGTGCCTGCCACACATGGTTTCTCCATAAACATTCCTTCCCTTACTCTCTCCCTGTCTCTTGCATAGTCTTAGGGAGAGGTACTAAGGAAGGAGCCCGGGTATATCCAAGAACTGGGCTGGGGGAGTAAAAAAGAACAAGGCTAATTATTGAGATTTCACTCCTCCATGAGTGATCAATATTTATGAAGCTCCTCTGAGAGACATATGAGAATAGTTAGCTTCCATAAGGCTACTTTGGGACTTTGATGTGCCTTTTTTCCTGGGATGTGTTTTTCCAGCAGATCACGTCATCATTAGGTAAATGGAGTGGTCCTCATTCATATTGTCATGATGATGCAGCAGATGCAGTTTTCAGAAAACCCTCATTGAGTTATGTTCACTTTTCTCCTGGCAGCCTGCAGTACAGTGTTCTGTTGGTTGGCACAGTTTCCGCTGCTTAACGCTGGATGGAAAATAAGTTAGAATCTGATAGTTATGGGCATTTCAATTGTGATGCTTAATAGCACTAATTGTATTTGGCTACAAGAACCCAAAGATGCTTGGGCATTAAAAAGAAACTAAGGCGAAATAATAATGATATTAAAATTTATTCTTGCTTCTCTGATGTGGTGAAGGCTACAACGGTAGGTCCTTCTGGAAGAGGTTGCCCCTGCTCCCTTGCTGAGTGAATTGGGTCTTGGTAACATTTGTTTCCTTTATTATGTCAGAGTAATCATTCTTGGTGAGGTGATCTTGAGCAGAATGCAATTGCTATAAATAATATATCATAACAAAAATGAGAATCAAATTCACCAGTTGGTGTAACTTGGGACATATCACAGAATGTAGGACAAAGAAAAGTTTCAGTTTTCAATTCTGTTAGGAAAGCTCATCAGCAAATACATTCTTTCCAGAAACCAAAGCTATAAAAACCCAAAAAATGCTCGGAGCATCTCTCATTATTTTCATTTCCAAATCATTTTCTCAGATTTGTTCATCTCTCAGCCTATCAAAGCCTCCACTGTCCTTCACTTTTCACCGCCAACTCCCCACCAAAAGAAAAACCAAACAAATAATCCCCCAGAATCTGGATATTATAGATTCAATTTTATTTTAGAACTTTTGGGAATAATTGATTGTTTGTGTTGAATTTCTTTCTTTCTTTTTTTTTTTTTTTTGAGATGGAGTTTCTCTCCTGCTGCAAAGGCTTGATCTTGGCTCACTGCAACCTCTGCCTCCCGGGTTCAAGTGATTCTCCTGCCTCAGTCTCCCAAATAGCTGGGATTACCAGTGCCCACCACCACACCTGGCTAATTTTGGTATTTTTAGTAGAGACAGGATTTCACCACGTTGGCCAGGCTGGTCTCGAACTCCTGACCCCAGGTGATCCGCCTGACTTGGCCTCCCAAAGTACTGGGATTACAGGCATGAGCTACCGCGCCTGGCCAAATTTCTTTATATTGAGGCTGTATTTGCAAATACTGGCCTTCTAAAATCACTGAAGATGATTTCTACCAAATGAGCCATGAAGAATGAAAAGGATTATTTTTTTAAAAAAGCAAAGAACATGGCCCTAACTCTTTTTCTTATTGTTTCTTGTTGCCCAAAGATGCTGCTCAGATCTAGTAGGAGAATAATCCTTCGTATTTTTCACTATATTTCTTCTTAGGGGCTGGAATTGACCAGACTTTAGGAGCAGGGAAGGGTCCCATGAAAGAGGGCTTCAGCTTCAGTCTGGAGGCAGCTTCAGAACTTGATGACCTAGTGATTTGGGGTCACTTGAAGGGTGGGTGGGTGAGTTTCTGCACATGTATATGATGAGGTCCTGCTTTTTCTAGTCCCTTGACTGGTTTTGTGCCTGCCACAAGATGTACTTCATGGTGGCCAAGGGGCAGGCTGGCATGGATGGGGATGAGTTTATGCCAGTGGTTGACCACATAAAGGAAGTCTAAAGACCCTGCTTATCTGTAGGACAGAGTTTGAGTTGTCAACATTAGTAGATGAGTAGAAATTGAAGTTTCAAAATTTGAAAAAGGATGAGGAGGGAGAGGAGGAAAAGAACAGCTAAAGAATGTATAATATATCAAACTGTGTCAAAGCATGCTAGCCAAAGATGCTTCATTTGCATTGCTTGTTGATTTGCAGGCACATACATTCTGTATAAAGTGTAATGAAAATTTTCAGCTAATCTGCCAAAAAGGTTGAAAATTTTCCCTTTAAACCTATGATGGAAAACAATTCAGCAAGGTATGTTTTGAGGGCAGGGGTAGGGGCAGACCAAGCAGACTGCCTGAAGATATTCCCTATCAGGAAAATCAGAGCTGTATTTTCAATTCCATACTGAATTTAAAACAGGAACTCAGCCCACAATAGCATAACAGTAAGGAAAAATCTGACGTCTGATCTTGAGACCTAGGGTAGCTAAATTTCCAGTGTGTGAGAGTGAATACGAAGGTGACCATTTTAATTTGCACACTTTGTCCCGTGACTAATTTTGTTGCCCCTGTGGACAACCTGACCTTAACAAAGCCTTGTCAAGCCCATCTCATTTCCACCTCCCATTTGATTCTCTTTGAACTTCCATGTGTAAACAATGGTTGGATTATAGAATAGATAAAGTGAGATTTAACGGCTGCTTTGAAGATAGTTTAAATATATTTTTAATTAGTATTGTCGAATTGATTTCAGGCTGTAGCTCCTAACTTGACTGTATTTTATGATAATGAGTGTGTTTTGAACCTAGATGTGCACTGCGATGGTATTTCAGGGTGGATATTGATATGTATGTGACCACATGACATTACTCCCAATTGTCCTGGGTATTATATCTGCTCCAGAAACTGGCTAACTCAGAGGAATCTTAGCACCTTTAGCTAATAATATGTACCAATTGTACATGCTTGCAAAGTTTCTTTCACTTCTTAAAAACCCTGGGTGAAAATGAAGGCTTTCTCTATATTTAGTCTACCATTCTTTTAGCAAACAACTCGAAGTGAGATCTTTCTTTACCGAGTAGATCTATACCAAAATATACCGAGGCTGAAAGAGCATATCCTGGATAAAAGTTGGAAATGAGACAATATTGCCATTGATAGTTACTGCTTCAACCCCTGAGTGCATGTGGAGCCAGGGAGGCACCGTACATTTGCAGGGTGCAGACAGGGTTACCAATGGAAACCCCTGGCTGGTGTTCCCTTCTCTCTACCCCCTCCCACCCACAGTGCAAAAGACTTTACGTGCACCCTGGCTAGCACATCCAGGCTTTGTCAACACCCCCTTGCAAACATCTGTCCCCTGGCTACCTTCAGATTTAGTGACATGTACACCAGTGGCATGTTCACCCCCAAGACGATGGACTGGGGAGGGACCATGCAAGCCCTAGAAGTGGGTTTGGGGTCATTTGGGTGGAGAAAATTCCAGAGTCCCAAGTGCTTGGAACGAGGATGTGAAGCTGGGGAGAGGACATGGGCTACAAATAGGCACAGTCCCTTGGGCCTGTGTCCTCATTGCTCCCTTTGGTGCGGAGAAGATGAAAGAAGGCCGAAATGAGGTCCTCCAAAGTTGGGGCTCTTTTCCCCAACTCTGAGGTGGCGCCAAGAGCCCCAGAATAGGAAAGCCATTGTAGGACATTGTCTCACTGGGCCTTTCATTTTCTGCCAGCAAGCATTTGAATGTCTGTTCTGTGCAGATTGTCAGGCTAGGTGTTGTGGGAGGATACAAAATACAAAGCTATTTTTAATCTAGTTGTGGGGGAGACCAAAGCTGGACTGAGAAACATTTCAAAACAACTGAATAATAACGGAAAATGGCTGGCCCTTCAGTGACAAGTGAGGGAATTTTGGGTGAAATGGAGTCAAGTGATAGTTCTAGCTTGAAAAGGAGGGCTGGTTTCAGGGCCACAGGGTGTTAGAATTCATGGAGTTCATGGGTGGCAAACTTAAGCTTTCAGATCTCCAACAGGTACCGTAAATGTGTGAATGGATCTGGTATCAGACCACAGGGACGAGGGACAGCACGTGGGAGGGCTTGTGTTGAACTAGAGACCACATGTCCTATTGAAAGACTTTCTTGGCTGGGCACAGTGGCTCACGCCTGTAATCCCAGCACTTTGGGAGGCCAAGGTGGGCAGATCATAAGGTCAGGAGATCAAGACCATCCTGGCCAACATGGTGAAACCCTGTCTCTGCTAAAAATACAAAAATTAGCTGGGTGTGGTGGCACGTGCCTGTAATCCCAGCTACTCGGGAGGCTGAGGCAATCGCTTGAACCCAGGAGACGGAGGTTGCAGTGGGCCCAGATTGTGCCATTGCACTCCAGCCTGGCAATAGAGCAAGACTCCGTCTCAGAAAAAAAGAAAAAAGAAAGACTTTCTCATTAAATAGTAAAGAGTTGAACCATGTACTTACCATATTAAATGGGAAGGGATCTCTGGGTCCACACTTCTGGGGTGGTTGAGGAAGAAGTTAAAGTGATGCTGCCACATTGGTGCAGAAGCTTAATAATATGATTGTTTATGCACATTTACTCCTAATCAAACAACTTGAGTTAAAGAAGTTGCTGCATGTAGAAAATAATATGAGGGGAAAAGTTGTAAAGAAGAAGCTCTTTAACATACTGCTTAACACTGGATGGCAGGTAAGACAAATGAGAACAATGAAGAGACCCTTTCATGTTAGAGGCTAAAAAAATTTGCTATATTTGGAAAATGTGCATGAATCCCTATTATTCTTTTCATTTCTGTAGAAGTCCTCCTAGAGGAACTTTATTATGTCCAATTTCAGAGTGTTGACCCTGTGATCACTGCTCCCAAACAGACCCTGTGCTGGGTTGAATCGTGTGCCCCCACTCCAATTCGTGATGAATTTGGAACCTGTGAATGTGACCTTATTTGGAAATAGGGTCTCTGTAGATGTAATCAAGTCAAGCTGTGCTCATAGTGGATTTGAGTGGGCCCCGAATTAATTGTGGCTGGTGTCTTTAAGAAGACTGAAAATTGGACACAGACACACCAGAGTAAAGAGGACCATGTGAAGGCAAAGGCACAGACTGGAGTTACACTACCACAAGCAAAGAACATCAAGCATTGCCCACAACCACCAGGAGCTAGGAGAGGAGCATGGAGCAGAGTCCCTCTCAGCGGCTCCGTGAGAGGATGTGTTTCCCTGGTTTTAAGCCAGCCAGTATAAGGTACTTTGTTACAGCAGCCTAAGAAACTGATGCAGGCACCTTTTCCAACTTTCTCCTTATTAATAGAAATGCCACTAAGTTCACCAATGTCTCAAAGATTATGATTCCCATCTCCAACCTTGTCTTCCAAATGCATTGAGTTTTCCAAACCATTGCATTTGCTTCTTCCTCTCCATTTTCACAGGTATCACCCTTATCACTTATCATAATAATTAATGTTTGAATACTGCTTTCTACAATTAACGTGATTTTCATTCTCACAACAAATGATGATGTGTTATACTCATTTATATTATACTCATTTACTTGATGTATTATACTTATTTATTTATTAATTATACTCATTTACTTGATGAGGAAACTGAGGGTCAAAGGGTTTAAGTAATTTGTTTAAGGTCATCCAGTTAACTAGTATGCTAGAAATCTGGGATTCCAGCAAGGATAGGCTCTTTAGTTCCGAGAAAAAAAATAATAAATCCAAAAGGGACTGCCTTGTTGTAAGTATTGTGCCATCCTGCCTTTTCCATCATTCTAATGAAAAAACCACAGGACATATCTCTATCACTGGGGTAAAATGAAAGGAAGCCACAGATTGATCTCTTTTGCTTCCTTACGCCTTGGAGGAATAACTTTCGTTATTATGACAGCAAAGGCATCCCACTAATTGATAGAACAAAAATAGAGCTAATTTTACCTCTTTTTTTCTTATAACAACAGAATTCCTTTTTATATGTTTAATTACAGCCTTTGAAGATACATCAAATAGGATTTTAGTGGAAAGATATTTTTCCCATAAGTAGGTCACTGGAGATATAATTAACACAGATAATAGCTATCTCATCTACAGATTGCATTTTAGTTGAAATGACCTTTTTCACTTATGTTTCCCCACTGTCTAAAACGAAGCAGACAGTTGGGTTATGTTGTTCACTGGTTTTATAGCAAGGGCAAAAATACGTCCTCCCAATGTAAGAAACACATCTAACTCCCACAATTTTCTTACTGAAAATCTGAGTTATTTTTTAAGATAGAGGTTGTATGAAAAGGAAAAGCTGGTTGCTTATGGATTTTCTTATAAAGCCTCCCCCACACCCAATAAGACAGAGTTATACGTAGGATGACCATATACATTATTGTCTGGACCAGGATACTTTGGAGAATGAAAAGGATGCTATCAATAATTACCTCAGGACAGTGGTTATAAACCAAGGCTGCCCTGGGCAACCAGAAGATATGGTCATCCTGGCTATTTTAACCCATCCTGGAGAGAGGAATCCAGCCTGTTTTTGAATACATCTCCCCACAAATAGAGAGACATCTTGATGAGTGCGGCTGGAGGTGATTACTAGTGATGAATCATTAGGTTGCCCCTTGGAAATTAAATGTAGATATTTAAGGAACTTTTTTTGGCTACCAGTAAGAGATACATTGAAAAATTCTTACCCAAATGTTTTGGTCTTAGTCATGGAGAGTTTGGGGCTCAAAGGGCTTTTGGCCTAGAGGCAAGAAATCTGGGGGATTGACCTTTCCAACAGGAGTGTAAACTCAAGCCTAGATAGTGCCCAGCTAGGCGATCAATGGATGCTTACTAAAGAATGATTGGAATGACTCTAAGCACATCCTGATTCACAGCTGTATGCCAGAAAAGAAATTTCTCTTTTTCAGAGAGAGATGTCATAATGAAGACCTCTTGATGAGAACTCAAAAAGTTGAGTAGGCACAAACTTATTTGTTGATTTGGACACTGAGAGGAGATTTACAAGGGGAGGGTATATTTCATTTATATTGGGAGAGGGCGCTCTGAATTAAATGCTAAGAAAAAGCCCAAGGCTGTATGGTGATTAGATAAGGAGTGTGGATTAGATAATTCTTTTTTTTTGAGATGGAGCTCGCTCTGTCACCCAGGCTGGAGTGCAGTGGCGTGATCTCGGCTCACTGCAACCTCTGCCTCCCTGGTTCAAGCGATTCTCCTGCCTCTGCCTCCCATGTAGCTGGGATTACAGGCACCCGCCACCACGCCCGGCTATTTTTTGTATATTTAGTAGAGACGGGGTTTCACTATGTTGGCCAGGCTGGTCTCGAACTCCTGACCTCAGGTGATCCACCTGCCTCGGCCTCCTGAAGTGTGTATTAGATAATTCTTAAATTATTCAGACATTTCTTGAGCATTTACTCTTACAGCCGGTGTTGTCAGGTGCTGGAGTTCAAAAGGGAGAAGATAGTTGCTGATTGCAGGGAACTCATAGACTAATGAGAAGACATATAAAGATCATGGCAAATGCAACAATAATGGTATGTAAAGATATATTAGTAACAGGGAGAAGAGAATGAGACTTTCTTCTTGGAAACTTAAGGAGAATTTATGGGAAAAGTAATGCGGAACAGTGTGAGGATGAGTTGGACACTCTGACTGGGGAATCAGCAGGTCTACAGGGACAGATAAAGGAAGGTGAAAATGGTAAGGCCTGTTTTAAGTGGTTGATGTTATGTTTCCAATATCCTGCTGTTACTGAGTTTTAAGTGGTTGATGTTATGTTTCCAATATCCTGCTGTTAGTTTGACCATGCATTCATAAACTAGACCTTTCAAGGGCAAATTTGCATATTTTCTTTCACAATGGTGGGCTAAAAAATACTGTATACCTATTTGCATATATATTTCCATCTGAATAAAACTAATTTCATATTCTTACAGAATTCTGAGAGGGACTTCAAGAAAATGATTTCTTAGCTTTCCAAGGTGAATGGTAGTGCATTATATTTTTAAAGAGCTACAGTATTGGAATTCCCGTGTTTTCATTTTTAACTTGATTCTGTATTTAATTGCACTGGTAGCTCCTCTTATTTAACTAGCATTTGTTTTAAATTTATCTTTAGAAGTGGAGGAGGAAAGGATAGGAAGGTGGGTTAGGTACCGTAGTTACTGGTGTTTCAGCAAAATGTTGTAGTGCTTCAAGATGGTTCCTTCATCTTTGTGCCGCCTTATTAAGGCTTGAGGATTTTAAGTCTATTGTCTCTTTTTAGAGCTCTTCCTTTTCCTTTAAGTAATTTTTGTCTTTACCCTTTCTTTTTCAACGTAAGCAAAACCAAACTTTTGGACAATCATAATTATGCAAGGAGAAATTCTGACTTCAGGCTCATTCTTGTGTTAACTGCTGTAGTGTTAGATTACTTCTCATACTCTTTTTAAAGGCTGAGAGGCCAAAGTCTTACCACGGCCCTGGTGTTATTCTTGGTGAATGTTTCTGCAAGAATGAGGAAAATGTTAATTTTCAGAAGCAGCAGTGAGTTTTAGAGATTCTAAAACCATTAATGAATATGCTTACAATTTGCCTTTTTAAGAAAGTAAAACAATTATGAGTCAGTCTCTTAGAGATGACAGTGAGCTCATGATCCCATGAACCTTCTTCTTTTTTTTTTGAGATGCAGTTATATGATCTTGGCTCACTACAACCTCTGCCTCCCGGTTCAAGTGATTCTCGTGCTTTAGCCTCCTTAGTAGCTGGGTCTACAGGCACATGCTACCAAGCCCGGCTAATTTTTGTATTTTTAGTAGATATAGGGTTTCTCCATGTTGGCCAGGCTGGTCTTGAACTCCTGACCTCAAGTGATCTGCCTGCCTTGGCCTCCCAAAGTGCTGGGATTACAGGCGTGAGATACCATGTCTAACCTACTGACCCTTCTTACAAATGAAATGAGTTGTACTTCTAAGAGAATCACTAATATTTTGTCTACAAGCCACATAGTTTATTTGAAGAGATTTTTTTTCCTTTATACTTTGTGTGGTTTATTTATTTTTAGGGAAAAGTAATTGATGTCAAGAGGGTTTTCCAAAACAGAGTTTTGTCCCTAATAAGCATTTGATTCTTAAGATTCTCTATATTTTGTTACATTTCTGGAATCTTATACATATGAACTATTGACATAAAATGAGCACAACTGTGTAACTCTATGGAAGCAACAGTTATAATGTTTTGGCACATTTTAAAGATGTCTAGATTATGTGACTACATACAGAAGATTAATATAAATCAATGCCAATCATTTCCTGAAGTAAGGCATTTAACAGAGAAACATTTGTATTGATTTTTTAAGGAATACCATATTTATAATAAGTTATACAAATTTGATTGTATGAATAGCTCAAATTGGAGTAAAAATTAGCCTTGTAGCCTCATTGCATTTGAACTTTTAAATGCACTTATGGGAAGGAGGCAAGATGACCAACTAGATGCAGCTAGTACACACCTCTTCCATGGAGAGGAACCAAAATAGCAAGTAGATATTCACACTTTAAATACATCGTGGAAGAGAGAACACTGGCATTCAACAGAGAAGTGATGGGAAGCACCAAAAGCAAAGAAGGAGAGGGAAGCAAGGTAGCCTGCTTGGCCAGGATTGGCTGGGAGCTGGAAGAAGCTCCCAAACATGGGGAAAAGGTAAATGAGTGACCCCCTCAGGGCTCCACATTCCTGCAAGGGATTTCTACCAGCAAGAGGCCCTTAACCCTTGCAGGCCTTGAGACTCGCATAGAGAGCTACCTAGAGATTGTGCAGTGACATTGCTCCAAAGGTAGCTCATGCTTAGTCCCACAGGCTCCTGAGACCCGAGCAGCGACAATATGGCATCATTCTGAGAGCTCAACTGGCAAAGGACTGCGTTCCTTGGAGCTGATGCCACTGCAGCTGTGGTAGACCAAAGAGGAACAGAGGAGGTCAGGCCCTTTCACACATCCTGAGGACAAATCCCACTGCAGCTGCAGCTGTTGTGGGACTAAGACGTGAGAAACCCATAAGCCCCAAAGCTGTCTGCCTATGCCGCTCCCATTGAGAATGACCCTGCCCTCCCTGATGGCATGCCCACAGTGGGCACCAGCCTGAAAGCACAATCCTCAAAGGACTGTGTCCTGCCCTGAGGCCAACACCACTTCTGCTGCTGCCAGGCCAAGAAGGAAGAGGAGAGGCCAGGCACTATCACATGCCCCAAAGACAAATAGCATTGCTGCTGCTGCAGGCTTCTGTGGGACCAAGGTGCCAGCAAACTGTGAGCTTCACAGTTCCCTAAGCAGCTCGCACTGAGTGGCCTCATCCTCTTTGGAGGCAGGCCTGTAGTGCACTGCTGCCCCCACCTGAACATTCTGCCAGTGGCCTGTGGACTGCTTGGCCTCTGCCTATCAGCACTGTCACCTGAACTCACTACCAGGGGCCCTGAGGACACGTCCACCAACCTAGTTCCCTTCCCCCATTACTTTAGCCTGCCATCAGGGGCCTGGGATCAATGAACCCAGTCCAACAGCATTGACACTTGAGCACTCCTCCCAGGGCCTGAGGTTGGGCTCACCCAACCTGCTGATACCACCACAGCTGGCACCCACCTGCACAAGCCACCTGAAGGCCAGGGGATGGGCACTCCTAGACTTTTGCAGACACCAGGAACAACAGCATAGACTATTTGGGTTCCACTGGGCTGCCCCATCACTGCTACTGCCATTGACAACATCATACCTGCTGCCCAATGGTCTGAGAACCTGCCCACATGCCTGGCCCACTGCTGCCACCACCAGCATCTGAGCAAGCCAACTGGAAGCCCTAGAATTGGCCAACCTAGACTCACTAACACCAGAGCCAACATATACTGTGGCTTTAAGGACAGGCATGTTCAGCTCACTGCTCCCACCACTAGGGCCTGCAGACTGGCCATCTGGCATCTTAGTTCCCAGTAAAACTTCATCACAGACTTACTAATAACTGCACCCTAAGCCACTGAGGAAATCACAGACACCATTGACACTGTTTACAGCTGAAGAAATCATATAAGGGCTAACTGCATGCACCCAAAATCAAAGCCAAAGTACCATATATATATCTTGTCACAAAAAAGTAGATGTACGTATCTTATATCTTCAGGAAAAAGTCCTCTCCTATGAAAGCAAATTCAAAAAGTTGGACTGTTACACCAGATATCAACATAAAAACACAGGAAACAGGAAAAAGAAAGGTAATAGGACACCTCCAAAGGAACACAATAATTCTCCAGAAACAGATCCCAATCAAAGAGAAATTCACAAAATCTCAAAGATTTCAAAATACTGATTTTAAAGAAGCTCAGTGAGATACAAGAGAATTCTGAAAAACAGAGGAGGAGAAAAACAATTCAGGATATGAATGAGAAATTTCCCAAAAAGAGATACTTTTAAAAAGAATAAAACAGAGATTCTGGAATTAAAGAATTTATTAAATGAAATATGAAATACGTTTGAAAGCTTTAACAATAGACTTGCTCAAGTAGAAGAATCTCAACTTGAATACAGGTCTTTTAATGTTATCAAGTCAGACAAAAATAAAGAAAAAAAGCAAAAAGAAAGTGCAAAGCCTTTGTGACATTTGGGACAACATACATAAAGCAACCAAAATTTAAATTATCAGTGTCCTCAAGGATAGAGAATGAAAATGTTAGAAAACATATTTAATGAAATAATAGATGAAAACTTTCCATGTTTAGAAAAGACTTAGACATCCAGATATAGGGGGCTCAAAGATGCTCAAACAGATACAATGCAAAAAGGTCTTCTCCACAGCATATTATAGTCAAACTGTCTAAAGTTAATGACAATGAGGATTCTAACAACAGCACAAGAAAAGTTTATAGTCACCTATAAAGGAACCAGTATCTGACTAACAGCAGACTTCTCATTAGAAACCTTACAGGCCAGAAGAGAATGGGATGGCATGTGAAGAGTACTGAATGAAAAAAGATTGCACCCAAGGATACTATATGCAGCAAAATTACTCTTCATAAATAAAGAAAAAATAAAGTATTTGTCAGACAAGCAAATGCTGAAAGAATTTATGACCACTAGACTGGCCCTACAAGAAAGGCGCAAAGAAGTCCTAAACCTGGAAGTGAAGTGAAAGGACAACATTTACCACCATGAAAACACATGAGAATATAAAACCCATCGGTTAACCAAACACACAAATGAGGAAGAGAAAGGACTCAAGTGATACTACTACATAAAATTACCAAACCACAATGACAAACAAGAGAAAAAGAAATGAACAAAGGAACCAGAAAACAACTAACTATATGACAAAAACAAAACTTCACATATCAATAATAACCTTGAGTATAAACGGATTAAATTATCCACTTATAAGTTGTAGATTGGATGAATGAATAAAGGAACATGATCTAACTATATGCTGCCTACAAGAAACCCACTTTACTTGCAAAGATACACATAAACTCACAATAAAGGGATAGAAAAAGATATTACATGCAAACAGAAACCAAAAGCAAGCAGGAGTAACTATACTTATGTCAGATAAAACAGAATTCAAAAGACAAAAAATGTGTCAGTGTGTAATAATAAAAGGATCAATCCAGCAAGAGGAAATAACAACTTTAAATATATATGCTCCCAAAACTGGAGCACTCATATTCATAAGCAAATGTTACTATATCTGAAGAGAGAGACTCCAGTACAATAATAGTAGGGGACTTCAACACTCCACTATCATCGTTAGACAGACCATGAAGACAGAAAATCAACAAAGAAACATTGGATTTAATCTGGACTTTAGACCAAATTGACCAAACAGACATTTAGAAAACATTTTATCCAGCAACTATAGAATATACATTCTTCTTATCAGCACATGGAACATTCTTTATAATAGACCATGTTTTAGGCCACAAAACAAGTCTCAACACATTTTAAAAAGTCAAAATTATACTGTTATTTTCTCAGACCACAATGGAATAAAACTAGGAATCAATACCAAGAGGAACTTTGGAAACTATAAAAATACATGGAAATTAAACAACATACTATTGAATCATTATTTGGTCAATGAAGAAATTAAGATGGCAATTTAAAACATTTTTGAAACAAATGAAAATGGAAACACAATTTACCAAAACCTGTGGGATACAGAGAAGGGAGTGTTCAGAGGGAAGTTTATAGCAATAAACATCTACATCAACAACAAATAGCCTAATGATACATCCCAAAGAACTAAAATACAAGAACAAACCAAACCCAACATTAGTAAAAGGAAAGAAATAATAAAGATCAGAGCAAAACTAAATGAAATAGAGACTAAAAAAAGTACAAAAGATCAATGAAATGAAAAGTTGGTTATTTGAAAAGATAAACAAAATTGATAAATCACTAGCTAGACTAACCAAAAAGAGAGAAAACCCAAATAAACATAATCAGAAATGAAAAAGGAGACATTACAACAAATACTACAGAAGTACAAATGATCATCAGAGATTATTATGAACAACTATACACTGATAAGCTGAAAACCTAGAGGAAATGGATAAATTCCTGTAAATATACAACCAACCAACCAAGCTTGAATCAGGAAGAAATAGAAAACCTAAACCAATCAATTACAATTACTGGGATTGAATCAGTAATAAAAATATCTCCCAACAAAGAAAAAGCAGGACCAAATGGATTCACAGCCAAATTCTACCAAATGTATAACGAAGAACTAATACCAATCTTCCTGAAACTATTCCAAAAGATTGAAGAGGAGGGAACTCTCCCTAACTCATTCTACAAGGTCAGCATTACCCTGATACCAAAACCAGGCAAGGACACAACAGAAAAAGAAAACAACAGGCAGATATCCCTGATGAACATAGATGCAAAAAATCTTCGACTAAATACTAGCAAATCAAATCCAACAGTACATTATGAACATAATGCACCATGACCAACTAGAATTTATACCAGGGATACAAGAATGGTCCAACGTATGCAAATCAATAAACATGATATATCACATCAATAGAATGAAGGACAAAAACTATGTTATTACCTCAATAAATGGAGAAAGAGCATTTGACAAAATTCAACATACCTTCATGATAAAAACTCAACAAACTAGAAATAGAAGGAACATACCTTGAAATAATAAAGCTATGAAAACCTCACAGCTAACATCATACTGAACTGGGACAAGGTGAAGCTCTTTCTTCTAAGGTATGGAACAAGACAAGGATGCTCACTTTCACCACTCCTATTCAACATAGTACTGGAAGTCCTAGCCAGAGCAGTCAGGCAAAAGAAAGAAATCAAAGACATCCAAATTGGAAAAGAGGAAGTCAAATTGTACCTCTTTGCGGGTGATATAAACTTATTTTTTCCTGAGTGTGCCTGAAGGAGACACATTTTATTAGACATTTGAAATGTTATAATCTATAAACAAGATATGATTTCATATCTAGAAAAACCTAAAGACCACCAAAATAAACTCCTAGATTTGATAAATTTCTATAAAGTTATAGGACACAAAATCAACATACAAAAATTAGTACCATTTCTATACACCAATTGTGAACCAGCTGAAAAAGAAATCAAGAAAGCAATGCTATTTATAATAGCTATAAAGAAATAAAATACCTAGGAATAAATTTAATCAATGAGGTGAAAGATCTCTGCAAAGAAAACTACAAAATGCTACTGAAATAAATTGAAAAGGAAACAAATGGAATTAGACATCCATGCTCATGGATCGGAAGAATTAACATAATTAAAATGACCATATTTCCAAAAGTAATCCACAGGTTTAATGCAATCCTTATCAGAATACCAATGTCATATTTCACGGCATGAGAAAAAAAAATCCTGAGTTTCATGTGGAAGCAAAAAAGAGCCTGAATAGCCAAAGCAAAGCAATCCTGAGCAAAAAGAACAGGTCAGAAGCGATGCCTCACACCTGTAATCCCAACATGTTGAGAGGCCAAGGCGGGAGGACCACTTGAGGCCAGGATTTCAAGACCACCCTGGACAACACAGTGAAATGCTGTCTCTATAAAAAAATTTTTAAAAATTAGCTGGATGTGGTGGCACACACCTGTAGTCCCAGCTACTTGGGAGACTGAGACAGGAGGATCACTTGAGCCCAGGAATTTGTGGCTGCAGTAAACTAAGATTGTACCTCAGCACTCTGGCCTGGGCAACAGAATGAGACCCTGTCTCTTAAAAAAAAAAAAAAAAAAAAAAAAAGGTGCTTCTGTACAGCAAAGGGAACAGTCAACAGAGTGAATAAAACAACTTGTTGAATGGGAGAAAATATTTGCAAACTATTAATCAACAACGGGTTAATATCCAGAATATACAAGGAACTCAAATAACTCAACAACTTAAAATCAAATAATGCCATTAAAAAGTGGGCTAAGAATATGAATATGAATGTTTTTAAAAGACATACAAATGGCCAACAGGTATGTGAAAAAATGTTCAACATCACTGATTGTCAGGAAATGCAAATCAAAACCATAATGAGATACCACCATTCCCTAGCTGGAATAGCTACTACTAAAAAGACAAAAAATGACATGCTGGCAAGGATGCAGAGAAAAGGGAACTCATACACTGTTGGTGGGAATGTAAACTAATATAACCACTATAGAAAACAATATGGAGAATTCTCCAACAACTCAAAATAGATTACCATACAATCCAACAATCCTATTACTAGGTATTAATCCAAAGAAAAAAAAATCTGTATATCACAGGAATACCTGCGCTTGCATGTTTATCACAGCCCTATTCACAATAGCAAAGATAAGGAATCAACCTAAGTGTCCATTGATGGACAGATGGATAAAGAAAGTGTGGTATATATACATAGTGGAATACTATTCAGCCATAGAAAAAGAACGAAATCATGTCATTTGCAGCAACATGGATGGAAATGGAGGTCATTATGTTAAGTGGGATAAGCCAGGCACAGCAAGACAGATACTGCATGTTCTCACTCATAGGTGGGAGATAAAACACTTTGTCTTGTGGAGCCGAGAATAGAATAATAAATACCAAAGGCCAGGAAGAGGGTGTGGGTGGGAGGGAAGGATGAAGGGAGGTTGATTAGTGGGTACAATCATGCAGTTAGATAGAAGAAATAAGCTCAATATTTGATAGCAAAGTAGAGTGACCATAATTAGCAACAGTGTATTGTATACTCAAAGTAGCTAGAAGAGAGGACTTGAAATGTTACTGACACATAGACATGATAAATACTCAAGGTGATGGATACCCCAAATACCCTGGCTTGATTTTATGCATGTAACAGATATTCATAGGTACCCCATAAATATGTAAAATACTTTGTATCCATAAAAAAGATGCATGCAGATGTAAAAAAATGCACATATGGCAAATAGGAGAAATATATTATTTTTGATATCTCAAATTAGAAAAATAATTATTCAAAAATTCTCTGTGATTAAAACTTGTTAGCATGACCCATTGACTTTGTCTGATATAAGAGGTACTCCCAAATCAAGTTAGGACTTGAAAATTCTTTATCAAAATGAGACCCAAAGATGATAGAAAGTAGCAGGAAATATTTGGAATTGCTGCTCTTCTTAGTTAGGCAATAAAGATGGTTTTGCAGATTAAAGAATCAAAAGACTAATAAGGCAGGGCACGGTGTCTTACACCTGTAATCCAGCACTTTGGGAGGTCAAGGTGGGCAGATAGCTTGAGTCCAGAAGTTCGAGACCAGCCTGGCCAACATGGTGAAACCCCGTCTCTACTAAAAATACAAAAATTAGCCAGGTGTGGTGGTGCATGCTTGTAATCCCAGCTGCTCGGGAGGCTGAGGCAGAAGAATTGCTTGAACCTGGGAGGCGGAGGTTGCAGTAAACCAAGATCGTGTGACTGCACTCCAGCCTGCGCAACAGAGCGAGACTCTGTCTCTCTCACGCACACACAAAAAAAACCTAACAAAAATAATACAACATATTTTGAATTCTGCTCCATTGTTCTGCTGTTGTTTTTTAATCTTAAACTGTGTATTGAGCCTCATCACTTAGTTTCTTTCAACTCTTTTTTATTTTGAAAGCCTCGTATTAACCTCTTTTGTTGAGACAGCAGCCATGAACTCTGTCTCCAATTGTTTCTAGTTCTCTGTTGCCTAGAATTATTGCTACTTCTCCTTTTATGGTGAAAAATAGCACCTCCTCTATTCGCAAGAACAGAAGCTGGGAGAGTGACCTGGCTGTGATGGTGATGTAGGGGCTGGACAGAAACTGGCAGGAGTAACTTGAAGAAGTGAATCTTATCGACACTTTAAAAATGTTTTCCCCCGGAAACTGAAAAACAGAGCTCCAGAGGGGATATTTTATTCATGCAGAAATAAAGTTGGAACTTGCTTGGAAAAAAAAAAATCAACTAAACTGAATGTAATGCAATAGCTTGAGCATTCCAGTCCCAGGCATATTCTATTAGCACAGGTTCCCCTTTGAAGGGCCCCAGAGAAGTGTTTCCCAACCAGCCTGTGGACCGGGTGCATCCAAACCCCTGGAATACTGGTGAAAAATGTATATTTTCAAATCTGTCAAAATTATTAGACCTGACAAGGGGCCCAAGAATCTGCATTTTTAATCAGCATCCCTCTCCCTCATTGGATGCTGTCCTGCACTTAGGTAGGGAGTCATTTGGAATTTCTCTCAGCATTAGCTGATTCTCTCTTAAATCAGTATCTTTTTTGTTTTGGTTTTTGTTTTTCCTAGACGGAGTCTCACATGTCGCCCAGGCTGGAGTGCAGTGGCGCGATCTCGGCTCAGCTCAGAGCAACCTCCGCCTCCTGGGTTCACGCCATTCTCCTGCCTCAGCCTCCCGAGTAGCTGGGACTACAGGAGCCCGCCACCACACTCGGCTAATTTTTTGTATTTTTAGTAGAGACGGGGTTTCACCGTGTTAGCCAGGATGGTCTTGATCTCCTGACTTCATGATCCTCCCGCCTCCGCCTCCCAAAGTGCTGGGATTACAGTCGTGAGCTACCGCGCCCGGCCCATAAATCAGTATCTTTAACAAGCCCCAGGGTTGCAGTACACACAGGTGCAGAAACTCCTGCGGCATGGGTAGCTACTGCCCAAGGTCAGTCATGAGTTCTCTGGGGCCAAGCAGAGTGCCCCCAAAGGCCTGGCACCATCCTCTGGGCAGGCCTCTTTGCTGCTGAAAACCGCTCCTTCCTAAAGATTACAAAAGGAATTTTCTTAAGTCCTTTATCCCCCCCATTAAAAAGCCCTGAAATGGAACCTGAGCCTCCCAGTGTGCTGGCACCTGGCCTCAAGTGTCTTCATCAGAGCCCCTGCTCGCTGGTGAGGTTGCTTTGCATACACAACAGACTCATCTACTCTGAGGGGGAAATCCACCTCCTTGTTGCTTTTCAAAACAGAAGCCATCCTGACTGTCTACAGCCAATACACACCCATTCATGAATATTTTATTAGGCTCTTACTCTGTGCTCTTTTAGGCTCCAAAGATACCAGGAAACGAGAAAAAGAAAAAAGATCCCTGTCCTTAGAGAGCCAACCTGCTGGTCACATCCGTTATGCGCATGTCTGTCTTCCGCCTGTTGGGCACATAGATGATTTAGACAGCATGAGCAACATCCAGAACTGTGTCCTCATTCTTGTTCTGACTTCTTTTGTTCTGTTTACATTGTCTCATGCAAAACTGAGCTACAAACAGTGGCTTCTCACGATGGTTTCAGAACACATCACAGACAATTGGGAGATGGTGCTTCCTATCTAGGAAGCTTTATCAGCCTGCTTTGGCTCTCTGGGAGGCAGTCTTTCTGAATTTTACATAAACATTAGAACAATTGGCTTTCTGTTTTGATGTCCTTGGACTATAACTTGGGAAAGATTTATGTTGCTTTGGCCTCTGTTTCCTCCTGGCTCCTAAAGGCCTTTTGTACTTATACGAGTTTCAATCCTTGGTTATTTTGTATTGGGATGAGGTTAATGGGTAGAATTTCAGAAGACTCTAGAGAGAAGAGTGGTGGAATCTCCTTTAAGGATGAAAAGTAAACGGGTAAATTTCACATAAGAAATGATAATTCATATGTATTATTTTCCAAAATGTGGTTCCCAGATCACTGGTGATAGACAGGATTTTTTATTTGAAATATTGCTGAAGTCATTTGTTTTGTTATATTTAGTTTGATCATGGCAAATAATACTGGTCTTTTACTTGTGACAGGTTTCCTTTCATTACAAGTTTATTGAAATAATAAAGCTAAATATTAAATAATCACACAGGTGACATATGGGTCTGAGAAATATCACAAGGTTGGTACACAGATAATTGAGGTTTGGGAAACGCTAGTTGAGTGGAAGGCCAGGAGCAAGTGTCTTGTAGGAAAACTCCCAGCCTGCAAGGTCAAAGGCTCACAGCTCTCACCCACAGTAAGCAGGAAGCTGGTGGAGGTGAGCTTTATAGAAAGGAAATTATCTGTATGTGCCAACTAGCAAGGTCTCTATGTTCAATTTAACCAGTAATTGAGTGTCCGCCCTGGAAAAGGAAATATCTCAAGTTTAGGGTGAGAGGGGAGGCAGAGGATCCAAGGCAAACCTGTATAGCAGGAGACTTGGGAGATTATGGGAGCCTTAGACCAGGAGCAGTTTTATCCCCTGCTGAGAGGTCAGAGAGGATCCACGCAGAGAAAGGGACGTTAAGTCCTCTAGTGAATATATTACTGGCCAGGGTGCCTTCCCCAGAAGGTTGCCACTGATTTTATGACAAAGGACAGTTGCAGTTGGATGATGGTGAGCAACTATCTCAAATATATCAGGTGCCAGGCCAGGCATGGTGGCTCACGCCTGTAATCCTTGCACTTTGAGAGGCCAAGGCAGGAGGATGGCCTGAGCTCAGGGGTTTGAGACCAGCCTGGGCAACATGGCAAAACCCTGTCTCTACTAAAAATACAAAAATTAGCCAGGTGTGGTGGCGCATGCCTGTAATCCCAGCTACTGGGGAGGCTGAGGCACGAGAATTGCTTAAACCCAGAGGTGGAAGTTGCATGCAGTGAGCTGAGATCATGTCACTGCACTCCAGCCTGAGCAACAGAGCAAGACTCTGTCTCCAAAATATATATATATATGGTGCTGAAAGTTTAAAAGTACTTATTACCATTGTTGGATTTTATTTTCAAATATGAAAACAGAGAAAAACTAAATGGAGAAGAGCCGTTTCCCCTAATTATATTTGAAACAGAGTCTAGAGACGGAACTGTAGTTTTATTCTTTCTTTCGCTCCGTGACTTTATGGATTGGGTCCAGGATTGCAAGCCCTCTGGACTGTGACCCCTCCACCCCTAGCCTCATTACATGTAAGTGAATCCCTTTGGAACCAGACACCAAAATTGACCTTTCAGTTAAAAGACCTCCCACTCCTTGTAAACCAAAAAGCTGCTGCCAGGGTGAGGGTTTCTGTTCTCTTCACTGTGTGTAGCTGTTCAGGCTGCAGAGGACCCTCCACCAGCACATGCATTTTATGGGGATGCAGGTGAGAAATTCCTCGCAAAGAGATAAAAAACAAGGCAGAGCAGACCCATGCTACTGAAACAAACCACATATATTCTAATAGGTAGTTAGGTAGGATCTACGTCACCCAGTCCTCCAATCACCAATAATTTTCACTCTAAAAATCATACCCTTTGGATTTTTCTTTTGCTTTTTGTGAATAAATGAACAATCATATACTTGATGTGTGAGTGTTGAGTTTCTGTTTGGAACAAGTGAGGAAACTCAACTGAGATCCTCAGCTTGAGTTTAACTGGTCCCTGTGGTCCTGGTCACCGCTGTCATTATAGACAGATTGATGCCATCATCTACCTTCCCCTGCATTCACCTGCTGCTGGGACCATCTTATTTATAGCAGATCTCTGCAGGCTGAAAGGTAAAGTTCCAAGGATTGAAATCTCTGTACCAGGTGAAGACTGCACGTAAGCTGATAGGAGCGATGGATGAGACCATGTACTTGGGGGAAATAAGCAGTGTAAAATCAGCTCATAACTAGGGGTAACACCCCATAACTAGGGGTGCTATCCTGGGACGTGCATACACCAACATAAACCTGCATTTGGACCCAGGCCACAACACTTCCAAACTGAGTGACTTTGGACAACCAATTTAATCTTTCTGATTTTCCATTTCCCTTCTGGAAAAAAAAATACACTAGCTGGGTGATGCTGAGGCTTAAATGAGAGTGGAGGATCTCTGCAAGGTGAGTCTCTTTGCTCTCTCAGCCCTCGGTTCTGTGTGTCTTTCAGTCCCTCTTCTTTGCCTTTACTCTGCCCTCTTTTGCCCCACATTTGGTTTTTTAATTCTTTGAACAACCACAATTTAAAACTAAAGAATATTTTAAAATATGGATATTTATTGAATACATCTATATCTTCTCTTGTATGAACCCTTAAAATCACTTTTAACATTTTCTTTTTGAAATACTCCATGTCTGAAATAAAAAATGGGTGGCTTTGAAAAAATGTTTGTGTGTTTGGGGCTGGAGGTGGGGTTAGCTTTAACTATTAATAACATTGTAAGTGAATGGCTCTTTCTTATTAGCAAAAAGATTCTCTTAGTGTAGATTTTTGGGTATGTCTTGAGTGATTTTTCTGGCTTCAGGACCAAAACCACAGCCTGTCTTGAGGTGATTACATAATCTCTGCATTCACATCAGCTTCACAATGTGTAAATATAGCCATATTAATGTTTGCTTGGGGTAATCTAGCACTGGATTGTGGCTCAACTCTGCCGGGTAGAATAAGAGACCGACGTGGCCGTATCATAGTCACATGCAGGGACTCCAAGATGCTGCAGGAGTAGAGAGCTAATCTGACTTGGGACTTTGAACCCAGCTTGGACAGTATAAGGTCTTTCTACAGGTCCTCACTTCTCATATAGGGTTTGTGCAGCCAAGAGTCATTACAAAATGGTGGCTCCCAGGGGCACGTGGTCTCATCACAGTTTATCCTTGTTCAATTCATGTCTCGTTTTTCTGAGGTTGTCCATGATATAAGACCTATGGAGGAAACCTGCTGACTTCTCATGTTTGTTCCATTCAGTCCTTCATTGACCATTTCTTTGGGTGCTTTCTATAAAGCAGGCACATTGTTCGTGGTACCCAAATGTGTGAATCTCGGGCCCTGCCTTTACTGGATGAAAGGTATGGTGAGAGATATATTTGCAAGCAAGCATTTAGGCGATGTTCTGCTTCTGGGTATCCAAGGCACTTTGAGGGCCTAAAGCAGGCAGGGCTAACTGTTGGTGGCATGCAGGGGAAGGAAATCCTTTCTAGGATACGTGATGTCTGTGGTGAACATTGAAGGCCAAGGCGTTGACACCTGACTTCCAGCCCCAATTCTGCATCTGCACCCAACCTTGGCTTGTCCCCTGACTAATTACCAGTTTTCTGGTCTCTGAGATGGGAGGACAGTGTCTACCTATCCTGTCTCTGGAGGCTGAAACAAGGCCAGTGAGACTGTGTGTGAGGACACTCCCCATCTGGGGGTTCTCCCATGTGCCCCAGCAGCCTGAGCCTGCGAGACAGTGGGTTGGCTGAGGTTTGAGGTTCAGTGTGTAAGTGTGGACTTTGGGTTTCTCCCCTTTAGATCAGATTGAGACATTCTTCTCTAATAATTGAGTTTGTCATTGTAGTTCAATTCTGAGTAAATCCCAGTTCTTTCTCTTGCCGACTGTGAACTTGCAGAGATTATTTAACCAATTAGAATCTTAGGTTTCTTATCTGTAAAATGAAGATGATAATTGTATTCGTCTGTTTTCACATTGCTACGAAGAAATCCCTGAGACTGGGTAATTTATAAAGAAAAGAGGTTGAATTGGCTCACGGTTCCACAAGCTGTACGGGAAGCATGATGCTGACGTCTGCTCAGCTTCTGGGGAGGCCTCAGGAAGCTTACAATCATGGTGGAAGGTAAAGGGGGAGCAGGAACTTCATGTGGCCAGAGCAGGAGCAAGAGAGAGTGAGGGGGAGGGGTGCCATACACTTTTAAACAACCAGATCTTGCAAGAACTCTCATGAGAACAGCACCAAGGTGAGGGTGCTAAAGCATTCATGAGAAACCACCCCCATGATCCAGTCACCTCCCACCAGGCCCCACCTCCAACACTGGGGATTACAATTCAACGTGAGATTTGGGTAGGGACACAGGTCTGAACTGTATCAGCAATAGCATATATTTCATCAAGTGGTTGTGAGGAGCCATGAATAGGATACATCATGTTCCAAACATGGTAAAGGGGTGTCATATGATAAATTATCTTTATCAAAGAAAATATTAGCAAATATTTTAATTCTGTTGTCTAAATTGCTATCACTTATACTGCAACTTTTACTACCTTTTCAAACAAACTCTCAATCTAATATGAATGTAGGGTTTTGATGTCATTTTTCACATATGTTCTATCTGGACTTCTAATGCACATTTAAGAACAATAGGGATGGCTTCATACTGTAACACGTTCCTTGGCTGCCATGTGCAAGTGTTGTGAGTTTCGAGGACCTCCTGAACTGTGTGTTGAGACGTGAAAAGAAGCAAGCACATAGACATTTGGCACCGCTGGGAAATGGTGCTTTCTTGTGCAGGGATGAAGAATATTTGTGTATCTGAAAGGAAGGAGTTGACTGATTCATGAGTCTTTTTCTCTCCTCCAAGTGTTCCTATGGCTCAAACCCTCCCTGCACCCTGACGCAGCCCTATCACTGCCACTGCCATCTTCGCAGTGACAAAGCTTTCAAATGCTCAGGTCTTTCAGACATGGTTGCCTGTTTTTCAAGGACTTAGGGCAAGGATTTGGGGAAGCATTTCCCTGGACTGAGGATGGCACTTGCCTGAGGCTTGGGCTGGCATTGCTCTGTAGCCTAAAACTGCATAACCATTTGGCAGTCCCTTCCAAATCCAACCCATCAACCTATTAATTGGGATGTGGATTAATACTGCCAGGAGGTCATCTGTTTCTCCGTGTGTTCCTTTGGAAGTCTGCTGACAGTGTTTTCCACTTGTTTTGTCTTATAGGAACTGGTGAAAGTGGGAAAAGCACCTTTATCAAGCAGATGAGAATTATCCATGGGTCTGGTTACAGCGACGAAGACAGAAAGGGGTTCACGAAGCTGGTTTACCAAAACATATTCACCGCCATGCAAGCCATGATCAGAGCGATGGACACGCTAAGGATACAGTATGTGTGTGAACAGAATAAGGTAACGTGCTTAGGGAGTGCTTGCCCTATTTGTGAATGTGTGCCTGCCCACTCTGGTTAGCACAAAGATTCCCTCAGTGCTTTGGTCAGATGCCAGAAGACGCTCTTGTTCCCTGGGGTGTGGGGATCACTGAGAGGAGTTTAAGGAATTTAGTTAGCCCCCTGGTCTTCTTTCTGCAGGACTTCTCTCATGGTGGTAGAGTGAGGCTACGCAGTGTGCAGGGATTCCGAAGTTCGGGCTGTTATTTAGGTTGCTTATTTCCGGCGCTGAGAAAAGGAAGTCATACATTTTCTCTTTCTGCTAAGAGACCCAGTTAATTTCTTCATTGGAGCAATGGGGACATTGGGTTTACAGTGGCCAGCATTTCAAGAATTCCCAGTCTCGGAAATGTTTTCACTAATTGCTGCAGACTACTCAGAGAAATCAGTGAGTTTTGTTTGTTTTTTCTGGGAGTTCACCCTTCTTGGGAACTAAGTGACTGGCTCATGAGCACAACGCTAATGGCCCAGCCAGCAATGTGCTCCCATAAAGTGCTGGTGTCAAGCTGCCATTTGCTTTCCCCTCACCACCAGTTACTTAAAATACAAATCTGCTGAAAACCAGAGGAAAATAATGAGGCAGGAAGGAGAGAGGAGGAGGAAAATAAAATTTTATATGGTATATTGGAACGCAAATCCGGAGGAGAATAATACTGTGTCTGAGTTCATTAAGCAACTAGATTAGAAATAAGAGTTTATTTAAAATAATTGATACCAAATTACAACATGACATGATGATAAAGAGAAAAATTCTGTGTCAGATGGGTCTCTCGTGGATCTGTGAAGAAGGAATTTAGCTAGTAAAATGCCAGAATTGCATGGGCTTTAGTATGGACCCCTAAGGACAACTTTATTATGAACTTGTGGCACCTATACTCATATATATATGATTTTAAAAAGTTTTAAAGCAATCAATTTAAATTTTTACGGGATTACATAGGAAAACACAGTAGGCACCAAATTTTAGACTTACCTTTACCTCATCTCTACAATCTATGTCTTTACCATCATTTCCTTGCAGTCCTGAAGAAATGAAGGAACACATCTTGCCTACAATTTCACCCTGCAACAGAGTCATGCTAAAACTTGTGTAGGATGGGCCGGGCACGGTGGCTTACGCCTGTAATCCCAGCACTTTGGGAGGCCAAGGCAGGTGGATCACCTGAGGTCAGGAGTTCGAGACCAGCCTGGCCAACATAGTGAAACCCCATCTCTACTAAAATTATAAAACATTAGCTGGGTGTGGTGGCAGTCACCTGTAATACCACCTACTAGGGAGGCTGAGGCAGGAGAATCACTTGAACCTGGGAGGTGGAGGTTGCAGTAAGCCAAGATCGCACCATTGCACTCCAGCCTGGGCTGGAAACTCCGTCTCAAAAAACAAAACAACAAAAAAGTTGTGTGGGGTGAATTAGCCTACAGCAAGGATATCCAGTCTTTTGGCTTCCCTGGGCCACATTGGAAGAATTGTTTTGAGCCACACATAAAACACACTAACGCTAACAATAGGTGATGAGCTTAAAAAAAAATTGCAAAAAATCTCATTCTGTTTTAAGAAAGCTTACAAATTTGCATTGGGCTGCATTTAAAACTGTCCTGGGCTGCATTGTGGCCCACGGGCCATGGGTTGGACAAGCTTGGCCTATGGTATATCTGGTGTGAAGTAAGGTGAGAGGCGCACGCTGAGCCACTAGGAGATTCTAGAAGTGACTGAGATGATTCCTTTATACATTGCTGTGTCTTTTTGAAAAGGTACAGTTCTTTTTTTACTTACCCTTTCTAATGTACTCTAAAAATTAGGCTTTCTGTGGAGATTTAAGATGACTTCAGTGAAGAGGCAGGAATGTTCTTGGGGGTGATTTCAGTTCATCTGTTTTTCCCCTGTTGTAAAATGCGTTTTGTTTACCAGTCATGGTGAGGTGACTGGGCGAAGCTTGGAATTCAAGGATGGATTTGTAAACAGACCCAGTGGGGAGAAAAGGCTCCTGTGTAAGCCACTTCTGCTTACCTTTTGGCAGCAGCGTTTATAAAACCTAATCAGCTTAGTTATCAAAGCTTCTAGGTTTTTGCTTTTGTTTTGTTTTTCCTCATGAGCTCCTAGAGTACTCAGTTTATATTTTAAACAAAATGGTTTTATGTGGTTTGACATCTACCACTGTCTCCTTTTCTCTTGACCTTAATTATTTTGTCTAGGCCATCTCCGTTTGCCCCCTAATCTGTGTTAGTTTTCTAGGGCTGTTATAACAAAATACTTAAGATTGGATGGCTTAAGACAGAAATTTATTGTTTTTACAGTTCGTCATGCTAAAGGGCCAAAACCAAGGTTGATTGGTTCTAACTGGAGGCTCTGAGAGAATCTGTTGCCGGCTTCTTCCCCAGCTTCTGGTGGTGGCTGGAAATCCTTGCCGTCCATTGGCTTGTAGATGCTTTCCTCCAGCCTCTGCCTCTGCCTTTGCCTGGCTTCTCCCCTGTGTCTGCGTGTCCACAGCAGTGTCCTCTCTGGGTCTGTGTCCAAATTTCCCTTTTCTTATAAGGATACCAGTCACTGGATTAGGGTTGACCCTAATCCAGTATGACCTTATCTTGCTTGCATCTACAGAGACTCTCTTTCCAAATGAGGTTACACTCTGAAGTTTTGGGTCAGCATGAGCTTCGGGGGAACACAATTCAACCCCTCTGGCTCCCCAAGATTCATGTCCATCCCATGTGCAACATACATCTACTCCATCCCGACATCCCTAAAAGTCAACCCATTCCAGCATCAACTCTAAGACCCAATTCTAATCCAAATATCAACTCAAAAAGTCCCAAATCAGGCCGGGCACAGTGGGTTGTGCCTGTAACCCAGTACTTTGGGAGGCCGAGGCAGGCAGCCATCTCTTGAGCCCAGGGTTTTGAGATCAGCCTGGGTAACATGGTGAAACCCCATCTCCAAAAAAAAAAAAAAAATACAAAAATTAGCTGGGTGTGATGGTGCACACTTGTAATCCCAGCTACTCGGGAGGCTGAGGTGGGAGGATCCATTGAGTCTGCGAGGTGGAGGTTGCAGTGAGCTCAGATGGTGCCTCTGCACTCCAGCCAGGGGACAAAGTGAAACTCTGTTTTTTTTTTAAAAAAAAAAGTCACAAATCTCATTGTCTAAATTAGGTATGGGTGAGATTCTGGGTACAAACCATCCTGGGACACGGCCGGGTGCGTTGGCTTACACCTGTAATCCCAGTACTTTGGGAGGCCGAGGCAGGCGGATTACGAGGTCAGGAGATCGAGACCATCCTGGCTAACGCAGTGAAACCCCGTCTCTACCAAAAATAAAAAAAATTAACCGGGCGTGTTGGCGGGCACCTGTAGTCCCAGATACTCGGGAGGCTGCGGGAGGAAAATGGCGCGAACCTGGGAGGCGGAGCTTGCAGTGAGCCAAGATTGCGCCACTGCACTCCAACCTGGGCAACAGAACGAGACTCCGTCTCAAAAAAAAAAAAAAAAAAAAGAACAAACCATCCCTGGGCAGGATTCTTCTCCATCCATGACTGTGAAACTAGGATACAAGTCCATTGTACCTCCCGTCTCCTCCTCACTTGCCATGTCTGGCTCAAGTATCTCAATTCCTGTTGCATAAACTTTCTCAAACAGACACCTGGGATGAACTGAATGCTAAAATGGCTTAAGGAGAGGCAGAAGGTCAAATGGAAAGAACCCTTGATTGGCTCTAAAAAATCTGGGCTTTGCTCATGGTTCCACTGTGGGTCTAGGGCTGGGGTCTGCAAACTTTTCTGTAAAGGGCCAGGGAGTCAATATTTGTGGGCTATATGGTCTCTGTTGGAACTACCCAGTTCTGCTGTTGTAGTGCAGAAAGCAGACATAGGCAATATCTAATAAGTAAATGAGTAAGTGTGGCTCAATTATAAACTCTACGTACAGAATGTATAATAACAATAGTAAGTTAAGAATACAGTTGAGAATAGTAAGAACTACTTTTGACTCATGGGCCATGCAAAAAATTCACAGTCCATGAGTGGATTTAATCAGTTGTTGTACTTTGCTGACCCTGGTCCTGGGGAAGTCTCTGTTTTTCCATTTTCTTATCTGTTAAATGAGACATGCTCTGTCTACTTCATAAGCCACTATGAGCAAAAGGAAGTGATTTACAAATTAAATGACCCTCGAGAAACACAAGGTTATTATTGGGGCAGCTTCAAAAATCAGAAATAAGCTCATTTTCTTTTTATTACTTGTTTAGGTCATTTTCATCAATTTCTTCTCTATCATTTTCCTGTGGCTATTATTTCTAATAATTTTTTCTTAGAGCTAGTCTTGATTCCAAACATGAAACTGTGACAAAGTACCATGCTTAGGTCATAAAATGATTAGTGGTTCAGTCGTATTCAGTGATAGTTTAGGAGGCATGCTATATGTTATCTTCTTTACAAAGTATTGTATAACTTGAAACAATTGATTAGTTATGGCAGGGATGAATAAAACTTTAGCTTTTATTTTCACAGTGGTGCAGTCTTCTCATTACTTATTGCTGAGTATTTATTTCTCTATTATCTGCTGTTTTTTCTGTTTGTTTCTGTTTCTTTCAGAGCTGGGAACATTTTCTTATATATGTAGAAGAGAATTTAAAGTGGTTTTAGAGGGTTTTATTTTAAATGTTAGTGAGATTATTGCTCAGCTAGGCTATTGAAAGTCTTTGCCTATTACTTGACAGGCCACTTATTAAAGGAAATTTATCAGAAATTTAGTTCCGCATTTGTTTTTTAACTAACATGTTTTTTCAATTAAGATATAGCCTTGAAGATTTTTTTCTTATACCTTGCCTGCTTATTTTATTAAAAAGAAATGATTCATATGTATTTGCTCACTCTGTTGATAAACCTTAATTTTTATGAATGTCTCTCAAGAGTATTTTATGGGAGCAATTTGAATTTATGACTTCTTGAATAAATATTACAAAGGCATTTGCTCAGTGGCAGGGTTCCTAAGTCTGAGTTAGCTTATAACTCATGTTTACTTGTGATGATTTCACAGAAGCCAGAAAAGCATCATAATTTTTGCTGTTTGCAGTCTCTTGAACTTGGGAAATTCTCATTCTAGGCCTGTCCTACAGTGAAGGAAAAAAATATGAACCCCTTAAAGGTTCTGCAGAATCTGCTTGCATGATGTAGATACAGAATTTCCCAAGGGCAAAGGTCAGCCCTACGTGACATCTCAAAAACGCGTTAGTTCCATATTCAGTAATCTCCAGAAAAAAAGGAGGACTACAGGCTCTTCACAGCTGACCCTAGCTCCTTCGCTGCCCTTCTGCTCTGCTTATAGGAGCGCCAAACTACACTGGGGTCATGTTGTATTTGCACGGGACTTAAATTTAATTGTAAGGGCAATCATGACAAGAACCAAAACAGATTTTTTAAAGAAGAGTTAATAGTTGATATGGTTTGGATCTGTGCCTGTGCCCAAATCTTGTGTTGAATTGTAATCCCCAGTGTGGGAGGTGATTGGATCATGAGGGTGGTTTCTCATGAATGGTTTAGCACCATCCTGTTGTCACTCATGACCGTGAGTGAGTTCTCATGAAATCTAGTTGTTTGAAAGTGTGTGGCACCCCCTCCCTCCCCAGCCTTGTTCCTGCTCTGGCCATGTGATGTGCCTGCTCCCCCTTCACCTTCGGCCATGATTGTAAGTTTCCTGAGGCCTCCCCAGAAGCCGAGCAGATGCCAGCACCCTGCTTCCTGTACAGCCTCCAGAACCATGAGCCAATTAAACGTATTTTCTTTATAAATTGCCCAGTGTCAGGTATTTCTGTTTAGCAATGCAAGAATGGACAAATACAATAATTAAACAGTAAGGGTATTATTTTGCCTGCCATTCCACTCCAAGTATCTAATTTAGAAGGCAATGTTTCTAGAAGTGTGAGGACTGGATTTGTCTTCAGAAAGCATTTTACTCTTCCATTAAAAGCTTTTGCTGCATTCAAAATCCAGTTGAGACTATGCACTTGAGCTGTCCAGTCAACCACCACTCTTAAAAGGTTGAATGTTTTTATTTGAATTAACTCACAAGGCCTCTGCTAATTTTGTTTGAAGTTTTTGCAGGTCCCACATTTGGATAAGTGGATGCCTTTATCACTTAGTCCCTTGGAGTTCCTCGTCTTCCTACTGCTGGGTTTATCAGGCACTAGGACATCCCAAACAATGATTCTCAGTCTTGGCTGCACATTGGAATCATCTGTGGGGCTGTTACGCCAATGCCAAGAGTATCACCCCCACAGACTCAGAGTTAATGCTCTGTAAGGCAGCCTGAGCATGTGGATTGAGTTTTAGGTCCCTCCCAGGTGATTCTGATTGGGCAGCCAGGGTCCAGAACCACTGATAAATATGTGTCTTAACATAATTTGAAGGGGTTCAATTTGGATTCTGCTTTCCTGTCAACCTTTCCATAGCAGGAAGGGAGATTTCTGGTAATCTTTTCCATGGAATGACCTAATTAATCTCCACCCAAAGGTAAATGGTGCGGGCAGCATTGACAGTGTGTGTTGTGTTCAGCCGAACTGGGCTGCCTTGGTTATATTAGCCTTGCCAGTATCTCCAGGTGACAAACACAGCAAATGCTGTTTGTTTCCTTTGAGTCTTTCAGGGACAGAGCACAGCCTCATGCCCAGAGCTCCAGCTCTGAGATGCGGATGGGGGCAGAGGAAGAAGCTGCAGCGCATTCTCTCAAGGTCACATCAATGGCGCCTTCTTGCCTTCCTTCTCCTACTGTTGCTACATAGAAAGCGTAATTTCCTTTTGATGGATAAGACAATCAGAGATGCAGATTGTGTTAATAACAGGTTGAAGGTGTAGGTTTTGTTTATAATAAGAATACCATATGGGCCATGCCTGTAATCCCAGCACTTTTTGGGGCCGAGACAGGAAGATCTCCTGAGGTCAGGAATTCGAGACCAGCCTGGCCAATATGGTGAAGCCATGTCTCTACTAAAAATATATATAAAAATTAGCCGGGCATGGTGGTGCATGCCTGTAGTCCCAGCTACTCTGGAGGCTGAGGCAGGAGAATCGCTTGAATCTGGGAGACGGAGGTTGCAGTGAGCTGAGATCGCACCATTGCACCCCAGCCTGGGTGACAGAGTGAGACTCCATCTCAAAAAAATATATGTACCATATGATTTTGCTTGTGAGTAAATAAAGACATTATATTAGGAAATTAGTTTGTATTTTTACTAATCATTAATATTTTGATTTACTGAGATAATTCATCAAGTATAAAACATAAGCATCAAACATCTAACTTCATATTTAAGCAATCAAGTGTGGTATTTTGGGGGCGGGATCATAGGAGAGTATATTTCTAACACCAGAAAGCGCTTCGATAAAGTCTCACATTTATGCATAAATAACTCCTCCAGCTTCACTTTCCATTCTCAGAAAGTGGAAGGCTGAATTTCCAGGAGAATTTCTTAAGGATGCTTGTGAAGAAATCAGGCAGAGTTCAGTGAAAATTTTATTGGAGAGTTTTTGGGGCTGGGAGTATTTTAAGAGCCTCTTATGTTCTACTTTTTAAAACATCTGTTTAAATACATTTTTCTGTCCCACTTCCTCATCCAATTTGAAAAATTCAGATTCTGCACAAACCTTTGGGAACACAGAGGCCAATGTTCCAACTTTGGCTGTAGCCCAGGGTTGCTGGTTCTCTGGTGAATGTTAAACTCAGGCCCTGCTTCCCATGTCCTGGTGGGTGTTAAAAATCACATGGTCCCTTTTTCTCCTTACCAAGTACTCTGTTGAGCTCTACCTGTTGTCACAATAACAACAACAACAAACAACAAATTCTCCACCAAAATTCTAGGCAGGAGCTTTTCCATTTATCCCAACAGTTTTCTGATTAATCAGTGTTTACTTTAGTGTGAAAACTGCTGTAATCAGAGCTTGAAATATAAGAGTTTGGAAAATGGGAAAGAATAAGATGGGAAAGAAACTGAACTTTCTTCTTGATTGCCATCACAATTAAAACACCCACTACCCTTTAAGCCTGAACTGGGATATGAGGAAGTTTGGGAGCCAATGATGAGTAATAACATTGATTTAACCATTGCAATGTTAATAAATTCTTCCCCTACCTCAAAACTGAGTATGAACCTACCAAATCCAAAGAAATGCTTTTAAAACCTAATGAAAAAGGGAGATCCTGCAAAGTTACAAACAATCCAGAAACTAGTGAGGCCATCATTCTATTTGAACACTTATACATCCATCCAACACATGTGAAATATTTTTCTGAGTCTTTTAAATTGCAAGCACAGGAGTCTGAGGCAGGAGAATCTCTTGAACCTGTGAGGTGGAGGTTGCAGTAAGCCAAGATGTTGTCATTGCACTCCAGCCTGGGCAACAGAGCAAGACTCCATCCCAAATAAATAAATAAATAAATAAGTATTCCACTTTATATTGCTATCCTAAAATATAAAGGGGAACATTTGAAACACTCTCATAATTCACGTCTTTTGTGAATGTTAGAATCATTATCAGTGATGCTAGGAACATGCTCGTTAGATCTGAAATCCTTCAGAATTTGCTTTCCCACAGCAGAGCTGTGCCCCAGTTCTCTGGTGGTAAAAAGGCAACAGAGGTGTGTCTGTGCTGTTCTTCTTTCAGAATTGCATTTTCTAAACATCCAGTTACTTCACTGATCAATGAATGCCTCAAACATGTACCAAGAGGTAAATTCCCCTTTTGGGGTTGTTTTGGAGTCCTGCCAAGGGATTCAGGTGTTCATCTGGTATTAGTGAATTTAGGGGCCAGTTTGCTTATTAACTGATTAATAAGCTCTGCAACAGTATCCTAGGCAAAATATTCTAGAAAGCATCCCCTCTGTATTAAAAGTTTTAAAAAAATAAATTTAAGGGGTAAAAATGCAGTTTTATTGCATGGCTGTGTCGCATAGTGGTGAAGTCTGGGCCTTTATTTTTTTATTTTTACTTTTTTGAGATGGAGTTTCACTCTGTTGCCCAGCCTGGAGCATAGTGGCGCCATCTCAGTTCCCTAGAACCTCCGCCTCCAGGTTCAAGTGATTCTCCTGCCTCAGTCCCCCGAGTAGCCGGGATTACAGGCATATACCACCACGCCCGGCTAATTTTTGTACTTTTAATAGAGATAGGGTTTTGCCATGTTGGCCAGGCTGGTCTCGAACTCCTGATCTCAGGTGATCCACCCACCTCAGCCTCCCAAAGTGCTGGGACTACAGGTGTGAGTTACCATGCCTGGTCTGGGCTTTCAGTGTAACCATCACCAAGTAGTGTACATTGTACCTATTAAGTAATTTCTCCTCCCTCACCACCTCCCACCCTTCCTAGTCTCCAGTGTCTATTATTTCATACTCTGTGTGCATGTGTACACATTATTTAGCGCCCACTTATAAGTGAGAATGTGAATTATTTAACTTTGTTTAAAAGCTTTTTTTTAAAAAAATTGGCGGTAGGGAAGGGGACATGTATTTTAAATGGAATATATTAACTAATCCGATATAAACAAATTGTTAAAAGGTTTTTGGCTTTGGTTTTGTTTAAATTTTTTTTTCTTCTTTTGAGACAGAGTCTCGCTGTGTCACCCAGGCTGGAGTGCAGTGGCACAATCTCGGCTCACTGCAACCTCCACCTCCCAGGTTCGAGTGATTCTACTGCCTCAGCCTCCCGAATAGCTGGGAATACAGGCACCCACCACCATGCCCAGCTAATTTTTGTATTTTTAGTAGAGATGGGGTTTCACCATGTTGGCCAGGCTGCTCTCGAACTTCTGACCTCAGGTGATCCACCCGCCTCGGCCTCCCAACGTGTTGAGATTACAGGTGTGAGCCACCTCGCCCGGCCTCTGTTTTTGTTTTATCAGTAAACCTGCCTTTATAGTGAAAAGCATATTCATTAGAAGCTAAGACAGTTTGCTTTTATAACTGATGCTTCTTTTTGGCAGCTAAAATGTTTTCAGGGAGCTTTGTGACATTGTATCTTGTGTACTTGACCTTGATTTCTGACACCAAAACCCTATCAGGTTTAATTTAAGATGATCTAAAACTGATGTAAAATATCTTTCACATTTAACTGTGTATTTTATCTAAATCAAATTTTAAAATAATGGCACTTTCTCTTTTTAAAAAAAATGGCATCTGTAATTAGAAGTAAAGATATGGGCTGGTTTGTGTAACTTGGCCATTTATATGACCTGGTTAGGAAGTTATTTGCCTCTGTGTGTGGGTGTACAATTCATTAAAGATAAGAGGATGACTGATTTTTCTAAATTTTCTTTTAAGAAAACACCACTAGTGTTCTAATCATTTGCATAGTTAAGTTGTGGTTGATTGTAAAAAGGTTGATGATAACAGGAATAACTCTGCGTGTGTATTTTGAGTGCCTCTAAGTTAGCTGCCTTCCTTTTATCCTGAAGGCAGTAGAAGTGGTTGAAAGATGGCATGTGGGAGACCATTAAGACTGACCAGTGGCAGCCCCTAGTTCTCTCCAAGGCTCTGAACTCCCGATCCCACCCACTGTATCTCTGCTTTGTGTTGATCTAGAATGTCTTCCCAGGTAAGTTGTGTAGAGACTTGCCTTTGCTTTGGGGTTTTATCATCATGATGGTCATTATTTGGATTCACTGATGTGTGGAGCCCTCCACAATGTTAGTAATTACTCTAAATGAGAAAGTTTTTCTTCCGAAGGTCAAGTTAGCTCTTGGTATACTAGAAAGGGACAACAGCTGGCCTAAAGTGAAATTCCTGCCCTGTCATTTTTATCCTCAACAGTTTTGGGTGGCTCCCCAAAACTCTCAGTGTTTTTATTCCCTTCCTCCATTGAGGGCTATGTTGGCTTCTGGTGATATTACAAAATTTAAATGTGTGAGTAACATACCTTCAGAAGTGAAAAATCACATTCTGCTGTGTCCTGAACAGGCTACCTTTTTCACCAAAGCTTCCTTTATTGGGCTTCCTAGTTAATAAGACACTGCATTAAGTACAATGTTATACATAATATGTCAATATAAGCTGTTTTACTTCATATAATACAAGAGTTCTTTTAAGACATATTAAAAAAGTATGAAGATATGGCCAGGCATGGTGGCTCACACTTGTAATCCTAATGCTTTGGGAGGCTGAGGCAGGTGGATTGCTTGAGCCCAGGAGTTCAAGACCAGCCTGGGCAGCATGGCAATATCGTGTTTCTACAAAAAATATAAAAATTATCCGAGTGTGGTGTGCATCTGTAGTCCCAGCTACTCAAGAGGCTGAGATGGGAGAATCACCTGAGCCTGGGGATGTTGAGGCTGCAGTGAGCCATGATTACACCACTGCACTCCAGCCTGGGTGACAGAGTGATACTGTGTCTCAAAAAAAAAAAAAAAAAAAAGTACCAGGATAAGCACCAGAAATACACATACACAGACTTGCAGTGAAGAACCTGTGTTCTCCAATGTGTGTGGCTTCCAGGTGCATCCTCACCCTCTTCCTGCTGATGATACCTCTCTTTTGGCTCTTTATGCCTATTTTTGAAACAATGAATTAATGGGTGGCCCATCGCTCCCTATTTTTGAGTGAATGAATGAATGAATGAGCGGCCCCTCCCTGAAACGTGGGCATCCGCATCTCCTGCACTCCTATACATCTCCACACCATGAGAACAAGCATCTATGGACAGGAAAGTCCTCACAGAGAGCTCAGGTCGGAAGGGCAGGAAGATGAGGAAGAATTCCCATGATATTTTTCAGGTTGCTTGATTTCTGTTAAATTTGGCGATGAGAGGGTTAAACGATTGGAGGATGATTTTCCCTAACCAATGTGCCATTTCTGTGATTCCTCCACTCTCTCACTAGCAGAGAAAGGTCCAAACTGCACCAGGCACTTGGCTGGCTCTGGCTGTTCACACGTCTGAGTCCAGCCAACAGTGGGCTCTGTGTTAAGGGAAATCAAGAGCCTGTTCTTTTCAACCACGATCCTCACTTTCCTATCTTTAAGAGACAGGTTGTCATTACTGTTGTGAGAGATGTTTTGATTTTATATATTTGGCCAGAGATTACTCTTGTCACTGTCCACAAAGGTGTAACTTGATGTCCTTCCTAACCTCCATGCCAGGTCAAGACCTGTGTTACATTCCCCTGCCCCCTACTGCCCCCCACCCCCAATGGGGTCTCACTCTGTTGCCCAGGCTGGAGTGCAGTGGTGCCATCTCAGCTCACTGCAACCTCCGCCTCCTAGATTCAAGTGATTCTCCCACCTTAGCTTCCCGAGTAGCCAGGACTACGGGCGCACACTACCGCACCCGTCTAATTTTTGTATTTTTAGTAGAGATGTGGTTTCACCATGTTGGCCAGGCTGGTCTCGAACTCCTGGCCTCAAGTGATCGGCTGCCTTGGCCTCCCAAAGTGCTGGGATTACAGGCGTGAGCCACCATGCCCAGCTGACCTGTGTTACTTTGATTATGAACACCCATATATGACAGTTTTGCTTCCCTGCCTCCAAGTGAGTGGTATCTCTGCCACTGGAGGTTGATATGAAAGGCTGATAATGCCAAATAATAATTTTCACTTAGGAAACTTAGACAAGGAGACCTAACCCATAGCAATAGCAGACATTTGATAAATATTTGTTATACGAATGAAATGAACAGCACAAGCTAAGAGTGCTTTCTAAAGATTGGGCCCAAGAGGAGATAAAATGGGCAACTAGTCTGGTATTACACAGCTTCGAGGATTTAATGGTCCATTGCCTTGTGGAGGAGATCGTTGAGTAAAGGTTTCCTGGAGACCTCTAAGTCTTCAGTGACTCTCTGCTTGGGGGTCATGTACCACCTGCTCCTGTTAGTGCCCATCTCTCCCCATAGTGTGAAACTCTGTTACATGGCTGTCTCTTCCAGCTCTGGTTTTTTTTTTGTTTGTTTTTGTTTTTTTTGAGACAGGGTCTTGCTGTGTTGCATGGGTTGAGTGCAGTGGCATGATCATGGCTCACTGCAACTTCGACCTCCCAGGCTTAAGCAATCCTCCCACTTCAGCCTCCTAACTGGGACTACAGGTGTGCACCACCAGGCCTGGCTAATTTTTTATTTTTTTGTAAAGATGGGATCTCACTATGTTGCCCAGGCTGGTCTTGAATTCCTAGACACAAGTGATCCTCCTACCTTGGCCTTCCAAAGTGTTGGGATTACTGACGTGAGCCACAGAAACTGGCACCAGCTCACTCTTGAATTCCTCAAGAGCAATGCTGTATTCATGTCTGTTTCCTCCAGCTCTCAGACAAAGGCAATGCATAAACAAACAAACAAATACCTTTGAATTCCAGATGAACACCATTAGAAATCTCAAGTTATTATAACATAGTTTTGGCATTTTAAGGGGGGGGAACCCAATAGCAGATCAACAGCCTCTCTTTTACTATTTTTGCAAGCCTTGTGGTTTTTGGCAGCAGTGTCTGCCTGGCTCTGCCGCATGCTCATTCAGCTTCAACCACAGTGACCTCCTTTCTTTTGGTCCCTGTATTCACAATGCTCCTTCAAGTCCAGGACTTTTCCACATGCTCTTCTCTCTGCTTCCCTTTTCTCTTTGCCTGCCCAAGTCTTTCTCGTCCTCCACTACAATGGAAGATCCATGAAGGCCAAGGTCTATGCCTACTTTTTCCCACCTTTGTAGCTGCAGTGCCTGACATAGATGCAGGCCAGTTTGCCAAAAGCCTATCCACTGAAGAACCCATTCCTGGGGCAAAGGAATATGATTTTTTTAATGAGCTCATGCAGGTGACCTTAAGGCCACATTCTGGCCCTTCTTGAACCTGTCTCTCCCAGTGTCCAGCCTCATTTCCTCTCCCTATTGGATTGTGGTTTCCTGCTTCTCCCAGGCCTCACTGTCATCTCACATCCTCCATCTGCCAGAACGTCCTGAAACTGATTTCCTTTGTACTCATAAATAGCTAACTTCATTTATTTGTCTTAAATAAGAAATCTGGGCCGGGCGCAGTGGCTCATGCCTGTAATCCCAGCACTTTGGGAGGCTGAGGTGGGCGAATCACAAGGACAGGAGATCGAGACTATCCTGGCTAACACGGTGAGACCCCATCTTCACTAAAAATACAAAAAATTAGCCGGGCGTGATGGTGGACGTCTGTAGTCCCAGCTACTTGGGAGGCTGAGGCAGGAGAATGGCGTGAACCTGGGAGGCAGAGCTTACAGTGAGCCGAGATCGCACCACTGCACTCTAGCCTGGGCGACAGAGCGAGACTCTGTCTCAAACAAACAAACAAAAATCTGACAGAAGACTTTCTTTGACACCTTCTTTTTCCACCCACGCACCCTTGGGTTAGATACTCTTTCCGGTGTACCTGTAATGCCCAGCATCCTTCATATTACATTATAATTCTTAATTTATGCATCTCTCCCACTTCAGACCAAGAGTTCTTTGTTGGGGAATCATGTCGGGCTTACCTCTGCATCCCTTCGGGCTCAATAAACGTGAAGTCAATGATATTAAAACCCTGTGTGAAGACAATATTATGAACTCAAATGTATCTGAGAGATTCATCTACGTGGTAGTATCCATAACCTCAAAGGACATGCTCAGCTGTTCTCCCATGGGATAGAATTTTGCCTCCTTGACTACGGGAATGTGATATCGGACAAAAAGCAACAGGGGTCTACGTGGCCATGTTTGTCTTTTTCCAAAGAAATATTTGGCCATTGGAAATATTGCTTCTGAGTTGCAAGATAACCAAAAAGCCTTGCATGGGGCCCTCAATTTAGTTTGGGAAGCTTGGGATTGGCCATGCTTAGCTCTTAGGAAGTGTTTGTTGAGCTGCAAATGTACCCTTTCAGGAAAAGTTAAGTCTGTGACAAGGACTTCTCAAGCAGAGTCACCAGACAGCTGTTTTAGAATCCCTGAGGGCCAAAAAAAAAAAAAAAGTGCTGAAGGGAACAATGGCTTGCTTATGAACTAGGAGAGATATTCAATAGATAATACCCTTTTCATCAACCAAGTTTTAAAGAAATTGAGGATAAGACCAAACAGCAAAGCATAAGGTGACCAAAATGTATTGTGGTTAATGCTGAAGTATAGAGAGCGTGGGTCATAACTGGAGTGAGGACTTGTCCTAAACCCAGAATGTGGTAGACTTAGCTATAAGGTCATCATGTGTTCGGGAAGACTCAGGCCTGACCCAGCAGGGCAGTCCTCTAATGACATGGAAGAGTGGTGCGAAAGAGAGGAAGGGGCAGAGGCCAGGAGTGTCATGCAATTGCTGTGCCTCCTCACGGAATTATTGAATGTATCCCCTGTGTCATAGACCCATCACAGTTGTCTCTCCCAGTACTTCGTGAGCTCCCTAAGGGCAGGGACTGTGTATACTTCTGGGTGCTAAAATGAGTGTGAATCCATGTCAGGCACTCTATGCCAGTCTTTATTGGAAATATATGATTTTATCTTAAATAGTTCTTCAATGTAGGTACTATCACTTGCCCCAACTTTAGAGATACAGGCACTAAGGTTTGTGGAGGTAAATAACTTTCCCAAGATCACACAAGTAGCATATGTCAGAGTGGGAAACTGAGCCCAGGAGGCCTGACGTCCCAGGCAGAGCTGCTAACTATTGCTCTTTATGCCTCTTGATGGGTGATTCAAGGCCTTGTGTAGTGTTAGGGTATCATTTAATGATCTGATTATGAAAGTGCTAAATGAGGTGATTGGAGGATTCTCTGTCTCGAATTCTCTATTCCTGGCCTTTCATAAATTCCTTTGTCCCTGGCTGGGATCTAGCTGACTTACACAACTGTCAGTGTAATCTCTATCAATATTTACACAAGGGGTCATGCCATCAAAGAAACCAGAGAAATATCAGGATTAGCGCTTTCACTGGATGAAGTTTGAGGATTGAAGAACCTTCTGTTGAGTGGATTTGAAATAGTTGCATAGAAAATACTTTTTTATTTTCCTTGAAGAGAAGTAAACAAGCCAGAGATTATTTCAAATTTATTTTGCTAATTGAAACAAAGCATGACAGTGACCTTCGAACCAGTGCCAGTAAAAATCAAATAAAATCTGGATAGTATATTCTGAGAGTGGTCTAAATGGGATGCCTTTTAGCAGGGGTTTGTTCAAATGTTTAAATTTTTAAAAAGAATGAGGTAAAGCTATGTTTATTGATATAAAAAGATTATCAATATATAACAGGCATGAGGGAAGTGAGGTATAGAAAGAAGTTTATGTGTTTATGAATATCCCTTTGTGTGTGTATGAGATACCTTTGATAAAGAATACATAAATAGTTACAGATATGTTATTTTTTCAAGAAATAAGAAACTGTAAAAATGATTACCTTTGAATGGAGTGGGAAAAGATAATTTGCCTGTTAATTTTTCTGTTATATTCAATTTACTTTTTAAAATGTGGATAGAGATTATTTCTGCAGAATAAGATTATCTCTGCAGAGATAAGTCATCTTAGTTTTCTTCTTTTTACTTCTCTTTATTAAAAAATTAAACATAGAAAACCCAAATGCTACATTTTAATTAAAAATAAATATTAGCAGTTTAAGGTATGAGTAGTAACTCTGAGAAGAGTGACTAAATCTCCTCTAGTCCCTTTAACACTGACTTCAAATCCACATGAAGTTATCCTGGGGGTGTGGAGTGTATAATTTATGTTATTACAGATTTTTGTTAAATAAATCCTGTTTGTGTTCTGGAAATATTTTTGTGTACATGCCTGTGCTTCTGGGTCTGGATTTGTATGGTTGGAAAGAAACACTGGGCAAAGTGAAGGGGACAGTGGGGGCCGAGCAGGCAGTGGGGGCTCTGTCACCTCGAGCCATTTCCTTCTTAGAAAGCTTGAGGGAGGCACCAAGGTAGGGCCAGGAGGCAGCCAATATGGAGCCCATAGCGGCACAGGCATGAGGTTATTCATTCATCAAACAGTTATCGAGGGTCTACCTTGTGCCTTTGGGGAGTATCTGTAACATTTTGTGCCAAATTAGAGGCCTTCTGGTTGACTGGACCCGTAAAACACAAGTTCCAAGTTCATTTTGATTGCTTCTCCAGGCCTCCATGTGAATTACATTAGTCACATCAGCAGCTCACTGAGGCCGCAGGAATAGGCCATTTTGTTGACAGAGGCAGACATGGAGATGGGGATAGATGTGGAGGAGGAGAGAGTGGGGCCAGAAGACAGGCCTCTGATGAGTGAGGGCTGTGAGGGCGTGTGGTCTGTGCCCACTTGGGATTCTGCCTGGATTATGTTACAGATTTCAACTCCTTTTGCCTGCAAGCTGTTCAGACTCCCAGATTTGCTCATGAGTTTGGTTTCATTCAGATGGGAAAAACACAAGAGGAAAAAGAGGGATGCATACATTGTCTCTCCTATCTTTGCAGGAAACATACATGTGTTACGCTTCCCATTCTCCAACTCAGTGAGGAATAGTCCTCATCCCTAGAGCCTTTAATTGCAGGAAGCTGAAGAATGGGACCCATAGGGAGCAGAGCTGTCCTCTGTTTTCTGTGCAGCTTTAGGAACCGTTTGACTGACCCTCTTGGAGTCTAAGAGCAAGGTGTATCCCAGGGAGCAAAGTGGGAATTGAAATTGTACCTTTATGGCTAATTAGCTGTGTAACCCAGAGGAACTTGACCAGATGATCTTTAGTTTCTGAACTATAGGGGGAATGGAGGAGCTGTCTTGGAATTGGAGAATAATAAAATGAGGACATTCTGGGATTTCATAAGATGATGGTCACTTTGGGAAGGTTCTCTTAACCTCTACTCCCGTCTGTATTAAAAAATAAAAATAAAAACTTTTTTTTTTTTTGCAATGAGAAAATGCATGGTGCCCTATAATCCAGGGGCTTCAGATCCAACTCTAACTGGGCAACTCTAATATGGAGAGAAACTGGTGCCTCCCTCACTTAGCTAGTTCTGAGAGCATCTCTCCTCCCCCACCAAGGGCTGGGCTGCTTCATCACTTATCAAATCATCTTAGACTCATAAATGTCTCCAGGCAACCAGCCTCTTCCCTCCTCTCCCCTTTCTCTGCATGGAAACTTTCCAACCGAACTCCCTACACATCTGTCCTGGGAGCTGCCTCATAATTATATCCTAGGGGCCTGATATGAAAAGGACCAAAGGGAACATTCCATCACTTCTCCCAGGGGCATCTTGGGTCGAGGGTGGAGGCTTGCTCCTTGGTGAGACGGCCAGAGGCCATTGACTGGGAACCAAACCTAACTGCCGCAGAATCCATCTGAGGGCAGCGTGCTTTGGCAGGAAGGACTGTGGGGTATTCCCATCATGTTCAGGCTCATCTGTTTAACGCTTCTTCCTTAATATTGAAATAGAGTTCTCACTGCAACTCATCTCTACTAAAAAATACAAAAATTAGCCGGGCATGATGGCAGGTGCCTATAATCCCAGCTACTCAGGAGCTGAGGTGGGAGAATCGCTTGAACCCAGGAGGTGGAGGTTGCCGTGAGCCAACATTGCACCACTGCACTTCAGCCTGGGTGACAGAGCAAGACTGTCTCAAAAATAATAAAATAAAGTGTGCAATGTCCATATACTGGAACATTATTCGATAATAAAAAGCGCTGACACAAGCTACAACATGCATGAACCTTGAAAACCTACGTTAAATGAAAGAAGCCAGTCACATAAGACCAGATATTGTATAGTCCCATTGATCTGAAATTTCCAGAATAGGCAAATCAATAGAGACAAAAAGAAGACTGGTGAGTGTCTAGAGCTGGGGGAGTTGGAAGGAAATGAGGGTTGACTGCTAATGGATATATGGTTTCTTCTGAGGATGATTGAAAATGCTCTAAAAATTATTTTGATGGTTGCACAGCCCTGTGAATATACTAAAGATAATTGAATTGTAGACTTTAAATTGTAAATATGGAAAGTGAATTCTATCATAAGAGAACTGTTATTAAAAAACAAAGACTACTACGTAGTGATGTGTCCTTCCCATTAGACACTTTAAGAGGCACTTTATGCCAGTTTGTCCCACTGTTGTTGATGCTAAGTTTTGATCAGTTGGATAATTTGGTTTCCACTAGATCTTGCCATTGCATTAGGTTGGTGCAAAAGTAATTGCCGTTTTTGTCATTACTTTCAATGGCAAAAACCGCGATTACTTTCTTACCAACCTGTACAAGAATCTTTGTCTTGTGATTAATAAGTAATATGAAGGGTGACATTCACCACTCACTGCACATCCTGTTCTCCACCCATTAGCATCCACTGGTGATCCTTGCCAGTAAGATCTGTTACATAAATGGGTACAATACAGTAATTTTTAAAATGATCAGATTTTTTACATTTATCTAGTAATTTTCTGGAGAGAACGTATTCCTTCTCCCTCTTTTTAGAAAACTCACTGGGTCTCAAAAAATTAAACATAGCATTATCACTTCTGGGTATAAACCCAAAATAATTTGGAAACAGGGTCTCAAAGAGCTTTTTACATACCCATGTTCATAGCAGCATTATTCACAATAGCCAAATGGTGTAAACAACCCACATGCCCGTCAGTGGATGAATGGGTAAACAAAATGTGGTATATACATTCAATGGAATATGATTCAGCCTCAAAAAGAAATGAAATTCTGACACATGCCACAGCATGGATGAACTTTGAAAATACGCTCAGTGATGTAAGCCAGACAGAAAAAGGCAAATATTATATAATTTCCCTTATATGAGGTACCTATTATAGTTAAATTCATAGAGACAGAAAGTAGAATGGTGATGGCAGGGACTGAGCGTGGGGAGGGGCCAATGGGGAGTTCTTACCAAATGAGTACAGAGTTTCAGTTTGCAATGATGAAAAAGTTCTGGAGAGGGATGGTGGTGATGGTTGCATGACAACGTGAATGTATTAATGCCCTAAACCGTACACTTAAAAATAGTTAAACTTTATGTTAGGTATTTTTTACCACAAAAAAATACCCTCACTAAGTTCTCATTTCTTCCTTTTCATTTTAGTATGTTACCAGAAATTATACTCCTTGATGCTGGAAATTGGCCAATAGGAGCCCCTTCAAGCTACTTCTGCATCCCTCCTTATCCTCCCAGTATATTCTTGTTTTCTGGCACAAGATGTTTAAGGTCGACTTTTATTTCCCCTGACCCAGTCTTGGACACAGCCATTTCTCCAAGGAGGCCTGGTTCTTCTGCAGGGGAACTGTAGTCAGAAACAAGATCTGGTTGCTTGGGGAGCTTGTTGCCATGTATTTGGTGGTTATATGCTTCTCACCCTATCAGTGAACAGAGCTGGGGAAACATAAACATACACTCACGCACACATATACACATGTACTGTGGTAGTGACTAGCCCCATGTGGCTGTTCAGAAATAAGATTTCCAGCAAGACATATACACAAAAATGCGTGCATACAAATGCATGCAGACATTTTAATCAGTCGTCTCCAATTTTAATCCAACACCACCTTTGTCCACCCCACCTCATCACAGTCCATATTTCTCTTCTTCCATCGTGACAGCTCTGGTTCTCAAGCATCTCAACATATTTACTCATTAGTTCTGTCCTTCACTAAATAAAACAACTCGTGTGATATATCGTACCAATGCCACAAATCATTTTTTAAAATGAAAGGAACAAAATTTACTTTTTCTGACACTTAGCAGGTCTGAATGCATTTTCTAGATGTATTTTCTTTCTTAGTGGGTAGAAATTGTGGGATTGAGATAATGGTGGAAGTAGTGACTGCAGTAGAGAATTAAAACAAGAAATACAGAGGGGACGATAGAGAATGAGAGAGAGCAGGGAAGCGGACAGAGTAGTGGAGAGTTTCTTCAACGTTGAAAACTTTCACATGACTAAACCCACTAATAAGAGTGAGCTGAGGCCAGGCGCGGTGGCTCACGCCTGTAATCCCAGCACTTTGGGAGGCCGAGGCAGGTGGATCACCTGAGGGCAGGAGTTTGAGACCAGCCTGGCCAATATGATAACACTTTCTCTACTGAAAATATAAAAATTTAGCTGGGCGTGGTGGTGGGCGCGGTGATGAGTGCCTGTAATCCCAGCTACTCGGGAGGCTGAGGTAAGAGAATCGCTTAGGAGGTGGAGATTGCAGTGAGCCAAGATTGCACCACTGGACTCCAGTGGACTCTGTCAGTTGGGTGACAGAGCAAGACTACATCTTGAAAAAAAGAGTGAGCTGGACAAGAGGTAGAAATTAGGAAAAGAGGAGCCATTAAAAACAAACATCTGTTTTTCTGATTATTGGAGTAATGCTTTGTGTGTTTACTTAAGAAATAGCACACAAGGTTAGACTCAATGAAAACAGAAGGAAATACAGCTGTTTTTTTATGAATTCCAATAAGATTTGTGATGCTCGAGGGTTCAGTTGCTGTTCTTGGCTTTGATGGTGACATTTTCTCAGCCATGGCATTAGATCCAGCATCCATGCTCTACATGTTTGTTCTTAAAAATGAGGATTGATTGATTTATTTTTAAAAGGTTTTCCTGCCTTTGGAAGGGAACCAACTATCTTTCAAGTTGGGGAAATAACTTCCTTTTGAGACCTGACCTCTTCCTCACCCCAACGAGCCATTTGGACTTTTATGTAGGAATTGGGTAAGCATATTGAAGCAAGAGATTCTTTCTCTTCATTATTTAACTCCCAAACAAGCTGAGTTTTTTTCTTCTCTGAAGCGTTAGAGATGGTGAGATGGAGGCAAAGGCATATTGAAATTAGTGTCCTAAAACATAGGCTGTAGTTGTAGCCTGAAGACTTACTAGCTGTGTGACTATAGATATCTTGTGGCTCTGAACTTAATTTCAACTGGGAAATGTGGATAAAATCTGCTATGTTCTTTATCCCTTTAGAATTTTTATCCTATACACTTCCAAATAAGATTTCCAGTGACTTATAAGAGGCAAGATATCTCAAACCACTCTGATAATGTGAGGATAAATGATTAAGAGTCCTGGGATAGGTGGAGGAAATTAATGGTACCAGAAACCCAAATGAAAGGGAGTTGCTGCAAATGAGCACTAATTTGTTTTCTAACTCTTTGCTGTCCAATATGGTAGTGACTTGCCCCGTGTGACTGTTCAGTCTTTGAAATGTGGATGGTTTGAATCAAGATGTGCTGCGAGTGTGAAATATACACTGGATTTCAAAGACTTAGTATAAATAACATAAAATATCTCATGATTTTTTTTTTTTTTTTCCCGAGATGGAGTCTCACTCTGTTGCCAGGGTGGAGTGTAGTGGCCTGATCTCGCCTCACTGCAACCTCCGCCTCCTGGGTTCAAGCAATTCTCCTGCTTCAGCCTCCCAAGTAGCTGGGACTACAGACATGTGCCACCAAGCCCAGCTAATTTTTGTATTTTTAGTAGAGACGGGGTTTCACCAGATTGGCCAGGATTGTCTCGATCTCTTGATCTCATGCTCTGCCCGCCTCGGTCTCCCAAAGTGCTGGGATTACAGGTGTGAGCCACTGTGCCCGGCCTCTCATGAATAATTTTTTACATTGATTGCATGTTGAAATGATGATGTTTTGGATATATTGACTTAAAATATTTTATAAAAATTAGTTTCTAATTTTTTTTTTTTTAAGAGACAGGGTCTCACTCTGTTGCTTAAGCTGGAGTGCAGTGGTGCGATCATAACCCACTGCAACCTCAACCTCCTGAGCGCAAGCAATCCTCCCACCTCAGCCTCCCAAGTAGCTAGTACTACAGGCATGTACCACCATGCCTGGCTAATTTCATTTGTTTATTTAATTATTTTTTTTTGTAGAGGATGGGGTCTCGCTGTGTGGTCCAGACTAATCTTGAACTCCTGGCCTCAAGTGATCCTCCCACCTCGGCCTTCCAAAGTGCTGAGCTTACAGGCATGAGCCACCATACCCAGCCTCTTTTTACATTTTTAATGGCTACTAAAAAGTTTTAAATTTCATAAGTGGCTCTCATATTTCTATCAGATAGTGCTGGTCTAACCTATTTTCACCCAAGGCCCCCTGCCAACCAAAAAAAGGAAAATATATTTATTATGCACCTGTTACCTGATTAAAAGAAGGGTGCTGTCCCATGCATTTATATAGAGTCACATACTTCAAAGCTTTATATAAAAATAAAGCAGAAATGATGGTGACTTTCTACAGCTGTAGTCCTTCCTCTCTGCTGGAAAACCACATCTTGATTTATGTCCTTCTTTGTCATATCTGAAAATTTCTGACATTTCTGACTAACGAACAGCATGCGACTCAAAATCTGCTAATTTATTCCTCCTTAGTTCGTTCATTCATTCACCCATGCATTTATTCATTTCCTGAGTTTTGTTCAGACACTGCTGTGTCCTCAAGAACAAAAATCAATTACAACTCATCCTGCCATGAAGGACTTCCAGTCTGCAGGGAAATGGAGGAGAGAGTCAGCCACATAGACTGGTAATTTAGAATATGGCACCATGAATACCAGTCTGGAGCACTGTGCAAAGTGTAACCGGGAAGGGAGAAAGGCAACTAATGCTGGCTTGACTTTGGGATAATTCACAATTTGATTATTCATGCCGTTATTCAAAGAGCCTTTGCCAAGTTTATTTAAAGAGATTGAAAGATAACAAATGCAGACATTAAAAATGGTTTCTTATTCAACCTATGCTTTCAAAAGTGCTGTATTATAAATATATAGTATTTATTCACCAGGCTGTTTCTACTTAGGCTCTCAAATTTAGTCTGTCCACTAAACTGTATCCTTGGCCAGACTTACTCTCTGTAAAAGCAGACATGGGTTATTTATTCATCAGTTCTCCAGTTGAAATTCATATCTCTAATTCTACATTCTCCCAGGCAAGGGGGAGTACGAATGATTAGGGACTTTTAACTTTGGAAGATGCAGTGAATTACAATTTAAAGTCAACTAGAGGCCGGGCGCGGTGGCTCATACGCCTGTAATCCCAGCACTTTGGGAGGCCGAGGCGGGTGGATCACGAGGTCAGGAGATTGAGACCATTCTGCCCAACATGATGAAACCCCGTCTCTACTAAAAATATAAAAATTATTCAGGTGTGGTGGTGCACACCTGTAGTCCCAGCTACTCGGGAGGCTGAGGCAGGAGAATCGCTTGAACCCAGGAGGCAGAGGTTGCAGTGAACTGAGATCACGCCACTGCACTCCAGCCTGGGCAACAGAGCAAGACTCTGTCTCCAAAAAAAAAAAAAAAAAAAAAGGTTGGCCAGACTTCTAGAACCATAGCTCAACAGAGTCCATGGCTTCCCCAGCGGAGGATGCAGCCAGTTGGAATGAATGTGGACTTGTTTCTCTCTCTTTTTTTTTTTTTTTTTTTAAAGAAAGGGAGATCATATTTTTTCAGGCCGTTTCTTTTGGTGAGGAACAGGCTGATAACTGGGTTATGATAATGAGTCTTCTGAGGAGCTTTTCCTTCTTCAAACATTTCTGGCTTTTGGCCTTCAGAAGAGTGTCCTGGGTGGTGTTATGAGCTTGCCCTGCAGACTAAATCCCTGTAGACAGCAGATTCCCTGTGAGAGCAGGTCTTGTGAAATGAAGATCTGGTTTGTATAGTCTCAAGCAAGAGATCAAATATTTAAGCCTTAGAAAAAAAGATTGCGTTTATAAGGGCCCTTGAAAAGAATTTCTGATGGAAGTTGGTGAAAAAGATTTGTTTCCATTACTCATAGCTTAAGTTGGCTATGATGGCAGTTATTTAAATTCTCACTTCTCAGATGGAAACTTAACAAAAGTAGGTGATAAAGCCTGTTGGTATAGGTAATTTGGGGACAGTATAAGTAGAGAGGTGATAGGGTCTCACTGGAGGCCACTTTGCTTCCCTGTTTTTAAACACATTCCATCTGTTGCCTTCTTCCTTAGAATCCTGAAATTTGGGGTCAGGCACCGTGGCTCACACCTGCAATCCTAGCACTTTGGAGGCTGAGGCAGGTGGATCATTTGAGGTCAGGGGTTCAAAAACAGCCTGGCCAACATGGTGAAATCACTGGAGGCCACTTTGCTTCCCTGTTTTTAAACACATTCCATCTGTTGCCTTCTTCCTTAGAATCCTGAAATTTGGGGTCAGGCACCGTGGCTCACACCTGCAATCCTAGCACTTTGGAGGCTGAGGCAGGTGGATCATTTGAGGCCAGGGGTTCAAAAGCAGCCTGGCCAACATGGTGAAACCCCGTCTCTACTACAAATATATTATGGTGAAACCCCGTCTCTAGTGAAAATACAAAAAAATTAGCTGGGTGTGTTGGCGGGCACCTGTAATCCCAGCTATTCGGGAGGGTGAGGCTTGAACTTGTGGGGTGGAGGCTGCAGTGAGCCGAGACCACACCACTGCACTCCAGCCTGGGCCACAGAGCAAGAGCAAGACCCTGTCTCAAAAAAAAAAAAAAAAAAAAAAAAAAAAAAATCCTGAAATTTGATGTAAATTTCTTTGTGTACTTAGGTATTAGTTGTATTTCCATAGAGCATTTGAGCATTTTTAGAAATCAGTGCAAGCACAGGGCTCACATTCATGCAAAGGAATGGGAAGTTTGGGGAGGGAAAGAAATGAACATCACGTAGTTTCTGAAGTCATTTTTCATTTAGCAAGTTCCTCCATAGTTCTACGGGAAGCTCAGTTGAAGTTTTTGAAATCACTGTCATTTGTACATCATTGGCTCATTATGAAAGCATTTATTGGGTGCCTCCCATCTAGGATCTTTACCTTTTACATCTTTATCTCTTCCTCAAATGCCTTGAGGATCAGCCCATAAAGACTGATATGCATTACCACTGCCCCGCAGTGGGCACCGTTGATCACCCATGAGGACTGGTGTTCAGAACAAGTCATGTCCTATTTGAGAATTAAAAAGATGTGGGAACCCCCATTTCTGGAAACATAGAGTAGGCATACTTTTCCAGATTCCGTCTGCTAAGTACAACTAAAAATCCTTGACATTATATTTAAAACACACATAAGAAGACTCTAAAGGGTGGAAAGAATAAGGAAGATGAGCAGGGACCTCAGGGCCCAAGGAAGGACATGGTGTTGAGTTGCCTGGGTTTCCTTATTGCCTCGTATATTCCAGACTCTGAGCTAAGGATGCCAGTAACTGGAAACAGCAAGGGGCGCAGACAAGAAAGCTCCAACAAAGGCCTGCTCCCCGTGACCGAAGCACCAAGAAAGGACGAGCTAGAAGACAGACAAAGTTTAAGCAATAGCCACTCTGCTGTAGCCAAACACCACAGAAAAACACTGTGACCCCACCCACACCCATGCCAGCAAAGACTCAGAGGGAAGTCTAGCCTCCCACTCTCACTCAATTCTTGGGTAGTGTCAGAGAAAGCTGAGACTCACATTCCCACGAAGAGGTATCAAGAGACCTCTCCCTCTCCTGCTGGGTTGCTGTCACAGGAGGCCTAGTGGAGAGGCAGGACTTTCACCACTGGACAACATTAACGAGGCCACCCCAACCGTGGCACAGGGAAAGATCACATAGGGAGCAGCAATGAGGCTCTCCTACCTCTCCCAGCAGGGAGGTCTCAGTGGAGGCTAGGGGGAACCAGATCTCCCAACCGTCACCCAGCAGGATCGAGGAGCCCCTGTAGTATAGCAAGGTGGCTCCCCTCCCCGACTTCCCCTGCCAGAGCAGGGTCAGAGTAAGACCACTAAAACAGAATAAGATTCAGTCTCATAATATTCAAAATGTCTGAGTTAATGGAAAGTGACTATACCAAGTATCAGGAAGATCTCAAACTGAATGAAAAGGACAATCGAGATATGCCAGTCAGAAGGTGGCAGGGATGTTAGTATTGTCTGACAAAGATTTTAAAGCTGCCATGATAAAAATGTTTCAATTAGCAATTATAAACAGGTTAGAAACAGGAAAAAATAGTCTCAAAGAAATAAGACATATAAAGAGGAACAAAATGGAAATTTTAGAATTAAAAAATGTAACCAAAACAATATACTCAATGGATTGGCTGAGCAACAGAACATAGAGAGACAGAGAAAGAATCAGTGAGCTGGAAGACAGAATAGAAATTATCCAATCTGGGCTGGGCACGGTGGCTCACGCCTGTAATCCCAGCACTTTGGGAGGCTGAGGCAGGTGGATCACGAAGTCAAGAGATTGACCATCCTGGCCAACATGGTGAAACCCCATCTCTACTAAAAATACATAAACTAGCTGGGTGTGGTGGTGTGTGCTTGTAGTCCCAAATACTCGGGAGGCTGAGGCAGGAGAATGGGGTGAACCCAGGAGGCGGGGCTTGCAGTGAGCCGAGATCATGCCACTGCACTCCAACCCGGGTGACAGAGCAAGACTCCGTCTCAAAAAAAAAAAAAAAAAAAAAAAGAAAAGAAATTATCCAGTCTGAACAACAAAGAAAAAATCAACTTTAAGATTATATTAAAAGGATGAAAAGACAAGCTACAAACTTGGAGAAAATATTTCCAAGCCATATATCCAACAAAGAGCTAGATCTATAATATTTTCAAAATTTCAAAAAAATCAGTTATAAAAAAATGATCCCCAAATGATCCAATTAGAAAATGGCCAAAAGACATGAAGAGGCATTTCGGTGAAGAAGATATACAGACGGCAAATCCATGAAATGATCCTCAATATCATTCATTAGCTATTAGGGAAATGAAAATTAAAATCACAATGAGGTATTACTCTATACCTATCAGAATGGTTAAAATAAAAAACAATGACACCACCAAATGCTGGGGGTAATGTGGAGGAAGTAAACCATTCATGTTGCTGACAGGAATGTAAAATGGTACAGCCACTCTGGGAGACAGTTGGCAGTTTCTTATATTAAGAGTGCAGCCGGGCACGGTGGCTCACACCTGTAATCCCAGCACTTTGGGAGGCTGAGGCAGGTGGATCACTTGAGATCAGGAGTTTGAAACCAGACTGGCCAACATGGTGAAACCCCATCTCTACTAAAAATACAAAAATTAGCTGGGTGTGGTGGCGCATGCCTGTAGTCCCAGTTATTTGGGAGGCTGAGGCAGGAGAATTACTTCAACCTAGGAGGCGGAGGTTGCAGTGAGCTGAGATTGCGCCACTGCCCTCCAGCCTGGTGACAGAGCGAGATTCTGTCTCCAAAAAAAAAAAAAAAAAAAAAGAGTGCAACTACCATACAACCCAGCTACTCCTGGCCATTTGTCCCAGAGAAGTAAAAACTATATTCCACAAAAACCTGTACACAAATGTTTATAGCCACTTTATTTGTAATAGCCAAAAACTGGGAACACCTTGAATATCTTATGCCTTTGTTACCACTCAGCAATAAATGAGAATAAACTATTTACGCATGCAACAACCTGGATGAATTTTCAGAGACTTATGCTAAGTGAATAAAGCCAATCCCACAGGGTTACATACTATATGATTTCATTTGTACATATTTGGAACAGCAAAATTACAGAAATGGAGAATAGATTAGTGGTTGCCAGGAGTTAAGGACTCAGTGGGGATGGGGATGGGGATGGGAGGGAAGTGGTTATGGCTGTAGAGCAACATGAAGGATTCTGTGATGGCAGAAATGTTCTATATCTTGACTGTACTCATGTCAATGTCCTGGTTTTGATGTTGTAATATAGCTTGGTAATATGCTACCATTGGAGGAAATTGGGTAAATGTTATACAGGACCTCTCTGTACTATTTTTTACAACCTCATGTGAATCTACAATTATATCAAAGAGTTAAAATTTAAAAATAGTTATATATCCTTTGCCTAGGTAAGTTCACTCCCAAAATTTCACCCTGTTGGCCGGGCATGGTGGCTCACGCCTGTAATCCCAGCACTCTGGGAGGCTGAGGCAGGTGGATCACCTGAGGTCAGAAGTTCAAGACCAGCCTGATCACTATGGTGAAACCCCGTCTCTACTGAAAAAAAGTAGCCAGGAGTGGTGGTGCATGCCTGTAATCCCAGTTACTTGGGAGGCTGAGGCACGAGAATCGCTTGAACCCGGGAGGTGGAGGTTGCAGTGAGCTGAGATCGTGCCATTGCACTCCAGCCTGAGCAACAAGAGTGAAACTCCATTTCAAAAAAAAAAAGAAATTATCAGAGATTTGCACCAAGATCCCAAATCCTAAATATTTAACAGGGGAAGGTTAAATTATGACACTCCCATGTGTTTAAATGCTATATAGTCCTCAGAAAGAATCATATTCCAGAGTATTCATTTTACTGTTTTTATCCTTATTTATTTATTTATTTATTTATTTATTTATTTGAGACAGAGTCTTGCCCTGTCACCCAGGCTGGAGTGCAGTGGCATATCTCGGCCCACTGCAACCTCTGCCTTCCAGGTTCTAGCGATTCTCCTGCCTCAGCCTCCTGAGTAGCTGGGACTAGAGGAGCGCGCCACCATGCCCGGCTAATTTTTGTATTTTTAATAGAGACGGGGTTTCCCATGTTGGCCAGGCTGGTCTTGAACTCCTGGCCTCAGCTGATCCACCCACCCCAGCCTCCCAAAATGCTGGGATTACAAGCATGAGCCACTGTACCCGGCCATTCTTTTAAATGTTTATATATGCTATATGGCCTTTTTGTATGTATACCTAACTTTACAGTAGATAAAAAAAGCCAAAATTTTGAAGTCTTTTTATAATATGCTAAGATGTACACAATGTAGATGGAAAAGGTACCATATTCAATTCTTTGCAATGTGGTCATAAGTTTTTTTTTTTTTTGAAGCAATTTGTAAACTATGAAGTACTAAAGGAGATTTACAAACAGTGATGAATCTGGTGGCAGTAAAGTTTCCATATTTCTTAATCATTCTGCTGGTATTTTCCAGAATTCTACAGTGAACTTTCATAATCATGAAAAATGAAATGAGCTTTTGAGATCAAGAAGAATTACAAATGTTACTTAAATGAGCAGTGGTTTGAAGGGGGTGCTTAAAGGTGGCAAGGCTAAAGGGTTATGAGGAACCACATGGCTAAATTACTTAGCCTTTCCTTAATACCATCTTATGTTTCTAATGTTTGTGGAATTCTCCACATAGTAGTATTTTGCCCATTGTTCTCCCAAATCCGGAACATGCTTGACATTTGCTCCCCACCCCACATATCAGGCCAAGTGTCAGAAAATTCCACTCATGTAATTCCTCACAGCTGTTAGCATTTCTTAACCAGTGTGTGGATTTAGCTGGATACTTTTATGCCCAGGAACCTTTATAGAATGGAAAGGTGAAGGAGTACAGGGGCAGACACCCACTGCCTGGGGTGTAGGTTTTTTCATCGCATTACCCAAACACCCACACCCCACAAAGCCAGGAGGGCTGGAGAAGCCCATCGGTGGCTCTGAAATTGGTCATCACACAGTGGGTAAAGCCAAACTCATGGCATCCTCAGTGGGGGGAGATCTGGGGGCTAGAAGATCAAAACCAAGACTGATTGATTGGATGGCATTCCCTCAAGAGCCATGAACTACTAATGAAAATCTTGTCTAAGTGCGTCCTGTGCCCACTGTGTGCCAGGCATCATGTTGAGCACTAGAATGCACATTAAATCACACAATCCCTACTATAACCCTAGGAGATGGCTCTTAGGAGCCATCCATCCATCCACTATGTAGTATATTGAGTAGCTCCTACGGGCTTGGCCCTATTCAAAGCATGTTATTAAATTAGTGAATAAAACAGACCCAAATCCTTGCCCTGGTGCAGCTTGTTTTCTTTCTCTTTTCTTTTTCTTTTTTTTTTTGAGATGGAATTTTGCTCTTGTTGCCCAGACTGGAGTGCAATGGTGTGATCTCGGCTCACTGCAACCTCTGCCTCCTGGGTTCAACTGATTCTCCCACCTCAGCCTCCCAAGTAGCTGGGATTACAGGCCTGTACCATCACGCCCGACTAATTTTGTATTTGTAGTAGAGACGGAGTTTCCCCATGTTGGTCAGGCTAGTCTTGAACTCCCGACCTCAGGTGATCCACCCACCTTGGCTTCCCAAAGTGCTGGGATTACAGGCATGAGCCACTGAGCCCGACACAGCTTGTTTTCATTTGGATTAATTTACAGATGAGAAACTAAGAAACAAAGAGGTCAATTAATTTGCAGTAACAAGCAAATGGCAGTGCCTGGATTTGACCCTAGATAGCTCAATTTTAGAGGCTGAGGACTCAGTCACTATCATAGGAGTATTTCCAGATGCAGCAATATAAGCATTAATGCTAAGATGGGGTGGTACTGGCTACTAATGTCGTTTATGCTAATTTGTGTTGCCAAATGAGAATTACACCTGATAGCTGTTTGTATGTTTTATAGGTCATAAAGTACATATGTATATAAATATGTTAGCTCATAGATATATTTATGTCTGGTCAGCTTAATTCATTCAGTATTTATTGAACACCTGCTACATGTCAGGAACATGGTCTCCATGCTCAGGAAGTTCACAGATAAGTGGAAAAGGCATCAGTCAGTAATTATTACATAGTTGTAAAATGCGCCAATAGTGGTCAGCTCAAGGTGCCAAGGAGGAACAGGGAAGCACACAGACTCAGCCCTGCTAGGTCTGAAGCTCAGGGATGTGGTGTCTTCATTTTATAGGTAAATCAAGGGTGTCCGTGAGACTCAGTGTCCTGAGTGGTCACATTGCTAGGATCTAGAGGAATCATGGCTGGAAACAAGATATCTGACTGTTGGTTTAGTGTGGTCACCATCTCCCCAGAGATGCAATGTCTGGAGTGTCCATTTCAGGCCCAGATCAGCTTCTACACAAATGGAAGAGCCAGAAGGCAGATCACATCTAGCTCTTTGTTTTTTTCACCTTTCGGGTTCTAGCTGGAGTTGGGGACAAGGCCAGTAGGCTTTGTTATTCATACCACCTGCACTCCAGTGGAGTCCTGGGTGGAGAATTCTCCTAAGGTATGGAAAGGACAAATAGTCTCCGAGCACCTCTGCCTTGAAGGAGAGTGAGAAGTAGAGGATACAGATTCCAAATCAGAAAAACAAGTGCCCTTCTCAAGACAGTGATTACATTACCTCTGGAGGGAAAGAGGAATACGAAATGGAGGGTGGTGGAGGAAACTTCTATGTGATCTACAGACCTAAAGCAAATACTGTTTAATGTTGTGATCTGACAAAGCAGGATAATGGGTACAAAAACATTTGTTATATTCTTCTGTATGTATACCTTTGTGTTTGTTCGAAATATTCCATTAAAAACACAAAGCATACCATGAGTGAAGCATAAAATTTGATTGATCCCAACCCCCAGTAAGCACTTTACTGATTTTCAATAACCTTGACCTTTCCTGAAGAGGTACATTGTTAATCTAAGGTCAAGTTCAAATGTCACTTCCTCCATGCAGACATCTCTGATTCTCCCTCTTGGCTGAAAGAATGTACCTAGGAATTCCTGCCATACAGATTAGTGCTTCTTTCTTGGCAGATCCAGATCACAGCTCTCCTGTTCATTGTCTTGTTTAACTCTGTGCACCTGGCAACCCACGGCCCTGGACCTTGCAGTTAGATGGGAGAGCCCTCTCCCTTCCCTGAGAGCCACTCCTATATCCGGGCTACAGAAGGTGCTTGTGCCATCTCAGGAGTTTATGCTGTCCTTAAAACTTTGTGGATCTTGAGTCTGAATAAACAGGGCATTCTAGGGCAAAGCTCTTCTTGAAGGGACTTAGTAACAAGCAGTTAAAGAATTCCTATTTTATGTCCTGTGAAAACTTGGCTCTTGTACTTGAGGCTTTAGATGAATCAATCAAGGTGGAAGTAACCTGGGTAGTGTTAATACTTCCCCAACATGGGCAGATTACATAAAAATTTCCTAAAAGACAACTGTTTCAGAAACAGTACTTTTCCACTATCATTATCTGAAATGTCATTATTTGCCAAAGGAAGGAAAAACAGTAAATTCCTTCCCTATTCACTCATCTTCAGAGGATACAGTAAAAGTTTCCAAGGACAATGTAGACAGACTACCTCCCCCGGTGCATCTCCCAGTGTGGAACTTGTCACGGACATCACTCCTGCTTGTCTTGGGATCCATTCCTTGCAAGCGAGTCTAGGGCCTCCCTGGGATCATACACACTCCCCATTCCTCTCATGAAACATTATCCTCTCTGGGAAGAAAGCCGACCAATTAAAGAACATGATTTTACTTGTTTAATAGAGCAAGTAGCCTTTCTTTAGTGTTTGGCTAGGTTATCTCAGAACAACCTGTTTTTAAAGAAACAGAGCATTAAAAAACAATGGAAGCCCTTAGTATACACTTTTTCCTTCTCATTTGCTGCCTTCTTTAAACTATGTGTGTAGTGAATTTCTCAGGGTTCCTGAAGGTGTGGAACATTCTGGTTTCTTACTTATTATAAAATGTTTTAAGCATACAGTAAACTTTAGAGAATGTAATCAATAACCTTTGTACCTATCACTCAATTTTGTCAAAACCATTTATCCATATTTGCTATATAGTCAAGATAATATTAATTGCTGTAACAAAAGTCCATACATCTCAGTGCCGCAACACAAGAGAAGTTCATTTCTTATTCGTAGAATGTCCATGTACCTGGTCTGGCAGCTTTCCACCAAACAGTCACTCAGGGATCCAGGCGGCATTCCTTTTGTGCGTCTGCCCATCTTCAACATGTTATCTCCAACTTACCGTGACTAAGAGGGCTAATTAGCCAGGAAGAAACTCCCAGCACCAATTCTATACTAAGGTAGATGAGAAAAATTCATCGTTAGCTAGTTAGCTACTAACTAGCTACATTTCAGGGTTTTTTTGGAAAAAGAGGTTTTTTTACCCCACAACTCTTCTAAGGCAGCCCATTCGCTGTGTAGCAGCCTGGCATCTTACAGAGTTCTTCCTTTGGTCTAATCTAAGTTAGAGATCTATTTCTTCGTGTTTGCTCTTGAAATGATGCAAGAGTTTCCAATATTGATAAAACTCTTGGCCAGGCATGGTGGCTCACACCTGTAATCCCAGCACTTTGGGAGGCCGAGGTGGGTGGATCACCTGAGGTCAGGAGTTCAACACCAGTCTGGCCAACATGGCAAAACCCTGTCTTCACTAAAAATACAAAAATTAGCTGAGTGTGGTGGTACACACCTGTAATCTCAGCTACTCGGGAGGCTGAGACAGGAGAATCACTTGAACCCTGGAGACAGAGGTTGCAGTGAGCCAGGATCACACTAATGCACTCCAGCCTGGGCAGCAAAGCGAGACTCCATCTCAAAAAACACAACAAAACAAAACAAAACAAAAAACCCACAACTCTTTGCATACTTGAAGGCCCTTTCTTCTCTCATTGGTTTTCACCTTTAAAATTAAATACTTACAGCTCAATATTTCCTTGTAGATATGAATTTCCAACTCTTTTAAAATAATTTCCCAAGATGTATTCCTCATGTGGGATTTAACTAAATGTTAAATATAAAATGGCCAAATATGTATAAGAAATACAGTGTTAAACAAAGTCAAACTGGTCTTTTTTCTCAGGACACTTCAGCACCCTTAATACACTAACATGCTTTGTGAGTTTCTGGAAGTCATTTCTGCAGTGTTTCCCAATTTTTTTTTCAATCACAATACATTTTCTTTACTTACTTTAAAAGACAGCAATGTTCCACATTTCAATAATATTTGAAAAAGTTTCAAAACCCTCTAATAACCATTAAATTAAAATAAATTTATTGAACATTAATAATGACCACAAAATACTATGAAATCATTACTGATGCTTTTGCATTAACAATATTTGGAGCATAGGTGGAGAAAATATGGAACAGAATAGGGACATTTGAAACTATATTTTGGCCGGGCATGGTGGCTCACACCCGTAATAGCACTTTGGGAGGCTGGGGTGGGCAGATTGCCTGAGCTTAGGAGTTCGAGACCAGCCTGGGCAACGTGGTGAAACCCCATCTCTACTAAAGATAAAAAAAAATTAGCTGGGTGTGGTGGTATGTGCCTGTAATCCGAGTTACTTGGGAGGCTGAGGCACGAGAATCACTTGAACCCAGGAGGCGGAGGTTGCTGTGAGCCAAGATTGTGCCACTGCACTTCAGCCTGGGTGACAGAGTGAGATTCTGTCAAAAACAAAAAACAAAAACAATGATATTTTATCCAGACTTTATCTTTTTGTTAAATCTTGTGCACTCTAGAAGATGTATTCAAGATGGTTGTAAAGATATTCAGCTAAAGTCATACTTCAAAGATGTTAAAAAGCCCTCCACCAATGATATGGCATTGCAAATCCTTCCATCCCATCCGTTTACAAAATTAAAATAAATAATAACCCAACGAGCTTTTCTCAGAAAAAGATTCAGTTAAAAAAAGAGAACATTGTCAGAGAATTAGTAATAGTGACCAGAATAAGAAATCAGTATAATCAAGAAAGATACATAATTATTCAACAAAATTTGATATGGATAGATCAATATAACTCACTCAAGAAGTGGACAGCGTTGTGAGGGAAGTGGGTAACATGATCCACAGTCCTGTTCATAAATTCATATATAATTTATTTCAATCAAACTGTAAAGTAAAAGCACTATTAACATTATAACATTTTACAGTAATGTAAAAAGCAAATCACTGTTGGTACTTTATGATCAGAGTACACAGTACAGACAAAATAGGCACCTACATTGTAATTTTTTTAAATAAATGAAAGCACATTAACAAAAAAGGAAGATAAGCAGCACCTAAAGCCTTTGACATTTGTAACTAAATGCCTGTATCCCAATGGTCTAGCTGGAGAAGTTTCACTAAGGAGGCACAAAAAAGGAGCCGTTTTTGACTTAAAGTTTTCATTCTAGTAGAGATAAGAAGACTTTGTGTGGGCTTACAGTCCTTCACCTGATGGTGAGTAGCATACCAGTCCTTCAAATGTCCTATGCCCCACGGTGCCCCCATACCCACACCACCACTGTTAGTGAGTGCCAGGACTGCTGGCTCCACTGCTGCCATGTTCCTCTGAGCATCTCCTACATATATATATATATTTTTTTTTTCTGAGACGGAGTCTTGCTCTGTCACCCAGGCTGGAGTGCAGTGGCATGATCTCAGCTCACTGCAACCTCCACCTCCCAGGTTCAAGCAATTCTCCTGCCTCAGCCTCCCTAGTAGCTGGGATTACAGGTGCCTGCCACCATGCCCAGCTAATTTTTGTATTTTTAGCTGAGATGGGGTTCATTATGTTGGCCAGGTTGGTTTCCAACTCCTGACCTCAAGTGATCAACCTGCCTCGGCCTCCCAAAGTGCTGGGATTACAGGCGTGAACCACCGTGCCTGGCCCCAAGTATTTTTGATAATAGATTTTTCCTGTAAAGAAGGATTGGTAGAGGGTTCTGGGAAATGCATTTTAAGATGCTATACATTACGTTACGGTTTTCTATTTCTTCATATTTCATTCCTGGTAGGTTGGATGTGTCCAGGAATGTATCCTTTTTTTCTAGGTTTTCCAATTTGTTGGAGTGTAGCTGTTTATAATAGTCTCTAATGATTCTTTGCATTTCCGGGATGTCAGTTGTTATGTCTCCTTTTTCTTTTCAGATTTTATTTATTTGCATCTTCTCTCTTTTTTTCTTAATCTTGCTAAAGATTTGCCAATTTTATCTTTCAAACAAATCAACTTTTCATTATGCTGACCTGTATTTTTTTATAAATAAAATTTATAAATTTATTTATAAATAAAATTATAAATTTATTTATAAATGAAATTATAAATTTATTTATAAATGAAATTATAAATTTATTTATAAATGAAATTATAAATTTATTTATAAATGAAATTATAAATTTATTTATAAATGAAATTATAAATTTATTTATAAATAAAATTATAAATTTATTTATAAATAAAATTTATTTATTTATATTCTGATCTTTCTTTCTACTAATTTTGGGTTTGGCTTTTCTGCTGCTTTGAGGTTCATCACTAGGTTGTTTATGCGAAGTCTTTCTAGTGTTTTAATATAGTCATTTATTGCTATAAATGTGCTTCTTAGTACTGCTTTTGCTGTATCACATAGATTTTGGTATGTTGTATTTCCATTTTCATTTGTTTTAAGAAATTTTTAAATTTCCTTCTTAATTTCTTCATTGACCCATTGGTCACTCAGGAGCATGTTGTTTAATATCCAAATATTTGTGGATTTTGTGAGGTTCTTCCTGTTATCAGTTCCTAGTTTTATTCCATCATGGTCAGAAAAGATGCTTTATATGGTTTTTACTCTTTTGTTGAGAGTTGTTTTATAGCCTAAGACATGGTTTATTCTGGAAAATGTTCCATGTGCTGATGAAAAGAATGTGTATTCTACAGCAGTTGGGTGAAATGTTCTGTAAATGTCAGTTAGGCCTATTTGGTCTAATGTGTAGTTTAACTCCAATGTTTCTTTGTTGATTTTCTGTCTGCGTGATCTGTCCATTACTGAGAGTGGGATGTTGAAGTACCCTACTAGTATTGTATTGCAATCTGTCTCTCCCTTTAGATCAACTAATGTTTGCTTTAAATGCTTGGGAGTTCCAATGTTGGATGGATAGATATTTATATAATTGTTATATCCTCTTGCCAAATTGACCCCTTTATCATTATATAATGAATTATTTGTCTCTTTTTACAGTCTTTGATTTGTAGTCTATTTTATCTGATACAAGTATAGCTACTCCTGCTCTTTTTCAGTTTTCATTTGCATAGAATTTCTTTTCCCACTCCTTTACTTTCCATCTATGTGTGTCTTTATAAGTAAAGCAGGTTTTTGTAGGCAGCATATAGTTGGGTTTTGTTTCTTTATCCATTAAGCCACTCTATGCCTTTTAATTGGAGAACTTAGTCAATTTACACCACAACTACAGTATTATTCTGCATTTGTCCATGTACTTAATTTTATCAGTGGCTTTTATACCTTCAAATGTTTCCTTTTTGCATGTTAGCATTTTTAAATTTCTGACTGAAGAACTTCTTTTAGCATTTCTTATAAGATGAGTCTGGTGAATTCTCTCAGCTTTTGTTTGAAAGACTTTATCTTTCTTTCATATTTAAAAGATAGCTTTGATAGATACAGTATTCTTGGATGGCAGAGTTTTATTTTTCCAACAAGTTGAAAATGTCATTCCACTTCCTCCTGTACTGTATGGTTTCCATTGAGAAATCTGTTGCCAGAAAAAATGTGGCTCCTTTATATTTTATTTGCTTCTTTTCTCTTGCTGCTTTTAGGATTCTCTCCTTGTCCTTTACTTTTGAAAGTTTGATTATTTTATGCCTTGGGGTAGTCTTACTTGGGTTGAATCTGTTTGGTGTTCACTGATCTTCCTGTTCTGATATTTATCTCTTTCTCAAGTTTTGGAGTTTTCTGTTATTTTTTTAAATAAGCTTTGTACCTCTTCCTCTTGCACAACTTCGTCTTGAACACCAATAATTCTTAGATGCTGTCTTTTGTGGTAATTCTGTATCTTGTAGGTGACCTTTATTCCTTTTCATTATTTTCTTTTTTTTCCCTCTGACTGTATTTTCACACTGCCTGTCTTTGGGCTCATTCATTCTTTCCTCTGCTTGATTCATTCTGTTGTTGAGAGCCTTTAATGAGTCTTTTCAGTTCTGCAAATGTATTGCTCAGTTCCATGATTTGTTTGATTCTTTAAATTATTATTTTAATCTCTGTGTTCAATTTCTCTGATAAACTTCCAAATTGCTTCTCTATTATCTTAGAGATCACTGAGTGTCTTTAAAATTGCCATTTTGAATTCTTGGTCAGACGGTTTGTATATTACTATCTCATTAGTAGGGTCAGTTGCAGACTCCTTGCTTTGTCAATTTCAGGAGGCCATGGTTTCCTGTTTGCTGTTGTTTCATGTGGATGTATGTCTGTTTCTTTGCATTGAAGGATTAGTTATTAATTCCAGTCTTCTCTTTCTGGCTTGTTCTGTTTTTTTTTTTTTTGTTAGATGTGTTTGCTTAAAGAGTCTTTGTAACTTACTATTTATTTTCTTTTTCCTCACACTAGAGCACTGCCTCCTTTTTGGCACTAGAGGGTGCCTTGAGCCCAAGCTTTTCTCAATTCTAGTAAAAACCAGAGTGCTGCCCATCTGAATGGGTGAGGTCCCAAATGGGATTCTTAGTAGTGTGGGAAGGCTCACTAGGTGTTTGTGCCCAGAGGACCTGTGGAATGTACCTCCTACAGAGTGATGCTGCTGAACACTCTGATTTGGCATCAGCTTTGGCTGAGTTACAGAGCAGAGTTTCCATGGTGGTGGATGGAAGTCCTGCCTCCCTGCTTTGTTCCTGGCTGTCCTCAGTGATATTTATCTTTTCAGGCGCTCATGATGCTTCCCATGGATTGGGGAAAGGACAGGTCTCCTGCCAGGGAACCCAAGAAGGTGGGGAGGCTAGTTATCCACCTTGATTTTACTTTTTCCAGTGTAGAAACCCTGAGTCAGGCGGAAATTTTCCATGCACTTGGTGCCGGGTAGATTGGAGATAGCGGAATCAAGAATATGGAAGTTCAGTTATCTTAGCACCTCCTCACAGTTTTTTAAATTTCTCCGTGCCCCCAGGAAATATATCCTCCTCATATGTGAGTTCTAAGATATTGCTTGCTTTGTATTTTTTGTTCTCTGTCAGGTGGAGTGAAGGCAGCTTGCTTCTATCTACACTGCTGTTTTGGCCTGTACATTGCTTTAAGTGTTTTTTCTCTCTGAATCTTCCACATTATCAATGACTTTTTTAGATGATGGTCCTGGTATCAAATGTGATGTCAACTGGGTTTTTCAGCTGTGTATAAACTGGCTCCAGTGGCCAACGTGGTATGTTTAGCACACTGATGTTCCTAATAACAACTCTGTGAGACAGTGAGATCTGAGCGAGATGGTGAGACCTGGATGTGTCTACTGAAACTCTAAAAAGAGACTGGATCATGCTCAGGATGGCTTCAGTGGTAGGTACTTCTAATTCCTTCAAAATCTGTAATTCATAAATGGTTAATATTCTTACTGCTATTTACCCACAATTTTTAATGAACCAAAGCATCCTAGTTTTCAGCTGTGAATGTGGTGTATGTGTGTGTTACATTTGACTTGGGTTAGGACTCAGTAGTGCCTATCTGTGTTTTTAGTATAACTAAAACAGCAACATGGTTCTCCTGTTTACATTTTTATATCTCTTGGATTTAGCTTTATCATTTATAAAGTGCTTTTACATACTGGCTTATTTGGCAATTACAAAAATACCATAAGATAGCATTCCTATTTTATAGATAAGGAAGAGGAGATGGCAAAATGTCAATTGACTAGTTAAAGCTCCCTCAACTGCTTTTTTATTTTTAATCAAAGTAACACTGGTACATAATATTTTTAAAAATTCTGTACAGCAATTCCCCTTCTCCATGGTCTCACTTTCTTGGTTTCAGTTACCCATAGTCAACTGCAGTCCAAAAATAAATGGAAAATTCCAGAAAGAAACAACTTTAAATCGCACACCATTCTGAGTAGCATTGAGAGGTGGACAGCGTGCTGGCAGTCCTCACAGCCCTCGCTCGCTCTCGGCGCCTCCTCTGCCTGGGTTCCCACTTTGGCAGCACTTGAGGAGCCCTTCAGCCCACCGCTGCACTGTGGGAGCCCCTTTCTGGGCTGGCCTAGGCTGGAGCCCACTCCCTCAGCTTGCAGGGAGGTGTGGAGGGAGAGGCGCGAGCGGGAACTGGGGCTGCCTGCGGCGCTTGCGGGCCAGCTGGAGTTCCGGGTGGGCGTGGGCTTGGCTGGCCCCGTACTTGGAGCAGCTGCCCGGCCCTGCTGGCCCCGGGCAATGAGGGACTTAGCACCCGGGCCAGCGGCTGCGGAGGGTGTACTGGGTCCCCCAGCAGTGCCAGCCCACTGGTGCTGCACTCAATTTCTCACCAGGCCTTAGCTGCCTTCCTGCAGGGCAGGCCTCGGGACTGCAGCCTGCCATGCCTGAGCCTTCCCCCGCCTCCTTGGGTTCCTGTGCAGCCCGAGCCTCCCCGACTAGCACCGCCCCCTGCTCCACGGCGCCCAGTCCCACCGACTGCCCAATGGCTGAGAAGTGCGAGCGCATGCCGCAGGACTAGCAGGCAGCTCCACCTGCGGCCTGATGCTGGATCCACTGGGTGAGGCCAGCTGGGCTGCTGAGTCTGTTGGGGAGGTGGAGAGTCTTTATGTCTAGCTCAGGGATTGTAAACATACCAATCAGCACTCTGTATCTAGTTCAAGGTTTGTAAACACACCAATCAGCACCCTGTGTCTAGCTCAGGGTTTGTAAGTGCACCAATGGACACTCTGTATCTAGCTGCTCTGGTGGGGCCTTGGAGAACCTTTATGTGTAGTTCAGGGATTGTAAATACACCAATCAGCACCCTGTGTCTAGCTCAGGGTTTGTGAATGCACCAATCGACACTCTGTATCTAGCTATTCTGGTGGGGCCTTGGAGAACCTTTGTGTTGACACTCTGTATCTAGCTAATCTGGTGGGGAGGTGGAGAACCTTTGTGTCTAGCTCAGGGATTGTAAACGTACCCTGTCAAAACAGACCACTCGGCTCTACCAATCAGCAGGATGTGGGTAGGGCCAGATAAGAGCTTAAAAGCAGGCTGCCTGAGCCAGCAGTGGCAACCCGCTCGGGTCCCCTTCCACACTGTGGAAGCTTTGTTCTTTCGCTCTTTGCAATAAATCTTGCTACTGCTCATTCTTTGGGTCCACACTGCTTTTATGAGCTGTAACACTCACCGCGAAGATCTGCAGCTTCACTCCTGAAGCCAGCGAGACCACGAGACCACTGGGAGGAAGAAACAACTCCAGACGCGCTGCCTTAAGAGCTGTAACACTCACCGCAAAGGTCTGCAGCTTCACTCCTGGGCCAGCGAGACCACGAACCCACCAGAAGGAAGAAACTCCGAACGCATCTGAACATCAGAAGGAACAAACTCCAGACGCGCCACCTTAAGAGCTGTAACACTCACCGCGAGGGTCCGCGGCTTCATTCTTGAAGTCAGTGAGACCAAGAACCCACCAATTCCGGACACAGCATGATGTAATCTCATACTGTCCAGCTCCATCCTACCTGGGCCATGAATCATCCCTTCATCCAGTGTATTCATGCTGTATATGCTGTCTGCCTACTAGTCACTTAGTAGCTGTTTCAGCTATTAGATGAAAAAACATAATACAAGCATACCTCATTCTATGGTGCTTCACTTTATTGCAATTTATATATATTGCCTTTTTTTGTTTTTTAACAAATTGAAAGTTTGTGGTAACACTACATTGAACAAGTCTGTTGGGTTCATTTTTCCAACAGCATATGCTCACTTCATGTCTCTGTGGGAAGTTTTGATAATTCTCCCAATATTTCAAACATTTTCACTATTATTATATCCATTATGATGATTTGTGGTCAGGGATCTTTTATCTTCCTAATGTAATTATTTGGGGCACCACAAACATGCCCATATAAGATGACAATCAATAAACATTGTGTATGTATGTTCTGACTGCTCCATCCACTGCCCACTCTTCATCTCTCTCCCTCTCCTTAAAGCCTCCCTATTACCTGAAACCCAGTAGTATTGAAATTAGGCCAATTAATAATCCTACAATAGTCTCAAAATGTTCAAGTGAAAAGAGGAGTCACACATCTCTCACTTTAAATCAAAAGCTAGAAATGATTAAGCTTAGTGAGGAAGGCATGTAAAAAGCTGAGACAGCCAAAAGTTAGGCCTCTTGCACCAAATAGCCAAGTTGTAAATGCAAAAGAAAAGTTCTTCAAAGAAATTGGAAGTGCTACTCTAGTGAATACACAAATGATAAGAAAGTGAAATAGACTTATTGCTGATATGGAGAAAGTTTTAGTGGTCTGGATAGAAGATCAAACAGCTATAACATTGCCTTGGCCAAAATTGAATCCAGAGCAAGGCCGTAACTCTCTTCGATTCTATGAAAGCTGAGAGGTAAGGAAGCTGTACAATAAAAGTTGGAAGTGAGAAGAGGTTGGTTCATGAGGTTTATGGAAAGAAGCCATCTCTGTAACATAACGGTGCAAGGTGAAACATCAGGTGCTGATGGAGAAGCTGCAGCAAGTTATCCAGACTATCTAGCTAAGATGATTGATGAAAGTGGCTACACCAAACCACAGATTTTCAATATAGATGAAACAGGCTTCTATTGGAAGAAGACAACATCTAGGACTTTCATAGCAAGAGAGAAATCAATGCCTGGGTTCATTGCTTCAAAGGACAGGCTGACTCTCTTGTTAGGGGTTAATGCAGCTGGAGACATTAAGTTGGAACTAATGCTAATTTACCATTCTAAAACCCTAGGGCCCTTAAGAATTGTGCAAAATCTACTCTACCCGTGCTCTATAAATGGAACAACAAAGCCTGGATGACAGCCCATCTGTAGACAGAATGATTTACTGAATATTTTAAGCCTACTGTGGAGACCTACTGCTTAGCAAAAAAGATTCCTTTCAAAATATTACTACTCATTGACAATGCACCTGGTCACCTAAGCGCTCTGATGGAGATGTACAAGGAGATTAATGTGTTTTTTTTTTTTTTTTTAATGGTTGCTAACACAACATTGTTCTGAAGCCCATGGATCAAGGAGTAATTTCGACTTCCAAGTCTTATTATTTACAAAATGCATTTTTTAAGGCTATAGCTGTCATAGATAGTGACTTCTCTGATTGAGCTGGGCAAAGTAAATTGAAAGCCTTCTGGGAAGGATTCACCATTCTAGATACCATGAAGAACATTTGTAATTCATGAGAGGAAGTCAAATTATTAACAGGTGTTTGGCATAAGTTGATTCCAACTCTCATGGATGACTTTGAAGGTTCAGGACTTCAGTGGAGGAAGTAATTACAGATGTGGTAGGAGTATAAGAGAACTGGAATTAGAAGTGGAGCCTGAAGATGTAACTGAATTGCTGCAATCTCATTATAAAACTTGAAAAAATGAGGAGTTCCTTCTTATGGATAAGCAAAGAAAGTGGTTTCTTGAGATGGAAACTACTCCTGTGGAGATGCTGTGAACATTTTTGAAATGACAACAAAAGATTTAGAGTATTATATAAGTTTAGTTGATAAAATAGTGGCAGGATTTGAGAAGATTAACTCAAATTCTACTGTGGGTAAAATGCTATCAAACAGCATCACATGACACAAAGAAGTCTTTTATGAAAGGAAGAGTCAATCAATGGGGCAAACTTCATTGCTGTTTTAAGAAATTGCTCACAATCACCCCAAACTTTAGCAACCACCATCCTGAGCAGCCATCAACATAAGGAAAGATCCTCTATGAGCAAAAAGATTATAACTTGCTGTATGCTCAGATGATCATTAGCATTTTTAAAAAATAAAATACTTTTCAAGTAAGGTACGTACATTGTTTCTTTAGATGTAATGCTATTGCACACTTAATAGACTACAATAGAGTATAAATCTAACTTTTGTATGTACTAGGAAACCAAAATTTGTGTGACTCATTTTATTGTAATTTTTACTTCATTACAGTGGCCTGGAACCAAATTCATAATATCTCTGAGGTATGCCAATATATATAGGGCTTGGTACTATCCATGGTTCTGGGTGTCCACTGAAGGTCTTGGAACATACCCTCTATGGATAAAGGGGACAACTGTACTACAAGATATAAAATGAAAAAGAGCAGTCCCCTGCCTCATCCCTGATTCATACTACCAAAAAGTGTAGTACTCTTACTTTCTAATGGAAACAATTTTATATCCCTGCCTACAGCACCCACACCCATCCACCCACACTTGTATTCCTTACATTGTTATATAACAATTTGTGATGAAATCATTTATCACTGTTATGATTATATAAATATTGTTCACAGTTGAGCCATTTCTAACTATGATCACAATTCTCTTTTTGAACATGTTTTAATTTTTTCCAAGAAGGTTGTTTTATGTGCCCATTATTAGTTTATTCCTAAACTTTCAGGCAGAATTATAAAATTCCTCTTAAGACAAACTATATTTATAAATTCCATTTTTTCTCTTGGATATGTTTCACTTTAAGCTCTTCATCCTCCTGCTCTGAGCTAGATTGATTGTTCTTTTAATTGATTGCAAGTTCTGATTATGACACTTCCCTTTACCTCTTTACTGTGTTCCAGTTGTTATTTCTTCTTCTTTCTGATTCTGTGTTTACCTGGAGCACATCCTTTCATGTCCTCCAAAGAAAAGGGGCATGGGAGAGAAATTGTTTTGTATTCTTGAATGTCTTAAGTGTCTTATTCTGCCCTTACACTTGATCAATATTTGTCTGGGTATTGAATTATAGTTTGAAAGTCATTCTCACCCGATTTTGAAAACATTACTATCTTTTAGTTTGTGTTTGTTTTTGAAAAATCTAATGTCATTCTAATTCTTCATTCCTTATATATTATCTTTTTCTCAAAGAATTTCATATCTTCATTTTATCCCTACTGTTACTGAGGTGGGTATTTCCCATTCATTATGCTGGGTCCTCCAGAGCTCTTTCAGTCCAAAGATTTATGTGCTTTAGTTCTGGGAATTTTCATATAAGACTCCTTTAAAGGAGGCCTGCCTGCCTCTGTAGGCTCCACCTCTGGGGGCAGGGCACAGACAAACAAAAAGACAGCAGTAACCTCTGCAGACTTAAATGTCCCTGTCTGACAGCTTTGAAGAGAGTAGTAGTTCTCCCAGCATGCAGCTGGAGATCTGAGAATGGGTAGACTGCCTCCTCAAGTGGGTCCCTGACCCCCAAGCAGCCTAACTGGGAGGCACCCCCCAGTAGGGGCAGACTGACACCTCACACGGCCGGGTACTCCTCTGAGACAAAACTTCCAGAGGAACGATCAGGCAGCAGCATTTGCGGGTCACCAATATCTGCTGTTCTACAGCCACCGCTGTTCGGCAGCCACTGCTGCTGATACCCAGGCAAACAGGGTCTGGAGTGGACCTCTAGCAAACTCCAACAGACCTGCAGCTGAGGGTCCTGTCTGTTAGAAGGAAAACTAACAAACAGAAAGGACTCCACACCAAAAACCCGTCTGTACATCACCATCATCAAAGACCAAAAGTAGATAAAACTCACAAAGATGGGGAAAAAACAGAGCAGAAAAACTGGAAACTATAAAAAGCAGAGCGCCTCTCCTCCTCCAAAGGAATGCAGCTCCTCACCAGCAATGGAACAAAGCTGGACAGAGGATGACTTTGATGAGTTGAGAGAAGAAGGCTTCACACAAACTACTCCTAGCTACAGGAGGAAATTCAAACCAATGGCAAAGAAGTTAAAAACTTTGAAAAAAAATTAGACGAACGGATAACTAGAATAATCAATGCAGAGAAGTCCTTAAAGGACCTGATGGAGCTGAAAGCCAAGGCTCAAGAACTATGTGAAGAATGCAGAAGCCTCAGGAGCCAATGCGATCAACTGGAAGAAAGGGTATCAGTGATGAAAGACGAAATGAATGAAATGAAGCAAGAAGGGAAGTTTAGAGAAAAAAGAATAAAAAGAAACGAACAAAGACTCCAAGGAATATGGGACTATGTGAAAAGACCAAATCTATGTCTGATTGGTGTACCTCAAAGTGACAGGGAGAATGGAACCAGGTTGGAAAACACTCTGCAGGTTATTATCCAGGAGAACTTCCCCAATCTAGCAATGCAGGCCAACATTCAGATTCAGGAAATACAGAGAATGCCACAAAGATACTCCTCGAGAAGAGCAACTCCAAGACATAATTGTCAGATTCACCAAAGTTGAAATGAAGGAAAAAATGTTAAGGGCAGCCAGAGAGAAAGGTCGGGTTACCCACAAAGGGAAGCCCATCAGACTAACAGCGGATCTCTCAGCAGAAACTCTACAAGTCAGAAGAGAGTGGGGGCCAATATTCAACATTCTTAAAGAAAAGAATTTTCAACCCAGAATTTCATGTCCAGCCAAATTAAGCTTCATAAGTGAAGGAGAAATAAAATACTTTACAGACAAGCAAATGCTGAGAGATTTTGTCACCACCAGGCCTGCCCTAAAAGAGGTCCTGAAGGAAGCCCTAAACATGGAAAGGAACAAGCAGTATCAGCCACTGCAAAAACATGCCAAATAGTAAAGACCATCAAGGCTAGGAAGAAACTGCATCAACTAACGAGCAAAATCACCAGCTAACATCATAATGACAGGACCAAATTCACACATAACAGTATTAACTTTAAATGTAAATGGGCTAAATACTCCAATTAAAAGACACAGACTGGCAAATTGGATAAAGGATCAAGACCCATCAGTGTGCTGTATTCAGGAAACCCATCTCACATGCAGAGACACAAATAGGTTCAAAATAAAGGGATGGAGGAAGATCTACCAAGCAAATGGAAAACAAAAAAAGGCAGATGTTGCAATCCTAGTCTCTGATAAAACAGACTTTAAACCAACAAAGATCAAAAGAGACAAAGGCCATTACATAATGGTAAAGGGATCAATTCAACAAGAAGAGCTAACTATCCTAAATATATATGCACCCAATACAGGAGCACCCAGATTCATAAAGCAAGTCCTTAGTGACCTACAAAGAGACTTAGACTTCCACACAATAATAACGGGAGACTTTAACACCCCACTGTCAACATTAGACAGATCAACGAGACAGAAAGTTAACAAGGATACCCAGGAATTGAACTCAGCTCTGCACCAAGCGTACCTAATAGACATCTACAGAACTCTCCACCCCAAATCAACAGAATATACATTCTTTTCAGCACCACACCACACCTATTCCAAAACTGACCACATAGTTGGAAGTAAAGCACTCCTCAGCAAATGTAAAAGAACAGAAATTGTAACAAACTGTCTCTCAGACCACAGTGCAATCAAATTAGAACTCAGGATTAAGAAACTCACTCAAAACAGCTCAACTACATGGAAACTGAACAACCTGCTCCTGAGTGACTACTGGGTACATAACAAAATGAAGGCAGAAATAAAGATGTTCTTTGAAACCAACGAGAACAAAGACACAACACACCAGAATCTCTGGGACACATTCAAAGCAGTGTGTAGAGGGAAATTTATAGCACTAAATTCCCACAAGAGAAAGCAGGAAAGATCCAAAATTGACACCCTAACATCACAATTAAAAGAACTAGAAAAGCAAGAACAAACACATTCAAAAGCTAGCAGAAGGCAAGAAATAACTAAAATCAGAGCTGAACTGAAGGAAATAGAGACACAAAAAGCCCTTCAAAAAATTAATGAATCCAGGAGCTGGTGTTTTGAAAACATCAACAAAATTCATAGACCGCTAGCAAGACTAATAAGAGAGAAGAATCAAATAGATGCAATAAAAAATGATAAAGGGGATATCACCACCGATCCCACAGAAATACAAACTACCATCAAAGAATACTGCAAAACCTCTATGCAAATAAACTAGAAAATCTAGAAGAAATGGATAAATTCCTCAACACATACACCCTCCCAAGACTAAACCAGGAAGAAGTTGAATCTCTGAATAGACTAATAACAGGCTCTGAAATTGTGGCAATAATCAATAGCTTACCAACCAAAAAAGCCCAGGACCAGATAGATTCACAGCTGAATTCTACCAGAGGTACAAGGAGGAGCTGGTACCATTCCTTCTGAAACTATTTCAATCAATAGAAAAAGAGGGAACCCTCCCTAACTCATTTTATGAGGCCAGCATCATCCTGATACCAAAGCCTGGCAGAGACACAACCAAAAAAGAGAATTTTAGACCAATATCCTTGATGAACATTGATGCAAAAATCCTCAATAAAATACTGGCGAACCGAATCCAGCAGCACATCAAAAAGCTTGTCCACCATGATCAAGTGGGCTTCATCCCTGGGATGCAAGGCTGGTTCAACATATGCAAATCAATAAACATAATCCGGCATATAAACAGAACCAAAGACAAAAACCACATGATTATCTCAATAGATGCAGAAAAGGCCTTTGACAAAATTCAACAACGCTTCATGCTAAAAACTCTTAATAAACTAGGTATTGATGGGACATATCTCAAAATAATAAGAGCTATCTATGACAAACCCACAGCCAATATCATACCGAATGGGCAAAAACTGGAAGCATTCCCTTTGAAAACGGGCACAAGACAGGGATGCCCTCTCTCACCACTCCTATTCAACATAGTGTTGGAAGTTCTGGCCAGGGCAATCAGGCAGGAGAAGGAAATAAAGGGTATTCAATTAGGAAAAGAGGAAGTCAAATTGTCCGTGTTTGCAGATGACATGATTGTATATCTAGAAAACCCCATTGTCTCAGCCCAAAATCTCCATAAGCTGATAAGCAACTTCAGCAAAGTCTCAGATACAAAATCAATGTACAAAAATCACAAGCATTCTTATACACCAATAACAGACAGAGAGCCAAATCATGAGTGAACTCCCATTCACAATTGCTTCAAAGAGAATAAAATACCTAGGAATCCAACTTACAAGGGACATGAAGGACCTCTTCAAGGAGAACTACAAACCACTGCTCAGTGAAATAAAAGAGGATACAAACAAATGGAAGAACATTCCATGCTCAAGGGTAGGAAGAATCAATATCGTGAAAATGGCCATACTGCCCAAGGTAATTTATAGATTCAATGCCATCCCCATCAAACTACCAATGACTTTCTTCACAGAATTGGATAAAACTACTTTAAAGTTCATATGGAACCAAAAAAGATCCCGCATCACCAAGTCAATCCTAAGCCAAAAGAACAAAGCTGGAGGCATCAAGCTACCTGACTTCAAACTATACTACAAGGCTACAGTAACCAAAACAGCATGGTACTGGTACCAAAACAGATAGATCAATGGAACAGAACAGAGCCCTCAGAAATAATGCCACATATCTACAACCATCTGATCTTTGACAAACCTGACAAAAACAAGAAATGGGGAAAGGATTCCCTATTTGATAAATGATGCTGGGAAAACTGGCTAGCCATATGTAGAAAACTGAAACTGGATCCCTTCCTTACACCTTATACAAAAATGAATTCAAGATGGATTAAAGACTTACATGTTAGACCTAAAACCATAAAAACCCTAGAAGAAAACCTAGGCAATACCATTCAGGACATAGGCATGGGCAAGGACTTCATGTCTAAAACACCAAAAGCAATGGCAACAAAAGCCAAAATTGACAAATGGGATCTAATTAAACTAAAGAGCTTATGTACAGCAAAAGAAACTACCATCAGAGTGAACAGGCAACCTACAGAATGGGAGAAAATTTTCGCAACCTACTCATCTGACAAAGGGTTAATATCCAGAATCTACAATGAACTCAAACAAATCTACAAAAAAAAAACCAAACAACCCCATCAAAAAGTGGGCGAAGGATATGAACAGACACTTCTCAAAAGAAGACATTTATGCAGCCAAAAAACACATGAAAAAATGCTCACCATCACTGACCATCAGAGAAATGCAAATCAAAACCACAATGAGATACCATCTCATACCAGTTAGAATGGCGATCATTAAAAAGTCAGGAAACAACAGGTGCTGGAGAGGATGTGGAGAAATAGGAACACTTTTACACTGTTGGTGGGACTGTAAACTAGTTCAACCATTGTGGAAGTCAGTGTGGTGATTCCTCAGGGATCTAGAACTAGAAATACCATTTGACCCAGCCATGCCATTACTGGGTATTTACCCAAAGCATTATAAATCATGCTGCTATAAAGACACATGCACATGTATGTTTATTGTGGCACTATTCACAATAGCAAAGACTTGGAATCAACCCAAATGTCCAACAATGATAGACTGGATTAAGGAAATGTGGCACATATACACCATGGAATACTATACAGCCATAAAAAATGATGAGTTCATATCCTTTTTAGGGACGTGGATGAAACTGGAAACCATCATTCTCACCAAACTATCGCAAGGACAAAAATATGAAATACCGCATGTGTGGGAATTGAACAATAAGAACACCCATAGGTGGGAATTGAACAATAAGAACACATGGACACAGGAAGGGGAACATCACACTCCGGGGACCTTTGTGGGGTGGGGGGAGGAGGGAGGGATAGCATTAGGAGATATACCTAATGCTAAATGACAAGTTACTGGGTGCAGCACAGCAACATGGCACATGTATACATATGTAAAAAACCTGCACATTGTGCATATGTACCCTAAAACTTAAAGTATAAAAAAAAAAAAGACTCCTTTAAAAAGGTCTCTCATTCTGTTTTCTCTGTTCTTGCTTTCTAAACTCCCATCAGATCGATATTACACTGCCTGGATAGTTCTTTAATTTTCTTATCATTTTATTTCAATTTCCACATTTTTCTCTTTTTATTCTATGTGAAGGAATCTCTTCAATTTTCCTCACCTGTCTATTGAACTTTTTAAATGTCCTCTTTGTTCTCCAATTGTTCCTTTTTTATAGGACTCTGTTCTTGTTTCTAAGATTTTTCTCTGATTCTTGGAGATAATAAGTTTTATAATATTGTTCTTCTGTTTTCTACAATGTCACAGCTTCCCACAGATAGCTTCATTTTCTTTGTATCTTCCTTTCTGTTTTATTTTGGAGATTGTCTTTAACTGCCTGCTAACTTTGACTGTTCCTTCTTTCTTAGAAGCAAGGCACTATAAAAGAGGATAGGAAGTTCTGTGCTATGGGTGGGTGATTAGATGGTGGCCTATTATGAGGCTCCAAATGCCTGTAATTATTAGGCTTTTTCTCCTGAGCAGGTCTGTTTTTGAGGAATGTTCTGATTTCAACTCTGGCTGCCATATTCTGAGCAGGGGAATGAGGCTGGAGGGCTCAGGATTCAACACATGGACTTTTACTTAACATATCTGTTTTCTTTCTTTTTTTCCTTTTCTTTCTCTGAGACATGATCTTGCTGTGTCACCCAGGCTGGAATGCAGTTGCATGATCTCAGTTCACTGCAACCTCTGCCTTTTGGGCTCAAGCAATCCTCCCACCGCAGCCTCCTGAGTACTGGTGCACGCCACCACACCCGGCTAATTTTTGTATTTTTAGTAGAGACAGGGTTTCGCCATGTTGCCCAGGCTGGTCTCGAGCTCCTGGCCTCAAGTAATCCCCCTGCCTCGGCCTCCAAAAGTGCTGGGATTATACTTGAGAGCTCCCATGCCCGGCCCATACCTGGTTTCAAAATGCACCTTCCTCCTTAAACTATACTTGGTGCCTGCATGTCTTCTGGCTGAGGGAGCAAATTACAGAATCCTGACAAGGTGGAATGATTGTGGAGGATGGAAACTCAGCTATTACTCACGCAGCCTTTCCTTGAGCCAACCCCACTGCCTTGAGGAACACCACCACCTTTCTAAATGGTGGGCCTTTAACCCAGAAGGAGACTTGAAATGTTCCCAAGTATGAACCCACTGACTTCTTTTGGGTTTTTCCCCAAGAGATACAAGGTTTCAGCTTTCTCTCCTGTTAAGTGCTATGCACTCACTCATCTGCATCTCTTTTCCATTTTCTCAAATTTTCTTGTTACTCCTTCACAATATTTCCAATTCATTTTATCCTTTTCAGTTTATAGGACTTGCCTTTAAACAAACTACTATCCTATCATTTTATTAAGACTTAAGGGGAGAGCATATGTGTTGAAGACACCAGGTATAATAGGCAGTATGGCCCTTATTCTTTTCACACTGCCTCTTTGTCACAAATAATCTTCAATTATACAGTAAATGTTTCTAGATGTGGACCCTCTACACTCCTGTGTGAGAGCTTTACGATTTTGTTTGTGAACTGGTGTTCTGATTTTGTTTATTCAGAAGACAACAATGAGCCAGCTGCTCTGCTGTGCTCTGTGGCCTCCCCAGAGATGAAGATATCATTTCCTTCTCTCAGGGCGCCTCCCCCTCATTACCTAGAGATGGCGATGCTGGATTTTCAGTACTCTGATATTCTGTGCTATTTTAACGTACCAAGAGAGGCAATCTCGTTGGTGTGATTTTGTCATTTCAGTATTTTAGAAAATCCAAAATCTGAATCATTTCCCCAGGAAGTTGGGTGCTACTTTAAGGACCAGATTCTTTCATTTCTAAAGCATTCTGACCACATTCCTCCCCTGTTTAAACCCATCTAAGCTAAGTTATTGTTGTTGTTTGAATTCCGATTTCCCAAATTACTTATAATGCAGAGCATCTCTTTTTGCATTTCTTAGTCACATGTATTTCTGCCAAGCCAATTTAGTCATCAGAAGTCTAAGCTCAAGGGCACACTTAGGCCTGCTCCTGCCGTGTCCTTCCTACTGAGGTGACGATTTTAAGAGGCTAAGGGGATATGCCCACCATGCCTGCATCCCTCTATCTCTGGGTACCCCAGAACCCCAACACCCCAACCCACAGCACCGAGCAGCTTCTAGAGCCCACGTAGGTCTCCTTTGCAGATGTGTCTGGTGAACAAGGGCAGCATATGCACCCCTAGGTGCACGGGGTTTGTGCAGAGACCCAACAATGCATGTCTGGTCCCCTTAAATTTTGTGCCCTAGATGATTGCTTATCTCAACCTGATCCTTTCCCTGGGAGGATGCTCTAGAAAGAACGAAGAGGAGTGGTGAGATTTAGAGGAGAGGGGAGCAAGGAGGGAAGGAAGGGTCCATGCTTAGTTCTCAGACCCTCCTCTCAAGCCAGACCACTTACTGCCTTCACAGCCAGATTCCCCCAGCTCTCTCTACTGTTTTACTGAAGGACCAGAGCCATTCTCCTAAGGGCCTGAGCCCCACATTCATCCCCAGGATACATTTTAGGTTATGTACAATAACTACTCAAGGACAGGTGTTGTCATTTTGCTTTAATGTCACAAGCACTATCATCCAACTAAGCCTTTTCAAGTTCTGATCCTAGTGACCATGTTTTCTTAACCATAGCAACTATTTCTCCTTGTCATTATACACCCACAGCCTGACTGTGGGTGTAGGTGATTACCAGTTGAACAAATTCCCTTGTATAGCCACTCTGGAGAAGAGGGTTTATATCAATAATTTGTCTTCCATGTCAGACCTGTTCTCATTGTGGCATTCCATTATTATGTGAATTTCCTTCACTGAGTGACGGAAGCAATATAGATGAGTTGTCTCTTCATTGCCTCTGGGCTTGTTTCAACACAGACAGCTCCCAGCCAACTGGGTGTGGATCATAAAATTTTATGTCCCCCGTAAAAGAAACACTGGCCCCATTAAGCCATCATGTTCCTATTTCCATGACCTCCCAGTCCTAGGTGACAACTAATCCAGTTTATGTCTCTATGAATTTGACCATTCTGGACATTTCATATAAATGGAATCATGTAATATGTGGCCATTTGTGACTGGATTTTTTCACTTAGCATAATGTTCTTAAGGCTTATCTACTTTGTAACCTGTATCGGTAATTCATTTACTTTTAACTGCCAAATCATATTTCAGTGTGATCCAACAATCATGTTTTGTTTATCCATACATCAGTATGGGTATTGTGTTGTTTCCACTTTTTGGCTGTTATGAATAATGCTGCAGTGAAAATTCATGAACAGGTTTTTGTGTAGACATTTGTCTTCAATTCTCTTGGGTATATGCCTAGGAGTGGAACCGCTGGGCCATTTAATAATTATGCTTAACTAGGTGAGGAAATGTCAAACTATTTTTCAAAGTGGCCACATGATTTTATAGTCTTACCCATGTATGAGGGTTACGGTTTCTCCACTTCCTCACCAATGCTTGTTGTCTATCTTTTTGCTGACAGTAATCCTAGTGTGTGTTGCTGGTATCTCTTTGTGGTTTTGATTTGTGTTCCCTGGATGGATAATGAGGCTGAGCATCATTTCAAGTGCTTGTCAGCCATTTGTGTATCTTCTTTGCAGAAATGCCTAATCAAATTTTTTTCATTTTAAAATTGCATTCTTATTCTTTTCTTACTGAGTTGTAAGGGTTCTTCATTCTGAATAGAAGTCCCTTATTAAATACATGATTTACAAACATTGTCTCCCATTCTATGGGTTGTCTTTTTACTTTTTTGACAAGTGTTCCTTAAAGTACAAAAGTTTTTAATTTTGATGTAGTCCAACTTATCTGTTTTTTCTTTTGTTGCTTCCCTTTTGGTGTCATATCTCATAATCCACTGCCTAATCAAAGGTCAAAAAGATTTATGCCTATGTTTCTTCTAAGAGTTTTATAGTTTTAGCTCTTCAGTTTAGATAAATCATCTATTTTGAGTTAATTTTTATATATTGTATGAGGTAGGGATCCAGTTTCATTCTTTTGCATGTGAATATCCAGTTGCCCCAGTACAATTCAATGGAACAATCTTTTCCCATTGAATTATCTTGGCACCTTTGTAATAAAATCAGTTGACTATAAATTTGAGGGCTTATTTCTGGACTCTCAATTCCATTATCCTAAATGTCTATCCTTATGCTAGTACCACACTGTTTTGATTACAATAGCTTTGTAGTAAGTTTTAAAATCAGGGAGTGTGAGTCTCCCAACTTTGTCCTTCTTTTTCAAGGTTTTGAAAAAACCTTGTTTTGGCTATTCTGGTTTTCTTACATTCCCATACGGATTTTAAGATTAGCTTATCAATTTCTGCAAAAGAAAAAAAAAAGCCAGGTGAAATTTTAATAGAGATTGTATTGAATATGCAGATCAGGTTAGGGAGTATTACCATCTTAACAATATTAAGTCTCCAGATTCATGAATGTGGGATGTTTTTCCATTCATTTAGATCTTCTTTAATTTCCTTTGTTTTTGTTTTTGTTTTTGTTTTGAGACAGGGTCAGGCTCTGTCACTCAGGCTTGAGTGCAGTGGCATGATCTTGATTCACTGTAACCTTCACCTCCTGGGATTAAGCCATCCTCCCACTTTAGCCTCCCAAGTAGCTGGGACTACAGGGGCACACCACCACGCCCAGCTAATTTTTGTATTTTTTGTAGAGATGGGTTTTTTCCATGTTGCCCAGGCTGGTCTTGAAGTTCTGAGCTCAAGCCATCTGCCCGCCTTAGCCTCTCAAAGTATTGGGATTACAGGCATGAGCAATTGTGCTCATGCACAATCTTCTTTAATTTCTTCCAACAATTTTTTGTAGTTTTCATTGTACAAGTCTTGTACTTCTTTTGTTAAGTTTATTCCTAAGTATTTTATTCCTGTTTGATGCTGCTCTAAATGGAATTGTTTTCTTAATTTCATTTTTGGAATGTTGATTACTAGTTGTTTTATTCAGTTCAGGCTGCTATAGCAAAATGCCATTAACTGGGTGGCTTACACAACAGACATTTATTTTTCATCGTTCTGGAGGCTGGGAAGTCCAAGATCAAGTTACCAGAAGATTCTGTTCTTAGTGAGGGCCCTCTTCCTGGCTTGCAGATGGTTCACATGACCTCTTCTTTGTGTGTGGGCTTGGAGAAGAGAGAGAGAGATCGATCGATCAATCATGTCATGTCTCTTCCTCTTATAAGGGAACGAATCCCATTGTGACGGCACCACTCTCACGACTTCATCTAAACCTAACTGCCTCTCAAAGGCTTACCTCCAAAAGCATCACATTAGGGCTTAGGGCTTCAACGTTTTCATCTTAGGGTGACACAATAACAGTAGTGTATAAAACTACAATTGATTCTTACATTGATCTTGTATCCTGTGTCTTTGCTGAGCTTATTTATTAGTTCTAATATTTCAAAAATGTATTTCTTAGGATTTTCTATATGCTGGACTACATATTCTGCAGATAGAGATCATTTTAATTCTTCCCTTTTTCTCTGGATGCCTTTTATTTCTTTTTATTGCCTAATTGTCCTGGCTAGAACCTCCAGGACGTTTCTTTTTGGAAGATGAGGGCTCAGAAATGCAGTTTTCCATCATATCATTGAGTCCATGCCATGAAAGATTCAGGGAACAGAGAGGGGTTTTTTGAAAGTGATAGCATCATGGTTCTGCTTAATACACCTTCCCCTGATGACACATTAAAACATCTTAGCAAAGAAAGTGCTGATATGCTGTCGTCCATTTTCCAAAGTATGACACTTTATCAGAGGTCCTAGTGCACAGATTTCCAAGGGTATTTTATCTATAAATCATTTTGGGGGCTGAGTGACAGAGCTGGTGTAAAGCTGTATGGAGTTGGTTTTACTTGGACAAGCACTGCCTGATTCAGCACTTTGTCAAATTCCAGAAAAAGACAAATGTAACTCCAAGAGAATTAGCCTGTAGTAATATTGTTATTAATGTGGTGATTCCATGGGGAAACAGACTCCAAACAACCCCAATAGGCTGCTTCTTACTGATGCAGTTGATACATATTTTATCTTTTGTATATTTGTTTATACCTGCTCATAATAATGTTCTGGGTGTGTACCTTCTGCTCCCATTATATTTGAGGAAAAACAAACAGCTTTTTATGACCTTTACAAGTCCTTAAACACCAGGTGTGGTATTATGCATAGACTGTGTGGATAGTTCATCCTGACTCCTGCATGACTGTAGTGAGTGACTTTGGTGATTGCTTTCCAGTCTCAGGCCTAGCACTAACTTTTCTCCTGTGTTCTCAACTACCCTTCTGAATATCTCCCCTAAAATGTATCCCAGGCACCCCAAACACAACATGTAGCAAGCTCCTCACCCACTGTCCCTGCTCAAATTGCTCTTCCTCTGTGATTTTCACCTTCTCATAATGATGCTGTTATCTTTCTTATCAGTCTTTCAAGTTTATTTAATGTTGGTACCTTCCTCTCCCATGCTTCCTTTATCCAGTCTTTAATGGGTCATGTTGAGTCCACTTGTTTTGCTCCTCTCAAATTTGCTCACACTTCCCAGCCCCTGCATTCTTGGGCTGTCCACCCACATAAAGTGCCCAGATTTTAGGGAGGCCCCTATTCGTCAGTTTCTTCAATGTTAATTTGTTGCAAGACCAACCTTCAAGCACTGTCCTGATCTCATCACTCCCTTGCCCTTACAACCTCAATAGCTCCACATTACTTTTAAAATTGAGCTCAAATTCCATAGCATGCAAAGTTCTCCTTAATTGGCCCCAGCGTTTCTTTTCCATGTAATTTCCTGGTAGGGCTGAACCTAATACCTTCCAGTATTGTCCCTTCACGTTCTTACTCCCAGATCTTTGCTTATCCATCCCTCCAGTTTTGAACAGCCCAACCCATCTCAGCATTCATCCTATTGCTGTCTTGACTCATCTCAAAGGTGATTGATGTGGTTTGGCTCTATGTACCCACCCAAATCTCATATTGAATTCCCAATGTTGGGGAGGGACCTGGTGGGAGGTGACTGGATCATGGGGGCAGATTTCCCCATTGCTGTTCTTGTGAGAGTGAGTGAATTCTCATGAGATCTGATGGTTTAAAAGTGTGTGGCACTTCTCCCTTGGCGCTCTCTTTCTTTCCTGCTGCCATGGTAAAACGTGCTTGCTTCCCCTTCTCTTTCTGCCATGATTGTAAGTCTCCTGAGGCCTCCCAGCCATGCTTCCTGTACAGCCTGTGGAATTATGAGTCAATTCAGCCTCTTTTCTTTACAAATTACCCAGTCTCACGTAGTTCTTCATAGTTAGGTGAGAACAGACTAATACAGTGACCTTCTCTTTGAAACCTTTCCTGATCCCTCCAATTATAGTATTCTAATGTTCTTTCAAATCCTCTGTAGCACTTTAGCTATAGCTTTCATAGTCATTCACCACTTTCTGTCTTATAAATTAGTTGTGTTTGTGGATATGTTAATACCCCAATCTCCTATAAGCTCTTTGAAAGGAAACAGATGTTGACTGAATCCATGACAGAGTATTGTACAGCCACCATGTTTCACATTGCTACTGGATTGGATCAGACCCTGATCATTTCTCACCTGTGCTATTATAGTCACCTTTATTTATCTCCCAGCCTCCTATTCTTCTCTTCCTGTTGTTTTCTAATTGGAGATACTCTCTAGAGTGACCTGATGGGTGCTTCTTTTCCTGGTATGACCTGGTGTCAGCCCATGTCCTCAGGACTCCATCCAGATTCCTTAGCCCCACAGGCCACTCTCTCTCCACCCCAGTGCTCCCCACCTGGAGGTTCAGTGAACATCCTGAACATGCCATGACTATTCTGTACCCGTGAGCATTCTCTGCCTCCAGAGGATGGGGAGGTTACTGGATGCCCTGATAACTCCTTCTGTCCAAAACAGAAGTATTTCATCTTTAAGCATATTCTGTACTCCTCCTTTTCCCTGATGTCACTATGAGTCCAAGCAGACTTGCTTCCTCAGCATCACTCATACGGCCTCCCAAACATACCAAGGTACAGTTTTGCTTTTTTACAAAATTTTATATGCATGTGTCCATCATTCCCAAAGGAGCAGAGGCTTTCTTTTTATCTTTACAACATCAGCATCTAGTCGTCTGATAGGTATTCAATACATGTTTGAATGAATGAAAAGAAAACCCAGGAATGCTGAAAACTGATGAGTGAACCAGAACCAACCATGCCAAGACTGTCTCTTTATAGTCTTCTGTGAAAGAAAAATTGTCCAAACCTGGTCTGCAGTAGAGCTTTCTGTATGATGTAATGCACAGTCTCTTTCTGGGAAGTAATTCACATTCCTGATTAAATGCTTGGGTGATTTTTTGATACTCCTATATGATTAAGAACTTCTGGGAAGTTAGGGTTGTCCACCCAACTGACTGATTAATCATAATCTTTAACCAGACTTTTTTTTTTTTTTGGTTGTCAGTCTTTTCTTGCAGAGAGTATAAAACTTTGATATGTGCTTGTAAGCAATTTGTCTTAATTAATTTTAGGGTGACACAAACAATAACAGTAGTGTATAAAACTACAATTGATTCTTACATTAATTTGTCTGAAAAGTTCTTCGTTTTTTTTTTTTTAACACAGTTTATCCTAGGACTAATTCTGGGCCCTACCTCTTGCAAAACAATTTATATATGAATGCAATATTTGATTTATTTTCTCTCTCCACCTCACCCTCCTCTCCCAGGTTTCCTTGTCCCTAAGAATAGGGCACATGCTAAGTCTGGATGGATGAATGGTAAGTCTCATAAGAAGGAAGAGAGGGAACTGATAGTACTTATGGGGGTGAGAGCCTCATGCAGCTCTATATTATAAAAGGAAATGAGGAGGTAAAGCATCCTACAGGGACCTGAGACTAACAGGTTGGCATGGTACAAATCATGCAGCACCTTGTGGACTTGCTAAGGAACGTAGATCTTATACACACATCAAAAGATGAAACTGACTTTAGCTAAGGGCTGCTGAAATTCACAAAAATGTGCTGCATGTGTTGAGAGTTTTAAGAACAGCATTCTTACCGGTTGAAATAGGCTAGGATATGCTGGAGAAGCAAGTAATACTCAAGTCTCAGTGACCTAGAACAACTAAGATTTATTTCTTGCTCACGCAACATGTCCAGACAGAGGGGTGAGGGCTGTGCTTCACACAGTTACTGTGCAGGACCTGGGATAACAAAGATGTTCCCATTTTATGATCATCACAAGGCCGCGGGATTTGTTGCAACAGAGAAGAGAAGATAGAGAAGCATGCAGCAGCAATTAAATGATTCTGCTTGGAAATGACAAACTTCTCACATTATGTCGACCAAATCAGATCACAGTCACACCAACTTCAAGAAGCACAGGGGAAGATAATAGTCCCACATTCCTGGAAAGAAACTCTTGAAATATTAATAAATATTAGAAATGTCTACTCTGTATAGCAAACACAACACAAGGGACAGGATGGCCACTTCAGATCTTGAAGGATGTTTTAGACAGTGACCAAAAAGAGAATTAGATCGACCTGTGTGTGTCTGATTAAAAGGAAAGATTTCAGACTTTCAGAATGGCAGTGTGAGGGTTTTGGTAGACCCTCTCTCCAGTGAAACAGCCATTTAACTGGTAAAAATTGTAAACAACTATTTAAAGCCTCTAGAAATTGTCCTAAAAGCGTACAGCAAATGGAAAAACATTTATTCAAGAAAATCTACTATATGCCAGTAAGAGCATTAAGAGTTGGTAGCATTTGAGCCATGACTCATTCTCATGCCCCTGCCCCCATGTCCATGTGATAGAAGCTCTATCCAGGAAGATGTGGCTAAGAAGATGGGGGCTGCTACTCTCCACTCCCCAGCTCCTAGTGTAGGACCCCTCTGAGAGGGGCAGGCTGCCAGTGTATCTCATACCCTCTAGCCCTGAGTTGTGGAAGTGCTATTTTAGGCCAGTGTGGCTGAGATCTTTTCCCCACTTAGAGCTTACTTTGTGGGTCAAGGGCTTTGATTCAGACATGATAGGTCAAGACAAATCTGGGGCCCCTGAGTGTGCTTAATGGATGAAAATTTTATGCCAAGAGGGGGCAAGAGAAGAAAACCAAGTACTCTCAACTTTTTCCCTCCCCCACCCTAACACACAGTGCCCACTTGTAGAGCAGAAGTTTCACTGCAGAAATGGGCCATTGTCCCTGCTCCCAGCTCTGGTGTAGTGGCATGGGTGTTCTATCTAAAGGGAGATGCAGGTTGTCATAAGAATAGGAATGGAGAGCTCCATTGCACTTGACTAGTCTTAAAAAAAAAAAAAGGAGAGCTCTGCAGTTCTGCCAGAGGAGTAACTTTATTGGAAAGGCATGAAGCGGTTCTTGCCTAAGTTCATTCACAGTAGACATGTTGGTGGTGAGCAATTAAGGGGTGGGGGCTGGTAGCTCCATGAATCTAGTAGCCACATGCAACATGGCAGATTGGAAAGAGACAACCCAGAATACCCTTCCTAAGATGATGTTCACCCCAAGGGCTCCAGAAGTGTGGTGTACACAAGGCTGTATTCACTCAGGAACAATCAGAGAGGGTCATGGGTTAGACTGGAAAGCATTCTCCAAGCCACATAGATCCATCAGTAACATGTAGATTTATTGGAAGACTTTGGGAGAAGACTCAAAGGGCATAAGCACAGAGCAAACCCCGGCTCAGCAAGCTACTCTGACCCAGAGGTGACTCCTAGGAATCCGGACTTTAAAAAATGACACTCATCCTGGTGATCTGAACAGCTGGGCACCTGCCCCACTCTGCACCCCCTCAGGAGTGACCAGAAAGAGACGCTCTTTAACTAGTAACTCTGAGCTACTAGACCCTGGCTGAACATGGAGCAAAACTGTAAACTCCCTGAAATGTGAAAGCAGTCTCCAAGACACACACACACACATACACACACACACACACACACACACACACACACAGAGACAGTGGTAAAAGGCAAAAAAACCCTAACTGGCTGAGAGGGCTTAAGCACAACCTTTGACCAAAAAGTGGTTTATGCTGACTCAGGGGCCAGCCTCTAGGAAGTGAAGGGGAGAAACACCCAAGCAGAGACTTCAGAGGCTCCATGTGGTCGGGAAAATAGACATCACAGAGTTAGTCACGCAGAGTCCCTAAACAAACAAATGACCAAACAACAAACTCAGACGGGAGGGAGAAGAGGGGAGGGAAGGATCAGTACAGAGTTGCTACCATGTATTATCTAAAGTGTCCAGTTCTCAACAAAAAGCTCTAAGTCATGCAAACAAATAACAAAGTGTGACCTACACACAGGAAAGGGAAACAAACAAAAAACAGGCTTGGAAGGCCCTAGAGGTTGAACTTTGCAAATAAAAACTTCAAAGCAGCTATCATGAATATATTCAAAGGACTAAAGAAAACCATGTTTAAAGAATTAAGCAACAGAATGACAACAATGACTGAATACGTAGAAATAGAAATGATAAAAATGAACCAAATGGAAATTTTGAAGTTGAAATGTACAACCCTGAAATTAAAAACTTGCTAGAGAGGCTCAGTAGTAGATTTGAGCTAACAGAAGAAAAAATCAGTGTGAACTTAAAGAGAGATAATGAGAGATTATGCATTCTAAAGAACAGAAAGAAGAAAGAAAAGGAAGCAGGGTCTCAGATCAACATGGGGCACCATTTAGCACCCCAATATTTGCATATGGAATGTAGGACAAGACCAGAGAAAGGAATAGAAAGAAAATATTCTGTCATAATGGCTGAAAACCTGCCAGATTTGATGAAAAACACTAATGGAAGCATCCAAGGACCTCCATGAAATCTAAGTGGGATCAATGCAAAGAAAGCCATATGCATTCACCCAGACACATTATAGTCGAACTGTTGAAAGTCAAAGTGAAAGAGAAATCTTGAAAGAAGCAAGAGATAAACTACTCATTATGTACAAGGGAACCCTAATCAAATTAATAGCAGAATTCCCATTGGAAAAATAGAAGCCAGAGGCAATGAAAAAAGTCAATCAACAAGCTTATATTACCCAGCCTGGTGGCACATGCCTGTAATCTCAGCATTTTGGGAGGCCAAGGTGGGAGGATTGCTTGAGCCCAGGAGGTCAAGACCAGCCTGGGCAACACGGCAAGACCCCGTCTGTATAAAACATTTTAACAATTGGCCTGGTGTGGTGGCATGCACCTGTGTTCCCAACTACTTGGGAGGCTGAGGTGGGATGATTGCTTGAGCTTAGAAGGCTGAGGCCTCAAAAAAAAAATCCTATATCAAGCAAAGGTAGAAAGCTATGTTTTGAAAATGAAGGCAACCCTCATACATTGGTGGTGGTGGGAATAAAAAATGGGGCAACTGCTTTAGAATACAGTTTGTCAGTCCTTTCAAAAACTTCAACATAGAATTACCCAGCAATTCTACTCCTAGGCGTATACCCAAAAGAAATGAAACACACATCCGCACAAAAACTTGTATATGAATGCTCATAGCCAAAAAGTGTAAAAAAGTCCAAATGGCCTCAACGAAGGAGGAGATAAATAAATGTGGTATCTTCCTACAATGGAATATTATTTGGCATTAAAAAGAGATGAAGTACATGCCCTACAGCAGGGAGGAACCTGGAAAACATTAAGCTAAGGGAAAGAAGCCAATCCCAATGGACTACATATTGTGTGGTGTCCGACATAGAAAACATCCAGAATAGGCAAATTCATAGAGACAGAGGTTGTCTTATTGGCTGCCCAGGGCTAGGAAAAGGGGGAGGAAACGGGGAGTATCTGGCTGCTATCACACAGTACCACACATTAGGTGGCTTAAAACAACAGAGATGTATTCTTTCATAGTTCTGGAAGCTAGAAGTCCAAAATCAAGGTGTTGGCAGAGCCATCCTCCCTCCAAAGCCTCTAGGAGAGGCTTCTTCCCTCCCTCTTTCAACTTCTGGCATCCCAGGAGTTTCCTGGCTTGTGGCCACGTAACCCCAATATCTGCCTCCATCTTCCCTCTGTGTCTGTGTCTGGCTTCACATGGCATTCTCCTCTCCGTGTGTCCGTGTCCAAGTTTCCCTCTTCTTAAAAAAACACTGCTTATATTAGAATAAGGCCTACCCAAGAGACCTCATCTTAACTTGATTACATCTGAAAAGATTCTATTCCCAAATAAGGTCACATTCACCAGTACTGGGGCTTCAGATTTCAACATATCTTTTTGCAGGGATGTAATTCAACCCATAGAATCCTAATAGGTATGGCAGTTTTCTGGAGGGGTGACTAAAATGTTCTAACATTGATCATAATGATGGTGGCATGACTCCTTGGATATTCTAAAAACCATTGACTTGTGTGTTTTGAATGGATGAATTGTGTGGTATGGGAATTGTATCTCAAAAAAATTGTTTTTAAAAATGAAATAGAAATAAGAATATCCCTAGATTAAGAAAGAAAAAAATGGACTTTGTGGCTAGAAGCCCATCTTAAAAAGAAATACTTAAAGATGGTCTTCAGGTTAAAAGTTAGTGACGCTAAAAGGTAATTCAAATCCACATTTAAACATACACACACACACACACACACACACACACGCACACACACACGGCCGGGCACGGTGGCTCATGCCTATAATCCCAGGACTTTGGGAGCCTGAGGTGGGTGGATTGCCTGAGGCCAGGAGTTCAAGACAAGCTTGGACAACATGGCAAGAACCCATCTCTACAAAACATACAAAAATTAGCCAGACTTGGTGGCGAGGACATATAGTCCCAGCTGTTCTGGAGGCTGAGGTAGGGCAATGACTTGAGCCCAGGAGGCTGAGGTTGCAGTGACCTGAGATTACACCACTCCACTCCAACCTGGGCAACAAAGCGAGACCCTGTCTCAAAAAAACAAAAGCAACAACAACAAACCAGTTCCAGCTAAGGTAATTATGTAAGTAATGATAAAAGGCACTATAACTATATATTTCTCTTTCTTTTCTTTGCTGATATAAAAAGCAATTATATAAAAGAGAGGAATCCATACATTCACTTTCACCCACATAAAGCCAGACAGCCCCAGGATTCTTTCTAAATTTCAGCCATCAGCCAGTTCTGTCCAACTTCCAAGCTGCTCTCCTATCCCAATATTTCCTGTCCTTGGTGGGGGTTCCTGGGGTATTGACCTATTGAACCTGGCATGATTCTGCCACCACCCACTCCTGAAATGGAAGCCAAATAATTATTTTTGAGGCATTTCTCATTGCTGCTGATACTGGTTGAGAAACTACATGTGTTCTTTGCTGAAAGAACAAAAACACTTATCTGAAAGTTAATCACACTTTCTAAATGACAGAAATGTTTGGCTGGAGTTAAAAACTAAAGGTTAAGGATAAAGGTCCATTTTCTTAGATTTAATCCCCTTGGCCTTGGTCCTACCCCGGGCTGGGAGATTTTTAAAAGCAAAGGTTAGCATCTGTCTGAGAAGTAACTGGTCCACATATAATACAACATTTGTTTTTTTCTTTTTTTAAGTGACATCCACTGATTCCAAGCTTTTTATGAGCAGCTCTGGTTCTTGGCTGTCTTGAGTAGAGAATTATTATTGGCATTGCCTGAAGTGTGTCAGCTGTTTGAGATACACTGTTGCCGCATCTGATTGTGATGGGGACTCCTAGTATCTTTCCTCATCCAGAGAGCAAAGGACGTCTACTTACTGGCGTGGGAGTTTTTAGATTCCCACGTTCCACTGTCACTTTTGCTCTGAAATCCAATGGGGATCCAGTAGGACTCTGCATTTGGAAATGGTGCGCTTCGCATTCACAGCAGAGGATCAAGATCAGAGCTTAGTGATCTGACACCTCCTCTCCTAATCTGTGCTGCCAACCCAAGTTGTTTATTACCCTTGAGTTGTTTATTACCCTTGGGTTGGAGACACCTTAGAAGAGAGAACTCCAGTGGGTTACTCCTCTGCTGGAGAGGCACGGAGCCCCGCAGGGAAGACTAAATGCAGCAGATCTGGTGGAGGAACTTGGTGACTGGGCATCTGGGGACCCTGGGGAGAAGTTTAAAGCTGCCAGTTCTCCCTGAATCCAAAAAGGTGAGGAAGGGATGGTGGTGAGGGGGATGACAGAGTCAGGGATTGAGGGGCAGAAAGGATGAGCTGAGTCATTCCTTTTCCCACCCCCCACCCCCCGCCCCGAGATGGAGTCTTGCTCTGTCACCCAGGCTGGAGTGCAGTGGCTCTGTCTCAGCTCACTGCAACCTCCACCTCCCGGGTTGAAGCGATTCTCCTGCCTCAGCCTCCCCAGTAGCTGGGATTACAGGTACCCACGACCATGCCCAGCATCTAATTTTTGTATTTTTAGTAGAGATGGGGTTTCACCAGTTTGACCAGGCTGGTCTTGAACTCCTGACCTCGTGATCCACCCACCTCACCCTCCCAAAGTGCTGGGATTACAGGCATGAGCCACTGCGCCCAGCCTGAGCTAAGTCATTTCTAACCAAAGTTGGGAGAATGGAGAAAGGCCCAGGAAAGGGGGAGCGTACCGTCAGCCTCCCAGGCAGGAGCCACTGGGCCTGTGACCACAGCAGGATTCCCCCTCACTAGTATTCCAGCAACCCACCCTGAGTCCCGGGGAGCTCCCAGAGGAAAAGAACTGCCTGTCTCAGAGTCACAGCTGCCGAGTCTGGCTGAACACATGCCCAGGGACAAAGAGCTGCTGGGCAAAGACTGGTGAACATCTGATGAAAATGTCGTGTTTCCGGATAAAATTTACTTCTCGGTAGTCAAGAGAAGACTTAATCATGCTGCTAAGCTCACGTTCATACTCAGAAAATCTTGTCTATGCAGGCTGGACAAGTGGTCTCAGCCTGAAAGCCCTCAGTAGCAACCATGTGATTTAATACACCCCCCTCTTGCCTTGACCCCCAATAGCAGTTTCTCAACAACAACAAAAAAGCATGTGGAAAGCAATTATATAAAAAAGAGGAATCCATACATTCTTAAAGTACACAATAAGGCATGGGCTTATTGTATATTGTGTGCCAAGAATTAAAAAGCACACAATATATATGTTCTTTGGCTTTTACTCTTGCTCAGGAGAATATCAGAGAGCACTGGGCCTTTTTTAGGGAAAGATGGTTTGCTGGGATACTATTATTTGTTCAAGAAATTCTAACAGTAAATGCATGCTGATTTAAAAGAAGCATGTTTGGGGGGTATATATTGCCAATACCTTAAAATAAAAGTGAGTATAAAGCTACAAGGACTGTATCCATCATGATTTACTTCCTAATTGATCCTTATGATATAGGATCATGATATAGGATCCCCGTGTTGTCATTTACCCCTCTGATAAAGATGGTGAGCGAGGCTAAGAAAATGAGTTTGGAATCAAAAATGGAATCCCACCCAATTGCTAACAAGCTGTGTGACATCAGGCAAGTTGCCCAAGCTTTCTGAGTCCCGTTTTTCACTTTTTAGAATATAATAATTTTGTTCTAGAGGGATGTTTTAAGAATCACCGTTGAGGCCAAGCCCATGTTTTATTCCAGAGCTTCTCAATGTGAATAATGCAAATGAACTACCTGGGATCTTGCTAAGACGCAGCTTCAGAGTCATTATCTGGGGTGGGAGCCGAGATTCTGCATTGTTAGCAAACTCTCTTGCTCCCATGCTGGTGCGCTGTGGCTGGTCTGAGGAGCTCACTTTGGACAGCCAAGTTTTGCAGCACTCACAGCACGGATGCCACCCCCTGCAGCCCTCCATGGGGGCCTGGTGAGAGCCTGCTGGGGACCCACCTGGGACTCATGAAGGCCCATCATTCAGTGACTGATCAGCATGAGTGAAGGCTGGATATCTGCCACTTATCACAGCTAATGGAACTGTCTCCCTTAGATAAATTGAGTTAGAGAACAGCTTTAGGGTTAACAAATTAACTTTATACTTTATTTTCTGAGCCCTTGACGTCTGTGATCCCACTGGGTTGATTTGGTTTGGTTTTTCGGTGAGACCTGTAAGGGAGAGGTGCTATAAATAAATCTAATTTACAAAAAAACAAAGTCAACGACACTGGACCCGGCCCCTGCTCTTCCATCCACACCTCACAGCCTGTGATGGTGATAATGCACTTCGTTCTTTTCATTCTTGGGCACACCCTTTCCATCCCCCATAGCTGAGGCGTAGTCAGGGGGCAGGTCTGGCTAAAGATGCTTTTTTGGCCCCTTCATTTCTTTCCCTTTGCTTCCTGCGTCCTCATCCCCACACCCCTTTCTTTCCTAGGAGCTCCCATGAGGACCTGCAGGGACTCTAGTCCATCACAGTTGCTTGCAGATGCCCTCCCAGCCAAGGCTCAGTCATTGGTCCCTGTCTGTCCAGAGTTTTGCCAATTGGTTTATGAATTAATTTCCTGGGGCTGTCTTAACAAACTGAGTGGCTTAGAACAACAGAATTTTATTCTCAGGTCAGGAGGCCAGCAGTCAGAAATCAAGGTGTCGGCAGGGCTGGTTCCCTCTCGAGCCTCCAAGGAAGAATCTTTTCCATGCCTCTCTCCCAGCTGCTGCTGGTGGCCGGCAACCCTTGGCGTTCCTCGGCTTGCGGACACAACACTGCAATCTCTGCTTCCATCCTCACGTCGGCCTCCGCCCTGGGTCTCCCTCTGTCCTCTTCTGTCTCTTACAGACACTCTCATTGGATTTAGGGTCCATCCTAATCCAACGTGACCTCATCTCAATCCGCACTTCAATGACATCAGCGAAGACCCTCTTTCCAAGTAAGGTTAAATTCCGAGGTTCCAGGAGGAGATAATTTGATGGAGACACGATTCAGCTCACTAGAGTTTGGAAGAATTTTTCTGATGGGAGGTTTGGAGGATGGGAGAAAAAGAACAGGAAGACCAAAGCAGAGAGGGAAATGAACTTGTCCATGAGAAGTGCAGGGAGCTATAGGGGATCCATGAGACCCATTGGTGCCCGCACAAGGACACAAACCAGTCTCCTCTGCCCGGCCACAGTGGGGTAGCGGGATGGGCAGGGCACCGAATGCCTGGCAGACGGTGGGCAAGAGATGCCAGGAGGATATAAGGCACTTTCTAGGCCCCGTGGGCTGTGAGAAAGCCTTGTACCTGGAAGTCAGGGGAGTTTGGGGTCAAATAAGGACACATTATTATGCTTGGCTGCTGAGAAGCTCATTTGACATTTGGAAAATAAAACATGAAATTGTTGAGGGATCAGGCATTGCTAATAGCTCATAAATAGCAGAAATTGTGGGCCCAGCCTCCCCTGCAAGTGGGACCGACAGTGGAGAGCTCAGGAAAGAGCTTGCGGGTGGGACCTTGGAGATGAGGACCTGAGAGCAGTGGTCTCCTGAGGCAAGAGGCGGTGGGGCCATATGTTGCGGAGGAAGTTGCAAAGAGAGACATCCTGGGTCTGCACACTGCCCAGCAAAGAGCACATGGAAGCAGACAGGAGGTGAGGACAGGCGTCATTTTGCCTGGATTACCCAGGCAGGAGGGCACTGGAGAAGACTTTGAGATGAGGGCAGGCTGGGCTTGGGCTGAGCTGCAGGCAATCTTACAGTAAGACAATCCCCCTGCTCCTTATGTTTAATTGTGGTAAAATATACCTAACATGAAATTTGCCATTTTAGCCTTTTTTCTTTTTTTCTTTTTTTTTCCTGAGACTGGGTCTCACTCTGTCACCCAGGCTGGAGGGCAGTAACGTGATCTCAGCTCACTGCAACCTCCACCTCCCGGGTTCAAGTAACTCTTGTGCCTCAGCCTCCTGAGTAGCTGGGATTACAGGCACGTGCCACCACGCCCAGCCACTTTAGCCATTTTTAAGTGTACAATTCAGTGGCATGAAGTACATTCACATTGTTGCGTGTGTCCCTTACTTTTTTATCATGAGCGAGGGACGGAGGGCGATGACCTATTGTTGGTGACAGAGTGGCATAAGGAGGTGGGGCTAGAGTCTTGGGTAAGGGGGAGAAGAGGACAACCCCCCCTCCAGCTTGTGATAAAAGGAGCTTAGGTTCTGCAGAGAGATGGACTTTGTGGAACTCTGGAAAGCACAGTAGAGATACTGTTCAGGAATAAATGGGCACTGATTTCTGCTGTGTCCCCTTGGGATGTAGCCCTGCTAATGCCAAATTTGCTTTGAAAGCCAGAGAAAAGCCCTCGATGTTGATAAACAACCTCTGATACAAAAGTGCACAGATTTCCTTAGCATCTTTACTCTAGGAAAACCGTACAGTAAATTGAGAAGAGACTTCAGTGCAAGTTCTCTTCAAATACGTGGGGGCATCCTTATACTAAAAAAGCGTTTGCTGTTTATCCGAAATCCAAATTTAACTGATGTCCCGTATTTTTATTTGGCAACCATGTTCTGATGAGACTTTGATATCTGGGCTAACTAAATCCAGAACTTTTGCTAACTGTGCCCCACTGTGATGGGGTCTTCTCACCAGTCACTAATCCATCAGAAACCCACTGAAGGTTCAGGTGCGCGTGGCCAGCCCATTCCTAGCCCGCCACACTGCTACCCAGACAGAACATCCACTGCTTCCACATTCTCCCCAGGCTGCAAAGAGTTCCCAGGAGACTTTCTTTTCCCCTTCAAAGCTGTGCACTTGGGCCTGGTTTCACCTGCAGAGAAGTGGGTAATGGCTGATAGAGGAAGATGCGGGTCCCTAAGACAGTCGCCTCTGCTCCACAGTGCCATCTAGAGGAAAGCCAGGACATACGCTCTGAGGAGCGCAAGGCTGGGATGTTAATAAACAGGCCCTTGGGAAATCTGGAGTGCCCTGTTCCCCTCATTATGATCCCGATCCCAGGCAGAAATGCCTGTGGGCTATCACTACAAAAGGAAAACAACAACCAAAAATGCATCCAGGATTAAAACCACCATTTCAAAAGCACATCATTAAAGCAAGCTGTGACCCAAATATTTGTTTTGGTGTGCTTAAGAGTTTTTCAAGCAATTGAAAAGAGTGGAAAAAGTGAAACACCAAGAAAAAAGAAAAAGAAAAAAAAGCAGAGCAAGGAATGTGTTGGATGATTTTCTGCAAGCCAAGGAGGACTTTTTTATTTAAAAATATGTAAGCTTTGGTGTTGAGGGAGAACTACTGCAAAACTAGACTTGAATTATCATTGGAGCAGGATTTTGAAAATGTATTAAGAGTGGCAGGCTGGGCGTGAGGGTGTCTATAGCCTGGATGAAGGTGCTTATGAAGTAAAAGGCATGTCAATGGGAAATGTGGTTGCTGGAAACATGAAGTTAAATTCAGTGCAAAGAGTAGGACAACCTCACATGTGTCCTTGTGTGCAAGGGAAATCAGCTGCCCTCTTGGCTGCTTTCTCACACTCCAGTAGGGCATTGCCAGTCCATCACACAGAGCTGTCTATAAGACATTGATGGAGTACTATGGAAAGCTTATGGGCATGCACAATTGGGCTTAGTCCCTTTACCACTCATTCACTTTATAATTACAGGAAGCAACTTAAGTTCTCTTGTCAATTTTTATGTACTTGAAAGAACTACTAATAAAATTCAAATTTATAGAACATTGCCCCCCAAGGGGCATTTTGTGTTGGTGATAATATTCTACTAACTTGAAAAGTTGCAGCAAAGATGCGCCTTCCGCTAAACTCTAACTCAGTCTCTTTCTTTTTCTCTCTCTCTTTCTCTCTCACTCTCACTCTCTCAAAGGGTCAGAATGCCTGGGTTCTTACCTTCATATTAGCTCTGAAACAGACTTCAGATAAAACCTAGCTACGTCGTTCTGGCTGAAACTTTATAGGTGTTAGGTATAAAGTAAGCACCCTGGGTCTTGCTTCTGTTAATGGACTTGCAATTGTGGAAGCTGCCACTACGTGGCGTCGTGAGTCACAGTGAATCCTAGTGAGTCACAGGCATGAAACCTAAGTTCTGGCTATCCCTAGTCAAGGCTATTTATGGTCCTAGGTAAGTACGTAAACTAGTCAGCCGTGTTTATTTTTTTTCATAAACATCACATTGATATTGATATGGATGTAAACCTCTGACAATAATTATTACCTGATTTATTTTTTTAATATTGTATTTATTTTTAATAAACATTTTCCAATAACTGTATTATATTTATTGTATAAATAATATCCTTTGGAGTAGGGTTAAAGAATGTGGGCTGGCATCAGCGATGTACCTTCAGAATGTGTCTTATCAACTCTAGTTTTTCATACTCTGTTTTAGAAAGAACATACTTTACTCTTCAGTTCCACAGTGAATATTAACAAGTCTTCCATATGGAAACAGTCACATCGTGCTTTTGGGTCTTGGTGTCAGATATTCTCTTACACCTGTTTATAACTTACCAAGGAAAATGCTTACTTACTTGTTTCCAAGCCCTTCTTCTATTTCTGGAACTCCCTTTTCTACTTTCAAGTGGGGTTTAGCTATTACCAAGTTCTGTACTTCAGAGAACTTTGTTTTACATTGTAGAAGAGCACTTGCCAGGCAAGGTGTGCAGAAAACAATTCCTCTGGGCTTTACAACATGTGTAATGGTCTCTTTCTAGTCTGGAGAGTTTCATAGGCAGCCAACTGTCCCCACTCTTTCCTCCCTTTAAAATGTAAATGTATTTAAATCAATAGGGTGTGATGGTTAACAGCCTAGGCTCTGTTGGTCAGGCACGCTTGGAATTGAATGGTTGTTCTGGTGCTACTTCTTATCTTCTCTAGACCTCATCTGTCTCCTTATCTATTAAATAAGGATATTAAAGTATCTTATTTCCTGGAGTGGTTGTAAAGATCATATGTGATCACGCTTATACTAGGTGATCACAATAATGTCTCAGTTTAGATTAGCTATTATTATTATTTTATTTCATTTTTATATATACCCTATTTCCTTATACAACACATTAGAGGCTACTTATAAGACTATCTACCTTAAAATAGTAGTCAGTGCCAGAAAAGTTTTTGAATTAAAATGAAAGAGTGAGGCTGGGCAGGGGCTTGTGGGGGGAATGAAACACATGTATTGTAAGATACAAGTACTCATAAACTTCTACTCAGTTACTTAGACTTAGCCACATATTTGCTTCTGAGCTTCCCACTAGCTAAAGTGAAAAGAGAATCGGGTTCACTCATGTGATTCCTATGGACCACAAGGCAAAACCTACCAGTCTCTCAGCAAAGCATAATGGGTCTTGGTTCTTAACTCCAAGAATATATATTCCTTATGTGGGGCATCATGTCAACAGAGACAGTAACCCTAACAATAACCCTATATGAGGTATCGTAGACACTTTAAAAATATAAGCTGAGGGAAAAGTAAGAGGTAGTTTTGCTCCCCAGAGAACTGGGAACAAGACCATGTGCTGGGCAGAATTCTGAGATTCACGCCCCCTGGTGTACACATCCTGCATAATCTCTTCCTCTTTGGGCGTGGGCAGGACAGTGTTGGCTGTCACTCTCACGATTAGATTATGGGATATACAAAGTGAAGTCCCGATGTGATGAAGTCCCTAATCAGTGGCTTTAAGTAATCAAAAGGAGATGATCCTGGGTGTTCTGACCTACTCAGCCCATTAAAGAAGATCTGGAGTCTCTGCTAGCCTTGAAGAAGGATACTGCCATGCTGTGAGAGAGCCACATGGCCAGGAACTGAGGGCAGCCTCTAGGAGCTGAGAGAGACCTTCAGGTGACAGCTCATGAGACAACAGGGACCTCAGTCCTACAGTCCTGAGGACCTGGATCCTGCCATCAGCCTGAATGAGCTTGGAGCAAGATCCTGAGCTCTGGATGAGAGCACAGCCAGCAAACATCTTGATTGCAGCCTTGTGAGACCTTGCACAGAGAACCCAGTTATACCATTGCCTGGACTTCCGACCTACAGAAACTTTGAGATCATCAAAAGGTATTGTTTCAAGCTGCCGAGTTTGTGGCAATTTGTTACACAGCAATAGAAAGCTAATGCAAACCATATGGCTGGAATTCACAGCCTTTGAATATATTCAGAAATAAAATCCAGAACATCTAGGGCATTTCCCAAACTAAACTTAACATTCATGGGAGATGCTAATATATATGTGTCACGTTAAAAGCAAAACAACTTTTTTCGTTGACCCTGACTGTTCCCATTAGAAAGGCCTTTGCTCTACTGGTGGGGCAGAGAGTCAGGTTTCTGGGTTGTAAGCAACAGAAATAAACTGACTCACATTTGCAGAAGAGACTTTATGGAAAGGCTATAGTGAGGTCATGGAATCAAGGAGCAGGCTAAAGAAACAGTCTCAGAATGGACAGGAACCTGAAAACTCCTGGGGTCTCACTTCCAAAAAAAAAAAAAAAAAAAATCCTGATGGCCCGTAGCCACCAAAATAAAAGAATTTCATCTGTTCCTTTTCCCCGTCCCCACTCTTATCAGATAACTTCCCTCAAGGTTCAACAGCTCAGTAAAGTCTGAGTGGCCTGGCACTTAGCCACAGGAGAGCAGGAGACCTGAATTAACAGGTGTGCCAAGATGCACACATTGAGTGAAAGGTTATTCTCCCAAGCTCAGTTGTAACCCGAAGGAGAGAGAATGGATGATGGGCCACCCAAAAACAAAGGGGGTTCACAAAAGTAGATCAGACTCACAAGTTTAGGGGTAGAATCTGAGACTTCCTCCTTTATGTCTTAGTGTTAGAGGAAAGGGGAAGTCACTTTTATAAGAAACGGTGAAGACTTTGGAACCACCAAATCCAAAGCTTCAGGAGAAGTAGAGAGAGGGGAGCGGGGAGCGGGGGGTGTGGGGTGGAACTACGCAGGCAGTGGAAGGCTGGGCAATGCGGTTCTTCCTTGTGAAATCCAAGATTTTGAAGAGATCGGATGCTGCACAGAGCGGACGAGGAGCCTGAGCTTTGTGCCTGTGCAAATGAGAAGAGATACTGAATCATGAAGCTTTCACTTCTGAGCATTAGCAGAAACTGCAGCAAGACTTCTGACTTTTACAAGCTATGGAATCGGCTGGAGTCTGAGCAGTTTTATCCTGTGAGAAAATGGATCCCCAGTTGCCACTGAACTATATGTATTTGGCAAGTAGTGTATCCTAAAGCCGCTCTTTGGAAACTCATAATAAAACGAGCATATCACAGGCTCTGTGCTATGTTTGGGCCTCCCCACTCCGTGTTGTTGTATTTGTTGTGGTGGCTGCAGGCTTATGATTGCTCAGGTTTGCTCAGTTCCATAAATTCTCACTAAATGCTGCATTTGTTGAAGGAATCCTGTTGTAGCTTCAGGGCTGTTCTTGCTGTTGTTTTTCAACCATACACATGTGGATTATCTTTCTAAGTGACTGAATGGTTAAGAGTTTGGTGCGCATAGTTACACATTTTCATGAACTGTTGAATTTTGTTAATACATATTGCTCCTTGACTTCAATGTATTTTATCAGTATTTATTGAATGTAAAGATTTTCAGGTAAGATTCATTTATTCATTCAAAGAATATTGATGTGCGAACCACCATTCTAGGCACGTGGGAGTACATTAATGAAGAAAAGAGACTAATGTCTGTCTTAGTCTATTCAGGCTGCTATAACAGAATACCTTAGGCTGGGTAATTTATAAAGAGTAGCTTTTACTGCTCACAGTTCTGGGGACTGGGAAGTCTGCAGAAGTCTAAGATGAAGGCACTAGCAGATGCGCTGTCTGGTGAGAGTCTGCTCCTCAGAGATGGCATCTTCTTGGTGTCTTCGTGTGGTGGAAGGGACACACAAGCTCCCTCAGGCCTCTTTTTATTTTTATTTTTTATTTTTTCAGGAACAGGGTCTTGCTCTGTCGCCCACGCTAGAGTGCAGTGGTGCAATCATGGCTCACTGTAACCTCGAACTCTTGGGCTGACGCCATCCTCCTGCCTCAGCCTCTCAAGTAGCTGGGACTGCAGGTGCACACACCACCCGGCTGGTTAATTGTTTGTTTATTTGTTTTTAGGGATGAGGGAGTGTCGCTATGTTCTCCAGGCTGGTCTTGAACTCCTGGTGTCAAGCAGTCCTCCTGCCTCAGCCTCCTGGGTCCTTGGGCTTACAGGCATGAACCAATGTGCCCAGCTCAGACCTCTTTTAAAGGGCACAAATTCATTCATGAGGACTCCACCTTCATGACCTAGTCACCACTCAGAAGCCCCACTTCTTAATACCTCCACGTTGGGGATGAGAGTTCAACTTATGAATTTCGGAGAGACACAAACTTTCAGACCACAGCAGATCCCTGCCCTGAGGGGTACATGTACCACACACACACATGCAACACACACACCACACACATACACACACACCACACATACACACATACCACACACACATACACACCCCACACATACACATACACACAACACACATACACACACCACACACACCACACACACCACACATATGCACATACGCACACACCAGACACACATACACCACACACAGACACACACACCACACACATACACATACGCACACGGCACACACACAGACACAAATCACACACATGCACCACACACATACACACACCACACACACACACCCACACACCACACACACACCACACATATACACCCCACACACACACCACACATATACACATAAGCACACCACACACACATACACCTCACACACACCACACACACATACACACCACACACACACCACACACATACACATATGCACACCACACATACACCTCCACACACACCACGGACACACTTCAACACACATACACACCTCAAACACACCACACACACACATGCACACACATACACGTGCATACATACACACACACACCACACACACATACACACACACACTTGTGTGCAGTTCTGCAGTTAAATAAAAAACTTGGGTAACTTTTTCAGACTTTGTCCTAAACTAATTTGATCAAGGAACTTTTTTTTAAGGATACGTACCATGTTTTGTAGAGTAGTGTTTTGTTTAATATACCACTCTGGAAAATGCTTATAAAGGCATCACTGGACTGAGTGTACTTCAGGAAAATCATCCATAGATACCATTTGTTTCAAAATTTGGTAAGAGTTAGGCGGCAGAGAGACTAAATTCTCCACCAGGATCTGGAGTGCAGATATTCTTTGTTGCTACTTAAAGGCAAATCTGTCTGCCTCACACGTCACATGAGTAGGGGTGACTTTGGTGAATCCTAAGGCTGTACTGGAGCTTGTCACTTGGCTACACATCTATCTCAGACCTGCTGACAGGACCAGTGTATTTCTGCGGGGTTCTGGATCAAGCAGTCCAGCCTCTTACTGGATCGTGTCTCTCAAGTCAGCCTCTGTGGAGTTATATCCGCTTCCCCTGGGATGCGGTATGAGACCAGCACATAGTGAGCACGGAGCTCACTAGATTGAGTGAAATGTTCCTGGGCTGGGGGGACTTCACGAGACCACATCTAATTTTTGCACAAATATCTGTCACTCACCACCTACCTGTGCTCGTCTGGTTGCTCGGTTGGGATTTTTTTTACAGGAAATAGGAGACTTGGTTAAATGTCTGTGTAACTTTGAGATGCTTAAGGAGAGAGACACTTTGCACTGACCCCAACAGGTTTCCTTATGCACCTGATTACAACAAAGAATCTCGGGTTCTTGCTTGGGAGAGTGGCTGAGCAGCTTTGCTGCATGTTGGCTTGTCCACCCAAGCTGGAAAAACCTGTGGTCCAGAGCCCCAGGGTGACTAATGAACATGTGTGTGACAAGGGAGAAAAAAGTTTGGGGCAATGTTATCTTTTGGGGGTAACTGCCTTTGAGGCTGTCTTCCTGGTTATTTTGAGGATGTGTGATTCACAGAAGAGAGAGGGACCTACACATTGGTCATCCTCAAGATTTTCAGGGCCATCCTAGAATAGCCTCACCCTGGATCCCAGGAACAGACCTCTTTATCAATAGTGGCATTCCTTTACATCCTCAGCTAAGTATAGTTACGATGATTGCTTTAGAGCACTCTAAAAAGAGTGACTACAGTGGCTGTGTTTGCCTTTATACTTTGAAAAAAGAATGTCCACAACAGTAAATATTTATGAAGCTTTATAATTAAAAAATATGTTCTTTAGCTAGAGACTGCTAATGTTGAAAAGACCACCCCCACCTCCCCTCCTCATTTTACCAATGAGGAAACTGAGGCCTTAGGGTCAGATAAATTCATCAAAAGCTCCCTACTAGGGGATGAGCTGAGATTATATCTTGAGTCCTCTTGAAGGAAGCTAATCTGACACACGTATATTCCCCATAGGGCCGTCACATTCTTATGGTCACACTATACTCAGATGCCGTATTAGTCTGTTCTCATGCTGCTATAAGGACAAACCCAAGACTGGGTAATTTATAGAGGAGAGAGGTTTAATGGACTCACAGTTCCACGTGGCTGGGGAGGCCTCACAATCATGGTGGAAGGCGAAGGAGGAGCAAAGGCATGTCTTACATGGCAGCAGGCAAGACAGTGTGTGCAGGGGAACTGCCCTTTATAAAACTGTCAGATCTTGTGAGCCTTATTCACTATCAAGAGAACAGCACGGGAAAAACCCACTCCCATGATTCAATTACTTCCCATCAGTTCCCTCCCATGACACAGGGGATTAAGGGAGCTACAGTTCAAGATGTGATTAGGGTGAGGACACAGCCAAACCATATCCAGTGCTGTCTTAGCAAAATTGCCACCAAAAAAAGGATGAAAATTCCAAAACACAGGCCACTAGATAGAGCATAGGAAGAACAATTTTTACAGCACCAGAGCTTGTTCGATCTCAGATAGAAACGTGCATCAGGTGACTTAGATTTTTTGCTGCTCTGTACACGTTGGAGAATGACTGTGAAAGTGCCATCCGTTTGATTTGGAGGTGACAAGTAGGTTTTAGCAAGTAGGTGAATTCACAAATATGGAATCATGAATGATGAGAATCGGCAAGATTTCTTCATTCCTTTGAGGTGGCATGTAAGCCCCCAGGCACTTAGGAAGGTCGGAGGGAGATGGATGAAGATGAGGATTACGGTCTCTGCCCTTTATTAAGAGCCTCCTGTGCATGGGTAAGGCTGAGCACTTCATGGTTTGCTGGGGCTGACCACAAGCCCCAGGGAACAGAAGTGTGTAGTCACAGGCAGAGCCAGCCCCCTCATCTTGCTTTGGTGTATCCCATTTTGTAAATCAAGAGTCAAGACCATGACCATGAAGAATTCAGGGTGGAGACAGAAAAGGGCAATTTATTTAGTCCCAACAGCCGGCAACCAGAATGCCAAAGCTCCAGAATCCTGCAGTCCTGGGACAAATGCCCTGAGGATGCATAAGCCCACGGAATCCCAGAATTCCAAATGTCCTTCGGCCCAGCTCCAGCTTCCAGTCTGTCCGGTACCATGAACTACTGCCAATTCCTCATGTTCTCTTTGTTTCTAAGGTTCTTGTCTGAGCAGGGAGGCGGTAGGGGTCTGAGTCACTGTGAGGCACACACAGGGAATGCCTAGAAGGAGGCCTGGGCCTAAGGAGGGGTTCTCAAGACGGAGATTATGCTCTGGCGTTTTGCCGTCAAAGAACTTTATTTCCTAATGTTTCTTCTTCAGCTCAGCCTCGGCTGTACCTGCCTAGCTGGTGTTGAACTAATGAATCTAACATTCCCTTCCCTTTGCATTGGGGTTTGAGTATGAAACCTGTTTGACAGGGAACTGGGGGAGAATTTGTTTGGATTTGCCTTGACGAGGCCTTTTTCAAAGATTCGGGAGGCCACTGGTTTCTCTTAAAAGTCAGCAGCACCCCAGGGAGAATGTAGGGACTGTCCTTCCACGGTTGTCTTGGATTTCAGGCTCTCTAGAAACGTCTGGCCACTGGTTGATTGACATGGCATAGACTTTGTAAAAACAAACAATATGATATTGAACCTCAGGGGAACTAGCATGTGATAACATGGCTTGCTTAAGAAAGTTATAAAGAAGAAAAAAGAAATGGAGAAAATTCTGTTAATTCTGTTAATGGGAATCAGAACAATTCTAAGATTTTCCACTGGGTGGTATTTTATTTAATGTTACTACATAACAGTCACGCATCACTTAACAAAGGGATACCCTCTGAGAAATGTAAAGTTAGGCAATTTCATCATTGTGTGAACATCATGGAGTGCACTTATACAAACCTATATGGTCTAGCCTACTACACACCTAGGCTACCAGGTCTAGGTACCTGGGTTACCTGTTGCTCCTAAGGTACAAACCTGTGCCGCATGTTGCTGTACTGAACACTGTAGGCAGTTGTAACACAATGGTATTTTTGTATCTAACTGTATCTTAACATAGAAAAGATACAGTAAAAATGCTGCATTATAATCTTACATCCTATCATACCATTATCGTATATGCAGCCTGCTGTTGGCTGAAATGTCATTATGCAGTGGATGGCTGTACATGCTTCCAGTTGGGGCAGGTCCACAATCTAAATTATTTCTGGGAATTGCTGTCTAAGACTTCTGAAGAGTGGGGAAATTTGCTTAGGTGGGATTCTTTTGCTTTTTACACTAATTAAATACATTTTTAAAAGGTTCCTTTTCCACACTCTGCACACTTCTTACCATCATTCTTAAAAAGACTAGAAGTTTGAGCATAAAGACAATATTTTTTCATAATTGCATACGTCTACCTCGAATAATGCCTGGCAAAGAGTTTATGGGTGCTGCATACATGCATGCCTGATGAATGAATGAATTAGGAATTACGGCTACAGCAGTGTGCTACTTGGATGCATTTAATTCGAATTATCAGACTATATAGATGCTCCTAGACTTATGATGGGATCATGTCCTGATAAACCCATCATGAATTAAATGGAAAATATCAAAAGTCAAAAATGCGTCTAATTTACCTAAACTGTCAAACAGAATAGCTTAGCCTGGCCTGCTAAATGCACTCAGAACCCATTAGCCTACAGTTGGGCAAAATCATGTAACACAAAACCTGTTTTATAATAAAGAATTGAATATCTCATGTAATTTATCGAACACCGACCTGAAAATGAAAACCAGAATGGTTGGATACTCAAAGTATGGTTTCTACTGAATGGTTACTGAATGGTTTCTACTGAATGGTTACCATCATAAGTCAGAAAATTGTTCAGTCAAACCATCATGAGTTGGGGACTGTTTGTAGCAGGGGTCAGCAAACATTTTCTGTAAATGGCTAGGCAGTAAGTGATTTAGCCTTGGTAGACCATACTGGTTTTGTCTCAACAGCTTGATGCTGCTGTTGCAGGTTTGAAAGCAGGCAGATAATATCACAAGGCATAGCTGTCTTCCCATAGAACTTTATTAGCAAAAACAGGCAGTCTGCTGGATGTGGCCCATCAGTTGCAGTTTACCCTGATCTACATGAAAGCATACACTGGCATCATACAAATGTTAAAAACCAATGTAGTAAAAGAGAAGGAGATTTCAAGACTCTGTGAGTGGTAGAGAGCATGCTCTCCATTCACCAAATCCCATTCCACCTTCCACCTGAACACACAGGAAGACCACATTTCCCAGCCTCCCTTGCACTTAGCGGGAGCCTTGTGACTAATTCTGGCCAATGAGGTGTGTCCAGAGGCAAAGTCCACCATGTCCAGACCTGGCCCATAAGACTTCCTGAACACTGCTCCATGCTCTCTTCCCTCCCCTGCAGACTGGGTGCAAATAATCTAGTGAAGGACTCCAGGGCCCTTCAAGTTGCTGTACTCACTTGCTGGAGTGAGCCTGGATCCCTGAATAACTCAGTGGAGGAGAGTCCTCCCCACCCCTACTATGACCTCATAATGGACTGTGAAGGGTTGTAAAATACACCTGTGCTGTTAAGGCACTGAAATTCAGGGGTCATTAGCCTGTCCTCTCTAATACCATGTCTGGGCTCAGATCTGGATAAAGGAAAGAAACTGAAAAATAAATAGAGTTCTCTCCAGGACTAACAGCCTCCTGTCTGGCGTACCTGCACTTTTTAATTGGGGAAGAGAGGAACGAGGAGGTTTTGATGCTCGCAGTCTTAGAAAGTTTATGCATAAGAAGTAGTACTGTAGTTTGGGTCTGAGAAACGGGACCTTGAAGAGAGTCACTGTGAGGTAGGGTGGCAGAAAGGAGCAGATAACAGATAAGTAGCTTTTACAGAAATTGTACATTGAGGCTGGGCATGGTGGCTCACGCCTGTAATCCCAGCACTTTGAGAGGATGAGGTCAGCAGATCACTTGAGGTCAGGAGTTGGAGACTAGCCTGGCCAACATGGTGAAACCCCATCTCTACCAGGTGCGGTGGTGTGTGCCTGTAATCCCAACTACTCGGGAGGCTGAGGCAGGAGAATTGCTTGAACCCGGGAGGCAGAGGTTGCAGTGAGCCGAGATTGTGCCATTGCACTCCAGCCTGGGCAACAGAGTGAGACTCCATCTCAAAAAAAAAAAAAAAAAAAAATTGTACATGAACTGCACCAAAACTTGTAGCCAGGATTTATACTTGGTGTGATAGTTAATCTCTGCCCTGGTTAAAATGGATTACTTTAAGCTAGCCTAGAACCTCCCATGCTAACATCATTTCTCTCTCTCTCTTTGGCTGTATAAAGTAAATTTACTAAAATTAAAATAATCAACCAGTACCACAACCTCAGTGGCTTAGCAAAATGAAGTTGATTTTGTAGTCACATCCGTGTCAATTGAGTATAAGTTGGTGGGGGTGTGGCACTTGGGCTGTGCTCCCCAGTCATTCAAAATCCAGATCCCCATCACCTTCAGCATCTCCCCCCACCCCTTCTCCTTCACTCTCCCTCACCTGAGAAATGGGAAAAGAAGGATGGAGGGGGATTGCATGTGAGGTTTTGGAGGTCAGGCCCGGTCATGGCATGCATTGCTTCAGCCTGAATTCCCTCACTCAGAACTCAGTTACACGGGTCCACCTGACTGCCAGGAAGGCTGAGAGACACAGCACGACCCGCGAGCCCAGGAAGAAAGCAAAATAGGATGTGCTGGACCCGCGGCCATCCTGGCTTAGTGGGAAAATACTTTGAGCTCCCAGTAACCAAGTGTACAAGTAAGTTTCTGAAACCAACCTGTTCTTAAATTGAAGCCTTGCTGGTGTTTTGTTGAATTACTGCAAGCCTTTGGTAATGCTTCCTTGTCTGGAAGGGCCATGAAAATAATCCAACACCAGAAAGAGAATGAGATTTCTCACAGCTGATTGTGCCGCTGCAGGAAGCCCACAGGTGGGGCAAAGCGTTTGTTACTCTCTCTGTGGCGGGGTCTTTTGGTCTGAGAGCTCCTGTGAGCCCTGCCACTCTGGTCACTCACCTTTTCTGCCCTCTGCCTTTCCCTGCAGAGTCCCTGCCTTTTCCCCAGCAGGGCCCTGGTCCCTGGAAAATTGGGGGTAAACCCTGCCGTCCTCCCAGCAGCAGGCTCCGCAGATTCTGAAGATAGGCACAGACAAAAGAGAGATTCCTCTTGCTAAGTTGGACTGTCAGTGATAAAACAATTTTTATGTGCTAAAGAACTAAAAGAACTCTGTCAACTAGAGGAGGAAGGGAAGGAACAAGACAGTGAACAAGATGGTGACAGGGACAGAAAACTCTATCTTCCCACATAACATGACCACATTTAATGGCCCCTGGGCACATACAGTTAACTGGCCCAAACAAATATATATTTTTTAAAGATGGGGTCTTGCTGTTGCCCAGGCTGGAGTGCAGTGGCGTGATCATAGCTCACTCCAGCCTCCAACTCCTAGGCTCAAGTGATCCTTCTGCCTCAGCCGCCGAGTAGCTGGGACTACAGGCGCGTACCACCATGCCTGGCAAATTTTTTTTCTTTTTTTTTTTTTTCTTTTTTTTCTTTGTTTTTTTTCTTTTTCTTCTTAGAGACAGGTCTCACTTTGTTGCCCAGGGTGGTCTTGGACTTCTGGCTTCAAGTGATCCTTCTGCCTTGACCTCCTAACATGTTGGGATTACAGGCATGAGCCACCTTGCTGGGCCCCAAAACCCTTTTCTGAGAAGCAGCTCCACTGGCCAAATACACACATTCCTTGTTTGGAGGGTGTTGAGGGAGTTGGGCTACCAGATGCTGTTTGGAAAATTTCAGTTGACTGTGTTCTACTGAGGGTTTAGGTGCTTTCCAGAGCATCTTAGGGAAAGACATGTTATGTGAAATGCGATGTAGCAAAGGCTGGTCTGGTCCCTTTCTCGTACCCCTGCTCCATACACAGAGCAATCTTTGGCAAGCACAGGCAGGAAGCCATGTTCGTGGCAGCAAGAAGGAAGATGTAGCCCCTTCTCCTTCCCCCCCATCAGGCCACCTCTAGTGGGAGGTACTAGTAGGCTCATCCTTTCACTCCTCCCCAATTGAAATGTCTCCTTTCCTTTGAGCTCAGCATTCACGTGGGGCTCTGTTGTCATTCCTACTCAAAAGGATAGCTGTAATTCTGAAATCCTCAAGGTTAGGGCCTATTTCTATTCCCAGCAGCCAGCCCTGGATCTGGCATGGAGCAGGGGTGGGATGCTGTGCACTGAGTGGTGAACGAGTCTGCCTGCTGGTGCCCAGCTGAGTGTGGGACATTTAGGGCACCCCAACTGAAGGCTAAGCTACCTCCTCCTGGACCTAAGGTGATCAGGGATTTTGTCTGTACATAGAATTGAGTGGACTGTAATGGAAGCTCTTGTGTGTCAGGGAGTCGGAGGTGCACAGAGTGCTGGGGAATGATGGGCTCATGGTGGGGACCGAACCGTGTTGGCTGCTGGAGCTGTGAAGAAGACACTGGAAGGCTATTGCTGCTGCATGTCTGGGGGGGGCCTGAGGCTGCTACAGGTCAGCAGGCTGGCAGTCAAGGAGAAAACGGGGATGCAAAGCAGGGAAGAGCAAGGGCAGGCTGGAACCTGCAAAGACAAAGCAGAACCCACGAAAACCAAGTGGATTCTGGGGGGATGAACTGGAACCTGCACAGGTGTCACCATCCTGACGGTGCAGGTAACTTGTGGAAGAAGCTGGCACCCTTGGCCATGGATCTGTACATGTGCCTGCCCCAGGATGTGGAGAAGCTGACTCATGATGTGGAGAAGCCGAAGGAGAAGATCCAGGCAGGAGTTAAATGTGCTGAGGGCACCTGTGAGGTTGAGCAGAAGATCAGCTGGGCTGTTTTTAAGCAGAAGCAGGCCTTTGACCTTCAGACCCAGAAAGTGGCTGCGTCCTTCTGCCTTGCAAGTCTCTTTCCATTTCTTCTGTGGCCAGCCCTAACCCAGAACCAAACATGGTGGGGCATTCTGGGAAACGTCAGTAGATTCAGCTAAGCCAGCACGGTGCAAGGCCACACATACCATCTCTCAACTGCATTATTCACACTCATGTAGCTATAGGTGTTTAAGTATTTTATCATAGGAGCCTTTGGAAAGAGCCTTTTTAGTGAAACACACTGAAGTTTGTTTTTTTCAGAGACAAGGTCTTGCTCTGTTGCTCAGGCTGGAGGGCAGTAGCACAATCATAGCTTACTCTAGCCTCCAACGCCTGGGTTCAAATGATCCTCCCACCACAGTCTCCAGAGTAGCTGGGACTACAGGCACACATCACCATGCTCAGCTAATTTATTTTTATTATTTTATTTTTAGAGATGTGGGTCTTGTTTTTTTGCCTATGCTGGTCTCGAACTTCTGGGTTTAAGTGATCCTCTCACTTTGGCCTTCCAAATTGCTGGGATTAATTACAGTGCCCAGCCCCGACTGAAGTTTTGACTGGTAAGAAAAGATAAAGTAACTAACTTGGCCCCTCATGCCAACACTTTGTGGCCAGTAAATTCTGTTATTTATTTTTGTTGTTGGAGAAAAGAGGAAGGGAAAGAGAAGGACAAAGATTGTAGTAGAAATAAAGATTTCTGTTGAATCTTGAATTGGGTTTAAAAAGCTTCCTTCCATTCTGAGTGCGTGGGAGATTGAAGTCTAGGTGGCTTTAGCCCAGTGTTTAATATTGAAATGTCTGCAGAGTGGGTGCAGTGAGCTTGCAGGTACAGGAGGTGGGGAAGTGAGTCCCTGCTGAGCTTAGAGTTTCTAGAGAAGATGAAAATTGATCAAAAGAAGCTGGAAATCCATTTTTTTACATGAAGTCTTAGTAATTAAATATTCTAGATATGCTTTTTAAAGTATTTTTATAAATATAGGTGTGCTTTTAAAAAGTATATATTCTACAGTTATTTTGAACGCATCAAAATGTATCTGTAAATTCAAATTTGCTGATCATAATGTTTGAGTTGTCTGTATTTTTCTTGAGTTTTTTGTTTATACTATCAGTGAGAAAGGTATGTTCAAATCTCTATATGATGAAGATTTGTCCATTTCTCCACTTCCATCTGTGAAATTTTGCTCCATAGATTTTGATCCTATGTTAATAGCTACATAAAACTTTAGAGCTGCTATATTTTTCCAAATCTTTATGTCATTTGAAATATCCCTCTCTTCTAGCTCTAGCTATGCTTTTCACCTTGAAGTCTGCTTTTATCTTAGTAGAGAGACTCCAGTTTCCTCTGGGTTAGTGTTTGCATGGCAGATCTTTTGCCATCTTTTTATTTGTCATCTGTCTTTGCAGTTGTCCCATCTTCTTATGCTTGATTATTTTGGGTGGTGCCCTGGACACATATTTGAAAACATAATTTGAGGATGAGGAGGATGTTATCTCCCAAACTCCAAAAGGGAGTTTCCTTTTCTTCTACCAGGTGTCTGGAGGTACTTGATATCTGAGATTGTCATGATTCCAAGCTGAGTTGCAAACCCCTCAGGGCTGCCCTGTGGAATCCTAACACAGAGCCAAAGGGTGTATGAGGGCCTTTTGCTCTTGCAGAGCCTTAGACCTCAATCCTTGTCACTCTGGCCCTGTGATGTTGGAAAAAGACAGTTGCTTAACCATCAACTGTCCCTTCCAGAGTTGACAGAAGCCCCGGGAGTAAAACATCCTATTGCAGGGCTCGTCTGCTTGGGCACTGTCTTCCCCTATATGGTGGCTTAGCAGTTATTAACTATTACGTCATTGCATTAGCTTTCTTTCTTTTTTTGAGACATAGTCTCACTCTATTGCCCAGGCTGGAGGGCAATTGTGTGATCTCAGCTCATTGCAACCTCCACCTCCCAGGTTCAAGTGATTCTCCTGCCTCAGCCTCCCAAGTAGCTAGGATTATAGGCATGCATCACACGCCCATCTAGTTTTTTGTATTTTTAGTAGAGACGGGGTTTTGCAATGTTGGCCAGTCGGGTCTCAAACTCCTGGCCTCAAGTGATCCATCTGCCTTGGCTTCGCAGACTTCTGGGATTATAGGCATGAGCCACTGCACCAGGCCTGCATTAGCTTTCTGCTACTTTCAAGCATATTTGCAAAATATTTTGTCTGCCATTTCTAGCTGCCCTTAGTGGGAGAGTTGATTCAAGTTTCCTAGTCATCCTCCTTTACCAGAAGCAGAAGTTCGTTGTTTATTTTCTATAGGAAAAACTCCTTTCTCTGGCATAGTTAACTAGCATTTTCTTTATGATTTAATGTTTTGCTTCAAAAGCTGATGGTTATGGAATATTGAAAGTTTACTGCATAATTTTTAATAGAACACATAGTGTAATTCTGGACACATTAAACACAGTATAATTCTGTAGTTGTTAAAGAGGGGTGATTTTATAAAAGTTGGAAATACTATGCTACAAAGAGTTCTCATATTTAATAATATATTTTATCTTAATCTCACTTATTTTTACAAAGCTTACAGATATTGTACATCACAGTAGACACTTGAAATGGTAAGTTTTTATTATCTATAATACGTGTATTAGTCTGTTCTCACATTGCTATAAAGACATACTGGAGACTGGGTAATTTATAAAGGAAAGAGGTTTAATTGACTCACAGGTCCACATGGCTGAGGAGGCCTCAGGAAACACAACCGTGGCAGAAGGGGAAGCAAGCACTTTCTTCACAGGCAGCAGGAGAAAGTGTGAGCATGTGAAGAGGGAACTGTCAAGCACTTAGGAAACCATCACGTCTCATGAGAACTCACTCACTATCACGAGAACAGCATGGGAGAAACCGCCCCCATCATCCAATCACCTCCCACCAGGTCCCTCCCTTGACACGTGGGGATTATGGGAATTATAACTCAGGATGACATTTGGGTGGGGACACAGAGCCAAACCATATCAATATGTTAGCAAATATTAATTTTAACAAAAATATTAAGACAGGAGCAATTTGCTCAAGAGACCTATTGTATATCATGATGACTAAGTTAATAATAATACATAGTATATTTGAAAATTGCAGGCTGGGCGCAGTGGCTCACGCCTGTAGTCCCAGCACTTTGGGAAGCTGAGGTGGGTGGATCACTTGAGGTCAGGAGTTCAGGACCAGCCTGGCCAACATAGTGAAACCCCATCTCTACTAAAAATACAAAAATTAGCCGGGCATGGTGGCGGGCACCTGTAATCCCAGCTACTCAGGGGGACGAGGCAGGAGAATTGCTTGAACCCAGGAAGTGGAGGTTGCAGTGAACCGAGATTGTGCCACTGCACTCCAGCCTGGGGACAGAGCAAGACTGCATCTCAAAAAAAGAAAAAAGAAACAAAGGAAATTGCTAAGGGAGTAGATTTTAAGTGTTCTTACCACAAAACAATAAGCATGTGAGGTAATACAAATGTTAAACAGCTTGATTTAGCCACTCTACAATGTATACATATATCAAAACACCACATTGTAAGCCATAAATATATACAGTTTTGTCAATTAAAATATAAGTAAATAGAAATTAAAAATATAAAATTTAACCAAAATGCTTAATGATCTGACAAAGGAACAAGGACTCTAGCTTAATTGGGAAAGTCAGTCTTGAACAGAGAGCTTGGAGCCCTGCTGTCCTGGGGCATTCACAGGGCAGGAAGCACCCCCGTGGGGAGGATCTGGTGGAGACGGGGCTGCCCGCTGGGCTCTGGGTCCCAGCCACAGGGCCTCACCACGCTCGACAGGGAATGTCACCGGCAGCCGCAGATCCCTGCGTGAAATCGGCAGGGCGCCACTTCATCAGCAGTTCCTTTTACTGTTAGCCTGGGAATTTCTGAATGAAACACACATGGAGGACATCTGTTTTCCAGGTTTCTGTGTCAGAGCAGTGAATATGGTGATTTTGTTTGAGAAAGGAAAAAGAGAAAGCCAGATATGAGCTCAATTTTGAGAGCCTGGTCATGTTTCTGTATCACTGAGTTTGCTCCTATAATATTTACTCCTTTGAGAGTGATTTTTTTTTTTCAATTAAATGAATGTGTTAGGCAATTTCAACTCATGATGTTTCTCTAGCCTAGGACTCTCCGTGAACCACAGACAGACCCATTTTATCCATCTGCCTTTTAGACATCTCCACTTAGATGCTGGCCACCGCAGACTCAGCATGCGCCCCACCCAAGTCATATCTCCCCTAACCCTTGTCCTCTTCTGACTCTTTGTCCCCTCTCCCTGAGATGAAGCAAGCCTTAAGTGCTTTCCCCACAGTGCATGAGGGTCCCTTGTGCTCAGAGTGCAGGTGCCGTAGAGGTCGTTTGAACAGGCCCATCAAAGTACCCAGACACCTGTGGATGAGCTGCTTGCCAAACCAGAGGGAACTATGCACAAAACTCCACTCTTTTGGGTCATCATTATTATTTTTTTTGAAACAGTATCTCACTCTTTCACTCAGGCTGAAGTGTGGTGGCATGATCTTGGCTCACTGCAGCCTTGACCTCCCAGGCTCAAGCAATCCTCCCACCTCAGCCTCCTGAGTAGCTGGAACTACAGGCACAACTACCATGCCCAGATAATTTTTGTATTTTTTGTAGAGATGGGGTCTTACCATGTTGCCCAGCTGGACTTGAATTCCTAGGCTCAAGCGATCCTCCCACCTTGGCCTCCCAAAGTGGTGGGATTACAGGCGTGAGCCACTGCACCCAGCCAACTCCACTCTTGTAATACAGAGACATTGTTAAGGGTCTACAGAAAGTCATTCATTTCATATTCCATATTCCAATTAAACATTGTATTTAAATAAAGGTAACAGGGTACTCCCTTCCTCATTCCTCCCTGTCCTTCCTAATACTTGTCCCTGGAACATTCTCTGGGGCCTCAGCTGCCACTCTCTCCACCAGCCATCCTCATAATGTCTTGACTAAAGAACAGACCCTTCTGGGCCATTCTCATTCAGAGGGACAAAAATGATTTCTCTGACCAAGAACTTTTCCAGATAAATGGAGACTAAAGGAATACAATCACTAAATGCAACACGTGATCCTACATTGGGCTCCAGACCAGATAAAGGACATTCCTGGAACAACTGGCAAACTTTGGATGAGGACTGAAGATGAGCAATTTTTAATAATGAATAATAATGTTGTGTCCATGCCTATTTCCTGATGCTGCTCATTATACTGTGATTATGCAAGATGATGTCCTTGTTTTTAGGAAATCACACTAAGTCTCTAGAGATAAGGTGGCATTGTGCCTGCAACTTACTCAAACATTTCAAGAAAAATGTAAATGTGTGTGTTGGCCCACATGGGTTTGAACTGTGTGTGTTTGCACACACATGGAGGGAGAAAGGACGAACGATAAATCAAAGTAGTTAATTGCTCGCATTTGACCCATCTTGAAAGGCATAGAAGAAGTCTTTGTACCATTTTCCCCACATCTTTGCAAGTCTTATATTATTTCACAATAAAAGGTTTAAAAAAAAAATCGGCTAGGCGCGGTGGCTTATGCCTGTAATCCCAGCACTTTGGGAGGCTGAGGTGGGTGGATCACTTGAAGTCAGGAGTTCAAGATCAGCCTGTCCAACATGTTGAAACCCTGTCTGTACTAAAAACACAAAAATTAGCCAGGGGTGGTGGCGGGTGCCTGTAATCCCAGCTACTCGGGAGGCTGAGGCAGGAGAATTGCTTGAACCCGGTGGGGCGGAGGTTGCATTGAGCTGAGATCACGCCATTGTGCTCCAGCCTGGGAGACAGAGTGAGACTCTGTCTTTAAAAAAAAAAAAAAAAAATCTTAACAGGTAGGAAAACTAACCAGGTAGTGACCTCTGAACTTGAAGTACTTCTGGGCCTCTCAGGTGCAGTCTGCTCTGAATTCAAGTTCTACTGTTGAGTTTCCAAAGTGGCTGAGCTCTCTGCTTCTTTCAAGCCGTATTCTCCAAATTCCCCTCACCTGGCTAAACAGACAATATGTCTTCCTCTCCTGGTGAGGTCTCCCGGTGACCTGAGAGGTCATATCTATACCTACTCCCCATTTTTCATGTAGAAGCTTGCTTTCCTCTTTGATATCTCACTAGGTTCCACTTTTTCTCTCTACTAAAAGAGCCAAAGGCTGGGTTTATCCATTGCAACGTGTATCAGTCAGGATCTGTGCAGTAGGTCATGCCACACTAACAAACTGCCCCTGAAGTTCAGCTTACTTAACTTTGTTGATGATAACTTTTGAGTTGATTTCTCACTCATGCCACATATCCAGCATGGCAAGTGAGGGCATATCTGTGTTCATTGTAGTCACTTAGGAGCTCTGGGTGATGGAGGCACCATCTTGTCTCATGCTTCCAAAATCACCACAGCAGATGAAAATGAGTGTGGTGCATTACTCACTGACTCTTTAAAGTTTCTTTCTTTCTTTCCTTCCTTCCTTTCTTTCTTTTTCCCTTCCTTTCCTTTGCTTTGCTTCCCTTCCCTTTCTCTATCTCTCTCTCTCTTTCTCTCTCTCTTTCTCTTTCTTTCTCTTTCTTATACAGGGTCTCATTCTGTTGCCTATGCTGGTATGCAGTAGCTCCGTCTCACTGCAACCTCTGCCTCCTGGGTTCAAGCAATACTCCTGCCTCAGCCTCCCGAGTAGCTGGGATGACAGGCATGCACCACCAAACCCAGCTAATTTTTATGTTTTTAGTAGAGACAGGGTTTCACCATGTTGGACATGCTGGTCTTAAACTCCTGGCCTCAGTTGATCCGCCTCCCTCGGCCTCCCAAAGTGCTGGGATTACAGGCGTGACCCACTGCACTTGGCCATAATGTTTATTTTCAAAAGAGACAAGTGATTTCCACTCCCATTTCATTCGCCCTAAAGTTCAATCCTACGTTGTGTTTGTGAGAAGGAGAGATAGAAATGCATTTGTCACAGCCCTGATGATTGTCACAGCACTCAAGCTCAGCAGTTAACCTGATTTCGACAGTGAAACTTAGCATAGCAGCAAAAGAGGCATGCCCACAAGAAGCAAGGATGCTGAGGACCACCAGGGCCCAAGTTAGAATTACAGATTGGCCAAGCGTTACCTGAGCATCTCCTCCTCTGACAGGCGGCCCTGATCTGCTCTGTGTGTGCTCCCACTGTGACCTGCACGGGCTTCTGTCTTCCCACCCTAGTATGCTTTCACTCTTATTTTCTCATAATTTTCTGTATTGTTAGGTAGATGGATTTTACATGCACCACAGATGTTTACTGAATGTGCATATCAATAGAAGACACCAATTATTTGCAATAGAAGGCACTGCACTAGGTTCTGGGATATAAGAACAAATAAGACATTGGTTCTGCTCTCATGACATTTCCTGGCCTGCCATGAAGACAGAGAGGAAAACAGACATTTTACATTGAGAGAGTAGAGCTCAGCACAGCTGACCTATTTGGGAAAGCAAGAGGGTGGCAAGAGGAGGGGACGACATGGGAGAGAGCTGTTCTGCACCACACTGGACAAACACTGTCCAGGTTCTCCATCCGTCATTCTCACCAGCCAATGGTGGGATTAGAAGTCAGGGTTTAGAGGCTACTGATGTGTCCTGTTTTTGCAAACAAGAAATACTTATTAGACATCTGCTACAATAGTAAAGGCTAATTCTACTTACATTTAAGTAACACTTTATAATTCAGGTACCCCTGGAAATCATGGCTCGTTTTACAAATGAGGACACTGAGGCAGGTAACTTGTTGGGGTCATTAAAAGTCCCAACTACACTGTTTAGAACTCAGGGTCCTGATTCCCAGGCCAGCACACTTTCCAGTAATCCATCCTGCCTGGACCTTGTTTGAGATCCTACCTGCCTGAAGGTCCTACAGTCTCCAGGAAGAGTTTACATTCACTTTCCTGACAGGTGAAGGGAAAAGTCACATCAATTCAATCACAGTCCTTGGTTAGGATGAGCCAAGTGGATGTGTAAGATCCTCCTTTTCTCTGGCTTGCTGTTGGATAATTATAAGGATGAACAACGCACAATAAAAGTGACTTTTCAGGAGGTACCGTCTACACTTGAGATCCCAGCTACCAAGCAGATGCTTTGCTGACTCACAGCTGCTGGTGTAGCCGGCCCTCCATGGTGATGTAACTGCTGTGGGATGCAGAAATATGGGAGGGGGAATAAGAGCCTGGGGTCCTGCTTCTCTCGCCAGGATTCACTTGTCTGCTACGACTTGCAGCCAACGAAAGGATGCTGAGTCTCTGGGGCCAACACGTGGAAATGTTGTGGCTGCAGGCCAACCTTATCTTTCCCATTTTCTGAGGTTTGGAAAGATTTCTGGCTCATGCTAGCCTCCCATTGATTAAATGAGATAATGTATGTAGAGGCCTTGGCACATAGTACATAGCCAATAAATGGTAACCACTGTAATAGTAATAATTACAGTAATAATGGCCTTAATTACTGTAGTAACAGAGCAATAATTATTTAATAATCATAGTAATAATAAATATGATAATATAATAATCAGTGGTGTGGGGAGAGTAGTGCATTGGGAGGGAGGCTCCCAGTGGGAAAGAGTTGTATCAGTGATGCAAGACAATGAAAAGCAGACTGTGTGGGAATGTGCTGTACTTTCCCTACAATTTTGCTGGCAAGCTAAAACTGCTCTAAAAAGTAAAGTCAATTATTATTAATATTTTTTTTTTTTGGAGACAGAGTCTCGCTGTGTTGCCAGGCTGGAGTGCCTTGGCACCATCTTGGCTCACTGCAACCTCCGCCTCCTGGGTTCAAGTGATTCTTCTGTCTCAGCCTCCTGAGTAGCTGGGATTACAGGCATGCACCACAATGCCCAGCTAATTTTTGTGTTTTTAGTAGAGATGGGGTTTCACCATGTTGGCCAGGCTGGTCTTGAACTTTTGACCTTGTGATCTGCCCGCCTCGGCCTCCCAAAGTGCTGGGATTACAGGCATGAGCCACCGCAGCTGGCCAGTGTTTGTTTTTTTTTTTTAAATGAAAGAACAAAATCCCAGACTGATGATTAGTTGTTATTGTGTTTCAGTTCTCTAAAGACAGGGTGCCTCCTTATTGCCTGTACCAGGTGGACCGGTTTCCACCGCCCAAACCTTGGTGTGCCATTTTTAAATGGCCTCATTGGCTATGCAGATACTCAAATGAGTCATATGTTAATGAAGAAGTAAAGTTTCCTGGTAGGATGAAAGCTCCAGTGACTCTTTATTCACCACTGGGTGTTGTTGAATGGTGGCAAAACTGGCCCAGGACATGGCGGGGCACAGAAGCTTCAGGTCTTGGGCTGCTGGTGGCTCTCTCCACGGAGCTAAGCAGCCACCTCATCTCCACTCAGCATGGCTGCAGTGGGTGTCTTGGCTGTGAGCGGCCCCTGGGAGGGTGCCCACCACGCCCCATGCCTAGTGAGAGCTCTCCAAATCCACAGACCAGGTCAAGACTTGTACCAACATTGCCAATGAGTTGGCTTCTCTTCCTTTGCCTGATGCAAGGTTCTCTTTCCTTTGAGTAGGAAAATGCCCAGATAATCAGAGAAGTGGAAGTGGACAAGGTCTCCATGCTCTCCAGGGAGCAGGTGGAGGCCATCAAGCAGCTCTGGCAAGATCCAGGCATCCAGGAGTGTTACGACAGGAGGAGGGAGTACCAGCTGTCGGACTCTGCCAAATAGTGAGTACAGAGCCCAGCCTGGCTGCCCGCGGTGCTTTCAGGCAAGCTCGGCCATACTTCAAAGAAGCTTCTCGCTGAACGCTGCTGAAATGCGGTGCACAGCGGCAGCGCTACCTGCCTTCGCTTTCCCGTATCCCTCCTGACCTCTTAGTGCCATCTCTCACCACCTCCTAAAGCCCTTGGTCACTCTGTGGATCACAGACCTCTCTTCCTGCCGACACCCACCTGTTCTTGCTGTGTTCTAAGCCTGTCGTTTTCAATGAGACTCAATCAAATCTGAGGTCCCTTAAGTGGGACTGATCTCCTTTGGAGTGCTGAAATTATCTGATTTAAACAAGAAATACTCTTGCTTTTGGCTTCTACTTTCCTCCTCTCTATACCCCTCTGCCTTTCTGGTTTCCCCATCAGAAGACAGCAGGTCCAATTGCCCTAAAATCTAAAGTCAAGTTTAGAGCAGCGGGGCCGTGGACCCATCAGCTGCTGATCTGGTGCTGCCCTCTAGTGGCACAGATAGGAGGCTGCGCTCGCAGCATACACAGGAAGCTCAATCCTTTGTTTATTGGCTGCCTGCGAAGGCCTACACACTGTATTTTGGATCCATACAGCTCAACTTTTAATTCATTAATCCTTGAAGGTAAAAAGATTTCTATTTAGATGTCCCAGCATGCAAACTGTCCCATAGAGATGACAGATTTTCACTTTCTTAGGCATTTCCTGTTCACATCTGTAATCCCAGGGACTTGGGAGGCAGAGGTGGGAGGATTGCGTGAAACCAGGAATTTGAGACTAGCCTGGGCAGCAGAGGAAGACCTCGTCTCTGCAAAAATTACAAAAATTAGCTGGGCAGCTACTCGGGAGGCTGAGGCGGGAGGATGTCTTGAGCCTAGGAGGTTGAGGTTGCAGTGAGCCATGATTACACTCTTGCAGTACAGCCTGAGTGACAGAGTGAGACTCTGTCTCAAAAAAAAAAGAAAATGTAAATAAATAAATAAATAATAATATCCCAGGGCAATGCCTCCTCAGTCTGGTCACCGGGCAAATAGTTTGATATGGGTCCTTCTTAAAGTGGCAATAACTCCTGCTTCTGCAGCTCAGCTCTTTCACACCTGTCCCGTATCATCTTCCATCCTCTGAGGGCTCAGAAATCCCTTCCCCAGATGTACCTCCTTCCCTTTGGGTGCCACTGTCACCCTCTGAGCAGGCATTGAGCTGGACAAGGCATTGGGCAGGAAAGGAAGCCAGAAGTGTCACCTCCTGTGGTTTCAATGGGCTTCATTTTTGGTGTTTATCCCGGGTTGAGAATTGAATGTCATTAATCCAGGTTGGCATAACCAATCTAAGTACAGGAATGTTTAGGTGCAAAAAAGCATCAAGGCAGGAAAATAAAGAAACCCCACTGAGGTGTTAGATCAGCATAGAGAGGTGGAAGAAAGAAAGAGCGCCATGGAGGAGGGCTTGCCTTTGACAGCTCGAGGAGCCAGGAACAGGTACGATGTTCCTGAGCCATACCTGAGGTGGCCTGAGTTACCTGCCTCTGTGAAGTCCTGGGGATTGGCTAGGGCTCTTGATGTAGATCCATTTGGAAAAGACCCACCAGACCTGCTACAGAATTCAATGTAACCCTGAAAACCATGGGGGCAAGGCCACTGACATGGACGAGGGGCGTGGCTAGGGTGGTGGTCAGAGCTGTCACAAAGAAAACAGCCTCTCGTAAACCCAGTCGCCCAACCTTCCAAACCGGCAGGACTCAAGGCACTTGCACGTTTTCTCCATCTGGGCCAGCGGTTTTCAACCCCTCAGCTAGAGATGTCTGCTGATTGGACAATGTGATGAGTGTTTGTGATGCGCCAGGCACTGTGGTAAGGGCTGCAGGTATTATACAACCAATGCTCTCTGCTCTCAGGGAATATACAGTTTGGTGGAGCAACTCAGGTGTAAATCAAATAATTACACATCAAAGTACAGCAAAAACAGTGATAAGCCCTGGGACTGTATCTGGGCAGGGAGGTGGGTTGTGGAAGGCTGCCCCAGAGCTTTGCTTCTGGAGCTGAAGGCATATGGTGAACAGGGTTTGCCTGTGACCTCTTGGTTAGCCTGCATGCGGACCTGCTCAGCCCCTGATGCGGTGCTGGGACAGGGCAGGGCCGACCTCAGCATGCAGCGGGCTCTGCATCTCCAACTCTTTTGTTAGCGAGGGCCTGAGTTACAGTTATTTTACCTAAAAATGTCTTTTAGAAAGGCCTTAAAGTTTTTTTTTTTTAAAGGATTCTCTTACTACAGAAAAAAAAAATATGTTTTAAGCTCAGGGCTTCAATATATGGCCAAAAATAAGTTAAGGCAAGTTTTGGGTTATTTTAGGAGATGTAGTTTCCCAGTGTCTTCAACAGGAAAACTTTTTCTTGTTGCTGTTGTTTTGAATTTCTCCTCGGCCTGTTTTACGCCTGTGTATTTTCTTAGAAACTATTTAATTCATTGAGCAAAGCTTTAGAGAACAGCATCTCCATTATATAATGTTCTTGGACAAGGGTAAGTGGGAGAGAGAAGGGCCTCTGGAGGGAGGATGACAGATGGGGCGTTGGAGAGAGCCATTTCCAACATCCTGGTCCTTCCAGCCCCACTGTCTCCCTCGCCGGTCAAATAGAAGCGATAGAGCTTAGAACCCAGGAGGAAGAGACGGAGTGTTCTGCAGATGTCCCAGAAGGCGCATGAAAGTCCTTCTGACCCATATTGTCTTCAAAACAGTCGTAGGAAGGATGGAGAAGCCTGGCCTGGCACTGGCTCTCAGGAAAGTCATTGATGGAATTCGTGTGTCTGTGTGGGGCTCACTGTGAGTGGGGGGTGACTTCCTTTGAGTAGGATGGACATTTCTCCCTGCTCTAAAAGGAGAGTCAGTTCCTCGTTCTCTAATATACAGTTACCTGACTGACATCGACCGCATCGCCACACCATCATTCGTGCCTACCCAACAAGATGTGCTTCGCGTCCGAGTGCCCACCACCGGCATCATTGAGTATCCATTTGACTTGGAAAACATCATCTTTCGGTAAGTCTGTCTCCCTGATGTACCATGAAGAATCTGCCCAGGCTTGGAAGTCCCCAGGTGGATTCTTAAACGTGTTATTCCTAAGCAGGGATTATATCTCTTAGGACAGAGTGACCCTCTCTGCCAAGGGTATTTAGAATTGTGGTAGGTAGTTCTCAACCCTGGAATGGAGAGGAAGTCACCTTCCTGTTACCCTTGGAGAAGAAGGGTTTCCCTACTGGAAACTGGAATGATTCTTATGTGTAACACACACTCATACACACACACACACACACACACAAATGTATACTTCCGTATCCCACAAATTGAATGTAGTGATTATCGATGTTTTTTCCTTAAAGATGAATAATATTTCCTTTCTCCTCTATTTCCTTCTCCAAGATTTATCCTTAGAAAATTAAGGATACAAAAAATGTGTATGAAAACTATGAAGAATAATATATACAAACTAACAGCTGTGTAAAAATGTATGCATTTCCACTTACAAATATAGGAAATACTTTTAGGATGACTTCAGTGAATCTTCACTGCATTTAGTTATGGTAAAAAATGAATAATAATATAGGGCATATATGTAGCACTGCACATTTCAAAGCACTTTTATATCCACTATTTCCCTTGTTCCTCCTAACAATTATCACACACGATTTTCTAGTTGAGACAACACATCAGTCCTCCCACATCTGGGTCCTGTCTGATCCCCAGTTATAGCTCAGTGCATCTCTATCCAGAATTGCTGTGTTTGGGAAGCCCTCAGGTCCAGCCCCTCAAACATGTCCCCCATCTATATTAGCATATCCTTGATTTTAATAGTAGCCCCCTGTGCCTGTGTGCACATGAATTTCTCTAAACCTTTTCACAATTAACTGCTTTTTGCAATGTCCAAAACCTCTCAGACTCCCAAGGATTTTGTTTATTCATTTTGTTTTAAAAAATACTTTTATTTCTTCTAAGTTTATCCTTCTTGGACTGCGATGAATGGGTTTTGCATTACTTTCTAGAGTCTGGTGAATGGGTTTAACATCATCCACCAGTGAAATCTATTACTTTACAACTCAGAGCACCTCTCCCAGTGGGATATTTCTGGCTGAAAAATTCCGATCTTTGAAATTGAGGCCTTTATAGAATGACTTCTTCAAGCTCAACCTTTTGACAATTGCAATTGCAATGTCCTGTTTCCAGATCGGTTCCCTGCTGTGATAGCCAGCCGTGAACATTGTGGGAGTGGCTGCACCTCCAGGACATGGTTCAAGAACAGTATTGAATTTTTCGTTTTCCTTCCTGCACTTTTCCAGACAACAGTTCTGGGTGGTTGGCCTGTGGGCCACCTAACCACAATGACCCAGTGCCTTCAGGGACTGGTGTGTGTGTGTGGTGGGGTGGTGATGTAGGGGTGGGTGGGGGTTACTTGGCAGCTGTATCTGGTCCATTATGTATTTTCTTTGGCTCACTTGGTGTTACTAAAAAACGTTTGAGCTAACACATTGGATACCTTGTTTCTCTTGAAAAGGCAGAGACTGTGGTCATGGCGAGCCTGCGTCTTGTTCTGCAGAGCTTGGCTGCAGGTATGCGGCAGGCTTCCCTGTAGACAGGGCACCCGGCTGTTGTGCCGTGTATGTTTTGTACTTTGGGGAGCCCACTTGGCTCATTCCCATAAACTGCCTGATTCTTGGAGCATTTGAGCTTGTGATCCCTGGGCTAGGAGTTGCTGAAATTTTTCCCAAAGACACAGGTAGAGGCTTTGGATTTCTGTACTGGACAGAGGACACTTGTAGGTTTTTATAGGGAACAAGAGGTGGCATCCAGGGAATGCAGAAAGGATTTACAGGTAAATTAGAGGCGCCACAAAAACAGAATAGGCTCGGGTCCTGAAGCCAGCCTGGGGGACCCGGAAGACAGCTGGCCGCTGCGTCCCTCTTGAGTCTGGTATCCAGGGATTCTACAGTGGTTGTCACAGAACCCAAGTGAACGTTTGCGTTTTCTGTCTGGACACTGGTTAGCTTCCTAACCGGCAGGCTCCCAGATTCACCTCTGCATGTCTTCAGAAATGTCATTTACATTCTCTCCCTTCTTTGCTAGGAAACATCCAGTAGTCCCTCATTGCTTAAAGCAGCAGCATCAAACATTTTAAAACTTAGGACCTCTTTTCTCTCTTAGAAGTTATTGAGGACTCCAAGAGCACTGGTTTCCATGCTATAATAATTCATGTCCTTTTTCCCTGAAGTGTCATGTATTCCAACTTTTGAAGGATCTGTGTTTCTACACAACAGGATGGTGGATGTTGGTGGCCAACGATCGGAAAGACGGAAATGGATTCACTGCTTTGAGAGTGTCACCTCCATTATTTTCTTGGTTGCTCTGAGTGAATATGACCAGGTCCTGGCTGAGTGTGACAACGAGGTACGCTGGGCGGGAAGTTTGGGTAGCTGTGGAAGCCAGAGCCTATTCTGTGGTTTCTAAGAAGGCAGCCAGGTCAGGAAATAGACCCTCGTCATTAGGTCAAACAGTCTTGCTACTCAAAGTGTGACCTGTGGACCAGCAGCACAGGCATCACCTGCATGGCTTGTTAGAAATGCAGTCTTAATGAATAAACCCCGACCAACTACATCAGAATCTACATTTTAACAAGACCCCAGGTAATTCAAATACATATGAAAGGCTGAGAATCACGGGCCTGGAACCCGGGTTCTAAACTTGAATGCACACTGGAGTTTGCTGAGGGACTTAACGAAAACCTGGTGCCTGAGTCCAACCCCAGAGATTCTGAATGAGTTGGTGGTGAATGGGGCCTGAGTGGGGGGATTTTTAAAAAGCACCCCAAGTGAATCCACTGTGCTGTTAAGGTTGGAACCTATTCAAAAGCCTAGGTTCTCATCCTTGGTGGCACAGTGGAATCTCTTGGCGAGCTTTTTAAAAATGCCATCTCTTGGCCGGGCGCGGTGGCTCACGCCTGTAATCCCAGCACTTTGGGAGGCCGAGGCAGGCGGATCACGAGGTCAGGAGATCGAGACCATCCTGGTAACACGGTGAAACCCCGTCTCTACTAAAAAAAAATACAAAAAGTTAGCCAGGCGTGGTGGCGGGCGCCTGTAGTCCCAGCTACTCAGGAGGCTGAGGCAGGAGATTGGCATGAACCCGGGAGGCAGAGCTTGCAGTGAGCCGAGATCGCACCACTGTACTCCAGCCTGGGCAACAGAGCGAGACTCCGTCTCAAAACAAAAAAAAAAGAAAAAATGCCATCTCTTGGACTGAACACTAAAAATTCATATTTACTGGGTTTAGGTTGAGGCTTCTTTTGAGAGCCCACCAGGGATTCTACTGCACAACCAATGCCGAGCAGCACTATCTCTAAAACACTTTACCTGGGCACAGGCTTCCTAACCTCCATAGGCCCATGGTGCTCCCAAATTAGATCCCTAGTGGAACTGGGGTGGGCAGTGGTGCTAGATGCTTGGAGCTGTTCTGGGGCTGTCTGGGATTGCATCTGCCTTCACGTATCCTGGGAGGGACTCCCTCAGGGCAGCTGGGATGGATCCAGCCTGGTCACGCATGCATTGTCCCCTCAGAGTGGCCATAGCACTGGCTGCTTCCAATTCCATCAGTGGGAGCTGCCCTGAGAGTGAAGAGGACCCTCACAGCCACTTCTCTGTCAGGTTGGGGACAGTATCGGTGGAACACTCATGTCCTCCTCGTCATCTTTTCCCCTGAACTTGCATTAAGACCTCTTGACCTTTTAAAAAATGTCTTTTGTTTCCAAGGCGTGAAAGTAAATCAATAAAGGACTCAGTCCAGGATTAGGCAATAACTGAACAAATTGTATCTTGTATTTTTTGAGAGCAGACTTTTCTCTGAGGAGCATAGCTTATATTACCTAATTAGTGGAGGATTAACCCATTTAATTGTGTCATTGTGCAAAGAACGGAAATCTTGGCTGTCGCCCAGCTCTCTCAGTTGGAGATTTTTTTTTTTTTTTTAAAGGCAAGACATTCAGTTATCAATATAAAAAAAATAGCTCCAAATTTGTTTCAGGAATTATTTGTGACGTTCCTCAGGAAACTCAAAAGATTAGTAAGGTGCACAAGGGACCAGTATCTCAGCCCAAAGTGCTTAGAAATTAAACATTTTCTCTTCTCCTAAAAATCACAAAATATTTGGAGAAAAATTAAGTGGTTGCCGCTCCAGACTTTCCCCTCCTGGTTGTAGATGTGTATTATATCCACTCTGTATATTGTCTGGGAATTTTTCATACATTTTATTTCCTTGGAGATCATTATCGTTAAGATCATAATAATTTTAAAGCTTTAATACATTCCAGATCGTAATTCTCCCAATGTGTACTGAGTGGCAGAACAAGCCTGGGTGTCTGGAAGTTGGGGGGAAAGAGTGATTTATGGCATGTCCCTCGAGTGTGTGTGCTGAGCTTGGATGTTTTTCACTCTGATCCCTTCCCTCCCTACAGGGACGTTCTTGTTTCTTTCCTCTTAGAAATACTTGAGAAAGAGCAGAATGCTATCTAGAACAATTATTGTCAGAGATAAGATTTGTTTGTGCCCTGTCTGTTCTCAGTAAATTAGGAGCATTTAATATCTTCTTGCCAATGTCTAACATTTAGAAATTATCACTGTCTTTCTACATAACCTTCCCCAGGTCCCACTATTACATGGGCTTGGGAAAGTTATTTAAATGTTCTAAACAAAGCCAGGCGCGGTGGCTCACGCCTGTAATCCCAGCACTTTGGGAGGCTGAGGTGGGTGGATCACGAGGTCAGGAGATTGAGACCATCCTGGCTAACACGGTAAAACTCCGTCTCTATTAAAAAATACAAAAAATTAGCCGGGCGTGGTGGTATACACGTGTGCTCCCAGCCACTCAGGAGAATCACTTGAATGCAGGAGCTGGAGGTTGTAGTGAGCCGAGATCACGCCACTGTACTCCAGCCTGGGCGACAGAGCGAGACTCCGGCTCAGGAAAAAAAAAAAAAAAAGTTCTGAACAACAGTATGCTCACCCATCAAACGGGCCACTGCTCTGCTTGTAAAGTGTGGCACAGGGTGGGTTCCCAGTAGCACTGCCTCCTGTCTCTGCCAATGTCTAGCATTCCTAGGGGCAGTGGCCTTGCTGGAAGAGCCTTGTCACTTGACTGCTGAGGCCCGGTCTGGAAGCCTATAACCAACTGAAGTGGCCGTGTCAGGTCTGAAGCTGGCACTTCCCCACTTGGTAATCCCAACGATCACATGACACAGGAAACTTTTGTCAAACGTGGGTAGGAACCTTCCTTTTCCAAGTTGCACCAAAGCCTTTCTTATTTCCTTCCATGTGAGTTTTGGGCTGGAGAAGAGCTGGGATGCTACAGGAGAGGGGACCCAGAAGGGGATGTTTAGTAAGAGGCTTGGGGAGGGGCAAACAGAAGCAGGAGGCCTGTAGCCTGGGGCCCCACATGCTCACCAGCTTCAGCAGACAGTGGCCCAGAGACTGCGGCGGGGCAAGGGAAGAGACGGATGGACTGGCAATGTGCCATGTTGTTTCCAAAATATTTCCTTTCTACTTCATCCCAAGTCCCTTGTTTTTCACTTAGAATCGCATGGAAGAGAGCAAAGCCTTATTTAAAACCATCATCACCTACCCCTGGTTTCTGAATTCGTCTGTGATTTTATTCTTGAACAAGAAGGATCTTTTGGAAGAGAAAATCATGTACTCTCATCTAATTAGCTATTTCCCAGAATACACAGGTAAGTGTCTATCTTGTGGACAGTGTTTTCTGTGCTGATCTCGTCCACCTCCCGGGCATCAGTCCAGAGTTATCACGGCTCAAAGGGGCCTCCCTGGTCTGCCTGGAACAGCCTCTCCCCCGATTCCCACCTTCAAACAGAAGCTCTAGTTGCACCATTGTGTGTTTCCACCACAGCACCTCCACAGGTGCTTCCCTCAGTGCTTGGAATACCCTTACCAACTCCTTTCGCTGGCTCCATGTTGTTCTCCAAAACCCAGCAAAGGCCTCCCCTTCTCTGGGAGCCTTTCTGGCCTCCCCTGCCCATCTGGTCCACAGGAAGGGTGCCTCCTCCTTTCTGCTCCCTCGGCAGCCTAACCCCCGCTTGCTCTCTTGGCCACATCATGCTATGTCATATCCTCTGCTCACTCAGCTCTCTTTCCAGTCGGCTCCATGAGGGCAGAGACTCTGCTTGATTTATCTGTGCATTCCTCACGCCAGTCAGAGAACCTGGTGCTTCTTATGCGTATGTTAGAGTGTGGCATCCCTTTTCCCAGACACATGGTGGACTCATACATAACCTGTCCAAGGTAGGAGAGTCTCATGCCCTGTTGCTAATTGTTTCTGGTGCAGGAGGTCTCAAGCCTTAAGTTTGACACTGATATTTAGTGGATTCATGTTTTAGCACTCTTCTTTCCCCTTTTACTAACCATACTGGCTGTGTAGTATAGCACCCTCAAGCTTTAAAATCAGCCTGATGTTAGTTCCCACATTCTTCCTTTTATTTCTCCTAGACCAGAGCTGTCTGTTCGTATGTGTTAGCAAGGATTACTTCTCTTCAACAGTGGTCCAAGTCAGACAAATTGGGTCACTATGTTTAAACAAATCACCGTAAAGTGTAATTTTTAGATACCAGAGGACATTTTAAAATATGACTATTTTATGGGTTCATGATGAGATACCATAAAAATAATGCTCCAGGTAAACTGCTCCCTAGAAATAAAGATGGATCAAAGCAGGATCTCAAATAAGAACAAGAGTACATTAAAAAATGGTTCTTGGGGCCAGGCACGGTGGCTCACGCCTGTAATCCCAGCACTTTGGGAGGCCAAGGCAGGTGGATCACCTAAGGTCAGGAGTTTGAGACCAGTCTGGCCAACATGGTAAAACCCCATTTCTACTAAAAATACAAAAATTAGCTGTGTGTGGTGGCGCGCATCTGTAATCCCAGCTACTTGGGAGGCTGAGGCAGGAGAATTGCTTGAACCCCAGAAGTGGAGGTTGCAGTGAGCTGAGATCGCGCCACTGCACTCCAGCCTGGGCTACAGAGCGAGACTCCGTCTCAGAAAAAAGGTTCTTGGGAGGACATGGTGTTAAGTCTGTGTCTTTATTCCTCCAATTGCACTTGTGACTAGGACCGAAGCAGGATGTCAAAGCTGCCAGAGACTTTATCCTGAAGCTTTACCAAGATCAGAATCCTGACAAAGAGAAAGTCATCTACTCTCACTTCACATGTGCTACAGATACAGACAATATTCGCTTTGTGTTTGCTGCTGTCAAAGACACAATTCTACAGCTAAACCTAAGGGAATTCAACCTTGTTTAAAAGCTGCTGCCCACTCCTCCCCCATAACAGAAGATGTGATTTGCAAACTCCTTGTTTTATTTGCAAGTGCTTCTGACATCACCAGAGCCAGCCCCATGCCAGGAACTAAGGACGTCATGTAGATCGTGGGGACAGAGATGGGTGATGGAACTTGGAAGATATTTGAGTTTACCAACATACTTTAAAAGTCCTTACATCCCAAATTGTTTTTATAATTATTTTCTTGACTTTTGGCTATAAGATTTTGTGTAATTTTTGAATTTGGTGTTTTCTAGAATTTTTAAAAACCACTTTTAGTTTTAAATATGTTTAAAAATAGTGATTAAAATTATGTAAGCAAGGAGCCTGTTAGTTTATAGATCATGTCTTGAAGCTTCTAGAATTAATTTGGGTGACTTTTTTAGAAATAAGAATGTTAATGGGTTTGAAGCTTTTTATTAAATCTTGTAATTTAGAGCCATTTTTAATTGTGTTTCTTACCTCATGCTGAAGGGTGACTCCTTTAACATGCCACCAAAGATTTTTTTTTAAACACTTGGTTCTTTTTGTGTGTTAACTTTCTAAGCCAAATTAATGGATATACAAGTATATCTAATTTAGCTTTGCCACAGTTTGATCACCATGAAGCCAAAGCTGACATAGAGTAAATGGGCTCTAGATAGCATATATGTTGTATTGCTGAAAAATGTGTGTGTGTGTGTGTACATTTTTACCCCCAATGTATATGACCAGATCTTAAAAATGTATGAAATGGCTAAAAGTCCACATTGTTTGACAAATGTTATGTAACCCTGCCAAAGTTCTGATGGCCACCACAGATTTGCTGTTTGAATTATGTATGCTGTGCCTTTCTGAGGAGGCTAAGAATATACCATTCTGCTATTAGCACTGGGTTATGTTGTGTTTCTTAGAGCTCATGGTTGACTGATGGTTCTGCTCCTAAACAGAAAAATGCTGTGGCCTTAATAGTAACTCGGAAACTTTCCTAAGATTCCTCCTTTCAAGGCAAGTCTGTGTGCATCATCGTGTCATGCTGCAGTTCCCTCAGTAGCTGGCTGGGTCAAGCAGAAGGAGAATCCTCTGGGAAGTAAGAGTGCTCCACACTAAAGGCCAAGATGGTTTTGTGCATGTGTGCACACACGCGTGTGCACACACACATACACCATTTGGGGATGTAAGGTATGAAATGTCTATCTCAAATCAGTCTATAAAATGCACCTCGGTTGGCTACATATGTTATGGAACCATGTGTCCCCATTCTGTGGGAACAATTCCAATTGCTGAAAAAGACTGAAATTATTCTGATATGCAGCGATTCTACAATTGCAACATTTAGCTTTAAAAATATGAATCCTCGCTCAGGAGATAAATGCAATAGCAACAGCTTTTGTGGAAGTTCACAAATTGATGTTAAAATTTATCTAGAACAGTAAAGGTCCAGAAATAGCTGAGAGAGTTTTGCAAGAGAACAGAGAGAGGGGAATGGAGCTCTTTAGGGTATCTAGAAGCACAAAGAAAATACAAGACAATTCCCCTCCCCACCAACGATGGGCTAAAGGCTATAGACTGGGTTTCACTAGCCAATTAACATAAAAAGGGTTCAACAGAATCCAGTAATCAGGGAAATTAAACAATGAAGAATTCCATTTCTTATTTTAAGCACTTTCTAGCATTGAGTTTTTGTTAATTTATAGTTGGCTGACTACTTAAAGCATGTAAGAAAATGATGGCTTTCCATATCCTGGTTGTAGGAGGGCTGTTAAATAAGTCATTCAAAGGGTGGTAACAATATTTTCTTAAGGCATGGAAAGGCTAGACTCTCAATGTCAGAGGTGAATTTATTACCTCTGCCAATACTGATTCTGCTGGTAGAAAATTCTCTCCTGGCCCTTCATTCAATATTCTCATTACTTACTGGGGAAATGAGTCATGCGGAGTTTTCTAAGGTTAAGAGACAGAATGTCGGTGGTTAAGAATTCACTAGGTCGAGACCATCCTGGCCAACATGGTGAAACTCCATCTCTACTAAAAAAAAAAAAAAATACAAAAATTAGCTGGGCGTGGTGGCACACACCTGTAGTCCCAGCGACTCGGGAGGCTGAGGCAGGAAAATCACTTGAACCTGGGAGGTGAACGTTGCAGTGAGCCGAGATCGTGCCACTGCACTCCAGCCTGGTGACAGAGCAAGACTGTCTCAAAAGAAAAAAAAGAGAATTCACTAGGTACTGTACCACTCCAAGCTTTTAGTCAGCAATGATCATGCTGGGCTGGAATGTCTGTCGCCTGCTTTGACTGAAAAATCAGGACCTTGGGCAATCTGTTATTCACATTTGTTTCAGCCCCAAAGAGGGTGGAATTTATATCGGCAAGGGAAGGGTATTAATAATGTTTCTAGTTCTATCAAAAAACTAAAAACAGAAGCAGACCAAAGATCAGAAATCTTTATTTGACAAAGGTATACATGGTGAAAATGGGCAGTCATCTTACCATGCAATCCAAATCTACCAATACCAAGAAATGCTTATTGTTAAGAAAAAAAAGTCATTAGTGAGCATGGGTCAACCAATTTTTAGAGAGAGGAATAAAAGAATAAGATTAGTTTCAAAAGGAAGAACTTCACTGTAAATATCTGTGTTTATAAATTATCTTAGAATACACAAAACCAAGGCAGAGGCTGTGTAACAGGCAACTGAGCCAAGCACACATAAAAGAGGGATGAGGAACAGAAAAGTGTAGGAAATCCTGCAGCGATGCAGAAATAGGTATTTTTAAAATTGTCATAATCAATGACTATATTTTCATCAAAGAATAAGCATTCCAAAGCAGCACAAGCTATTTGATCAATTTAAAAAACTAGCAAGAGAAAGTATTTTTAAAGTGCACTTTTCCTGAAAAATTCATTTTTATATGTAATACACAGTCACATACAGAGATAATTATTTTTAAAAGTCTGTAACAGTTTATCTGACCTTGTAAAAAGTTCCAGATACCATTCCTAATAGTTTGTGAGTGTGGATATTAAATCATTGATATTGAAAATATTTCAGTGTAATTTATGCTACTTTTTTACTTGAATGTTTTTCAGCCTAAGAATTGGGAACTTTTGAGCAACAAACTGAACACCGGAGGTATGACGGCATAACAGGAATTGTTGGGATTTTCCAACATGTTCTATTTTAATTATACTTCTGATTATTTGATATCTCATTATACCAATCTCACAGGGTTTCTTGTTATAAGGACTTCATTAGAAGGAACACATTATTAAGGTATCAGAGTAACACTAAATAAATAGTTCGATGACAGACAGGGATTTTCTATCATAGCAGTGTGATATCTATCATCATAGCAGGTGTTAAACTATAATATAAATTAATTTGTATTTGTATAAAGTAATAAAAACTTTAAAAATATACCCATATCAACCTAAAAAATTGAAGTTATATTTCTTGTATAGCTTTTTGGGTAACCAAAATTATTATTTTTTTTTGGAAATGCCATAATGCTTTAAAAAAAGAACCAATCTGTAATTCTAAAGTAAAAAATTTTTTAAATGACATGGAAAAATTTACAAAAGAGGAAATATAAAGTAGAAAAAGGTTTCAATAAAAGAAACATGAGTGAGGTTTGTAATAGAGTAGGATTCTGCATCTTCTCAATGTGCTGGCCTTGCTTTTCGGATAGTCCTGAAACAAATACTACTTTAGACCAATTGTGACAGTGGGAGAAAAGTTTGCTGTAACAGCCAGAGTGGCCAAAAATTGACAGTACAGATTACAAGAATTGAAATTTTAACCGACAAATCCTAGCTTGATTAGGTTGCCATTAACAATAAGGTGTATAATTTCAAAAGTATACTTCAAAGGACTAAGGAGGGTGAATGGGTTTCCTTTTAGAGTTGCGCTATACTGAAAAGCACCAAAAAAAAATCAGATTGACTAAGTCTGTATTGAGTCCTGCATACAGAATGTAAGTTATTTACATTTTCTACTTGGATCTTAAAGAAATGAGGAAATCCACTTTTTTAGTAAAAAGGCATTGATATTTTCATAGCACCCCCCAGAGACTGAATATTTTGGCCCTACCAGAATGTGCCCTACGTATTAGCTCCCCATTTTTAAAGGCCTTTGCCACCTGTATGGTGAATCAGCCAAAAGGTAGATGGTGCAGATTCAATGGACTCAAAAGGACAATGTGTGTTCCCAGTTCTATTATAGTAAAATGCTTAGTGGTAAAGAGGTTAAAATACATCTAGGTAAACAAAAGACTATGGCCTTTTTTGGGTGCTGTTTGTGGATCAAATTTTTCTATGCTTTTTCTGGTCCCACTGAATCATATGAGGTTGCCCGATACACAGCAGAGAAGAATAATATTTTAGAAACCAAGAGTGATTCCATCTTCTCACTCAAAAGAAGAAGTGCTAAGTATCTCTAGACTTCCTGAGTTGTGGATCTGCTGCTCCTTATCTAAGGTCAGGCTCCACACAATCCAGACTCTTCCAACAATCACTGGATGGCCCGTGCCTCCTGCAGCAGTCTTTCAAGCTTTCTTTTTTTAAATTGCATTTCATAATAGGAAACACTTTATATTGTGACCCAGGATACACAGTAAATAGAATATTTAGCTGAAACAGTATTTCAGGAACCAATACTTAACCATTTTACATGCTCTATTGTTCCTCTATTTTTTATTTCATGTTTAAAATATACTGGTCTTGAGCTGTTAAGTTGATTTCATGACCCACTAATGAGTTAGGACTTACAGTGTGGAAAAACAGCATCCCTGAGGATTTGGGTTGATTCTGACAAAAGGTAACAAGCAATGCCCTGGAAGCCGAAAAGATTTCTCTGAACTGTGTTGGCTGAGCCATGAAAGCATCCACTGTCGATGTGTTTGGTACACACTTTGAGCTTCTACAGGCAAACTAATCAAGTATTTTGTCCCAATCTTTTTAATACAGAGGCCTACGTGAGGGGGCACTTGGCATAGCCTGAAGGATCAACTAATACTGGCAAGTGATAACTGAATAATTTAGGTGCAAGAAATTCAGCACTGTGTAGAGTCCTTTTAATTTAATCTTTCTTTTTACCAGAGAGTAATACGATGCTACTATGTGGGATGTTTCTATGAGATGAGCTAGGTGCATAGATATTCAGTGGAACAATATTACCACTATTACTATTGGAAGAAATGAGAGAGATAATTATGATAGAAAAGATCACGTGTCTAAGAAAGATTTATTCACTTGGAGGCCACAGGACAGTTGCCTCCAAAGGGACTAGGATTGTGGAGGAGAGGGGTAGGTAAGAACTGTCTACAGGTGGTAATGATTATTTAGGGTCCAGATAACAACAACTCAGCCACACTAAACTGACCTTGGGATTTTTGTGAACACTAAAGGAAAAGCAGCAAATATGTATACTCTAAAAGGGAAGACACTGGAGAAGTGTATGTGCCTTTTGGCTCAGAGAGTATATTTTGCAAATTTGAAGAAATCACAAGCTGCTTTTTGTACCAGAAATCAAAGTTGCTCTTTCTGATTATGATTTTCTGGTGGAGAGTTGGCAGGGAACAGACAGACACTCTGCCTTGGTCCTCACACAATTATCAGAGACCAGAAGACATGCTGTGCTGGAATTAAGGGCCTAGTAATATAGTTGTTTGTTAGTTAGCAAATAATACACGGAAGGGGCACAAGACTTAACACCTCATTCCACAGCCACTACCAAACAACTAAGAGAAGCTTAAATAATTTCTCCAGCAGAGAGCCATTTCTTGTAGTTAAATGTAATTTAGGGCAGATGGTTTTCAAATACAAGAAGAAGATTCTATATTCTAACCTTCAAGAAAAATGGGCTATAGAATCAAACAAAAACTGTAAATTGTAAAATGTGATGCTAAAAACACTGACTCATTATCTAGTTATCTACTGATTTATTAGTGTTTTTGTTTAGATGAAGACAATCTTCTAAAACAAATGATACGATGTAGCTCTTGAAACTGTGGGTCCCTCTAGTCTAGAGACAAGGAAGTGATGGGAGGAGGTGATGAGTAAACGAGTGGCAGGGAAAGAAGAGGTATTTCACGGTTCTTATGGCAAGGGAACAGGAAAGATAGGCACTGTCCTTTTTATGTGGATTAGTTACAAGACCCACTCCTGCTGGCTGCCAAAGGGCACCAAAAGAATTTCTATGTTTACTATTTATGTAAGGCTTTTCTACTTCACGACACTACACCCAGGGAGGCAGGGGGCTGTAATTTTTCTGAGAATGGTGAAATCATAGCATTGGAATGGGTAATGAAGTATTTCGTTTTGGATGAGGACAGTCTGATGCAAGCTTTCTGACTACCTCTACTCTTACGTTTAATTCTGAAAAAGCAAAACTGGAGGAGCTTAGCGACAGGGAAAATATGCACTTTTTTTTTTTTTTTTAAACAAAGGTCAACATGGAAACACTTTCATGTGATTTGAAACTTGTGGTTTGATTCAATTTAAGTTCAGCAAAGAAAAAAGCATTTTGGGGGAAACTACTGAGAATAAACAATGTGTTTTAATAATCAGAGAGAAATCAATACCATTTAGTAGATTTGGTCAGCAAGAAATACAATTACAATATAGCATGCTGTTTATTTTAGCTTTTACAACAAAGCAAGGGTTTAAGGAGCCTTGAGAAGAATTTCACAACTATTGACTATACAGAGTCTTCAATTCCAAAAACAGTTTATAATAACTAACTTGGTGGCACATACAACATGCATTGAATACTCTGTATTATTCAGTAACTAAATAGGATCCTGCATCATCCTCTTCATAGTTCACAATCATACATTCGTTCTCTTTTACCTGAAACAGTCCATTAATATTAAGGTGCAAAGATCTTGGACAAAAACCAAGAAAGAAAACCTCATGTCCTTATTTTTACTAACGTATAGCTGATGATTTCTGTGATGAGCTGTAAATTTAAAAGCGTGACTCATTTGAATAACTGTAGAGAAAGCAAACCAGAAATTCTCAATCTATTGGCAACAGGACAGGTTATTGGGTTAGATTTTAGGGTACATACACTTTATATGAGAGGGACTGTCTGTTGGAAGCATAATTCACTATCTAAGATGTTGGGAATTGTGTTTATTCCATGTTAACAGTGAATGGAAAGTAGGCATTCTTAAGGCTTTAAAAATTCTCCTTTGATATTAGCAGTCTATTAAAAATATGACTTGGGTAAACCAATAGATCTCATGAAATAGGCTTGAGGAAATATTTCAAAGGCCCTAAAGTTCTGAAACAGACTTCTTTTTTTGAGTAGGATACTTATTTCTTTAAGGTTTCTTAAGGGGAGGCTTCAATCTATGTTACAAATTATATTTTAAAAGATTGTTTTTAATAATGCTATGCATTTTAAGTATAATTCAAACCTATCCTTTATATTAAAAATAAGGAAAATAATATCAAAATATTTATCTGTAAAAAGAACTTCATTATTCTGAAGAAACCACCACCAAAGTTCTCTTGATACCACTGAGGCAATGTTTGATTTGATTATTTACCCATCACTCAGGGAGTTTGAAATAAGCATGACAGAAGTTCAAAATGTGAACTAGAAACATTAAACTTGGCTCCATGTGGAGATGAATTATGGGCAGCCTCTCCACCATTACAGAGAAAAACATGGAGCAAATATTTAAGATTCATAATTTTTTCTTCTTTTACAAAATAATTAAAATTATAAATAGATGCATGATTCAATTTAGAAAACTGGGTAATTGCTGAAGAATTTAAATATTTTAATCACATAGCTGTTTTACCTGATTCTGGTTTTGTTTTTTTGTTTGTTTTTGTTTTTTAGCATCCAGAATACAGGGTACTTGAAATCATTTCTGTAATATGCTTCCCAAACAGGTTTTGGAAGGTAGTCTAGGAGCTGTAATCACTTATTGCTGTGTGTCTTCAGGCAGTGTTGTCTGTCAGAGGCTCGGAGAAGGTTCTCTTGCTTCTTGTAGCTTTGTGAGGATCCACTGCGGTGGGAAAAGAAACGAACATTTGCTTACTTCAGTGAACTTGCAATGAAACAAAATGTAATGAATGGAGACCTAGAAGTTAGCTTTATAGTTTAGTTAGGTATATACTGACAGCCAATACATAAAATTCATCCTGCAAAAGAGATCATTCACTTCAATGGCCCAGATAGCTCAGGGACAATACTACTTGGTTTAATAGTAGGAATGCAGTTTTTCTAAGGTCTTTGGATGTTCATCTTCAGAATTAAGTGAAATCAGCCAGCCTGAGAGAAAAAAATTCCTTCCAATCTGTGCTGATTTTATATCACGAACTTCCATAAATCCAGATACAGGATTCTACTAATGGAGTAGAAATACATACAATTCCAGAGAGGGTAGTAGAAGCAACATTCTTGAGCATTTTAGGTGCTCTCACAATATATTTTCTATTCTAAAATAATTTGAAATTACAAAAATAAAATGTAAATGTAATACACAACCTTTCTACCAGTAATGTCTATTATTATTGGGCATGGATGACAGATAAAAGCCACGGAGGTGATACAGGGCTTATTCTAATATATAAAGATTTCACAGAGATGTTTGTACCTCTTTAACTTAAAAGAGCCTAGTAAGAATAGCCCTAAGATAGGGAGACAAAGATAACTGAATCCAGTAGCCTTCTCTGGATGTTCCTGGCCAAGCGGGAAGATTAAAAACAAACCTTCTGGGATAAAGTCAGTCACATGGTGAAGGAATTAAAAGAAAACTTTACTGCAGGTAAATTGAAATAGGTGGTACTGTCCTTCACTGACATGAAAGAAGGTGGCCTAAAAGTCATGCTTATCTGTCTCCCTGTTCCAGGTGACAAGCATATGAAGGCTCTGGTAACTTTATTCCTCTTTCTTTCTTTGTAACTTGCTCCTTTTGTGTTTTCCACTGTTAGTGTGTCAGTGTCACCTTATATCAGAATGTCTAGATAGAAAATTGCATAGGACATGTTAACTGGTCCAAGGTATGTGTATGAGACAGTGGGAGAGGCCCCTAGTTTGGGTCCAGATGTGACAGGTGAACTGGTAAACAGTCACCACAGCCAGGATCAATGCAGAGTGTTGTATGAGTGCAGGAGGCCAGGTATCTGTTCTGAGTCTGGCCAGGAGGCCCAGGGATCAAGTATAGGAGAAATGTCCTCTTACTCTAAGTTTTTATTTATTATTATTATTTTTTATTATACTTTAAGTTTTAGGGTACATGTGCACAACGTGCAGGTTAGTTACATATGTATACATGTGCCATGTTGGTGTGCTGCACCCATCAACTCATCATTTAGCATTAGGTATATCTCCTAATGCTATCCCTCCCCGCTCCCCCAACCCCACAACAGGCCCCAGTGTGTGATGTTCCCCTTCCTGTGTCCATGTGTTCTCATTGTTCAATTCCCACCTATGAGTGACAACATGCGGTGTCTGGTTTTTTGTCCTTGTGATAGTTTGCTGAGAATGATGGTTTCCAGCTTCATCCATGTCCCTACAAAGGACATGAACTCATCATTTTTTATGGCTGTATAGTATTCCATGGTGTATATGTGCCACATTTTCTTAATCCAGTCTATCATTGTTGGACATTTGGCTTGGTTCCAAGTCTTTGCTATTGTGAATAGTGCTGCAATAAACATACGTGTGCATGTCTTTATAGCAGCATGATTTATAATCCTTTGGGTATATACCCAGTAATGGGATGGCTAAGTCAAATGGTATTTCTAGTTTAAGATCCCTGAGGAATCGCCAAACTGACTTCCACAATGGTTGAACTAGTTTACAGTCCCACCAACAGTGTAAAAGTGTTCCTATTTCTCCACATCCTCTCCAGCACCTGTTGTTTCCTGTCTTTTTAATGATCACCATTGTAACTGGTGTGAGATGGTATCTCAATGTGGTTTTCATTTGCATTTCTCTGATGGCCAGTGATGATGAACATTTTTTCATGTGTCTTTCGGCTGAATAAATGTCTTCTTTTGAGAAGTGTCTGTTCATATCCTTTGCCCACTTTTTGATGGGGTTGTTTGTTTTTTTCTTGTAAATTTGTTTGACTTCATTGTAGATTCTGGATATTAGCCCTTTGTCAGATGAGTAGGTTGCAAAAATTTTCTCCCATTCTGTAGGTTGCCTGTTCACTCTGATGGTAGTTTCTTTTGCTGTGCAGAAGCTCTTTAGTTTAATTAGATCCCATTTGTCAATTTTGGCTTTTGTTGCCACTACTTTTGGTGTTTTAGACATGAAGTCCTTGCCCATGCCTATGTCCTGAATGGTATTGCCTAGGTTTTTTTCTAGGGTTTTTATGGTTTTAGGTCTGACATTTAAGTCTTTAATCCATCTTGAATTAATTTTTGTATAAGGTGTAAGGAAGGGATCCAGTTTCAGCTTTCTACATATGGCTACCCAGTTTTCCCAGCACCATTTATTAAATAGGGAATCCTTTTCCCATTTCTTGTTTTTGTCAAGTTTGTCAAAGATCAGATAGTTGTAGATATGCGGCATTATTTCTGAGGGCTCTGTTCTGTTCTGTTCTGTTCCATTGGTCTATATCTCTGTTTTGCTACCATACCATGCTGTTTTGGTTACTGTAGCCTTGTAGTATAGTTTGAATTCAGGTAGCGTGATGCCTCCAGCTTTGTTCTTTTGGCTTAGGATTGACTTGGCGATGCGGGCTCTTTTTTGGTTCCATATGAACTTTAAAGTAGTTTTTTCCAATTCTGTGAAGAAAGTCATTGGTAGCTTGATGGGGATGGCATTGAATCTATAAATTATCTTGGGCAGTATGGCCATTTTCATGATATTGATTCTTCCTACCCATGAGCATGGAATGTTCTTCCATTTGTTTGTATCCTCTTTTATTTCACTGAGCAGTGGTTTGTAGTTCTCCTTGAAGAGGTCCTTCACATCCCTTGTAAGTTGGATTCCCAGGTATTTTATTCTCTTTGAAGCAATTGTGAATGGGAGTTCACTCATGATTTGGCTCTCTGTTTGTCTGTTATTGGTGTATAAGAATGCTTGTGATTTTTGCACATTGATTTTGTATCCTGAGACTTTGCTGAAGTTGCTTATCAGCTTATGGAGATTTTGGGCTGAGACAATGGGGTTTTCTAGATATACAATCATGTCATCTGCAAACAGGGACAATTTGACTTTCTCTTTTCCTAATTGAATACCCTTTATTTCCTTCTCCTGCCTGATTGCCCTGGCCAGAACTTCCAACACTATGTTGAATAGGAGTGGTGAGAGAGGGCATCCCTGTCTTGTGCCAGTTTTCAAAGGGAATGCTTCCAGTTTTTGCCCATTCAGTATGATATTGGCTGTGGGTTTGTCATAGATAGCTCTTATTATTTTGAGATACGTCTCATCAATACCTAATTTATTGAGAGTTTTTAGGATGAAGAGTTGTTGAATTTTGTCAAAGGTCTTTTCTGCATCTATTGAGATAATCATATGGTTTTTGTCATTGGTTCTGTTTATATGCTGGATTATGTTTATTGATTTGCATATGTTGAACCAGCCTTGCATCCTAGGGATGAAGCCCACTTGATCATGGTGGATAAGCTTTTTGATGTGCTGCTGGATTCGGTTCGCCAGTATTTTATTGAGGATTTTTGCATCAATGTTCATCAGGGATATTGGTCTAAAATTTTCTTTTTTTGTTGTGTTTCTGCTAGGCTTTGGTATCAGGATGATGCTGGCCTCATAAAATGAGTTAGGGAGGATTCCCTCTTTTTCCATTGATTGGAATAGTTTCAGAAGGAATGGTACCAGCTCCTCCTTGTACCTCTGGTAGAATTCGGCTGTGAATCCATCTGGTCCTGGACTTTTTTTGGTTGGTAAGCTATTAATTATTGCCTCAATTTCAGAGCCTGTTATTGGTCTATTCAGAGAGTCAACTTCTTCCTGGTTTAGTCTTGGGAGGGTGTATGTGTTGAGGAATTTATCCATTTCTTCTAGATTTTCTAGTTTATTTGCGTAGAGGTGTTTATAGTATTCTCTGATGGTAGTTTGTATTTCTGTGGGATCAGTGGTGATATCCCCTTTATCATTTTTTATTCCATCTATTTGATTCTTCTCTCTTTTCTTCTTTATTAGTCTTCCTAGCGGTCCATCAATTTTGTTGATCTTTTCAAAAAACCAGCTCCTGGATTCATTTTTTGAAGGGTTTTTTGTGTCTCTATTTCCTTCAATTCTGCTCTGATCTTAGTTATTTTTTTGCCTTCTGCTAGCTTTTGAATGTGTTTGCTCTTGCTTCTCTAGTTCTTTTTTTTTTTTGAGATGGAGTTTTGCTGTTGCCCAGGCTGGAGTGCAGTGGCGCCATCTCGGCTCACTGCAAGCTCCGCCTCCCGGGTTCACGCCATTCTCCTGCCTCAGCCTCCTGCATAGCTGGGACTACAGGCGCCCACCACCTCGCCCAGCTAATTTTTTGTATTTTTAGTAGAGACGGGGTTTCACCATTTAGCCAGGATGGTCTCGATCTCCTGACCTCGTGATCCGCCTGCCTTGGCCTCCCAAAGTGCTGGGATTACAGGCATGAGCCACCGCGCCTGGCCTAGTTCTTTTAATTGTGATGTTAGGGTGTCAATTTTAGATTTTTCCTGCTTTCTCTTGTGGACATTTAGTGTTATAAATTTCCCTCTACACACTGCTTTGAATGTGTCCCAGAGATTCTGGTATGTTGTGTCTTTGTTCTCGTTGGTTTCAGAGAACATCTTTATTTCTGCCTTCATTTCGTTGTGTACCCAGTAGTCATTCAGGAGCAGGTTGTTCAGTTTCCACGTAGTTGAGTGGTTTTAAGTGAGTTTCTTAATCCTGAGTTCTAGTTTGATTGCACTATGGTCTGAGAGACAGTTTGTTATAACTTCTGTTCTTTTACATTTGCTGAGGAGTGCTTTACTTCCAACTAAGTGGTCAATTTTGGAATAAGTGCAGTGTGGTGCTGAGAAGAATGTATATTCTGTTGATTTGGGGTGGAGAGTTCTGTAGATGTCTATTAGGTCTGCTTGGTGCAGAGCAGAGTTCAATTCCTGGATATCCTTGTTAACTTTGTCTCGTTGATCTGTCTAATGTTGACAATGGGGAGTCATTGTCCCCCATTACTATTGTGTGGGAGTCTAAGTCTCTTTCTAGGTCTCTAAGGACTTGCTTTTATGAATCTGGGTGCTCCTGTATTGGGTGCATACATATTTAGGATAGTTAGCTCTTCTTGTTGAATTGATCCCTTTACCATTATGTAATGGCCTTCTTTGTCTCTTTTGATCTTTGTTGGTTTAAAGTCTGTTTTATCAGAGACTAGGATTGCAACTCCTGCCTTTTTTCGTTTTCCATTTGCTTGGTAGATCTTCCTCCATCCCTTTATTTTGAGCCTATGTGTGTCTCTGCACGTGAGGTGGGTTTCCTGAATACAGCACACTGATGGGTCTTGACTCTACCCAATTTGCCAGTCTGTGTCTTTTAATCGGAGCATTTAGCCCATTTACATTTAAGGTTAATATTGTTATGTGTGAATTTGATCCTGTCATTACGATGTTAGCTGGTTATTTTGCTCGTTAGTTGATGCAGTTTCTTCCTAGCCTTGATGGTCTTTACTATTTGGCATGTTTTTGCAGTGGCTGGTGCCGGTTGTTCCTTTCCATGTTTAGGGCTTCCTTCAGGAGCTCTTTTAGGGCAGGCCTGGTGGTGACAAAATCCCTCAGCATTTGCTTGTCTGTAAAGGGTTTTATTTCTCCTTCATTTATGAAGCTTAGTTTGGCTGCATATGAAATTCTGGATTGAAAATTCTTTTCTTTAAGAATGTTGAATATTGGCCCCCACTCTCTTCTGGCTTGTAGAGTTTCTGCTGAGAGATCAGCTGTTAGTCTGATGGGCTTCCCTTTGTGGGTAACCCGACCTTTCTCTCTGGCTGCCCTTAACATTTTTTTCTTCATTTCAACTTTGGTGAATCTGACAAGTGTCTTGGAGTTGCTCTTCTCGGGGAGTATCTTTGTGGCATTCTCTGTATTTCCTGAATTTGAATGTTGGCCTGCCTTGCTAGATTGGGGAAGTTCTCCTGGATAATATCCTGCAGAGTGTTTTCCAACTTGGTTCCATTCTCCCCGTCACTTTCAGGTACAACAATCAGACGTAGATTTGGTCTTTTCACATAGTCCCATATTTCTTGGAGGCTTTGTTCGTTTCTTTTTATTCTTTTTTCTCTAAACTTCTCTTCTCGCTTCATTTCATCCATTTTTGTCTTCCATCACTGATACCCTTTCTTCCAGTTGATCGCATCAGTTACTGAGGCTTGTGCATTTGTCACGTAGTTCTCGTGCCTTGGTTTTCGGCTCCATCAGGTCCTTTAAGGACTTCTCTGCATTGATTATTCTAGTTAGCCATTCATCTAATTTTTTTTCAAGGTTTTTAACTTCTTTGCCATGGGTTCGAACTTCCTCCTTTAGCTTGGTGTAGTTTGATCGTCTAAAGCCTTCTTCTCTCAATTCATCAAAGTCATTCTCCATCCAGCTTTGTTCCGTTGCTGGTGAGGAGCTGCCTTCCTTTGGAAGAGGGGAGGTACTCTGATTTTTAGAGTTTCCAGTTTTTCTGCTCTGTTTCTTCCCCATCTTTGTGGTTTTATCTACCTTTGGTCTTTGATGATGGTGACGTACAGATGGGGTTTTGGTGTGGATGTCCTTTCTGTTTGTTAGTTTTCCTTCTAATAGTCAGGACCCTCAGCTGCAGGTCTGTTGGAGTTTGCTGGAGGTCCACTCCAGACCCGTTTGCCTGGGTATCAGCAGCAGAGGCTGCAGAAGAGCAGATATTGGTGAACAGCAGATGTTGCTGCCTGATTGTTCCTCTGGAAGTTTTGTTTCAGAGGAGTACCTGGCCGTGTGAGGTGTCAGTCTGCCCCTACTTGGGGGGTGCCTCCCAGTTAGGCTACTCTGGGGTCAGGGACCCACTTGAGGAGGCAGTCTGTCCGTTCTCAGATGTCCAGCTGCGTGCTGGGAGAACCACTACTCTCTTCAATGCTGTCAGACAGGGACACTTAAGTCTGCAGAGGATTCTGCTGCCTTTTGTTTGGCTGTGCCCTGCCCCCTGAGGTGGAGTCTACAGAGGCAGGCAGGCCTCCTTAAGCTGCGGTGGGTTCCACCCAGTTAGAGCTTCCCGGCTACTTTGTTTAGCTACTCAAGCCTCGGCAATGGCGGGCGCCCCTCCCCCAGCCTTGCTGCCGCCTTGCAATTTGATCTCAGACTGCTGTGCTAGCAATGAGCGAGGCTCCGTGGGCATAGGACCCTCTGGGCCAGGCGTGGGATATAATCTCCTGGTGTGCCATTTGCTAAGACCGTTGGAAAAGCGCAGTATTAGGGTGGGAGTGACCCGGTTTTCCAGGTGCCATCTGTCACCCCTTTCTTTGACTAGGAAAGGGAATTCCCTGACCCCTTGTGCTTCCCGGGTGAGGTGATGCCTCACCCTGCTTCGGCTCATGCTTGGTGCGCTGCACCCACTGTCCTGCACCCACTTTTTGACACTCCCCAGTGAGATGAACCCAGTACCTCAGTTGGAAATGCAGAAATCACCCATCTTCTGTGTCGCTCACGCTAGGAGCTGTAGACTGGAGCTTTTCCTATTCAGCCATCTGGGCTCTACCCTCTTACTGTAAGTTTCATGATATAATGAGTACGACTCAACGTTCTGAATAGCACTTCAGTTGTGATCAGTGAGGTCAGACAGTCAATTCATAGTCTTCCTTTTCTTGACAGTGCATATCCTTGTGATTGTCATTATCCCTAAAGTACACACCATGCTTTTCAGTTCACACCATTCTCATCTTGAGGAAACTGAGCTTAGTTGACCTTCCACAAGATTCTATAGTCAAGAAGGACAGAATCAGTATTCAAACTTGGATTTTCTTTCGGGCTTGGCTCCCTTTAGTCTGTGTCATGCTATGGCAACTTTTTAAAAAATCACGGTAGCTATGCAGTAGAAAAATCAACAATGTGGGGCTACACTTTCCTGTTGGAGCTGATGGATTAACACTAAAACAAAATAATTTTTGTTTGTTGACTTTTTTATTAAAAAAAATTATAGTTAGCATTTAAAATAAGATGGAGCAATCTGGTTTGAAAAGCAAGTAGGTATGCTGAATTGAATCTGGTAGAAAAAAAAGTCTGGGGGAAATATTATCTAGTTACATATACTTTTAAAACCTGCCAAAACACAAAAGCAAAACAAACAAACAAAAACCCCCAAACAAAACTTATCTGCGTTAAAAAAACAGTCCACTTACATGATTTTGAAGCAGCTCCTATCTATTTAAATAAAAGATTTATTATATTTACCCTGGCATCCTCTGGGGTCTTGAAGTTAATTATTTTTCCAAACTCTCTGGCATGAAATACAGACTTCACTCGTTCCTATAAACAGAGTACATAAATTCATTAAAAAGAAAATCTGGTTGTAAAAATCCATAAAGAAATGCCACAAAGCTTTATTACTGTATGCCTAAAGTGTCCATCTTATACAAATCATGCACCTTAAAAAAGACAAGAATGAGGAAGCAAGAAGAATCAAAACCAATAGAAAAAAAGACTACATTCTATTAATAACACAACCATTATCACTAAACCTAAGTTAAAAAGCTTAAGGTGATATTTCAATTGCTAACGCCATAAAGAGTCGACATAAAGGATGGGAAGGAGGTAAGTCGGGGAGTAGTGCCACTGTTTTTCCTCTCCAAATAATTTCTTACACAGTTGTTATCTGGCCATAGAATCATGAGTGAGTCCAGGTTAAAAATATATGCACATGTATGTGTATGCATACATACATAAACACATACATTTCTATGTGTGTGCATGTGTGCATGCATGTATGTACTTCTGCCATTTTAAACCAGTCATACAGTAAGAATATAGTTTAGAATCAAAGAGATCAGGTTGTGTCCTAGACGATTTTCCTCCACTGTTTATGCTCTGTTGGTATTATGTTTAGTATTGGTAGTGGGGAGTGGGACTGTCTCAGAGCAGATATTAAGCATTTCAGGGGCAAACAGAAGTGAAACTATTAAGGACAAGGATGATGTTTTCCTCTGTACATATGGGTAAGGTCATAGAGGGCAAAGTAAAGGTTTTACTAGTCAAACATGTTCTATAAGTAATTCAACTATCCATGCAAATACAGACACTAGAAGAATTACATTCTTCTAATTGAAAAAAAAAAAAAAAAAAAAGATGAGGCTGGGCGCAGCAGCTCATGTCTGTAATCACAGTACTTTGGGAGGCTGAGGCAGGCAGATCGCTTGAGCCCAGGAATTCAAGACCAGACTGGCCAACCTGGTGAAATACTGTCTGTACTAAAAATACAAAAATTAGTCTGGCATGGTGGCACATGCCTGTAATCCCAGCTACTCAGGAAGCTGAGGCAGGAGAATCGCTTGAACCCGGGAGGCGGAGGTTGCAGTGATCCAAGAGCCCAGCTGCACTCCAGCCTGGGCGACAGGGCAAGACTCTGTCTCAAAAAAAAAAAAAGAATGATGGCAGAATTGTAGATATAAGGTCTCATGAAAAGGGGGAAGGGGAAGAAATCAAAGAGATAAGAGAATGTATTAATGTTAGAAAGGGAAAAATATATTTAAAAAGCCTGGAAAGCAGTATGGACTGGAGCACAGGCTAATAGCCACTATCCATTATTTCATATGTGGGAAGGTGGGGCTCTGTTACTGAATATACAGCAAGGGCCCAGGAATGTTATTGTCAGTGCAATAGCACAGAAAGCACAGTTTTTCTTGGCCTAGTTTTTTTTTTTTTCTTTAAGCCTGGGTAAGATAGCAGGTATAAAGGAAAACCACACCAAGACAAAGTGACATCTATAAAAGAGGTAGAGCATTATACAAATAAAAAGGACTATTTCAAAGCATCCTTTTCAGTTCCAAGTTTTCAAAAAATAAATCTATTCAACATACCTTTGCTTCAATGCGCAATCTTCTCCCATGAACAATGAATGGCTCTTTGGTAAATTCATCAAAACTATACTGCCACTCACACGTGAGTTGTCCAAATGTTCCCTTTGTTACAAACAATACACCACTGCAAAAACAAAAACAAAAAGCAAGTGCCTCGCTTTAAAACTGAGGCACTTATGTCCAATAACAACAGGATACGAATGAATCGCAAGTGCAAATGCAATATTCATCAACATAGACTATATTCTATATTCTTAATGAATTTAAAAGAACTGGAACCATAAAGTGTGTTCTCAGATCATAACAGAACTAAACTAGAAACCCAAACAAAAAGATAACAATAGTATTTCCAAATGCTTAAAAGTAACACTTCCAAATAATCCAGGGGTCAAAGAATCTCAAAGGAAATTAGAAAATATTTTGAACAGAATGAGAATGAAAATACACCATAAAATTTGTGGGATGCAGTTAACATAATGCTCAATGGGAAATTTATAACACAACATATTTATATTAGAAAAACTGAAGCACTTATCAAATATGTAAGGCACTTCATAAGAAACAGGATACATTTACAGAACCAACTATCAGCCAGTATTTGGAGGAACTTTCATATAATTAACGCCTTAGAATAAATACTTTCATTTCTAAGGCTCCATGTAACGTATTTCCCAACTACATCAGAAAGAAGCTTTTCTAACCATGTAGAACAGAATCATCATGCTGAGGGCCTCGGGATGTTCACAGGTAAAATCAAGTCCCATTACTGCCAATTTTAGAGGAAGACTTCAAAAAGCATCATTCTAATTTTTAAATAAATTCTTGTTTTCCCATTTTGAAGAAAGAAACCAAGAAATGAAAATACCTTCTGTCTATAAGAAGTCTATTTAATCCTTCCTTCAAATGTCTTTCTTCTTAATTTTTCTTTCTGATTGAAACATCAATTGCAGGTGCAACCAGAGGTTTAAAAAAAAGGTCTGGCTCCTGGCTAGGATGGAAAAAGAGAGAGCTAGCCAGGATTTATATCTCTCACTTCCATCTTCTGTCCCTGCTCCCCTCTTTTACCAGTCCTGGATTACAGGAGCTGACGGAGCAAACCTAGTGGTGCCCCAGGACATCTCCAACCATGTGAAAAATCACAGACAGGCTGGCCAATGTCACAGGTATTCCCAGTCCTGATTCAAAGATCCTTTATCCTCAAACCCGAAACTTGGAAACGGAATCTCAAGTATAACCACCATATTTTATTCAACTACAACTAATTCACTTCCCTTATTCTGTCAAGGCACCATGGCCTCATCTAAAGGAGGTCCACTGTGTTGAGAAAAAAGATAACTTTTAAAATGTTGCAAGATTTAGAACCAAACTTTGCAACTGATTTTGCTTAATGCTGATTAGTTACCTTTCCTTTAGTCAATGGGAAAGTGAGTTACTAAAAACATGATGGAAAATTTTTATGAGCAAAAATGATTGCTGAAGCAATGTCTGTAATTACAAAAGTCTAGAAACAAGTTACATGTAAATTAGTACATACTCCTAAATAAATATTAGGCAGGAATTTACAAATTAAGACAGATCTCCATATGTTGACATGTAATAATCTTCAAAATGTACTATCTCAAGTGAAAAATTAAAACTAAGTACATAATGGTATATATAAGAGACTTTCATCTACATTAAAATATGTGTGTATGTCTACCTGTAGAGGCATAGAATATTTCAAGAAGGATACAAAGGAAACAAGTAAAAATGGGCTGCCTCTTGGAAGGAAACAGAAGGACCAGTATCTGGGGTGGAATGAAGACTTACTTTTTACAGGTATAACTTCTAATATTGTGGAAGTTTTCCACTTGGTGTTACTTTTTAAATAAGAAAATTAAAATAGGGCTATACATTTTAGATTCAGAAATTGAGATTACAACATTAAAAGTGACTGCTTAGTAGTCACCTTGAACCAACATAATGCTCATATAACTTTACCTTTCAATAGTGAACAAAACCATAGATTGACAATTCATTTCTACTTAGCTCTAACTTCTCCCCGCTAGCCATATTTTCACTCTCCACCACCCAGACTGCCATCTTACTAATGCACTTGCTCTTTTTTTCCCTAGTTTAACAATGACTCCTGCACACTTGTCCCTCTGTGGCTATGCCCCTGTGTATTTTTACATGTACCCCTCCACTGTCTATTTGAAGAAGTCGCTGTAGTATCCACCTAAAATTTTATCTGCTTCCACTAGTACATCCACTTACGTTAATCTATATATATTCTAACAAACAGATACTACCAGAGGACTGCTGACTTCTGGGATAACCTAAAATTGTACACTTCTTCAGAGAGTTGCTTACTTTTAAGAGGATAACTTTATGGAATTTCTGCATCCATTTGAATTAGTTGAAACAAATACTAAAATATTTATGTCTGTGCATGACTGTGTTTATCTGTATGCATGCACAAAGCTATGCAGGAAATTTATGTAATGTTTAGGGAGTTAGGCTTGTGGAGCAAGAAGACCCAAGAATCAGTGTGACTATATGGAACAAAAGGTGAATAAAAAATCTTCACCTCATGAGTCGCTGTCAGTTAACCCCTTATAAAATTACATAAGAGAAAGAAAGCAAGTTACCGTCTGGTTATCATTAGCATATCTGTCTTATTGATCATGACATGGGTAAAATATTTGTATTTTGCAAATCTTCCATTTTCCATGACCTAAAAGAAAAAAGTGAGAGACAATCAGAAAATTGATAGTATTCCTACTGTAACGCAAACAATGCCTTAGAGTCCTCTAAAAACCATTTCTCAATGGGGCAAACCATTAACATACAGAAAACAGATTTAATTATTTGTAAAATCATTGCTGTTTCCTTTTTAAAAGCATCTACTTGCACTACTTTAAGATTACTCAGTTGCAGCAATGCCAACCTTTAATGCTAGACTTTTAGAAGCTGATCTTACAAAGTTTAAATTCAATCTAATGAGGTATTTAACTATTACAGTGACTTTATATTGGAAAACATATTAGTATTTAATAATATTTGTACAAAAACACATGTAAATACTAACACATATCTAAACATATGCATCACATAAATTACTTATTAGCTTCTGCCTTGCGCTAGAAATTTCATATATAACAAATATGCTTTTGTCAATCTCACAACTTATTAAAAAATAAAGAGCAGAGAGTTTCTGGACAAACAGGGACCCCGAGGCTTACTTAGCCTTTGAAGCAATCTTTATTTTCAAGACAGTTGAAACACTGTCTATCCATGACACTGTTTATCAACAATTGTTTGCTTCAAGAAATGTAAATATAACCATATGAAGAAAATAGAGTTACCATTTTAAATTCCATTTTCAGTAATATTTGCTCTGAGGATGGAGGTACTTCAGCTATTTAAAGTATATAGCAGGCTAGCCTACTGTTTTTACAGGCAAGGCAAGCAATGTAATTATAACTAAGATCCCTCAAGAAGAGGCATGTTATGAATTTAGCCAAATGTGAAAAATCATAAAGAAATCCAAAAGAGGATATAAAGGTTTTAGAAAATTGTGTTCGATGAAGCTGTACCAAAAAACTAAAATTATTTAGCTTAGAAGAAAGCTAAGAAGTGACTTCATGATGATCTTCGTATAGAAAATTGATAGTTTTCATTTTTATCTGAGAAAGAAGTTAAAAAACTAAAATAGCAGAATGAGTCATACAGATTAATTGCATGGAAGAAGTTTCTAATTTCAATGATTATAAAATATTGAGGAAAAGAATATCTTTACTATTTACTGTAGTAGGTAGGGCAAATAAACACATACTTTGTATTACAAATGAAAAAGGGACATACATACAGATTCAGAAAAAATTAATATGAATTACAGTAGTTCTCCCTTATCTGCAGGGGGATATGTTCCTAGACCTCCAGTGGGTGCCTGAAACCACAGACAGCACTGAGCCCTACATATATTCTATGGTTTTTCCTATATATACACACCTATGATAAAGTTTAATTTATCAATTAGGCACAGTAAGAGATTAACAATAACCAATAATAAAATAGAACAATTATACTGTAATAAAAGGTATGTGAAGGTTTATTTCTAAAATTTTCCATTTAATATTTTCAAACCATGGTTGGCCATGGGTAACTGAAACTGCAGAAAGCAACTGTGGATATGACAGGACTACTGTATTAGATAATTTATAAATTACGCAAATGATTTTGAAAACTTAGATGAAAAGAACTATGTTTTAAGAAATATAAATTATTAAGAGGACGAAGCATCATGAGTAGAAATTATTTGTGGATGACAGTCCATCTGGAAAATCCAAGCACACAAAACCCAGTAATCAATTTGGAAATGGAAGAGAAAGAAATCCCGTTTACAAGGGTAATAAAAAGATAAATATTTACATGTAAGTTTAATAAATAATGTGCAGAATACAGGTGATAAAAGCCATACCACTCTATTCAGGGGAGTAAAAGAAATTTTGAAAATGGAAATCCATATCTTATTCTTGGATATAAAAATTTATCATAATAAAGATGTTATTGACTCCCTCCCAATTTTTACACACACACACATGCGCACACACACACACACTTCATGTGATCCCAAGATGGTGGTTTTTGGAGCATGGGGTAGGAGGTAAAGAAGTGATTTGTCAAAATTATACTAAAATGTAGCTAGGAAAAATATGTGGTAATATCCAGTAAATTATGAAAGAAGAATGAGAAGAACTACTCTAGAAGACATTAATGCAATTTATAAAGCTGCAGTAGTGAAATAGTTTGGTTCTGGTAAAGTATATGCTGACATATCAAAGGAAAGAATACAGATTACAGAAACTGACCACTATGCATATACGACATTATAAAATCCTATCCAATTATGGAAATTTATTAAATTAAGACAGCACTTCAAATTAGTGGGTAAACACATGTATTATCAAATAAATGGTGTTTTAAGTAACTCACTGGCTAAAGCTGTATATCCTTCTCTCTATATACCCAGTGAATTCTACATGGATCAATGATTTAAGTATAGAAAATAACTATAAAAGTACTAGAAAAAGTAACATTTTAATAATCTTTTTTTTTTTTTTTTTTTCCCAGACAGAGTCTCGCTCTGTTGCCCAGGCTGGAGTGCAGTGACGCGATCTCGGCTCACTGCAAACTCTGCCTCCCGGGTTCATGCCATTCTCCTGCCTCAGCCTCCCAAGTAGCTGGGACTACAGGCACCCACCACCACGCCCGGCTAATTTTTTTTTGTATTTTTAGTAGAGACGGGGTTTCACCATGTTAGCCAGGATGGTCTCGATCTCCTGACCTCATGATCCGCCCGCCTCGGCCTCCCAAGTGCTGGGATTACAGGCATGAGCCACCGCGCCCGGCCCATTTTAATAATCTTGAAGTGGGAAAGGCCAAAATATAACAGAGTCCATAAAACACAACATAAAAAATTGTTAAGTACACAGAACTTAACCACTACTGAATGGCAAAACGATAAGCAAATAAACAGTAATAAAGTAAAATAACAGAAAAATCAAAGGACAATTTGGGAAAATATTTGTCCATACAGAGATATAGAGTCAATTTCAAAATATAGACAATTCTAGCAATTTGAAGAAACCAACAGAAAAAAATGAGTAAAGCAGTAGGAAAATGTGTGAAGAATATGAACAGGTAGTTCAGCAAAAAAAAAAAAAAATCTGACTGATAAACATGAGAAAATATTCACTATAACTCAAAATTAGGAAAATGCAAATCAATTAAACATACCCTCTGAGTCAGCAATTACACTGCTAGAATTTATCTTAAGCAAAAGTATGCCAAAATATACATATAAGAATCTTCACAGCAATATTGTATTAAAAGCACAAAATCTAAATATTCATTAAAAGGGTACTGGTTAAATAAATTCATGTACAGCCATACAATGGAGCATTATGAAGTCATAAAAAAGAAAAATGAAGACCTGTGCATACTGACAGAGAGAGATGTATAAGATATAGTAAATAAAATTATATTACAAAAGAGAATGTATAGAATGAAAAGTAGAAATGCATACATGTACATATATTTGTACGTACATAAGAAACTTCTGGAAGGTATACATCAATCTATTAACAGCACTGATCACTGGGCTTTTGAAGCATAATGGTGGAGGCAGAAGTTAAGCTTTTATTTTTAATTTTACATTCTTTTATTCTGTTTCAGTTTTTTGATATCTGAAAAGAAATCGGCTTTCAAAGATTCATTTTCTTTTGTTCCATATGGTGAAGTTTAAAAATGAAGAATACAAATGTTGATCTCCTCAAGAATGCCACTGCTAATAGAATTCAAGAGCCTACATACACCATTAATAGATCGTAACCTTCCAATAGTTTAAAAGCTATGGTTTATTCCAAGTACCTAACTTTTATTTCCATATTATGCTAAGTTTGGGCACTGTAATTAAGCCTACCTCTCATCACTTTCTACTTTCCAGACCCAACTTAAATCAAATCTAATCTGTGCATATAAGCAGTTAAACTAGTTTCAACAGTCACAACAGCATCTGGTATAAATAAGAGCTAAAAAAATCCAGAGAAAGTAATTCATATAATGCTTTCCATCCAAAATCTTAAATGTAACACTTGAAAGATGAATGAGCTTTATGGTCATAGTAGTCTGCTTTGAAACGTAATCAACTGTATCCTTTGTTATTAGAGTAATTGTATTTGAATAAACGTCAAAGCGTCAAAGATAACTCATCGCACAGCAAAATCTTGCTGGTCAGTCTCCATTATAAACATGAGAATACGGAATAAGAACATTATAAACAGAATCCAAAACTTTCAAACTGAATCCACAGAAGTTAATGGGAGAGAACATCATGCTGTAAAAAGTCTACAAATGTCACATTGTAGTCACAAATTCCTGCCTGACTTTATAAATGCATTATATAAGAAGCTTTAGACTACTCAAAACATCATTTTTTTGGGGAAAAACCCCCAGAATTTTAGACCTGAAAAACTCCTGTTGTTCATCCAAACCAATCTCTTCCTTTTACACACAAAGAAACTGAGGATCAGTAAGTGTCTAATGAATCTTCTAAATCTAAATTTTCACCATCTTGTGTAATTAGGTAAGAGTACATCTAAGTGACCTGCTTGGGGTTAGTTGCAAAACTGGGCTCAGAAAACTGGATTCTTCACTTCTAATTCCAGTGCATTTCACTATACCAAACATATCATGATGTTTCTTCCTCATAGTATCAGTCATACTTTCCTCGTGGTACCTCAAAAAATGTCTTTGATATCCCTGGATACTGACAGTTGCCGAGAGGTAGGCTGCTAATTTTTTCCAGGTCAACAGTATTCAAATAATTTAGTGTCAAAAATCCTATCTTCCTCCATCCCAAACAGATGCCAGGTATAAATGGTTTTACTAAAACAATTTGTGATAGCCTTTAAAATAAATGAAGAATTAGCAAAATCAGGGTTTGGGAATCATCATGTAGGGCCTTTACATAAAGACCAAGATTTGGCTGAAATATGAAGGAATTAACAATGCCAGTACTTTAGACATGTTAGCCTCATTTATATGCTTAAATGTTAAAGGAAAAACATTTTTTTCACCTTATTCATTAAAAGTATATCTATAAATTACCTATCATAGTTTAAGAATTACTAAAAGAAATAAACAGAAACACAATGGAAACTGCATTCATTATATACAATTGTCAGAATCTATAGGTAATAATTAAAATATATGGTTACTGGTAAACAAGTCCTTTGGCATTTAGAAAAGATGAGCACATAAACCCTACTTTATTAGACATAAATAAATTCAAACCAAATTAATGATACATTTGGAAACACAAAGAAAGTGGAACTTGAAGGACAGAGCCATGATAACAGAGACATTTCTAACACTCTCAAATCATCCAAATGTTATGAAGAAACAGAATCCCTTAACAAAAATACTTCTGAAAAATAATGCAAAATATGAAAAGATTAAAAATAGGAATAAATCACTAAAATAAAAGGCTTTACGTCCCAACCAAAGAATGTGTTAATCATTAATAGGAAATATATTTAAGAAAATTGGTTAAAGGACGAGAACATGTTGTTCGGCAAAACAAAAAACCAAAATCTAATCAATATCTGACTCATTTGGAAGACAAGTGTTGCAAAGAGGTATGAATGTTTAAAAAAAAATAGCAAAAATGGGGGATTAAAAACATGAAATTCAGCCAGACACGGTGGCTCACACCTGTAATCCCAGCACTTTGGGAGGCCGAGGTGGATGGATCCCAAGGCCAGGAGTTTGAGACCAGCCTGGCCAACATGGTGAGACCCCGTCTCCACTAAAAATACAAAAAATTAGCTGGTTGTGGTGGCAGGAGCCTGTAATCCCAGCTACTTGGGAGGCTGAGGCAAGAAGAATCACTTGAACCCAGGAGGCAGAGGTTGCAGTGAGCTGAGATCACACCATTGCACTCCAGCCTGGGCAACAGAGCAAGACTATGTCTCAAAAACAAAAAACCATGAAATTCATCTAAATGAAAGATAAAAATGAATACTATCAAGCAAGAAAATATATAGATAACAAATGATTTTATAGACCGGTTAATTTGAGGGTTCAGGAGAGGAGTGGGAAAGAAGAAGCATTTATGAATAGATTCTACTTAAAATTTAAGCTTATTTCTAAAACCAGCAAAATTCAGGAAGTTAATTGTAAAATGGTAAATACTGCCATTTTAAAACTATTTAAGAAGTAAATAGACAAACTTCAAAACAATCTTATCTTTAGAGAAAACTTAGTCAATAAGCATAACTTCCTCAGAGTTATATGATGAATGTTTAGGGATAAAGAAAGTTTTACTAATTCACTTCAAACCTCAGACTTGAGTGCCATGGCCAGGAAAAAGAAGGTATTCAAGCAAACTTCACAATCAAATATAGTAGAAATTTATTACCTCAAAACTTAATGATTTCATATTCTTGAATGAGAATAAATGTAAACGAGAATAAAGAAGTGACATGTAGCTTACCTTGTCTGAGGTAAGTTGGTTTTAAAAAAATTAAATCTTATTGACTATATCGTCAAATCTGAAGAGCAACCAGCACTTATTTTATCCCTCATACCTTCATCCTCTCCCATGCTAATATGCTATCTTGACTGTCAGCAAAACCATAGGTATAGGCTATATTGACAGCTTAGACAGGGCAGGAAAGCTGAGCATAACCTTTGACATAAAATCAAGTGTAAGAAACTACTATATCTTAAGAGATACGAATTGTTGTCATCAACTGGTACAACCAAAAGCCTGGAGAAGGAAAAGAACTATGCTCATGAAATAGTTATATGTATTGACAACAGCAGACCATCAATTAACGTACTTAATATATTCTAGGAGAAGGGCCAGGGTGAGGGCATCAAGGGTAATGTAGGTGCACAGTAACAAAAGTCTCACTAAACTTCAGCAGAACCTCTAATGGATCAACATTTATGGGTCCATCATACTATATATCCCTGAAAGCAGCAGTAACATTTCTTTTAAAATACTGTATAATTCAGAACAGTTCAAATCACTGAGGTTTTACTGTTTTGACTGCTTGCCACTTAGTATGTGTGGAAAACTGTCATGGTGTTTTAACTACTCTATTAACCTTGAAAGGAAAAAAAGATTCTTTTTTAAATTCTTAAAATCTATTCTTTTAAATTCTTAAAATCTACTCTTAAATAGAATATTTTATCTTGCCAAAGAGGAGAAAAATGAGGAATTTATAAAATGATGACTAAGAACTTGCATAAACTGGTATCCATCTGGAATAATAAAAATATAATGAGTTATTATTAGGCACCATGCTAATAATTACAGGAATATCTAATATTATTATACTCCATTTTATTGTATTTCCCAGATATTGTATTTTTTACAAATTGAAGGTTTATGGCAACTCTGCACCAAGCAAGTCTACAGGCACCATTTGTCCAACAGCACATGCTCATTTCGTGTCTCTATGTCACATTTTGGTAATTCTTACAATATTTCAAACTTTTTTTATTATTATTATATCTGTTATGGTGATCTGTGATCACTGATCTTTGATACTGCTATTTCATAGTCCTTTTTGAGGTGCCATAAACTACAGCCATAGAGAGTGAACTTAATCTATAAATGTGTGTTCTGACTGCCCCACTGATTGGACGTTTCCCAAATCCTCTCCCTCTCCTTGAGCCTCCCTATTACCCGAGAAACAACAATATTGAAATTAGGCCAATTAACAGCCCTACAATGACCTCTAAGTGTTCAAGTGAAATGAAGAGTTATATGTCTATCACTTTAAATCAAAAGCTAGAAACGACCAAGCTTAGTGAGAAAGACATGCCAAAAGCTGAGTTAGGCTGAAAGGTAGTACCTCTTGTACCAAACAGTCAATCTTGAATGCAAAGGAAAAATTCTTGAAGGAAAGTATTATGAAAGTGTTACTCCAGTGAACACAAGAATTATAAGAAAGCAAAACAGCCTGATTGCTGATATGGAGAATGTTTTAGTGGTCTGGATAGAAGATAAACCAGCCACAATATTTCTTCAAGCCAAAGCCTAATCCAGAGCAAGGCCCTAACTATCTTCAATTATATGAAGGCTGAGAGAGGTGAGGAAGCTGCAGAAGAAAAGTTGAAGCTAGCAGAGACTGGTTCATGAGGTTTAAGGAAAGAATTCACCTCCATAACATAAAAGCACAAGGTGAAGGGGCAAGTGCTGATGCAGAAGCTACAGCAAGTTAGCCAGAAGATCTAGCTAAGATCACTGATGACAGTGGCCACACTAAACTACAGATTTTCAATGTAGATGAGATAGACTTCTATTGAAAGATGCTATCCAGGACTTTCATAGCTAGAGAGAAGTAAATGCCTGGCTTTAAAGCTTCAAAGGGCAGTCGGATTCTCTTGTTAGGGGCTAGTGCAGCTGGTGACTTTATTTATTTTCTTTAGAGACATGGTCTTGCTGTTTTGCCCAACCTGGACTTGAAGTTCTGGGCTCAAGGGATCCTCTTGCCTCAGTCTCCCAAATAGCTGGGACAACAGGTGGGTGCTACCATACCTGGTGCAGCTGGTGACTTTAAGTTGAAGCCAAGACTCCATTCCAAAAATCCTAGAGCCCTGGCCAGGTGAGGCGGCTCACGTGTATAATTCCAGCACTTTGGGAGGCCATGGTGGGCGGATCGCTTGAGCACAAGAGTTCAGGACTAGCTTGGGCAACATGGTGAAACCCCATCTCTACAGAAAAAAAAAAAAAAAAAATTAGCCAGATGAGGTGGCACATGCCTGTAGTCTCAGCTACTCAAGAGGCTGAGGTGGGAGAATCAACTAAGCCTGGGAGTTTGAGGCTGCAATGAGCCAAGGCCATATCACTGCACTCCAGCCTGGGCAACAGAGCGAGACTCTTATCTCAAAAAAAAAAAAGTGCCGGGTGTGGTGGTTCATGCCTGTAATCCTAGCACTTTGGGAGGCCGAGGTGGGTGGATCACCTGAGGTCAGGAGATCGTCCCCAGCCTGGCCAACATGGTGAAACCCCATCTCTACTAAAAATATGAAAATTAGCCCATGTGGTGGCAGGCGCCTGTAATCCCAGCTACTCAGGAGGCCAAGACAGGAGAATTGCTTGAACCCAGGAGGCGGAGGTTGCAGAGAGCCAAGATTGCGCCATTGCACGCTACCTGGGTGACAGAGCGAGACTCCGTCTCAAAAAAAAAAAAAAAGAAAAAGAAAAAAGAAAAAATCCTAGAGTCCTTAAGAATTACACTAAAGCTACTCTGCCTATGCTGTATAAATGGAACAAAGCCCAGATGATAGCACATTTGTTTACAGCACGGTTTACTAAATATTTTAAGCCCACTGTTGAGACCTATTGCTCAGAAAAATATTACTGCTCATTGACCATGCACCTAGTCACTCAAGAGCTCTGATGAAGATGTACGAGATTAATGTCATTTTCATGGCTGCTAACACAACCATCCATTCTACAGCCCCCATGGATCAAACAGTAATTTCAACTTTCAAGTCTTATTATTTAAGAAATACATTTTGTAGGGCTGCCACAGGGAGTGATTCTTCTGATGGATCTGGTCAGAGTAAACTGAAAACTTATGGAAAGGATTCACTATTCTAGATGCCATTAAAAACATCTGTGATTCACAAGACAAGGTCAAAATATCAATAGTAACAGGAGTTTGGAAAAAGTGGATTCCAACCATCATGGATGACTTTGAGGGTTCAAGACTTCAGCGGAGGAAGTAATTGCAGATAATGGTGCAAATAGCAAGGGGATTAGAAGTGGAGCATGAAGAGGTAACTGAATTGTTACAATCCTATGATAAAACTTGAACAAAGGAGAAATTGCTTCTTATGGATGAGCAAAGAAAATGGTTTCTCAAGATGGAATCTACTATCGGGGAAGATTCTATGATTGTTTAAATGACAACAAAGGATTTAGATTATTCCATAAAAATAACTGATAAAGCAGCGGTAGGGTTTGAGAGGACTGACTCCAATTTTGAAAGAAGTTCTATTGAGGGTAAAATGCTATCAAACAGCATTACATACTACAGATAAATCTTTCGTGAAAGGAAGAGTCAATCAATGTGGGAAACTTCATCTTAAGATATTACCACAGCTATCCCAACCTTCAGCAATCCCTATCCTAATCAGTCAGCAACCATCAACACCAGGCATGCAAAAAGATGGACTCACTGAAGGCTTCAGATGATCAGGATTTTTTTTTTAGCAATTATGTATTTTTAAATTAAGGTGTGTATATATATACACACACACACACACACACATATACATATATACATATATACATATAGTTTTTTAACGATGTTATTGTACATAATAGCCTACATTATAAACATAATTTTTATATGCACTGGAGAACAAATATATTCGTTTGACTTGCTTTGTTGCAAACAAATATATTCGTTTGACTTGCTTTGTTGCCATATTCGCTTTATTCTGGTGGTCTGGAACTGAACGTGCAATATCTCTGAGGTATGGCTGTACATACATTACCTCATTTGTTCTAACCCTAGCAACTACACCAAGATAGGCACTACAATTATCTCTCTTTTACAACCTGGAAACTGAGGTCAGATAAGCATAATAAAAAATAATAACTCTAGTAAAAGAAAAAGGCTACAATTGAACTCAGGTTTACTTGGCTCCAGAATCCAGGCCCTTAGCCACAGGGTATTGCTATATCTCAAAATAATTTTTATTAACAAAATGAGTTAGCACAGAAGAACTATGTATATTCCAGTAGACTCAGTGGGATCTCATTTTAACAGTTCATTGGTATATGGATTTAGATACCTCACAAACTGTATCATGTCTCTTGCAATGCTTCAAGTTCATATAATAACTAGGGATCATTGTCTCTGTGGAAGATGGGTCATATTTTAGGTGTCTCTGATTCCTAATGTTCTTTAGAGCCTTGCATATACCAGCTAAACAACAAAGACGAATGAGACTGTGAAGATCTGACATTACAGGGTTGGCCTCTAACATGGCATGTGTTTTATGCCCTATCACCAGAACAATAAAGCACACTACAATTATAAACTCATGAGAGATGAGCAGGAACCTTCAATACTCTCTTCAGGGCTGTAACTCTACTATCTACAAGAGTGTCTGAATACATAATGAACAGAACTGAATTCATTTGTAGAACAAATGAACAAATGAATACATGGCATTAATTCTTTTCTTTGTATTCATATAAACTATACTACCAAATAAAGCCAGCAAAAATTCAATTTTATATATATATATATATCCATATATTTTATTCTTTTGGCAACTTATTCCAGAAAGATTAACTTTACATGAAATGTTCAATCTCCCATATTTGTATTCCAACACTGCATCTTCATAAGATCTCTAACTCAAACTACTGTAGACTTGAAGTACCACAGAAATGTCTAAATGTATATTTCTTTATAGTGCTTCCGTAGGGTTCTTTACAGTGATAAATTTTCACTGAAAAATTACCATTACAATTCTTCAGAGTCATCATTAGAAGTGACTAGGATATCAATTTCATTTGAATTTAAAACTAAAGATTCTTAACTGACAAAAACAAAACACCAAAAAACACGGTGCTTCCTTTAATAGATGGCATTAAATTGTGTTTTCGGATGAGTGAAAAGAGGCCTCTAATCTGATTTTGCATGATAACTGTTTCATTCGGCAAGTGAATGTATCCTTTCACAGGACATTTGGCTAATAAAAAATAGACTTTTCATAACGTATACTAGTTTTCTAACAATGTTATTGTTACAGCATGCACGTACACACACACAAATATTTCTGAATGAGCTTTACTAAACTCACCTTATGCTGAGAATCTTTGTGTCCAAGGTAACTAGGGAAAGTTACTAGGTAGAGCTCTATCACATCAGTAGAGAAATCATGAGTTGAGTCCTGTATCAGAATTTAGCAACTTTAACTTAATTAAGGCTGAAGACCTTCTAGCTAATACTTACTGCACTTTTAGCTGTATTGACAGATCTTTGATTAAAAAGATGTAAGACTCAAATTGAACGTACCTGGGCTTAACATTTGAGGATTTCTTTTAATGTTATAATGTATTGAATTTTCTATTACAGTAGCATTTATCCTTTCTTAATATATTTACAAATTTAAGGGATGCAATGATGACAAACTGAAAGATCTAGAAATCAAATTAGTCTCGTTTAAGTTCCTGAATTAAAAAAGAGAATTAGGCCGGATGCAGTGGCTCATGTCTATAATCCCAGCTACTTGGGAGGCTGAGGTGGAAAGATCACTTGAGCCTAGGAGTTCAAGGCTGCAGTGAGCTATGATTGCACCACTGCACTCCAGCTTGGGCGAGAGGGTGAGACCTTGTCTCAACAACAAATAACAACAACAACAACAACAAAAAGATAGGGATGGGGTAGGGGGAGGGGTGGCGGGCAGTGGGAAATGAATAAATTTTACACTTGAGATGAAAGAAACAACCTGAACCTCCATGAAGTGGAATCATCACCACCAGAGGAAGACATAATTTATTTCAAAATCTTATTCAAAAATTATTTTTATATAACACTGGAAGGTTCTAAGTGGGGTTCGTTACTCTATTTTGGACTCTACTGGTCCAAAATATAGTGGTACACACTATTAAATGTTCAATATTTGGGCCTCTGAAAATAATGTGACAGTGTCTCTAAGAGATTCCTGCTAAACTAGTAAGGTATGATAATTGTACCCAAAAATCCATGGAAATCTTTTCCATAGAATCCGCTTTATTTGAGATGCTAAGAATTCTAATTTGCCTGGATAACACAATTTGGCTCTCTTCAGTGTTCTCATCCCATTCAGAAGTATCCTTCTGGAGAGGAAGAGCTATAAAATGAAGAGTGAAGTCCAATAGCCTTTGTCTCCTAGTTCTTGTCCACTTACTCAAATTTTCAGATGAAGCCAGGAAGTGTTCGGCACTACTCTGGTGATCTGACTGCTATAGTAAGCCCTTTCTTCCAGATTAGTAGTCATTCTCCTCCTGAAGTAAAGGGAAAGACCACGTCGGCTGACGGCAGTTATCTTCCAATTGCTATTAAGGCAGTGTTTGAAGCTAATTATAAACATCTGTAATTTCTGAAAGAAAAGAAATATACAAGACACAAAAACAGCCTCCCTTCTGTAACAACTTACATGATAGCAGTTATAGAATCCCTGTAAAAGATTCAAAGACAACACAGATAAATTCAAAAATACCTGAAATGTTTAAGAACACACTATACTACACCCACAGGACAACAACTCAGCTGTCAACATTCAGACACAATGAAGGACACAGGAATCATACACACACATACCCATGCACACACATTTTAAAAGATTTACTTAAAGGGAAGAAATGTTTTTAAAAAAGTATAGAGTTAAAAGGTAGAAATGTTTAATGAAAAAGAAAAAAGCTTCTACATCAGGTATACAAACAAAAAGCCAAGAGCAATGGATCACGTCTGAAATCCCAACACTTGGGAGGCCGAAGTGGTAGGATCGCTTGAGCTCAGTTCAAGACCAGCCCGGGCCACATAGCAAGACCCTGTCTCTACAAAAAAATTTAAAAAATTAGCCTGGCATAGTGATGCATGCCTGTAGTCTCAGCTACTTGGGAGGGTGAAGCAGGAGGACTACTTGAGTACAGAGTTTGAGGATACAGTGAGCTTATTCAAGCCACTGCACTCCAGCATGGGCAACGGAGTGAAACTCTGTCTCAAAAAAAAAAAAAAAAAAAAAAGAGTTCTGCTTGCTCTTTATGTGCTCCATAAATAAAGACTAGCTTTCCCAATTGGGGATATTTCTATGAATGGTATGCTTTTTTAATCTTTAGAAGTTAATAATGCTGCTTATAAAAATATGTAGCAAAACATAAAATAGCAATTTATACTTTTGGGTCATAACCAGGTGAATAAAATTTTTTTTTTTTTTTTTTTTTTTTGAGACGGAGTCTTGCTCTGTCGCCCAGGCTGGAGTGCAGTGGCGCGATCTCGGCTCACTGCAAGCTCCACCTCCCGGGTTCACGCCATTCTCCTGCCTCAGCCTCCCGAGTAGCTGGGACTACAGGCGCCCGCTACCACGCCCGGCTAATTTTTTGTGTTTTTAGTAGAGATGGGGTTTCACCGTGTTAGCCAGGATGGTCTCGATCTCCTGACCTCGTGATCCGCCCGCCTCGGCCTCCCAAAGTGCTGGGATTACAGGCGTGAGCCAGCGCGTCCGGCCGAAATAAAAAATTTAAAAAGGAAATATACCATAAATGGTGGGGAGACAGGATAATTGTTTCCTTTTCTATAGTTTCCTGCTTTTCTCTAATGAGCATACTTCAATGTAGAAAATAATCTATTTAATGTAGAAAATAACTAATGTTGAAAAATTTCATATCTTTATAAAATACTAAAGTTGTCAACTGAGAATCAATGTCAGCAAATGAATCCACAGGTTTTTAGCTTTTTCCCTAGAAATGCAGGTCTGTAAAATTTTTAATTCATAGAAATGCCAAGTTTTATTAAATATACTCAGAAAACCTTTGTAGACATAATGTAGTTAACAGGTTACTGATAAATGATAATTTATAGTAGAAAAATATAACATGCCCAATTACGACAAATTGGGTATACTTAGCTAAATCTCTGACTATCCTGGTTGCTTTTAAAAAACAAAAATAATGCCTATAATATTTTCAGTGCTCACGTATTTGAGGATCTCTAAGATCCAGAAGAATAGCATAATACAATTCAGCAGAAATCTTTACAATTTCATTGCTTAAAACATGTGTAAGCAATGAAGAAGATTCATCAAAAGCCAGTTTTATAACATTGTTAAACGTGTATTTTAAAATTGGTATTTGGAGGTAGACTGTTGCTATATATTGGTTGATATGGAATAATTGCTAAATAAATTTATCATACTTATTGAGAATGATAAATATTCTGCCACGTTAAAACAAACCGGACAATAAATCCCTATGAAAATCATAAATTATTCTAATTAGTTCTCTTAACACAGACCTATTTGAAATTATTTGTTTTACTTTCCTTTGATGCAGGACTTTCTACGTTTTGTATAATGCTGGCTGTACTCACTGTACTTTATGAACTCACAAATTCATTCACTAATATTAATGATTAAATTAACAGTGTAAGCATTCTTAATTGATCTCCATTTATTCCAGAGGTGCTGGAATAAACTGACATTTTCACATATCCATCATTATTTGAGCTAAATAATGTGTGTACACTTAACATCACCTGATTTTGATCCATAAGACCCTTTGCTATTTTGCAAGGAAATCTAAGAAACAAAAAGCTGAAGTTTGAAGATGCAGTAGAAAATACTCAGTAACAGTTGGGATGGTTGTTTCTGGTCCTTCTCCCATCACCATAAAAAGGCTGAATGCAAAATTTCATTACAAGACTTAGACAAACTAGTAGCTACTATAGCAGTCATTTATAATCTTGAGACACAGAAACAACAGAGTATTTTTCATATTGAATATTGATATCTTGGTCATAAGTATGCAGTGGCTCCAGCTGTACATTTAAATAACATGAACTTAAAATCAACATTCAACACTGCATCGGTGATATGTGTTTTGAATAGTTTCAAAAACTAAAATTTATAAAATAACTGATTATTTTAAATAAGGAAACAAATTAAAATTTATTTGACTTCCTTTTCTATAATACTGAAAATTGGCAATATTATTCTGAATTTACATTTGTTTTATTTATACCCCATGTGAGTACTAATTAATTTCATTTACAGGCTTAGATTATTTATCTATGGTTATGAGTGTCCACAATTACAGATTTTTACACATTTTTCTTCCTGCCAGTTTTCAATGTGTTATTCAAGTGTCAGGTAGACACAAAGGAAAATAAGGAATCTCTAGGTAATCACTCCCTTAGGGAAGAGAACCTTCCTTCCCATTTTCTATACATAAGCAATCATCATGCAGAAATCTGGAACATAAATGAAGTTAAAGCATATGGAAAGGTGTGGCATTACATAATCAATTTTCAAACAGCTTTCTCACTAGACTTTCCTGTTAGATACTACCATTTTAAAAGTTCTAGTTAATTATAGAGCCATTGATAAACAAGAGTTCGTCTTATTAAAATCCAAATATAAATTCATTTTCTATATATTTGATAAGAAATAAGAATATATTTTTGCCTAGATCCTCTATCTCCATCAAGAGAACAATGGTGTAAAACAAAAGAGCAATTCTGTCTTTTTTTTTTTGCTTTTACTAGAGAAAAATTCAAGTTTTTTTTCAAAACTGGAACACAATTAATACCTGTCCTCAAGAGGTTTGAAAAGATAATTTCACTGTGGCAGAAAAACAAGGACAATTACACTCTTAAAGAGCAGATCTCGGCTGGGCGCGGTGGCTCACGCCTGTAATCCCAGCACTTTGGGAGGCCGAGGCAGGCGGATCACGAGGTCAAGAGATGGAGACCATCCTGGCTAACACGGTGAAACCCCTTCTCTACTGAAAATACAAAAAATTAGCCGGGCGTGGTGGCGGGCACCTGTAGTCCCAGCTACTCAGGAGGCTGAGGCAGGAGAATGGCGTGAACCTAGGAGGTGGAGTTTGCAGTGAGCCGAGATCGCGCCACTGCACTCCAGCCTGGGCGACAGAACAAGGCTCCGTCTCAAAAAAAAAATTTAAAAAAAAAATGAATAAATAAATAAAGAGCACATCTCATCTCTAAGGGCTAAAAACTGAAGAATGATGAAACTCTAAGACCACATGAGCAATGTTTACTAGTTACTAGCATATTATTTAAAATATTTTTACTGTTGAAGAAATTTTAAATAAAAGTAATCCTACCTCCAATTTTCTTTTCATGAAAATGGTAAATCACTGCTAAGATAACCACAACTTTTTTTTTCCGATAAATTCTTAAGGAATGAAAGGTTAAGATCATCTTTATGAATTCCATTCCATGAAATTAAGTGTCACAGGTCAAGCACAGTAAATCTGGGAAATGTCTTGCAAACAAGTAGTTTCCACAGTCTCTTTTACAAAGGCCTTGTGACTAGCAAAGTTGGAATGTGTGAAGCCAATGAAGAAACTTCCAGACTCTTCTTTCCTTAAGCATATACAAAATACAAAAATAGGCAGTATTCTTTCTAGATTTTAGAAGGAGCAGTAAGTTTTGTTTGATTTTGGCCAAGGGTGAGAGAGGAGTGGGTGCACAACAAATACAAAGTCGGTTTCCAATAAAGCAGTGACTATTTTAATGGTCACTATTTTTATTTACTTATTCTAAAAAGATAAAAATACTACTGTGATTAAAACAATAATTGAATTTTTTGATGTTTACCTGTTTTTTTGAAAAAACTTTTTGATGTTTACATATTAGTAAGTTCGTTTTCAAACAAATTTTACATACATAACCTTGATTTCTATTTAATTTAAATGAATTCTGCATAGAAAGAAATTTCAAAAAAGCTGAATTTTTTTCAGTTCTTTTTTGCAGTAATCTCAATATTTTCAAATTTAAAGTAGTCACTTTCAAAAAACACAGAGAATGATTTATAGAAATAAAACTTGATAAACCTAAGAATTAGAGGAGACTCAGAAATCATGTGCCGAATCAGTTAAATTAAATCACCTGTTGCTTACACTGAGCTTCTGCTGTAGTTGGTAGCCAGCTACCAACTACAGCAGAAGCTCAGTGTAAGCAACAGGTGATTAGCAGAAGTCAAGATAAATGTTCCTTTGTTGATCCAAAAGCACAGCAGTCATAGGGATTAAACATTCTAACTACCAAAGATCATTTACTTTTTAGAGAATTTTTTAAAGTACATCTGATATATTAGAGAAATAGGACAGTTTCATCTATGTTGAAATTTTTTAAAAAACCTTTATTACACAAACATAAAATAGATTTACTAATGGATCTTTCAGAGATATATGTAACATTTTCCCTAATATTACACAGAAAAAATATATACAGTTATGTTTACGACAGAAGTTTCCAAATATTCTGAATTCATAATAGAAATATAGTAGATGCATATACAAATTAGTAAGTGAATATAATGACTATTAAAACCAACTTTGTTCATTGTTTCACAAAAAATATGTGAAACAAAACAATAAAAAGTAAAGCAAAGACATAAAAGAACAGTTTTTTTCATTCTCAGACTATAAATTATTTTACTATCTAACCTTCCATGAGAGGCCATGGCTGTTTTTTATAACAGCAGTTCATTCTATATGATTTGGGGATAGAACAACAAATTCACACTGCTTTAGATTACATATGTTTATTATTATTAAAAGAAATTTGACAAAAATATCTTTAAAATGATAAATATAAAACATTAAATGGCTATTACTATTTTCTTCCTTTTTTTTTTTACACAGTGGCATTACATTAAAGCCCAGAAAACTTACAGAGACCATTAAAAAAAGGCATTTCGCTAACAAATAAGAAGGCAATTTAAAATAAAACCAGTGAACATCAAAATTATATTTAAGTCTAACTTGAACTCCTAAAGACAAACTATGCAATACAAAGCTATAAAATATATAAAAGCAAATCTATAATATGTTGGATGCCCTACTTCGGATGTAAGATACATTTTTTCTGTGCTTAAATAATACAATTATTTTGCTTTATGAAGATGTGTAGGAAAACATTTTAAAAGAAAACATGTTTTACCTCCCTATAAATGGACATATGGGCATTATGGTGTAAGTCATACAAAACATGTTAATGAAACATTCCAAGTCAAATAAAGAACATATGAATTTTAATGGTTTAGATCTGACTCATCATCATCATCATCATCATCATCACTACTGCTACTGTGAGTCATAATCCACTCCCTGTAGAATTGAATTTTCTGTAAGCATGGCAAAGGAAAAAAGAAGCACAAAGGTTAGTAAAGTATGGCAAATTGCTTGAAAACATGTAAGATTATGAAATGTTCAAAGAGTGAGAATAATTTTAAAGCAGATTTTTTCAGCTATGACTCAGACTGTCATTATGGATATAATATTCCATAACTTAATAGACCTAAGACAACTCCACTAGTTGGTACAAACTCAATGTATAAATTGGTTTGATGATATCAATAAGGTATTTTGTGAATATATTAAAATTACCATTCTATTTCTCTAATAGGCAACTTTGACCAGCAGGAAACACTGTAATAATGTGCTACCTTCTAGATAGAAAGGCGCACAATAAAAGAATGTATTTTATATTTAATTATTATATGAGTGTATATAATTTAGTGAATACACCTTTTTTAGAAAATAAGAAAATAACATGAGAAACATTTGAAAGTATCAAATATTTTAAGGCACCTTCATTATATCACTTAAATAAAATCTAGGCAGATGAGATGGATTTTAAATCCAGTTTATGTGTCATCTAATTATTTTCCACAGTACTGGTATTTAAATATTTTTAAAGTGTTTGCTAATAATACACTAGAGCTTTGATTAAAAAAAAAAAACAAAAACCCACTACCACCAAAACAACAATCCACTTTTTATACCTGTAAGAAAAAAATTGCTAACTGCAACATCCCAAGGTACTTAGTGAATCCCTACAAATATTTCAGCTAATACTGTGTAAATGCTTGCTGAAAAACAAGTAATGGTGGACAAGTCCTGTGGTTTTTAGTCATTTAAATAGCTCTTTTAGTGATTAATGATGAGACTGAACTATTAAAAATAAATATATATCTTTAAAAGTACATAGTCAAAAGTCATGTTTTTACATCTCAAAGTTTAAAGCTTCAGAAAACAATGAGAAAGTATGTATTTGTCATTGAAATCAAATTATCAACCATGAGAAATTATTGGTATCTCATGGCTTCCTTGTGGGTATTATAACGTGCTCACTTATAATCAGGATATATTCCTAAACTCTCCTCAACACTCATCCCTACTTCGTACTATATTTGATTTTTAGTCTAGTAACATGTTAGTAACTTGTTAATTGCGTTCTAACAAGGGAAGGCAGGTACTGGGTAGAAATACATGTTTTGACTGTATCAGCCATAGGTGACTTCTGCAAATTTACTATCTTCCAAAGAACGATACACTGTCATTGTAGAGACTGCACAATCTGTCCATTAGAGCACAACCTCTTAATAGATTACCAGTTCTATCCCAATATACAATGATTTTGATGCTTTAAAAACATTTTAAATACAGTATAAAATCACTTTCCTAAATATTGCATATTAACTCTATGGTTACATTTTAGTGTATTAGAAGCCTCAGAGAAAGAGTTAGAAGTATATTTTATGCAATACTATATGCCCTGCAATAGGTAAAATACTGAAGTTTAAATCTTACTCTGATCACATTAAATATCACAGTATTTAAAATATTAAAGCCATAAAGGAAGCTTCATATTCCAACAGTTTATTGCTACCACGAGTATCTGCAAGCCTACATAACATAATGATTCCTTGTTTGTTTCCAAACAAATGATTTAATTTAGTATTCCACCTCTAAACCACAGAAACAACATGACACTGGTATAGCCTATATATGATTACTAGTTACCTACAGCATAATCCAGGTCTTAAAAAGTCGAATTTACCAAGTAAGAAAGTTGTCTAAACAGATTCTAACTTCAAACTGTCTATTGCTCCAGATGCTACTTTTTATTATTAAAAGATACTGGTTTGCATGTGAACTGCTTATCAAATCCCACAAGTTTTATAAAGACTACACTAGAATAAAGCAGGAAGAGGGTCATGGCCATTTAAGCATTTTCAAAGGCAAAGCACAAGAATCCAAGAGTAATTCACAATAGCAGTGTTCCTGAGTTTTGCTTTTCCTTCTTCATGTGTAATTGGATATAAGGATTATATATCTGGTATAAAAGCTACCAGTGGTTTAATAACCCCACAACAGAAATGGTTTAATTGGTTAAGTAAGTACCACCAATGATGATATATAAGGTACAAAGGCTTTCAACAAATCTAGCAAATCCAGTGCAGAACTAAGAACACCCTATAAAAAAAACCAGATTCATTAAAATTCCTATTAAAAGTTACCAATACAAAAGGTTTTCTTTGTATTCAAAATACTGAAACAGCTGTACGTAGTTTGTAAATTTTAAGACTAAAATCTACTGTTGGCTTTCACTTGCAAAGTCATGCATTAACTTTTCATATCAAACTTTTTGATGCCTGTAAAAAAGAAAAAAAAATCTTACAGTAAATAAATATACTTTAAAATCTAAGTAAATATAAGAAACTTATAAGTGGAATTAAGCAAAATAGATAAAAGCCCAAATAATTTAATATATATTAAATGGCTACTTAAAAAAATCTAACTTGACTAAATTAATCTTAATTTATAAGATAGCTCTTAATTTACCTGTAACATTTGATTTCCAGTCCCATCCCTCAACCTGTACGGTCTGATAACTCCATCTTCATTGAAGAACCGAGGAGGTCGCAGACTCTCCACTTCAGAAGTCTCTGTAGCTCTAGAGGAAAAAAAATATAACTTTATTTTAAAAATTATTCAAAAACTTGTAAATAAACTATAAAATGCAATTACTAAAAACAATCTTATTTCAGATGAAAAATATTACAACATTCTCTAATTTTAAATTGTTTTTGTAACATAAACAGTGTAAGTTCTCTAGAAAAATACAGAACTATAGAGAAGTTTAAGTCTCTAGAACTTTCTTTGTGATAATAATCACAATATTAGCAATTGTTGCTTTTTCTTTTCCTATTACGTTATCTAGTTTCTTTAGTATAATGCTAGAAACAAAAAGGGATTGCAAGCATCCTTGTCTCATTCCTGACCCTAGGGAAAGCTTCTAAGAGTTTTCTGTGAAGTATAGTTATCAGCAACTTTTTTTTTTAAAGCACCCCTTATCAAGTCAAGAAAGTTCATTGCTACTTTTAGTTTACCAACAGTTCTTTTTTGTTATTGTTTTCGAAAAACTTAAACAGGCAATGAATTTTAAATAAGAATATCTTTTCTGGCATTGTTTTGATCACATGGTATATTTTCCTTAATCTATTAATGTTATAAATCACATTATATAGTTTTCTAATGTTCAAATACTCTCACAGTCCTCACATTCTTACTGGGCTTGATGTGTATTCCTGTAAACACATACCCCAATCCTGGGCAACATACACTGCTCTACAAAAAAATAAAAGAACTAGTCAGACATGGTGGTATGCACCAGAAGTCCCAGACACTCAGGAGGCTGAGCGGGGAGGATAGTTTGAGCCCCACGCCACTGCACTCCAATCAGGATGCCAGAGTGAGACCCTGTCTAAAAACAAACAAAAAACCAAAAAACACATACCACATACTGCTAAATTGTGTATGGTAGTATTATATTTAACATTTTTGCTTATTTGGTCATAAGTGACCACTCAATTTGTTCACTCAACAAGTATCACATATTCAACAAATATTTATTAAAAGGTCCCCAACCCCTGGGACTTGAACCAGTACTGGTCCATGGCCTGTTAGGAACTGAGCCGCGCAGCAGGAGGTGAGCAGTGGCGAGCAAGCTTCACTGCCTGAGCTCCACCTCCTGTCATATCAGCAGCAGCATTAGATTCTCATAAGAAGGCGAACCCTATTGTCAACTGCACATGTAAGGGATCTAGGTAGCACACTCCTTATGAGAATCTAACTAAAGCCTGATGATCTGAGGTGGAATAGTTCCATCCTGAAACTATCCCTCCTGTCTGGTCTGTGGAAAAATTGTCTTCCATGAAACCAGACCTTGATGCCTAAAAGGCTGGGGACCGCTAACATAATGTATACACATGCATGGGCATATACATATGAATAAATTCTCCAACTGAAAACAGAATAGGGCTGGGCGTGGTGGCTCATGTCTGTAATCCCAGCATTTTGGGAGGCCGAGGCGGGCGGATCATGAGGTCAGGAGTTTGAGACCAGCCTGGCCAATATGGTGAAACCCTGTCTCTACTGAAAATACAAAAATTAGCCGGGCGTGGTGGCATGTGCATGTAGTCCCAGTACTTGGGAGGCTGAGGCAGAAGAATCACTTGAACCCGGGAGGTGGAGGTTGCAGTGAGCTGAGATCGCGCCACTGCACTCCAGCCTAGGCGACACAGCGAGACTCCATCTCAAAAAATAAATAAATACATAAGTAAAAAAATAAAAACAGAATAGATTAAAAAAATATGATCTAACAATATACTATCCACAGGAGACCTGATTTAGAGTCAAAGACACAAACTGGTTGCAATTAAAAAGGAAAAAATATATGCAAAGTGAACAGTAACTAAAAGAAAGCTGAAGTGGCCATGCTAATGTCAGAAAAAAACAGCCTTTAACAAAATTCTTATTAGACACAATGAAGGGCATTTTATAATGAAAAAAGGGTCAATCTATCAAAAAGATAAAAAATTATAAACATATAAGCAGTTAATAAAAGAAGCCCCAAATACACAAAACAAAAACTAAGAATTTAAAAGACAAAAAGGCAATACCACCGTAATAGTTGAAGATTTCAGCAACCTACTTTCAAAAATGGATACCAACTAGATAAAAGATCAGCAACAAAAAAAGAGAACTTGAATAACACTGTAATCCACTAGACCTAACAGATGTCTATAGAACGTTCAAACCAACAACAACAGAATATATATTCTTCTCAAGTGCAACGGAACATTATTCAGTATTAGCTATCTATTAGGTCATAAAACATGTCTCAATAATATAAAATTAGTGTTTGCTTCTTGGCCTTTTGGCTAACATTGAATGTAAATATAAAACTACTGAAAATAGGCCAGGCGTGGTGGCTCATGCCTGTAATCCCAGCACTTTGGGAGGCCTAGGTGGTCAGATCACTTGAGGTCAGGAGTTCAAGACAAGCCTGGCCAACATGGTGAAACCCCATCTCTACTAAAAATACAAAAACGGCCGGGTGTGGTGGCTCATTCCTGTAATCCCAGCACTTTGGGAGGCCAAGGTGGGCGGATCACCTGAGGTCGGAAGTTTGAGACCAGCCTGACCAACATGGAGAAACCCTTTCTCTACTAAAAATGCAAAATTAGCCAGGTGTGGTGGCACATGCCTGTAATCCCAGTTACTAGGGAGGCTGAGGCAGGAGAATAGCTTGAACTTGGGAGGCGGAGGTTGCGGTGAGCTGAGATTGTGCCATTGCACTCCAGCCTGGGCAACAAGAGTGAAACTCTGTCTCAAAAAAAAAAAAAAAAAAAAAATTAGCTGGGTATGGTGGTGTGTGCCTGTAATCCCAGCTACTCAGGAGGCTGAGGCAGGAGAACCTCTTGAACCTGGGAGGCAGAGGTTGCAGTGAGCCAAAATCATGCCACTGCACTCCAGCCTGGGTGACAGAGTAAGACTCTATCTCAAAAAAAAAAAAAAAAAAAAAAAAAAAAAAAAAAGTACTGAAAATATACAAGTATGATATCTGACCACATGGAAGAAAACTAGAAATGTGTAAATAAGAGAAATTTATGAAATTTAAAAGTATGTGGAAATTAAAACATAGAAGCATAAATAACAAAATGTCAAAGAAAAAAATCACAAGAGAAATTCACTACTTTGAAACAAATAAAAGCAAAAATACAACACACCAAAACTTATAAGATGCAGCAAAGACGGTGCTCAGAGGGAAATTTATAGATGTGAATGTCTACATTAAAATAGAAGGTCTGAAATCAATAATACAACTTCACAAGTTGAGAAAGTAGAAAAAGCAAACTAAACCCAAAGCTAGCAGAAGGAAGAAAATAATAAAAATTAGAGCAGAGATAAAAGAAATAGAGAATAGAAAAAATAGAATCAATGAAACTAAAAACTGGTTCTTTGAAAAGGACAACAAAAATGACAAGCCATCACTAAACTGACAAAGAAAAAAAAAGAAGACCCAAATTATGAATAACAGGAATTAAAGAGGGAACACTACTACCAATCTTATGGAAACAAAAAATAATTATAAGGGAATACTAGGAATAAATACTAAATAAAGGAAAAATAATTTTTGAGAATACTAGTAAATATTTACTATGATCAATAAATATATATCAACAAATTAGAACATCTAGATGAATTGAACAAATTCCTATAAAAACTACTGACAATGACTCAAGAAACAGCCTAACTAGACCTTTACCAAGTAAAGAGAGTGAATGTCATTTTAAAACTCACCAGAAATAAAAGTAAGAGTCAGACGGTTTCACTGATCAATTCTCCAAATTTTTTTTTTAATTAACATCAGTGCTCCACAAAGTCTTCCAAAAATTTGAAGAGGAGGGAACACTTACTAAATCATTCTGTGAGGACAATATTATCCTGATACCCATACCAGGCAAAGACATCACAAGAAAACCACAGAACAATATCCCTTATAAATATACATGCAAAAATCCTCATCAAAATACTATCAAACCAAATCCAGTAAAATATAAAAACGATTACACATTATGTCTAAACGGGATTTATCCCAGGTATGCAATAGTAGTTTAAGATCCGACTCAATTAATGTAATATACTACATTAATAAAACTAAGGAAAAAACAATTACCAACTTAATTTAATTACACAGAAAAAAGAATTTCATAAAATCTAACATCTTTTCATGACAAAGACACAAAAACCTATAGCTAACATCACACTTAACGGTGAACATCTGAAAGCTTTCCCCCTAAGATTAGAAGCAATATAGGCATGTCTATTCTCTCAGCACTTCTACTTCACATTGTACTAGAGGTTCCAGCCAGGACAACTAGGCAAGAAAAAAAGCATCCAGATCAGAAAGGAAGAAGTAAAGTTACCTCAATTCTCAGATGATATACTCTTACATATAGAAAACCCAAAAGAATCCACAAAACCATTAGAGCTAATAAACAAGTTCAGTAAGATTGCAGAAACTCAAATATAAAGAAAAACAGTTGTGTTCAACACACCAGCAATAAACAATCCAACAATAAAATTAAGAAAACAATTCCATTTAAAACAGCATCAAAAATAAAATACTTAGGAATAAGTTTTTAAAAAGAAGTATAAGACTCGCACATTACAAACTATAAAACATTATTGAAAGCAATTCAAGACCTAAATAAATGGAAAGATGTTGCATTTTCACAGGTTAAAAGATAATACTGTTAAGATGGCTACACTCCCCAAATTGAACTACAGATTCAATGCCATCTGCATCAAAATCCTAGCTACCTTTTTTGTAGAAATTGACAAACTGACCCTAAAATTTTTTAGGTAACTTAATGACCATTTCTTTTTAGTCTCCTTTTCTGGGTCTTCCTCATTTCCCCAACTTCTAAGAGTTGGTGTGCCTGAAAGCCAAGTCCTTGGACCTTATTTTTCTCTTTTCAGTCTCATTCCCTTGGTGATCTCATCCAATCTCATGGTTTCAAATACCTTATTATAGGCTCACAAATCTTGAATTTTTACCTCTAGCTTGGACCTTTCTCTATACTTCAAACTCCTCTACTCAACAATGACGTGATGTCTCCATTTGGATGTCTAAGAGATATTTTAAGCTTAATATATTCAAAAGGAAATGTCTAATACCCTCTTTCCCTAAAAAGAATGACAACCTCACCCTTCCAGTGCTACACATAAAAACTTTAGAATTATTCTTCACGATTCTCTTTCTTTCATATCCTGCATCCAATTTATCAGCTATTGCCACTATCTTTAAAATACATGCAGAACATAATCTCTAGTACTGTAATAGTCGAATCACCATTGTCACTCACTTGGATTACTCCAAAAGCCTTTTAAGTGTTGTTTCTGCCCTAATCCCCTGTGGTTACGCCTCAACGCAGCAGCCAGCTCACATCATTTCTCTGGCTTGAAACCTTTCAATGGCCTCTCATCTTAAGCAAAAGCCTAAGTCCTTACAGGGGCTTGCCGAGTTCTACGTGATGTGATTCCCCGCATGTTCCCGGGTAACATCTTTTTCAACTTTCCCCGTTCCTCACTCTACTCCAGGCAAACTAGTCTTGCTGTTTCTCAAATAGGACAAGCACATTCCTGCATCAGGGCTTTTTAACTGCTGTTCCTTCTGCCTGGGACATTCTTCTCACATGGCTCACCCTTTACTTCTTTCAGGTCTCTCCTCAAATATAATCTCCTGAGTTAAGCATCCCTGATCACTGAATATGGAAAATAGCAACCCTCCTCCCTACCATTTTGCATCTCCTTACCTCCTTTAATCTGCTTTATTTTTCTTCATGGCATTTTTCACCATTTAGCATATCATATATTTATCAGTTACTTATTTTTGTCTATTACTCTCCCACTAGAATGTAAGCTGTATGAACACAGGGCCATTGCCAATTGTGTTCACTGCTGGTCCCTCAAGTGATTAGAGAAGTGTCTAGATCATAGACAATGCTCCCTAAAATGTGCTGAATCATTATTTACGTTTGTATTAGGTAGCATGTTAACTGTATTCAGATAATCTATTTACTTACTTTTATTTTGTCTTCCTGACCTATCAATTATTGAGAAAAATATTAAGTTCTTCCACCATTGTTGTACATTTGAAAAGTTCTTACAGTTTTGTCAAGTTGTGCTTTTAAAAATTAAGGCTATTTTATGAACTGAGTAGAAGTTTGAAATTGTTACTATCTTCCTACTTAGTTCTTTTTATCATTACCTAATTACCTTATTTATCCCAAATAATGCTTTTATTGCCTTAATGTCTGTTTCATCTAATATTAGTAAATACATCCTCTTTACAAATATGACAATATTTAATGCCAATCATTCTCTCCCCAAACTGCATTTTATTATTTTTTAATAATGTTTCCAATGTTGCTTTCACGTAGCTCAATTAGATTTATCTAATTTATATTTTTACCTTTGAATCTTGTAACCCATTCCTCCTCCTACTTTCAGTGTCTTTTTTCACAAGTACATCCTTCAATAGCTCCTAGTCTTCATTATTTTTTCTAAAAATGTTTCATTGTGCCCTCAATCCCTAAAGGTAATATAGCTGGGTACAGAATTATAAGGTTTTAGATAAATGGAAGGTAATTCTAGCAGCTTTTGAAAGAAGCCTTTATATGTTTCAAATTCCTTATGTTTCATTGACTTTTGAGCTTCTCTGATGACGACTCAACACATTATATTTATGAAACTTAAAGTTACAGGTAGAGGAGAATGATTCCTTTTTCCCCCATCTTAATTCTAAATGCCGAAACCAGAAACACCCAATTATGGTAACCAGTATGAAATACTGGCTTAAGAGGAATAGCTCATATGATGACAATACATATCCCTATAGAGCAGAAAGCAAGAGAAAACACAAAGGAAAAAGATTAGGAAGACAGCCACCCACCTAACTTTCTAAGATAGGTCTCATTAACATTAATTTTATCTTTTGTTATATGTGTTACAAATTTCTAGGACAGAGGTAACAATAAAGAAACTACTAAATTTCAGCCTTACACTAAATTTAATTTGGAGGAAAAAAGAATGTGTATTAAAATTACCTGCATAAAGGAAGAGAAAGGGAATGCATATACACTAGTACCCACTTATCCACAGTTCTGCTTTCTGCAGTGTCAGTTATCCATGGTCAACTGTGGTCCAAAAATATTAAATGGAAAATTCCAGAAATAAACAATCCCTACATTTTAAATTGCATGCCATTCTGAGTAGCATGATAAAATTTCTTGCCACCCTGATTTGTCCTTCCTGGGATATGAATCATCCCTCTGTCCAGCATATCCATGCTTTATACATCACCAGTCCATTAGTGACATAGTAGCTGTCTCAGTTATCAGACTGACTATTGCAGTATTACAGTGCTTGTGCCCAAGTAACGTTTATTTTACTTTCATTACAGTATATTGTTATAATTGTCTTATTTTATTATTATTGTTAATCTCTTACTGAGCCTAATTTAAAATTAAACTTCATCATGGATATGTATGTATAGGAGAAAACACAGTAAATATAGGGCTCAGTACTGTCCAAGGTTTCAGGCATCCACTGCAGATCCCTGCAGATCAAGAGGGACTACTATAACAACTTATAACAAAATAAGATAATAAAGGAAGGGTGAAGACAAACTGAGTTTGAACCAAGAAATACAAAATACCATTCTTCATTTCATAAAAAGGATACAGATTATATTTGCTAATTTTATAATTGATATATAGCATTAATGTATTTAAACTAAGATAACTGAAAAGCTTGCTTAACTTGCCAAACTGCTCCTGCAAGCCTGCTAGGAATGAATGAAAAATAAAGGGGAACTCCATAAAGTTGAAACAATGCAATGGCAGCAACTTAAAAAATATCAAAACGAATTAGGAAGACCATATGCAACCTGCCATATTGTAGTGCTGGTAACTGCTGTGGTTTGAATGTGTCCCCCCCGGCAAGAGCATGTGTTGGAAACTTTATCTCCAGCCAGGAGGTGGGGCCTAATTAGAGGTAATTAGGCCATGAGGATGTGCCCCCATGAATGCATTAATACTGTTGCTGTGGGAGTGGGTTCCTTATAAAAGGGTGACTTTGGTTCCCTTTTTTCTTCTCTTGCCCTCTTTTTGTCCTTCTGCCATGGGATGACACAGCAAAAAGGCCCTAGCCAGATGTGGTCTCTCAATCTTGGACTTCTTAACTTTCAGAACCGTGAGACAATAAATTTCTGTTCATTATAAATTACCCAGTCTGTGGTATTATGTGGTATGTTATAGCAGCACAAAACAAAGACAATAACTAAATGCCTGAAGCCAAAAAGCAGATAAATTCCATTTCTCATGGCTTAAGCATTTTAACTCATATCTTACACTAAAGAGGATTTACCTTTTTATTCCCTGAAATGTACTGCTAGCCATGTCTATGATGCCTCCAGTTGGCCTTGCTACCGCTCCTACTAAACCTTTCCCAACACCTTTAAAGAAACCAGCTGCTCCTCCTTTTTGAGCTCCTGGAAAGAAAAAAGAGTTTTTGACAATTGCATCCAAGAATGAAAACAGAATCAACTTAGAAAGACTTGAAAAGGAACTACTATACTTGCCTTTGATTGGTTTTGTAACAATTCCTGTTATGCCACTAACAAATCCCTAGAAGGAAAACACAACTGAAAATTTACAATACTTTTTTATGATGCCTAGAAGAACCAAGTTTGGATTATGCAAAAAATACAGAGTTCTGCTTTTTATATATCATAAGAATTAACAGATCTCCTAAGTATTTTATTTAAACAGAATGTTTTTAGAGGCTACTGACATGTTTTATATGCCACCATCCACTGCTCTTAAAATATCCAAATAATAATTTAAGGAGTGAGAATCATGTCTATTTCCTTATTCACAAATGTAGGTTTGCTTAAAAGATATTTCCCAAAATCTTCACAACCCTGTGAAATTTCTTACAGACACTAAGCCTTTTCCTCCACGAGTGATGCCTTCTCTAAAACCAGCTGGTTGCTTATTCATGGCTTCTCTTCTCTTCTGTTGGTAGTCTTCATCCATGGTCATAGCTGCTACCCCTTTAGCCATAGCACCGGTGATTTTGGAGGCAGCACCAGCCAATCCACCTGACAGAAATTATTTTATCTTTAGTAAAAGTAATGATGCCATTACTTTCTAGCACAAAAATATTTGGCAGATATTCTGTTTCTTACCAACAGCTCCACCAACTAGTGCCTTAAGTCCTAGTGCCATTCCCTCCACAAACTCTTCAGGACCCTGGATGGCTCCCTAAAGGGCCAAATAGTAAATAAATGAGTGAGTGAGTTATATTCACTTTTAAAGATGAGCTTACGGATATATACGAGGAAAGAGGTAGTTAACAAAAATGGATAATGTTGTCCCAGAGGAAGTAATATCAGCAAAAAGTTTCACATTAAAAGAATTCCTAGGGATATTTCTGGACACTGAAAGTGTGAAGGATATAACATTAGATGCTGACCCTTAGGAAGGAGTACGACAACTCACCAAAGTACAGAAAGATGCTTGGTCCATATTGTAAGTTTATGAGGAAAATGCAAGCACAGTTCAAACTACTCTTGATAAGTCTTTAACAAAAATTTCAAATAAATAAAACACTTTAAAATTCTTAATGCTTTTAATGTTTTTAATTACAATGTGCAAAGTTAATATTAATTTTACTTTTTTTATTTCCCTATACATTTATAAGTGAAAGTAGGAGTCTTTTTGGGAAAAAATTTTAAAGGACATAGAACAATCATAATTTTTCCCATTGATTTTTTTTTCTTTTTATTATTATTATTATTATTATTATACTTTAGGCTCTATGGTACATGTGCGCAACATGCAGGTAAGTTACATATGTATACATGTGCCATGCTGGTGTGCTGCCCCCACCAACTCGTCATCTAGCATTAGGTATATCTCCCAATGCTATCCCTTCCCCCTCCCCCAACCCCACAACAGTCCCCAGAGTGTGATGTTCCCCTTCCTGTGTCCATGTGTTCTCATTGTTCAATTCCCACCTATGAGTGAGAATATGCGGTGTTTAGTTTTTTGTTCTTGGGATAGTTTACTGAGAATGATGATTTCCAGTTTCATCCATGTCCCTACAAAGGACGTGAACTCATCATTTTTTGCTTGGCCAGGTGTCAGTTTGCATGATTATTTTTATAGTTCCACACTACTGTGCAAAGCAAGACGTGGTGATCTTCTTTCTACTTTATCCACCTTTTATATTCCAAGAGAACACTTACAATTCAGCGTAGCTTAACAAAGTCTTAAGTTTAAATTTTGAGGAAAAAGGTAAAAATGTCCCCCAAAACCTCTTACCATTGTTTGCTGCAAAATAATGTCCTTCTGTGTGTGTTCCAAAATCTGTTTGCACTTGTTAACTCAACAATAGAAATGTATTATCTATTCAAAAGTATTAGTGACATATTGCACAACCACAAAAATAACTATTTTACCTGGTAAGGTTCATAAAAAAATGCTTCCACACCTTCAGAAAATTCTCTAATTAAGCCAAACGGATTTCCCAAAACATCAAGTCCAAGAATGAGTACATACATCTGCTTAATGGCCTAAAAATAAAATATGAACATTAATCAATTCAGATAATTAGATCTATTTTTTTCTTATACATTATTTAAAACACACACCCAGTTTTCTCAGGCCAACACCTTTAATGCCAATTTCAACTCCTAAACCATCTCATTTTATTAATCACTACTCTTTTTTTTCTTTTTCTTTTTGAGACAGTCCTGCTCTGTTGCCCAGGATGGAATGTAGTGGCGCCATCTCGGCTCACTGCAACCTCTGCCTCACGGGTTCAAGCAATTCTTGTGCCTCCCCCTCCCAAGCTGGGACTACAGGCGTGCACCACCATGCCTGGCTAATTTTTGTGATTTTAGTAGAGATGGGGTTTCGCCATGTTGGCCAGGGTGGTCTCGAACTCCTGGCCTCAAGTGATCCACCAGCCTCAGCCTCCCAAAGGTTGGGATTACAGGCGTGAGCCACCATGCCAGGCCTATTGATCGCTATTCTTAGCTTTTAAAAAGTAACTTGGTATTATAGTATTAAAAATAATATGACATTATACTCATGTAAAGCTCTAGAATATTTAAAATACTTTCACTTTTACAATTATCTGTGACCGTTGTCATTACCACCACCATTTTATAGATTGGGGAAACATATAAGTCAGATGATACTCAGGGTCACATAGTGGGTATATGGCAAAAGTGGGAGAAATCCAAATCTCCTGAGTCATGCTCAGTGATCTGTCATACCATAGCTATATCAGATGCTCTCTAAGTTATATCCTAAAACACAGGAGTCTCTCTAGAAGTGGAAAAACATCTGTTAAAAAAATATATCTGGCTGACTTAACAACTAGTTACACTAAAAATATCCCATGTTCATCAGTTAGTTACTAATAGTTTCCTTGAACCCATTTTTTAATTAAGTGTGATAAATTAGTTAATATTTTATTTAAAGATTTATTTATTTCCAGTCCTTGCTGATCCACAAAAAATTTCCCTCAGTGGCTAAAAAATATAAGGACAAAAAATTCAAATAGTGATTGAGCTTAATTTCTTTTTATAATTCTGAGGAAAATACCCATGCTTTAATAATTTGAAAATGGCTATTTAGTTCCTCAATAATTCTACATTATGTATGTATAGACACAAAAGGTTTTACTAGTCTGTATCACTCTGTCCCTCTGTAATATAATCTTAGACAAACCTGTTTTGAATAGTGTCTTATGACTTCAGACTGTAGGTCGGATGTTGTATGGAACTGATAGTTGAGTTCAAAAAATGCAAGCCTGAAAAAAGCGTAAAAATATATTGTCCGTACATGTGTATGAAGAAAGTATTTTTAATATTAATGAGTGGCTTTATTTTCTTTAGAATCTTTTCTCCAAACCTTTCCTTCTAATAATTTTCCCATGCCAATCAGGAAATTTACCTTTTACATACATTTCTGCATATTCTAATCAAAGAACCTTCTAAGAATCTGATAAAAGACATGGATCTTATCTTCAGACAAGTCACCAGTACACATAAATTTTCATGTAATTTAGAGAATTCTGAGATCCTGTGAATCCCATTCATGTACCACTAGAACTTTATTTCCCAATTCTGTCCTATCGTGGCCCACATAGAAAATGTGTGACACACTGATAAAGAGGTTGCTCATGAATGGCCAGGTTCAGCTGCAGCAGGTTTTGCCTGCTTACTTATAACCCCATTCACAGAATACATATTAAGATTAGCTTACTTCTAACCCATCCATAGCATATACCTGATACAGTAACTGAAAAGCTCTATGCTTCTTGTTGCTAAGTAGAATACTATTTCTGCTAACATCATACCTGTGTACTTTTATTTGACACTTACCTAACTTTAGGTTCAGTGTTACCTCGTGTTGGACTTATTAATTCTTACGACTGTCTTAATAATCAATTCTAGATGCTACTTGAAAGGGTTATTCTCTTCTAAGTCTCAACTCAGACACTGAATCTCTTTGGTCAGATACTCTATGAGCTTCATTATGACTCATATTAAAATATAAATTTCTGATTACAACACTTAAAGTTGATCCTTTCATTTCCCCTATTATCGCATTCATTCTGTTCTAGCTGCATATGCTTTGAAGAGTCTTATTCCTATTAGCTTCAAAGCCATACATTTCAGGCACCATATCTTTGGGCATACACATCCTATCCTTCCCTAAGCCAGAAAGATCTTTTAAAATGTAAAACTTGCACGGCCTATGACTCTTTTTCTTAAGGAAATTGTTTAATAATTCTGTAATTTAGTAATTAGGGATTAGCAAATCATACGTTTGGTGTTATTCAGATTGCACTTCACTTGAATGCAAAAACCTCATTTTGCCTATGATCTGCAACATACTTCACACACTTTTTCATTTACGAAATTTTTAGGTACATATAAAATAGAAATATTTTCATCAATTTACAGATTTGAATATTAAACATACTTAAAAACTACATCTTGTACATCTGTCAGTGTAGCACCAATACTCTTCAGCAGAAGATTTAAAGAATGAACTGGAATCAATCCTCCATTTTGTTTTGAATCTTTAGCTTCTTCTCTGCCGGAACTCAGTGAAACACTTAAATGTAACTAAAAAGATAAAGAGATAAGTATTTAAAAGTATTTTTTTCATATTGACAATTTTAACTCTTAAAAATCAGTTTAATTTTAAATTCACTACACCATAAATAAAATTTCAAAGTTATCTGGATTATGTTAAAATTACTAAGTAGAAATATGAAGAAATTTAAAATCTAACATAGCTCTATTTAAATCTTCAATTCAACAATTTAAGATTACATGATATTTAACCCTATCCCATTCTTTTGGCAAACCTAAGAAAATATTAATTTTTATATATTTGTTAATAACATTAAAAATCTAAAAGTTGAAGCTGTTGAAAATGACTCAAATACATATGGTCCCCAACTTATATGACTTATGTTTCACTTATGATTTTTCAACTTTACAATGCTGTAAAAGCAATACACCTTCAGTGGAAACTGTACTTTGAATTTTGATTCAAAACTCTTTATAATAACTTTATTAGAAAATAAGCTTTGTGTTAGATGATTTTGCCTAGTTGTTTTGAGCATGTTTAAGACAGGCTAGGCTAAGCTTTAATGTTCAGTAGGTTAGGTGTATTAAATGCATTTCTGACTTACAAGATTTTCAACTCATGATGGCTTTACTGAGATGTAACTCTGTCATAAGTTGAAAGGTATTTGTATCTCCAAAAGTATATGTTTCAATTATTTCAGAAGTTAATAGCCAGTTAAAAAACACTTTTGTATTGTATTGCATATATACTCTACATATATGGTTGTTTAATAATTTTCTTCAATTATTGTATAATTAGCTTACAGGAATTTTGCATTAAAAACTAACTTAGATTTGATACCATTCAGTCTTCAGTTCTTAAGGCTACTTTATAAATTACTCTAAAACTAATACACAAATCATCATATGCAAAATTTTGAAAATTGTCACCTAACAGCTTAACAGAAAATCAAGGTAAAATAATGTTAGGTCAAATTATAAACATAAATACATGCTATAGGTGGCTCCACATGACAAAAAATTATTTAAAAATAAATAAAAATGTAAAAGGGTAATTCCTTTGTTACTTAGTTTAATTGTATATTTACAGATTTTATATATTACTGAAGAACACAATATAAATGCTACATCAATTTGCTATTACCTAGATTATCAAGGACAATAAAAATGACTTTCTCCTACCTTGATAGGAGATATATGAAAATATTCATAGAGGCTGACTTGTGATTGATCTACTAATGAGGCTGTTTTATATTCTTCTTTGAAAGCTTCTATATCTTTATGAAAAAGCTCAACCTATAAAAGGAACACAAAATATTAAAACTAAAGGGACCTACCTGCATGAGATATTTAAGCAAATAGAAGACACACTGCCAAAACTCTTCTATAAGATCCAGACTCAACATGGCTTATGATTGCCTCAGAAGAGAAAGTAACATCTCTATCTATAGGACAGTTCTGTCTGCCACTGACAAACTAACAAGCATTATCTTCTATATTTCTATCCAAACCATTAAGAGACACTAAGCTTTTCTCCATGTGACTATAAATCTTATCCCAAAATGACATTAATCCATACCATCAACACTCTCTTGGGTATATTTGTTTCTTTAAACATAATCATACAGTCAACTTGTATTTTGTAGTCTACTTGTAATTGCTTTAATGCAACCTACACAGATCAGTAATATAATAAAATAAAGAAGGTGTTGAAAACAATTTTGTATTAATTGATTAGTGGTTTCATTCTTGATATTCATCAATACTTCTCCTTTAAATGCTCAGATGGAAGTAACTTCTATGTGTTGAAAAATAAGCCCCAAGATTCACATTTTAACATATTCATAAAAACATAAAAAATGATAGCCTTATAAAAAGTATATTCGGAAATCAATTTCTGAGATGACAGTGGGAAGCTCTTCAAACCAGCACCCCAGCTAAACTGATAAAATTTAAACAACAACAACAACAAATTTAAGGCCTCTAGGAAGGGTTTTAAGGTCATAAGCAAATGAAGAAAGATCTATTTAAGAAAATCTGAAGAATTTGGTAAGAAAAGTGAATCCATGGTGTTTTAACAAAGGCCATTCCCTCTGTCCCCTCTCCCAGACTAATGAGCCAGAATTCTACTCTAGACTAGTATACCCAAGAACACAGAGCTCCTTCTTGGCCCAGTCCTCAATTGGAGGACTTCCTTCCTGGGAAGAACAGGACGTCAGCATTTCTGATCCTGTTCCCAGCTACCTGCTGCTGAGGTTAAGTTATGGTTGAGTGCAATTGTGAGGTGGGGGCTTCCTTTATGGCTTTTTTTTTTTTTTTTTTTGAGATGGAGTCTCGCTCTGGTCACCCAGGCTGGAGTGCAGTGGCGCGATCTCGGCTCACTGCAACTTGTGCCTCCTGGGTTCAAGCGATTCTCCTGCCTCAGCCTCCTGAGTAGCTGGGATTACAGGCACCTGCCAACACACCTGGCTAATTTTTGTATTTTTAGTAGAGATGGGGTTTCACTATGTTGCCAGGGTAGTCTCGAATTCCTGACCTCAAGTGATCTACCCGCCTTGGCCTCCCAAAGTGCTGGGATTACAGGCGTTAGCCACCGTACTTGGCAGGGCTTCCTTTCTCTGTCCAGCCTCTGTGCATGGTAAAAAAGCTCTGCCTTGGGTACAGTACCACTGAGAATACTAGAGTTCTGATCACTCTTGCCCAGGCCTGTAATGTGGTGGTTCCATGCCAGCAAAGGCAAGCTGAGATCATCTCAGGCCACTGCTCCTCTTACCCCACCACACACAGCGCTCAGCTCCTAAACTGGGGTGTTACTCAAATAGAAGGGTGTCACAACTGTCCCCACCGCCAGTTTCAGAGGCCTGGTTTAGGGATTTTTGCTGATGGGGAAAGTAGGTTTTAAAACAGATAACTATTAATCTCTTCCCAAAGGAACTAATTTCACTTATAACATACAGTGCAGTTTGAGCCTAAGGGCTCTCAGAAACAGCAGATGTGGTGAAAGACAACTAAAAGGAAAGTCATTGATTTATACAAGATACTGGCTAACCTGTAGACCTACTAGTTTGCAGGAGAAAATCAGAGAAAGTGACAAATAGGAGTTTTCCTGGGGTCAGAACACAAAACACAGAAACATGGTGACACCCTGTCTCTACTAAAATTACAAAAATTAGCAGGGCATTTTGGCACACGCCTGTAATCCCAGCTACTCGGGAGGGAGGCTGAAAAACGAGAATTGCACGAACCCACGAGGCGGAGGTTGTAGTGAGCTGAGATTGCTTTTGCATCATTGCACTCCAGCCTGGGAGACAGAGCGAGCCTAGGTCTCAAAAAAAAAAAAAAAAAAATTAATGTAATAAAATATATCAATAGAACAAAACCCAAAAAGTGTACAATCATTTCCATAGATGCAGAAAAAGAACGACAAAATATATAATCATGATTAAAAACACTCAACCAACTAAGAAAAGAACTTCCTCAACCTGAAAAAGGATGTCTAGGAAAAACCCAGGGTCAATATCATACTGAAAGACTGAAAATTTACCCTCTAAGATCAGACGCAAAAGAAGAATGTCTGCTCTTGGCACTTCTGTTTAATGTGTCACCAATATCTAGACACAACAACTAGGGAAGAAGAAGAAACAAAGGCATTCAGATCAGAAAGAATGAAGTAAAACTACCTCTCCTCTCAGATGACATGATCTTATGTATAAAAATCCCAAAAGAATATACGGAACAATTAGAGCTAACAATCCAGTAGGGGTGCAAAATACAAGATCAGTATAAAAAAATCCACTGTATTTTTATACAGTAGCAATGAACAATCCAAAAATGGAATTAAAAAATCAATTTTATTCATAATACTGTAAGAAGAATATAATATATAGGAATAAATTTAACGAAAAATGTGTAAAACTTATACTCTGAAAAACAACAAAACATTGTTAAAAAAATTAAAAATCTACATAAATGGATAAACATGTCATGTTCAAGGACCGAAAGACCTACTACTGTTAGGATGGCAATACTTCCCAAATTGATTTACAGATTCAATGCAGTCTCTATCAGATGTCCAGTTGACTTCTTTGAAGAACCTGACAAGTTGATTCTAAAATTCATATGAAATTTCAGAGGACTCAGAACAGTCAAACCCATCTTGAAAAAGGAAGACAAAGTAGGAAGATCATACGTCCCAATTTCAAAACTTAATACAAAACAATACCTAAGACAGTGTGCAATGCACAAGGGCAGATGCACAGATTGACGGAATAAAATCACGTGTGTTGTTAACTGATTTTCAACTAGGGTGTCAAGACCATTCAAAGAACAAATAGTCTTTTAAAGAAATGGTAATAGGACAACTGGATAGCAACATGCCAAAGAATAATTTGGATCCTTATACACCATATACAAAAATGAACTAAAAACTGATCAAAGACCTAATCATAAGAGCTAGATCTTTAAAACTCTTAAAACTAAGATATTCATGTCCTTGGATTTGGCTAAAGATTCTTAGAAATGACACCAAAAGCATGAGCAACAAAAGAAAAAATAATATGAACTTCATTAACTTTAACTTTTGATCTTCAATAGACAACATCAAGAAAGTGAAAAAGCAACACACAGAATGAGAGAAAATATTTGAAAATTATGTATCTGATGAGACCTGTATCGAGAATATGCAAATAACTTTTACAAGAAAAAAGACAAATAACCCATTAAATAATAAGCAAAGGATCTGAATGGACATTTCTTCACAGAAGATATGCAAATTAACTAATTAACATATTAAAGGATAATCAACATATCAAAGATGCTCAACATCACTAGTCATCAGGTAATTACATGTCAAAACCACAATGACAAACTATTTCACATTCACCCATTATGACTGCTAGAATCAAAGACACATAGTAACAAGTGTTGGGGATAATATGGAAAAATCAGAGCCCTCATATGCTCTGGTAAGAATGTAAAATGGTGGAGGCACTTTACACAACTGTCTAACAGTCCCAAATGATTAAATATAAGGTTACTATGTGATTGAGCAATTCCACTCCTAATAAATTTTATTTCTTTTGGCTATATACCTAGGATTGGAATTGCTTAATCACATGGTGATTAAGTTTAAATAGTTTCATTTAAGACTTTAAAGTTTTTGTCCAATAAAAACTTGTACACAAGTATTCATTACATTATCCATAAGAGCCAAAATGTGTAAACAAACAACCCAAACGTCCATTAACAGATATATGGATAAACAAAATGTAGCCCATCTATATAATGGAATATCACTTAACCATAAAAAGGAATGAAGTAGATACATGCTACAACATAGATGAACCTTGAAAGTATTATGCTAAGTCAAAGAAGCCCTTCACAAAAGACTACACAGTGTATGATTCCATTTGTATGAAATATTCAGAATAGGCAAACCTAAAGACACAAAGTGTATCAGTGGCTGCATAGGCAGTTCCTTTTGGGGATGATGAAAATGTTCCAGAATTAGAGAGTGATGATGATTGTACAACTTTGTGAATACATTAAAAGTCATTGAACCCTATCTTTTAAATGGGTGAAATGTATGGTATGTGATCTATACCTCAACAGACTGTTACTAATTTGCTCTTTCTCCATCCATGAATCTATGAGGGCAAGTAAAAAACAGACTATAGCTGACCCACTTTATAACTATGATTTTATGGTCTTCCAGTCACCAAGATGATAACACCTTTTAATTTTCCTATCCTTTCTCTCATTAAATATCCTGGACATACCCTAAATTTCTAAATTATTAAAGTGAAAGCAAAGCCAAATTAATCCAGGAAAATAAAAGAGGAAAAAAGCGATACGAACATGACAAATTATCCTTTTTTCCCTGCTATTCACCCCAAGCCTTTCCTCCTGTTTGCTAATTTTCTATCATCAGAAAATAAGATTTCTAAAAAGGTATGTACCACAAGAGAGTAATAAAATTTATTTAATTGTATTTTTAAAATGGGACAAAGTCATTTTAATACCTTTAAAAATTTATAATAATATCTTTTCCCTAATCCTTTCCATCAAATGTTATTATTTTAAGTCTTACCTCTGTATTTTCAGTCACCTCAGCTTCTGTCATAAGGTCTGTTAAAGCATAGATAAACCCAAGATCTAACCTGAGATCCATTTCTTGAATCAATACTTTGAAATACCTATATTACAAAGTAGAAAACATTTTTTAAAAATCATCTATTAACAACTGTATTACAAAAATTAGATGAGAAAAAAGTATGAGATCAATATTAGAACTTTGAAACAGGACTATTTAGTTGACTAAATTTTAAAAAATCATGGAACATTGTTAATAACAGCAACAAAGTCAAAATATGAAAATGGCCCTAAAGAGGAACCAGATAAGTAAACTGTCATACAGAGTCATAAAACAGAATATTATATATTAGTGATAATGAATAAACTATGGCTACATACAACAAAATGAATACATTTTAATAAAAATGTTGAATGAACAAAAGCAAGTCCCAACATCTATTTCCGGCCTGAAACAATTTTCTAAAAATTAGAAAAAAATTAAAACTAAAAGGCATAATGTTTAGGTACACATGCACAATAAAACTATATTTTAAACAGCAAGGAAATAAAGATAGGTTATCTTGGTGATAAGGTAAGGGAAATTAGATAGGAGATTATTACATAGATGTCTCAGTCCATCTTCTGTTTCTTGGAATGGGTAGTGAGTGAAGACGAAAATATTATTGTTTTCCTTTTTCAAAACAATATATGATTATAGACAACCCCAAACAAAAAAAAAATACAAATACAAGAGAATAATAAAATATCCAAAATCCAGAAACAATGATTGTAAATACCTAGATGTATTTCATCCAGAGCATTCTTTTTTTTTTTTTTTGAGACAGTCATGTTCTGTCACCCAGGCTGGAGTGCAGTGGTGCCATCTCAGCTAACTGCAAGCTCCGCCTCCTGGGTTCAAGCGATTCTCGTGCCTCAGCCTCCTGAGTAGTTGGGACTCTGGGCACGTGCCACCACGCCCGGCTAATTTTTGTATTTTTAGTAGAGTTGGGGTTTCACTGTGTTGGCCAGGCTGGTCTCGAACTCCTGACCTCAAGTGATCAGCCTGTCTAGGTCTCCCAAAGTGCTGGCATTACAGGTGTGAGCCACAACATTATATTTTTTTATTTGACCTTTATAATTAATATTTTATGCTTAAATCTTTGACTTGTCTAACATTTAAAGAGTACAAACAATTCATATATTTAAATCAAACATTAAATAAATATACAAGAAATGTATTAAGACACTTACTTAATACGTGATATCTGGGAATGTCCTGCAGATCTCATGACAATACTGACATCCGTAAAGGGCTTTGGTGCTGTAAAGGTTATAAATATAATTACTCCCATGATGCTTTAAGCAAAAGGTAGACATTTTCTTCCAATATACACCACAATGGAAAATTAAATCATTTACTAAATAATAAATATCAGTTAAAATTACTGATATTGGCAAAATCTACTACAATCTTAATTTCAGACTCTAGCACTGTTTTTAAAACTATCTATAGTCACTCTGAAGATAACTAATTCTACAATTAGCGGTTTAGAAGTATGCATTAGAATCATCAGGGAAACTTTGTGAAAACAGATTCTGGGGACTTGCTCCGGACCTCTAGGTGGAAGGGCTTACGCTCTGAGCGGGTTATAAAGAGTACTCCCCCCAGGATAGTTTAGAGGTAGTGGTGTGGGGTGGAGGTGGGAAAGCAAGGGGAGAAGAAAGTTAAGTAGGGTAGTGAGGAGGGAAGAGAAAGTAGGGGGAAGAGGGATATGCAGGAAAGAAGAAAGGCAAAGGGAAAGAAAAGGGTAGAAAGGACTTGTCAGTTATTCTTATTTGGAGAACATAGGACAGTTTCTGCTGTTAGAAAACACTCTAGATTTGAACTTCCTTATTGTTCATTCAAAGGCTTTAAAGGTTTTTAAATCACAGGTTTACAGATTATCTGCTTTTTAAATTAATATTTCTAAAAATTTCAATATATGTTTCTAATTAATCTTTTCTTCAAGATTCACTCAAAATCTTATCAAAGTTAGTTGTGTACAGTACTTGCTGGTCCTTTTTCAAGCAGTTTAATTTTCCAATGATCCTATAAAAATTAAACCCAAGAATGGTTTCACTTCATATTTTTATAGTAAAGTAAATCAAATAGCTAATACACCTGCTTTTATGGAAATCTAAAAATAAAAACAAACCTGAATCCATGGTGACTGACTTTGGAGGTTTAACAGGATAAAACACAAAGGGAAATACAGCACCATGTATCTGATTTTGGATCTAAGAAAATAAAAACACATCAGTATATTAATATGTCAATTGTACAACCTGACCGGAATAACAGGATTTGAGAAACAAAAAGAATCAAAAAGTCTAGCGGTGGCCAAGCGCAGTGGCTCATGCCTGTAATCCCAGCACTTTGGGAGGCTGAGGTGGGTGGATCATCTGGGGTCAGGAGTTTGAGACCAGCCTAGCCCACATGGTGAAACCCCGTCTCTACTAAAAATACAAAAATTAGGTGGCCATGGTGGTGGGCACCTGTAATCCCAGCTACTCAGGAGGCTGAGGCAGCAGAATCACTTGAACCTAGGAGGCAGGGTTTGCAGTGAGCTGAGATTCCGCCACCGCACTCTAGCCTGGGCGACAGAGGGAGACTCTGTCTCAAAAAAAAAAGTCTAGCACAACATTGAAACTGAATACTAGATAAAGAAGACCATGGGAATAGATCTGGTTTCTTACTGCGTTCCTTTAGAATACAGTTTTGCCTCTATTTCCAGAAAGACTTACCTGTATTCTGTAAATCTGAATTCTAAATGATGATTGATGTGCAGATGTGTTATATTCCACTTTTAATGCTGGAAGATAATTTCTTCGTAGAGCTATTACATGCGGCTGCAGAATTTTCATGTTATGACCAGTAGGTGTTAGGCGAACCTGAAAAATATGTTCCCCCAAATGAAAAAATTAATTTATCTATAAATGACTAGAATTAGAAATTCATACCAAAAACTTTTTAAAACAGTAAGCTACATATTTGTATTAGTTTAGATTTAGATCTTAATATCCCATGTCCATAAAATTCACATAAGTATTCATAATTCTTACAAAGCTTCGCTGCATCACTTTTTACATAAACGTACGAAAATTTACCACAATAAAAATGAATAAAGGAAAAATAAAATACTTAAAGAAAGTACACTGGAAAAATAAAACATTTTTAAGTTTCCTGCTAACCCAAAGAACAGACCATTAGCACCTAATATCTTAAAAGAAAGTTTTCCTTTTTTTTTGAGACAGAGCCTTGCTGTCAGCCAGGCTGGAGTGCAGTGGGGCCATCTCGGTTCACTGCAACCTCCACCTCCTGGGTTCAAGGCATTCTCATGCCTCAGCCTCCTGAGTAGTGGGGATTACAGGCGCCTGCCACCATGCCTGGCTAATTTTTGTATTTTTAGTACAGACACGGTTTGCCATGTTGGCCAGGCTGGTCTCGAACTCCTGACCTCAAGTAATCCGCCTGCCTCAGCCTCCCAAAGTGCTGGGATTACAGGTGTGAACCACTGCGCCCAGCCTGATTTCTTAATATAGATAAACACCTCTTTAAAACATTTTATACAAGGTATGTATAACAGGATTATTTTGTTTTATAAGGAAGCCAAACTTCCCTTAAATTTCACTAGTGATTCACCGAACTACAACAGACAAAAAATTAAAACTTCACATCAGTACTTAAAAATATTACCGGAACGTTAGTGTCCAACTCAATAACCTTATCTTCTGAAGGAGAAGATTCAGTATATTCCTTAAATTCTCTCTCTAACTTCTCAGTGTGCTTTACACTCATTGGCTTCCATCTTGCCTTCTTCTTGGGCTTTGTTTCCCAAACCACATCAGAACTTATTGAAGAAAGCAAAAATCATAGTATTTAATACTAAGTTATTAACATATTTATTTTAACTGGTTTATTACATGAATTACAATACCTTCAGTAAAATTTCAGAATAGCCTCAATTACAAGTGAGCATATTACAAATTTAAAAACATGAATTCATTCAACTACTACCTATTAAGCTACTCAGGCACTATTCTAGGTGTTAGGGCCGTTATCAGTGAATATCTCTGCCATTCTGGAGCTTCATTTTAGTGGGAGAGTGAAAATAAATAGTAAACAAAATAAATTAGTAAAATTTAATATGTAGGAGGTGAAAATGCTTTTGAAAGAAGAAAATGTAGACAAGGCAAGGGGGATCCAGAGAACTACAATATGTAAAGTGGTGGGGTCTGCAGTATTAGAGTGGTCAACGGGGGACTCATTGAGAAAGTGAGATTTTGGCAACCTTAAAAGGGCTGAGAGAATTATCCAGCAGACAAGCGGTGGAAAACATTTCAGGTAGAGAGGCCAGCTAAAGCAGGAGGCACACTTGCAGTATATGAAGAAGAGCAAGGAGGCTGGCATGTCAGGAACACATTAGGAATAGAAAATAAAGTAAGACTTATAGTGGGGGGCCAAATAATGTAAAGCATTGCAGACCACTGTAAAGACTCTGAGTTTTATTCTGAGTGAGATGAGATACCACTGATCGGTTATAAGACAACTAGCAACATAATCTGACTCACATTTCGTTAAGAATACACTCTGTGTTGAAGTGGATGGAAAGAAAAAAGAGTGGAGTCAAGATTAGAAGCAGGAAAACTTGTTAGTGTACTACAGTAAGCCAGTTGAAAAATGGTGATGGCCCTGATGAGGCTATTAACAGTGAGATACTAGAAAAGTGGTCAGATATATGTGCACTTTGAAGGTAGAACCAGCACAGATCTTCTTGATGAATAAGGTCTGGGGTGTAAGATAAAGAGAGGAATCAAAGACAATTTCAATATTTCTGGGCTGCATAACTAGAAGGAGCTATTTTTTATTAACTCTGATTGGAAAGCTGGAGTTTTGGTAGAAGGAGGAAATAAAAGGTTTAGTGTACACATATGAAGTTTAAGAAGTCTCTTAGATATCTGAATACAGATTTTGCACGCCCAGTTGGATATATGAAGTCTCAAGGTCAGATGACAGGTGTGACAGAAGACATACATAAGAGAGAAATTCTGGGCAGTATTTGAAATCATAAAACTGAAATCCACAAGAGAAAAGGACCAGGTCTAAGAGCCTCAAGGCATTTAGCCAATGTAAGCAGTTGAGAGAAGACAAGCAACCAATGAATGAGACTGGATAGGAAGAAAAACCAAGATGGTGAGGTATTCTGGAAGTCAAGTGAAAGAAACTACATCAAGGAGGGATCTGTGTTAAATGTTATTAAGTAAAGACTGGTAATTCTACACTGGATATGGCATCATGGAGGTCACTGGTAATGCTGACAAAACCAGTTTCATGGTGTGTTGAAAGCAAAACCCTGTTTGGAGTGGTTAAAGAGAAAATGGATGAAAAATAGTTGGAGAACACAGGATATGTTAAGTTCCTTTGAAACAGACAGTACATTTGAGGAGTTTGGTTATAAATGCAAAGAAAGAAATGAGCAACAGGTAGCAAGGAAAGCAGGCTCAAGAGAATTTTTTATGTTGAGAGAAGTAACACTGAAACAATTCAGTAGAGACCCAAAAGCTGTTGACTTAGGAGAGACGAAGAAGAGGACTGCTGGAACAATGTCCTCAAGTAGGTAAGAGGAAATGAAGTACAGTGCAAAAGAAGAGAAAAATCTGTTTAAACAGGAGCACATATATCTACTGTAAACTGCTGAGAGTATGTCAGTACAGCAAGTAGTATGCAAATGCCGGTAGATAGCAAGCTGTGATATTGGGGGGTGAGACAGGTCTCTGGAAGTTTGCTTTTGATGGGTTCAATTTTTTCAGTGAAGTGGAATGCAAGGTAGTAAGCTGAGAGAATGGGGATTTGAGGGGAGACAAAGTATAAAATAGTTATCTAGGATATAGAGTGTGAATGGAAGAAATCTAGTTGTACTGAAATTAAAATGCTGAAAGGCCTTAAACAACTTAAATAAAATTAAACAACTTAAATATTTAAGTTGTTTAATTTTATTTAAGCATTCTATTTGTTTATTCCTTATAGAACTTATATTCATTTAATAAATAGAAAGGTAGAGACCATGTATTATTCATCTTTGCATTAACATCACCTAGCTTAGAAGACAACATGTAATAGGTCTAAAGGTCTTAAAAATCTATGGTGTATTTGATCTATTTAAATAGTAAAAACATTTTTGAGAATAAAAATTCTTAAGAATATAGATTTTAATATTCCTTTTAAAATGGCATTGATTCAATTCAATAAGAGGTCAGGGGCACGTATAGATTAATGTACATAGAAAACTAAATTTACATCTGTATCATATACCTTTATATATATTCAAGAATTTAATTCAAGAAAAGGATAAAAATTACATTATCTTGGTTATACAGAAGAAATATTCTCACATTAAGCACTAATATATGTAAATTAAAACTTAACTGTTTATGAAGAGGAATAATACGGACATAAGGGAGAGATAAAAGATTTAATGGTGATGTCTTATATAAGAAATGATAAATACAGTGATCACCTTATTAGATCTTACTAGATCTTAAAGTGCCAAGGTCAAATTAGAAAGTGATTGTCTTTATGTTAATCCTCCAACAGCTACAGCATATGTACCCTGAACTGTGCTAGATGGTAATGGAAAATGAATTAAGCATTTTGTATGATACGCAAAACATACTTTTGGTAAGATGAATAAATATAACTTTTTAGATAAGTGGAAGGATTAACATAATAAGGAGTTTATAAATTTGATTTCTGCCATATCTTTATTTCAAAAGGCAAAAAATTCCCTCAAGCACATTTAAAACTAGCATTACCACAATATCAATGAATAGTCAAAGCACAAAACTGAAACTAAATCATTTTAGATTTTACAATAACAATTTCTTAACAATTAGAAACTGATCATTTAAATGTATCCAAAATTTAATGCATCTAACCTTGTAATGCCTATATAGGCTACTTCTTGCTTTGTGTAATTGTTGACAAGAGAAATTCCAACATCTTGTAATGCCACTGCAATTTCTTGCTCTGCTAACTCTGCTTTCTCACTTTCATATGTTACTTTAAATACCTTTGGATCTTCAGTGAATAAAATAATGCGTTGTAAACCTTCAAAGAATGAAACTAAATAAATTGTCTTTTTCCCCAAATCTATAGGCATCATCATATCCTAGAATAAAACCACCAAAAAACAAAAACAAAAAATTAGAACTTGGTCCCAAAGAACATGAAATTTAGATTTCACATTTATAAAATGAGACTATTAATGGCACCTACTTCATGGGGTTAGTGGCAACTAAATGAATTAATATTTGTAGAATACTTGCAAATTTACATTATTGAAATCATTTGATGTTATCTGTTATAAAATTATTACTCATAAAGACAGGCCAATTGTTTACTTTTTAATTTAAACATTTTAATAAAATTGAACCTTCCCATGTAGGCTAATCTGTAACACAAAGTATTTTTTTCTGCTTTATTCTAAGACTACAGCAATGTGATATGCATTAAAATTTGTTTCAGTCTGAAATTCACATTTCCTTTCATAGCTGAATCAAACAGGATAAAAAATATCTTGTATCTCAATTGTATGTTCTACAAAGCATGTATATTCATCATGAGGCTAATTCTTCAGGAATCTCACATAAATGTGCTGATATCAGGGTTTTGAGGGTCAATGACAAGATAAACATAGCAAATTCTCATAATTAATATTCAGCCATTAATTTCTAGTTAATATTCTGATTTTCAGAAAATTTTACTATATAGTATACCTTCACGTTACAATATACAGAAATTTAAAACTGTGAGTTGTTACCATAAAATAATTATCTGGGGATACTTACGTTACTTATAATACTTTCTAAGTATATATATGTATATCACTAAAACCACATTGAGAAATCAAGAAGACTAACTTATTTCACTGAAGTCTTTCTAATATTTTACAGTGAATGCCTGATTTATCTTTATAAGCTTCAAACTATCACTATGATATAAATATGCAAAGTACTAATCAACAGATCAAATGAATAAGACTATTTTTATATCAAAGTACAATTTTTTTTCCTGAATAAATCTAGTAGTCATGCAATTTTAAAACTAAAAGTTAGGCCACTTATAGGCAATCCTCTTAAATACAATGTAAACAATACCCACAGCAGACTCCTCAACAGCAGCACTGAAAGACAATGAGAAAATACCACCTACTGATAAGCAGGAAGAAAAAATCACTAGTGGTAAGAAAAAAAAAACATCAGGAGTCAAATTAAGATGAATCTTGAAGGATTAAAAACTTTTAAAAATTTTCTGAAAGTATTTAAAATGTTACCAGAAAATATATGCGCATAACTTTATCATCATAGCTTGCCACCCAGAAATAAGTTTGTTTTAGTTCACTCAGTGGATCCTTAAATATTCCTTACAGAAGCTAAATCTACCTAGTATGATTGTCAATGCAGAGAACATATTTGTTTTCCAGGTGAATGCTGAAAGCACTTCTCTAAACACAACTTTATTCTTTATAACACAGTAGAAGCAAATGATGTAAACAAAATAAGACTACTTTTGGTTTTAAACACTTTTGGTTAAGTCAATACTTGAATACTATTTTGAACACATTTGGCAGTTTTTAAGAAGTGTGGCCACAAACAGTCCTTAAAACTAGGAAGGCTGAATTGTTTTTTGTGTTTTTTGTGTTTTTTTTTTTGAGACGGAGTCTTGCTCTGTCGCCAGGCTGGAGTGCAGTGGCGTGATCTTGGCTCACTGCAATCTCTGCCTCCCGGGTTCAAGCGATTCTTCTGCCTCAGCCTCCTTAGTAGCTAGGACTACAGGCACCCGCCACCATGCCAGGCTAATTTTTGTATTTTTAGTAGAGACAGGGTTTCACCATATTGGCCAGGCTGGTCACAAACTCCTGACCTGGTGATCTGCCTGCCTTGGTCTCCCAAAGTGAATTTTTGTATTTTTAGGAGAGACAGGGTTTCACCTTACTGGCCAGGCTGATCTCGAACTCATGGCCCACCTCAGCCTCCCAAAAGTGCTGGGATTACAGGCGTGAGCCACCGCACCCGGCCCAAATACCTTTTTTAAAAAAGGCTGCTGGGAACACCATAATAACCCAATACTTACATCCTTCTGTGTTACTTCACCATGGCTTTTTCTACATCTCCACTTCAGCATTCTAGAGCCCACCGGATCAGCCCATGTATAAAACACTGCTTTACCAGGAGGGAGGGAATCTTCTATTTCACTGAGAGAACTGACACAGTAGCAAAAATATGCGTTAAATTAAATGCAAGTCCACGAACAGATTAAAAGAACTAAAATAATACTTCATTAATTCTTAGTTCACTAACTGAGATCTGTGATAGTTCTGATTAAAACAAGGCTGAAATTCTTACCTTATACAATTAAAAAAGGGTTCACTAATGAATATTTCTCATTATTTTCCCACTTAGAAAATATATGTTCTACTTAGGAAATAAAAGTCTTCAAGTCTTTAGAACTATTTTGTCAATTTTTTAATACAAATTAATTATGGAAAATTATTCCCACTATTTTACCCTATTTATACCAATTCTAAGATAATTTAATTGGTAACTCTTTCCTAAGTATTGGTCTTACTAGAGCAAAAACAAAGTAACTAAATCATTCTTTAAAATCACTAAACATGAAATACACATCTAAGAAATTCAATTGACAAAAAGATGCTCAGAAAGAAAAAAAATTACAAAAGTTATAAACCAAACAAGTAATAAAATATACCTCTTCTGAGTAGAAGAAGGAATTAACTCTGCAGATTTAAAAGACTTCACTGCGTATCAGACATTAATGAAAACAGTATCATTCTAGACGTATCTTTGTAAGAAAATAGGGGGAAAAAAAAACCCTAACACATATCTAGGAAAATCATAGTCACTCGCAAGAAAATAAAAATGTTACTCTCACAGTTCAATGATGTTTAACGTCAAAAAACGATGGCACAATACCTACACAATTTTGAGAAAAACGTTATCACTTAAAATTTTATGTCAAATTGTCATAAATTTGTAAGAATAAGACATTTTGAACAAGCAATAGCATAACACTATCCACAAATCTTTACTAAAAAAATAACTCAGACTTTTTCCAACCAAGCTAGAGACGAACTCAGAATAACATTTTAACAACTAGGATATAGAAATATTGAAGAACCCGTGGTGAACAACTAAACCAGTTTAAGAAAGTCATTTTTTTGTTAAAACATTAAAATCAATGCAAATACCAAAACGGCCTTGAATGAAATAATACATATTTTGAAAAGCTAACCATTTTATATTAATCTGGTTGAAAAAATCCTAAATTATATTCACAAGAAAGAATTTGGAAAGAGGTTGAAGAAAAGGTAAAAAAGCATTACAATTTTTTTTGCGTAAGCTAGCAGATACTGTTTCAATCTTAAAATTGATTTTAAATGTATCAAAACCTTCAATAACAAAAAAGGAATTATCCATAACCAAAACAGAATATGTATTTTCCAAAAAATTATTAGAAGACAATATACTACAAAAAATATGGTAAGGAATTATAAATTAGTTATTACAATGATTACAAATGGGTTGAGGATCGTTATCAGAAGATAAACTGGGCTGGGCACGGTGGTTCATGCCTGTAATCCCAGCACTTTGGGAGGTCGAGGCAGGTGGATCACCTGAGGTCAGCAGTTTGAGACCAGCCTGGCCAACATGGCGAAACTCTGTCTCTACTATAAATACGAAAATTAGCTGGGCATAGTGGCGCGCACCTGTAATCCCAGCTACTCAGGAGGCTGAGGCAGTAGAATCGCTTGAACCTGGGAGGCAGAGGTTTCAGTGAGCTGAGATCACGCCTCTGCGCTCCAGCCTGGGCAAAACAACAAAATTCCATCTCAAAAAACAAATAAACAACAACAAAAAAAAGATAAACTGATTCTAAAATTATAAAAGTTGAAATAAAAATTCTGAACAATTAAGTATTTATTTAATTGTAGAGCATCTAAATGATAGAATATCATGCATTCAGTAAAAATCATGCTTTGCGGGGACACAAAGAAGGAACAACTGACATCGGGAACCTACTTGAGGGTGGAGAGTAAAAGGCGGGTGAGAATCGAAAAACTACCTATTGGGTATCATGCTTATTACCTGGGTAACGAAACAATCTGTATACCAAAACCCCGTGACATGCAATTTACCCATGTAACAAACCTGCACATGTATCCCCTGAACCTATAATAAAAGTTAGAAAGAAAAAAAAATTGTGCTTTGAAGCAAATTTATATGTTCACAATAGCTGTCAAATGTGAGAGATACATAAGGAAGGAAGAAAGGGAGGGAGGGAGAGAACAAAGGAGGGAGGAAAGGAAAGGAAAAGCAATGAACCAAATGTTGACAGTATTTGGATTACAGGGATTATTGTCCTCTTTCACATTTTTTCTGTAGTATTTTTTAAAACAGTAATTTAACAACTATTACTTTTATATGCAGGAAATAACATCCATATTTTTTAAAAAGCCAAGAGAAGCAAATGTGGAGGAGAAAACAAAATCATAGTCTTCATTTTTCCATGAAAAAAAAATCAAATGTAAATGTGTTGATTAGCAAATAAATTTGGTTTAAAAATATTTAAAAATGCTTTTATTTCATACAAATTTTAATCTGTTTAATTCACTGCAGAGTATTCCTTATGCAAAAATGTACTGGACTACCAGGGACAGGCAATGAAAATTCCAAGAAAAGGGAAACTAACCATAGTCCTCAGACTATTCACTATCTGTGTGTACATGTCTCAAACTCACAAGAAAGTAACACAATGTGACGAACGCTGCAATCTACATATGTAAAGGTGCTATCAAAAACTGGGGTACATAGATTAAGGTGGCAAGGGAAGGGATCACATAGAATGGCATTTTTCTTTCTTTTTTTTTTTTTAAATTTAAGTTCCAGAATACACGTGCAGAACGTGCAGGCTTGTTACATAGGTAAATGTATTCCATGGTGGTTTGCTGCACCTACCAACCTACACCTAAGTATTAAGCCCCACATGCATTAGCTATTTATCCTGATGTTCTCCCTCCCACCGTGCCCCCAACAGGCCCCAGTGTGTGTTGTTCTCCTCCCTGTGTCCATGTGTTCTCATTGTTCAGCTCCCACTTATAAGCGGGGACATGTGGTGTTTGGTTTTCTGTTCTTGTTGCTGAGGATAATGGCTTCTAGCTCCATCCATGTCCTTGCAAAGGAAGGATCTCGTTCCTTTTTACGGCTGCATAGTATCCATGGTGTATATGTAACACATTTTCTTCATCCAGTCTATCGTTGATGGGCATTTGGGTTGATTCCATGTCTTTGCTATTGTGAATAGTGCTGCAGTGAACATGCCTGTGCATCTTTCTTTATAAGAGAATGATTTCTATTCCTTTGAGTACATACCCAGTAAGGGAACTGCTGGGTCAAATGGTATTTCGGGTTCTAGGTCTTTGAGGAATCACCACACTGTCTTCCACAATGGTTGAACTAATTAACACTTCCAGCAACAGTGTAAAAGTGTTCTTATTTCTCCACAGCCTTGCCATCATCTGTTGTTTCTTGATTTTTTAATAATTACAGAATGGCATTTTTCTAGCTGAAAGAAACACCTATTCAGGTAAAAATACATGGAAAGACCCAGAGCATTCTGGAAAAAAAAACTTCACTTTGTATAGGGTAAGATTTAGGCCACAGAAAGACAAATGTTTAGAAAGGCAGCCTAGAAGTATATTTTTAAAGAAATGGGTAAAAAAAGAAAAACTCTAACAAGAGAGATATGATTATATTTCTTATTTTAGAAAACTCATTCTAGTGGAAAATGGGAGATTTACTAAAGATAAGATTAGATATATAGAGACAGATAAAAAATCTACTCAAATTTAGTTGGGCATGGTGGCACATGCCTCTAAACCCAGCTACTTGGGAGGCTGAGGCATGAGAATCACTTGAGCCTGGAAGGTGGAGGCTGCAGTGAGCCTGGATCGCACCACTGCACTCCAGCCTGGGCAATAGATTGAGACACTGTCTCAGAACAAAACAAAAAACAAAAATCTACTCAAATAAAACAAAACAAAACAAAACAACACATAAAAATCTACTCAAATAGATAAGAAATGGAGGGTTACTGAACTAGGATAATGACAGGGGAGATTACATAAGAAGGGAATATTTATTTAAAAGTTTAAATTTAACAAATGGAAACACATCTCATGCTCATGGATGGGTAGATTCAATATTATGAAAATGACCATACTGCCATAAGCAATCTACAGATTCAATGCAATTCCCATAAAAATACCATCATCATTCTTCACAGAACTAGAACAAAAATCCTGAAATTTATATGGAACTATAAAAGGATCCCTCATAGCCAAAGCAATACGAAGCAAAAAGAACAAACCTGGGGGCATCACATTATCCTACTTCAAAGTACACTACAATGCCTATAGTCACCAAAACAGCATGGTACTGGTATAAAAATAGGCATGTAGACCAACGGAACAGAATAGAGAAACCAGAAATAAAGCCAAATACTTACAGCCAATTATCTTCAACAAAACAAACAAAAATATGAAGTAGGGAAAGGACACCTTATGCTAGTGAAGGGACTAGATGTGAAGAGACCAGTCTGGTCAGGGCCTAAGATAGAGTTGACTTAATAGTTTACAGACAAGGCTCGTTCTTCATTCTTGTTCTTTTAGCTCTTTTGTTTCCAGATTCTTTTGTCCAGTCTTCTTTCTGGTACCTTGACTATCTCCTACTCAAATGGTACTGGGATCGTGGGCAAGCCACATGTAGAAGAATAAAATTGGATTCTCATCTCTCACCTTATATAAAAATCAACTCAAGATGGATCAAAGACTTAAATGTAGGACCTGAAACCATAAAAATTCTAGACGATAATACTGGAAAAACTCTTCTAGACATTGGCTTTGGCAAAGAGTTCATGACCAAGAACCCAAAAGCAAATGCAACAAAATAAAAATAGACGGGACTTAATTAAACTAAAAAGCTACTGCATAGCAAAAGAAATAATCAGCAGAGTAAAGAGACAACCCACAGAATGGGAGAAAATATTTGCAAACTATGCATCCGACAAAGGACTAATATCCAGAATCTATAAGGATCTCAAACAAATCAGCAAGAAAACAAAAACAAAAACAATAATCCCATCAAAAGTGGGCTAAGGACATGAATAGACAATTCTCAAAAGAAGATATACAAGTGGCCAACAAACATACAAAAAAAAGCTCAGCATCACTAATTATGAGGGAAATGCAAATTAAAACCACAATGAGATACCACCTTACTCCTGCAAGAATGATCATAATTTAAATTAAAAAAAAGATGTTAACATGGATGTGGTGAAAAGGGAACACTTTCATACTGCTGGTGGGAATGTAAACTAGTACAAACACTATGAAAAACAGTATGGAGATTCCTTAAAGAACTAAAAGCAGAACTACCATTTGACCCAGCAATCCCAGTACTGGGTATCTTCTCAAAGGAAGAGAAGTCATTATATGAAAAAGACACTTGCACACACGTTTAGAAACAACTTATTATTTTTATAATATGGATAATTTAAAAAACAGGCATTCCTCTTTCTTAACATCTTAAATAGATGAGAGAATGCTACCCCAAACGAGTTTTAGGTATTTGCTAGTCCAGCCCTGTGGTCCCTACTCAATGTCTGTTTGATTTTAATCAACGATTAGAAGTTGTACAGTTAGCAGTGGAAGGAAAGTGGAAGTGCAATGATAAATATGTCCTTGTTGAAAAGTAACAGGTGAAAACAAAGAAAGAAAGGAAATAAAATAAATTCAAGACAGCCTGGAACTACTAAGTAGAGGATTAGAAAGTTGCATAACTTGCAGTGACACTAAGAAGATATCACAGCAAATAAAAACGAATAATGTTGAAGAGTAGTCCTAAACCATGAAGATTCAATTATAGCCTTTAAGGAAGCAGTCCTTTCCCCCAGACAGCTCAACAAGAGGGTACCTATTGTTTGAAAAAAGAATCTGAAATTTTACATATTTACACTATATTAAACATATGAAAAAATTCAAAAATAGACAAAATTCAGAGACCCCTAACAAACTCTGACAGACTCCTCATCAGAGTCAACAATGAACAAGCTTTTGCCACACTTGCTTCAGCTCTTCCATTTTTCTTGCTTTGAAGCATTTCAAAATAAATTGTAGACATCAAGTCAGTTTTACCCCTACATGCTTCAAGTACATTTTTTAATGGAACACTGTTTTACATAGCTACAATGCTATTATCAGTGTTCATATTCTTAAGAAATTATCAAAAAAACCGTGCCTCATCATCTAGACTTACACCATCAAGAGTTACTGTATTTGTGATAATCTTACCTTTGATTGTATTGAACAAGTTCATTCTTTGTGTGATTTATTAAGAGGAATGTAGCTGCTCCATCATGATAATCTAAAAATGTAATAACTGTAGAATGCTCGGCCAAATTCACTTCTGCTATAATACCTCCAAGCTAGAAGAAAGAAAAAGAAAACATTTTAATGTAATCATTTTCCCAAGAATGTTAACTAATAACATTTAAGAACAGACTATTCATAACTTGATAATTTAATTTTGGGGATGACTGAGAAAACAATTCAGAATTTTGCACTGCATTTCTGGAAATCTATAATCTCAATCACTGTATTACAGATAGGTGACATTCCAGATGTGGTATATTCTAGTATTCCAGGCATTCCAACTAACTTTTTTTTTTTTTTCTTGAGACGGAGTCTCGCTCTGTTGCCTAGGCTGGAGTGCAGTGGCGTGATCTTGGCTCCACTGCAAACTCCACCTCCCGGGTTCACGCCATTCTCCTGCCTCAGCCTCCCGAGTAGCTGGGACTACAGGCACCCGCCACCATGCCCGGCTAATTTTTTCTATTTTTTTAGTAGAGACAGGGTTTCACCGTGTTAGCCAGGATGGTCTCAATCTCCTGACCTCGTGATCTGCCTGCCTCGGCCTCCCAAAGTGCTGGTGTTACAGGCGTGAGCCACCGCGCCCGGCCCCAACTTTTTATTTAACAATTAAATTATCTTAGATCCCTGTTTCCTTTTACAAAAAGAAATGTTTGTTCATTTTTGGGGAAAGGGGAAAAATCAACAGAAGTAATTATTTGATACAAAAAATAAATAAAATACCAGTCAGTATATTTTAGCTTTCCTAATGACATATGCAAAAAAGAAAAAAAAAACTTACCTCGTTATCTAGACGCAAGAGAATACAATTTTCTTGCTTGTTAAAATATATCCTTTTGGGAGGATCTTCACTCCTTTCGACTTGAATAAGAAGTTTACTAGAAGCATACTCAGGCCAAAAGGGGATACACTAAAATGTACATTATATATGTTTATAAAAATAAACAGATTTCACCATAAATACATAAATCATCTTAATATTCCCATCAGAGTAGACTTAAACTATAAAAAAACCTGTTTTAACACTGCTCTAGTTATTGGGTTGTTTAAACAGTTGTAAACTTTCAACTTGAAGACGGACTGTCACTTGTCAGCACTATGCATTCAAGAAGCAGTGGATAGCAAATTGAAGAGCTATGGTAAGTGAACTGCTGGCGAGAAAAGAGACTTTAATGTGGTCATGATCTTACAGAGAAAGGTTGAAAAATCAGCAAGAAACCTGAGCTGAGAACTGGGACACAGATGATAAGGTTTAAAACAAGTGTACATTCAGTTACTAAAAATCAAAATCAGGTACGAACATTATTTGGAAATTAGGCAGAAAACAAAGTACGCAAAAATAACAAGTCAGAACAAGTATTGAATCTAGCATCTGGTTGTCAAATAAGGGTAAAAAAGTAAAAGTAGTATTCAAAGTTCAGAGTAGGAAAGAAGCTCAGAATTTTACGAAATAAATTCAACATGAGTGATCCGGAAACCAAACTAAAAGAATAGGAGATAGTCAAGGTACTAGAAAGAAGACTGGACAAAAGAATCTGGAAACAGAGCTAAAAGAACAAGAAGGAAGAACCAGCCTTGTCTGTAAGCTATTAAGTCAACTCCATCTTAGGCCCTGACCAGACTGATCCCTTCATATATTTCAATGAGACTGCTCATGTGTGATACCTGATCATCATCACATGACTTGAGGACAATGAAGCAGAACTTGGTTGTTAGAGCTAAGTGTCTTAGCTTGTTAAAGACAGTTTTATTCAACCATAAAATGGAATTAACGGAACTAGATAAGAGACATGCTTAGGAATATAACCTGACTTTGTGCACAGCCAGGGCACTACAGTCTTAAGGATTCAAGCAACCCTGTCCCAAAGCTTTTATCCATGTCTGTATTCCTAGCCCAGGCACTTCATTTGGAGGCTCTTTATGAGAGCTTTTTGGCAGGGGCCTTCCTTGGGAGCCCCTGCAGGACCTCTTTATCAGGGGGAAAGGGAGCGCCTGAGCTGAGAACTGGGACACAGATGATCAGTTTAAAACAAGGGTATAGTCACTTCACAAAAAGTGAAGATACTTTTTGTCTACTCTCAGTGCTCAGCACATTTCCATTCCTAGCTCCTCCGCTTTGTCCTACTCCATCCCCCAGGTCCATAAAACTGCCGGACACTTTGTTCAAGGTTTCCTAGACAGTGAGACAATCCCCACGTCTGTGCTGATCCACCTAACCCTTGTCCAGTGCCATTCCAGCACAGGTGGTAATTGTGCTTTCTCAGATTTAGCCTCCTGCTTACACAGGTTGAGTATCCCCTATTCGAGATGCTTGGTACCAGAAGTGTTTCAGATTCTGGACTTCTTTTGGATTTTGGAATATTTGCATATATATAATGAGATATCTTGGGGATGGTATCTAACTCTAAACATAAAATTCATTTATGTTTCACATACACCTTATACACATAGCCCAAAAGTAATTTTATACAATATTTAAATAATTTTGTGCATGAAACAAAATTTGTACATATTGGACCATCAGAAAGAGAATGTGTTACTATCTCAACCACCCATGTTGACAATCTGTGGTTGTGTGGCATCACCATCATTCCTGACTCTCAATTTGTGTTACCAATAAACAATCATTTTCTTACACTTATTCACACATAAGTACTTAACAGTAAAAACAAAAAAAAGACAGTTAAGAAAGTGAAAAACATGAAGTGTCAGGTATAGAATTTTTCACTTGTGGCATCATGGGGGCACTTGAAAAGTTCTGGATTTTAGAATATTTCGAATTGTGGAGCATTTTTGATTTCGTGTTTTCAGATTAAGGATGCTCAATCTGTACTATCACAGTAAGTGATTAAACGTTTGACTGTTACCTTCATTGTGGCTTGTCTTAATCAGCTATTCCGACACCTGGCAGCTCAGCTCTCTCCTCAGCTGAGCTCTCGACAATTGCTAACTTTCTCATTTCCTCAAAGTCATTGTTCAAATGTCACTCCAATGAGTCCCATCCTAACTACCTTACATAAAATCAGAGACCACCCCTGGCTCTCGAACTCTCAATGTCCCTTATCCTACATCAGACTTTCCCACATTAGACTTGTCACTTTGAAACATACTATATACTAATTGATTATGGTATTATTAATGTTTCCCCTTATACCCACTAAAATGTAAACTACATAAAGATGGGCTTTAACTATTATATTGCAAGTCACATAAAAAATAAACAATATTTGTTGAAAGAATGAATATACTTGAAAAAAGGTGAAATTTCTGGGAATAAGAACTATAATTATTCAAATACTCAGTTGAAGACTTAAATAGTAGTTCAGACACAGCAAAAGTAAAAAAAAAAAAAAAAAAATGGAAAGATGTCCATGTAGAACTTACCCAGAATGAAGCAAAGAGAGTTGGAAAATATAAAAGAGCTATTAAGAGACATGGAGGATAGAGTATGAATGTCCAACATGTCTGATTTAAAGGCTTAGATGGAAAAAAAATGGAAGAATGGAGGAGAGGCAATATTTAAAGAGACAATAGTAGCAAATTTTACAGAAAGCATGAAATACATTAATCCACAGATCTAGGAGTAAAGCACCTCAAGAAGGGTAAATAAAAAGTAAACCACATATAGACATATAGCAGCGTGACTGCAGAACATCAAAGACAAAGAGAAGAAAGACTGTGAAGGCAGCCAGAGAGATTTTTCTTTCTTTCTTTTTTCCTTTTTTTTTTTGCAATTGCAAGATTTAATACAGTGAAAACAGAGCTCCCATAAAATGGGAGGGGACCCAAAGGGGGTTGCCGTTGCCCCCTGGAACACCTGGGTTTATATCCCGATCATTGTCCCTCCTGCCAGAGATTTTTCTGGAGACACTGATGGTATTTACCTTCAAAACCAGCCCTAAAGGAAATTCTAAAGAATATACTTCAAGAATAATCCCAACAAGGATGGTTTTGTATGCAAAAAGGAATAATGAATAGAAACAGCAAAAACTTCTCTAATCCTAACTTTTAGAATAAAAGTTCTTCAAAAATAAAATATTCCATCAACCTCTGTCAGTCATTCAGAAAACTCTTATTCAAAGGTATAATGATGGCACAAAATCAAAATTTCACTTCTAAGTTACTACTCTCCTCAAATAACTTGAAGAAGAGTCTGGCTTACCCTACTCTCTGAAAGCATTCCTAATAGCTTCCTAGAGAGAATAAGTAATTTCCTTCTCTTTGATGCATTTATATCTTATCTAGTCTTTGGCTGCTGTATTTAACCAAAGTGGTTAGTAATTGTTAAACGTCTACCTCCCTTAACAAGCTGGGCATTCCTAGTTATCTAATTACTAAAAATTGAACCTTCCCATCTATCTAGAGCCGGGCACAAATATTCAATAAAGATTCAGGAAACTAAAACAAAATTGGAGTAAGGGGAGAGTTAAAACATTACATGGTGACTTTAGGTATCTAACTTCAAGGAGAAAATACAATCCAAAGAGGTATATTTTTGAAATTCATCTACCCACCTGCTCCAAATCAAGAGAGAGCCATTTATCATTTCCTTCTTCAGCCACTGATATATGGTATTTGCTTTTGTTTTTAATCATATAAAAAGGGGTAAATGTCACAATTCTAGTAATGTTAAAACTGCTCAGGTCTATAGTGACACCAACCTAAGAAAAAAAAAATAACAGCTCAAAAACTGTTATGTATAACATCCTTATAAAATTTAATTAAGTAGTTAATAGAAACATCTAAAATAAAAGTTTCTTGATAAGCACAGAATGCACTCACTTGATAGTCCATTTTCAGGCCTTTACATTTAACAGCTCCATGACTACCAACAGTATCAATTGAAAACTGATTGGACAACTCACTATCGGTTACCATAAGTTGAACCTAGGAAAAAATATTCCAAATACATAACAATTTAGGTACCTTTAAAAATTCCTGCTTAAACTGATAAATTACTTTTTAGCATAAACAAAATGTTATATTGTTAATGCACTAAACCTTTATAATATTAAATTCTAATCTTTCTGGCCTCAAATATTTAACAAGTTATTTCTATCCAAGTTTCATAATATTTATTACTCAGAACTTTAAAAACTAAAAAATGACAAGTAGCTAAAGACAAGGGAAAAACAGAAAAAACATCGCATACCTTATTGTTATTAAAAAAGTGATTTGGCTGAAAAGAAAAGAGAACTGGCTTTTTATAATTAGGTGGATGCTTTCGATGAATTCCGTCTGCTTTGTACTGTAACATGCGGCCAGTTTTATTGACCATCCAATAAGGACTATGAAATGCCACAACTGTCTGACCAGTATTATAAGTCATATGGACAGCAATATCTAAATCAGTCTTTTCCATTTCTGTAACACAAGTAAAACTGACAAAACTAATGTCTTGCTGATTAGGCTTTATGTGGTATTCACTTTTCCAATCGTGATTGAGATAGTCAAGTAATTTTAAATGTAGCTTGGCTTTATCCAACTGTGCAGTACAAATCTGGGCTGAATGTCCTTCACTTAGAGTAAAAACTGAATTTTCAATTCCCTGTAAAAAAAAAAAAAAAACAACAAAATTTAAAATGTTGCAGAATAATATGCCTCAAAATTCTATTTATGTATTCCAAATGCTGCAAAAAATGCTTTTGAAATACCTATCAGAACAAGTCAGAAGACTTACATTCAAGTTCTAACTTTGTCAACTGTGTAAACCTCTACACGGTATTTAATCTGAGATTTGAGCTACTGTATTTGTAAAATGGTCTAAATGACTTACTTCAAAGGACAAACTGTGAAGATTAAATAACATAATGGGAAACTCCCCTGGAAATTATAAACATAAAACACTATAATTGGTAAAACAACAACAAAAAGACAATCTTAACCACTAGTGATTTTTATTTTGAAAACAACAAAACAATGTAAAATGTGGGCAAAAACTGATGGTAATCCAAAATAAGTAATCCCTACTACCTCCACAATCCCTCATCACCCATTTCCAATCACTGTTTATATTATTACGTCGTATGTATCTCTCCAAACTGCTCATTTCCCTTGACCCTCCCTTCTATTATCTTAGTTCATGTCACTATATGATCTCTCAGTTTAAGAGTCCCCTAACTGCTCTTGTCCTCTCTAGTCCCTTCCCCATACCATGGCTCAATTATCTTTCTAAAAACTGATCATACCCTTTGGAAACTGGCAGACAGAATGTGATCACTAACAGCATCCAATTAAAAGTTCTATGAGAATAGAAATATAAATTGACAGTACATCTGACTATCTCACCAGTTTTTCCAGCATCTCTATCCTATTCTTTTCCTATTATTATAATATAGGAATCTCTTCATCTCATGATTTTAAATTAATTAAAGCAAAAGTAAGGAGTTCTTGATTCTTTACAAGTTAAATAATATTCCACAAAATAACAATGGTGGTGGTAGTGCTAGAGTGATAAATAAATGGCAACCCTGTGTCTGTGAGGCACTGTACCAAATCCTTTACATACACAATCTAATTTGATTTTCCCCATGTCTTAACCAAGCAAATTTTATTATTATTCTCATTTTATAGACTACAACAAAAGATTTAGAAAAGCAATAAAGCCTGCTTAAGAACATACAGCCAGCAAATGACAGAGCTAGGATGCAATTTCAAATCTACCTGACAGCAAAGTACAAATTCTTAACCACTATGATAATTTGTTACTCAATATGGAAATACTCATTTAAAACCATAAATATGTTAACTTTTTCCTCCAAAAGAGACATGTATCAAAAAAGTGTAAACGGCTGGGTGTACTGGCTCATGCCTGTAATTCCAGCACTTTGGGAGGCTGAAGTGGGAGGATCACTTGAGCCCAAGAGTTCGAGACAAGCCATAGTGAGTCCCTGTCCCTACAAAATTAAAAATTAAAAAAAATTATCCAGGCATGGCATGCACCTGTAGTCCCAGCTACTCGGGGGGCTGAGGTGGAAGGATCACTTGAGCCTAGAAGTTTGAGACTACAGTGAGCTATGATCGCATCATTGCACTCCAGTCTGAGCAACAGAGAGAAACCTAGTCTCAAAAAACTTTTTTTAAAAAGCAAATGGTAATTCTAAAAGTAAAATAAACCTACAATGGATGACAATGAAGAACTACTTTCTTTCATTTGATAAGCATCGCAAATGAAATATTTACATAAAATCTTAAGATGTATGGATTCCTATAACAACAGGAAGAAACCACACAGAGTATGTAAGAAAAAAAGCCACTTCACAAAGTATACAATCTTTTAAGAAAATCAGCACTAAAAGAACACAACATAATGTAGCATTTTTTTTGTCACTGAAGTCTAGTTCTTAAATGTTATTTCAATAATAATTCTCATACTTGTTGCAAAAGAATATCTGCGTTACCTATTCTTTACTAGTATTCTAATTTTTATTAGATCTTTAAAATAGTTTTTATTGCTCTTAATCTTAAAAAACTGAAACTACAAAATCAAAAACAGGAAGGCACTAAAACAATTTGCCGATACCTCTATATAATAAGCAATTTTGTAAGGAAGAAGATTTTGGAGCAGGATAGGTGGCCACAAATGCATTATGTATGGTAAATCCCAACCATCTTCTGAATACACTGATAGAGATGTTAAATTATCTTTTTCTGGAACAATATTAATGAGAAATGATTCCTTAGAAGGGTTTTTAGATCTACATTTCTTCTTTAGAAGAGCACCATCATTTTTTATAATCTCTTCAAAGTCAATTCCTTCACACATTTGATAGTTCTCATCTTCTGGCTTCAGAAAAATGAATGATCTGCATGAGATTAAATGATACAGTTTAAAATGCTTTAAAGGAAAACATATTAAACTATATAATTACAGCTTTAGAATAACAAACTTACCTCCTTTCATAATATTGTAATACATTTTTATATTTTCATATACTTTTTAAGATATAAGTAAGATAGATAAGGCCGCACGCAGTGGCTCATGCCTGTAATCCCAGCACTTTGGGAGGATGAGACGGGCATATCACGAGGTCAGGAGATTGAGACCATCCTGGCTAAGATGGTGAAACCCCGTCTCTACTAAAAATACAAAAAAATTAGCCGGGCATGGTGGTGGGCGCCTGTAGTCCCACCCACTCAGGAGGCTGAGGCAGGAGAATGGAGAGAACCCGGGAGGCACAGCTTACAGTGAGCCGAGATTGCGCCACTGCACTCCAGCCTGGGTGACAGAGCGAGATTCTGTCTCAAAAAAAAAAAAAAAAAAAGATAGATAAATAGATATCATCTTAACTTTCTGGAAGCTCATCAAGTTGTTTGACTTTTAAGAGGAGAATATTTTTCTTACAAACTTACTATCTTAAAAGTACACTTATAAGATAAATGGTTTCATATAAAAATACATAAATCGTATCAGTTATATATGCAAAGCAAACCACATAGAATCATCTGTGACTTGTACATATAACTGAAAGAATTTGGCTTTTCTGGATATGTGGGCCTAAAAGGAAATAAATGCCATGACTGAATTCATAAACTAAAAAAAATTACTATTAAAAAAAAATCGCAAGCTTTCCAACATTAATCAAATGAAAGTTTTCAATCGATATTTAACGTTATTAAAACATAGTCCATAGTGCGGAACAGTGCTGCTTTTTTTTTTTTTTAACATCAGTATGATATTTTACTTTATTATTTTTCTTTCTGCTTTAGCATTTTTGTTTTTGTTTTAATTATACCTTAGGTTCTGGGATACATGTGCAGAACGTGCAGGTTTGTTACAGAGGTATACACATGCCATAGTGGTTTGCTGCAGCCATCAATCGATCATCTACATTAGGTATTTCTCCTAATGCTCTCCTTGCCCTAGCGCCTCACCCCGCAACAGGCCCCAGTGAGTGATGTTCCCCTCCCTGTGTCCATGTGTTCTCCTTGTTCAACTCCCACTTATGAGTGAGAACATGTGGTGTTTGGTTTTTTGTTCCTGTGTTAATTTGCTGAGAATGATGGTTTCCAGCTTCACCCATGTCCCTGCAAAGGACATGAACTCATTCTTTTTCATGGCTGCATAGTATTTCATGCTGTATATGTGCCACATTTCCTTTATCCAGTCTATCATTGATGGGCATTTGGGTTGGTTCCAAGTCTTTGCTATTGTGAACAGTGCTGCAATAAACATATGTGTCTATCTGTCTTTATAGTACAATGATTTATTATAGTTCTTTGGGTATATACCCAGTAATGGGATTGCTGGGTCAAATGGTATTTCTGGTTCTAGATCCTTGAGGAATCACCACATTGTCTTCCACAATGTTTGAACTAATTTACACTCCCACCAAAAGTGTAAAAGCGTTCCTACTTCTCCACATCCTCTCCAGCATCTGTTGTGTCCTGACTTTTTAATGATTGCCATTCTAAGTGGTGTGAGATGGTATCTTGTTGTTGTTTTGATTTGCATTTCTCTAATGACCAGTAATGATGAGCTTTTTTTCATACATTTGTTGGCCGCATAAATGTCTTCTTTTGAGAAGTGTCTATTCATATCCTTCACCCACTTTTTGATGGGTTGTTTTTTTCTTGTAAATTTTTTCAGTTCTTTGTAGATTCTGCATATTAGTCCTTTGTCAGATGGATAGATTGCAAAAATTTCTCCCCATTCTGTAGGTTACCTGTTCCCTCTGACGATAGTTTCTTTTGCTGTGCAGAAGCTCTTTAGTTTAATTAGATCCCATTTGTCAATTCTGGCTTTTCTTGCCATTGCAGAAGAGTGGTTTTAAGAAAATGGTGACAAAATTATTGGTTGTCACATGGTTAATCTTTACATTTGAATATTACATTGTTTACATTTCAGCAATATTTTATACTTAATAATTTTTGAACCCACACTGTAGCCAAGAATAAACATTTCATAAATATTTTTATATTTGTAAAACTAATTAGCTATAGTTATGACACGAAACTGTCCTTTATAAATGAACAACAGTCAAAACTATCTTCAACCCTGATTATTTTCCTAAGCTCTACTCCTAAAATGTCAAATATCTATGATGTATTTCTGTAATAATTTCTGATGGCACCTTAAATTTGCTAGACTGAACACTGAACCCACTCTACCCACTTTTCTGCATGTCCTTTTTCAGTGACTTCCAGCTACTGGCACCCTGGACTGCGAGAGATATTAGACTTCCTTCTTCCCTGACTGAAGCATATAAATTATTTGTCAAAACAGTTAAGAGATATAGCCTATTCTACTTCTACATTCCTTTTATAATTTTCATTCTATTTTCCACTCTTACTTCTAATACTTAAAGATAAAACCTTAATTTTTTCCAAATTAAACTAATCTTAATACACTTACCCAGTTTATCAAAACATTTATTGGACCTATTATCTACCAACAACAAGGCAAAATTGAAAACAAACAAACGAGTAAGATCATAATCAGGTGGGAAATGTTAAAATGTTAAAAGATAACTACTGCGTTGTGATAGGTACCAAAAAACATATGTTTAGAGTAGACTGAGGGCAGAGTGGTTGGCTGTTTCTAGACAGACTGCAAGGTGTTTGCCAAGTGACAATTTTCCCAAAAAGGGTGTTCTGAAGAGAAAATCTGAGTAAGAGAAATATAAAAGGTCAAAGGAAAGTTCAAGGAATGAATGAAGAAAACAGGAAAGAAAGATAATCAATGACAGGAGGTTTTAAATGAGAAGATATAGTAGTGTGAATGGTCTTGAAACAGAACATCAAATTATCTGAGACAAGAAGAAAAAAATAGATCAAACTAACAGATGGAGATAAAATTTATAAAAATGGAGCAAGAAAATGAGGGAGCAACCATCTAACTGTGAACTTACATTATCTTTCAAATTTTATCTTCCAACATGCACTCTACATTCCAGTGAATTCCCAACTATTCCTTATAACACTACGCTTTCATGCTTCCTTATCTTTGTTTATGCACGCCTTCCTCTTAGATAGCCTTTTCCATCTAATCTCCATATTACTATATTACATATGTTACTGTACTTCATGTATCTTGCCCAGGAGTCAGTCATTAATCCCTTTTATGTTTTCCATAGTTTTTGGCAACTCTAACACTTTCTATAACTCTCTATAACCCACTGTTTCCTACTTTATACATTTATGTAATATATCTATCTTTTGATGGCAATAGCCACATGCAATTCATCTTGGTATTGAGTGTCTCACCCACAGAAAACCTTAATAAATATTTGTTAAATGAATAAAAGAATCAGGATATTTAAATTCTATTTAAATATTTTAATAAAATATAAATTGTCTTCCTGTGTTTATCTGCATCTGTATTTATCTGTATCATTAACCTAAGAATAGAAATAGAATAGAGAAAGACAGCCATTTGTTAATTAAGACCTCACATCTTAAATATAAGATGTGAAGTACTAGATTAAAAGAATACCTAGTACACTGAATCTAGTACACTGTACTAGTGTACTAGTAAAAGAATCTAGTACACTGAAGTACTAGATTAAAAGAATACCTAGGTTATGAGTTCGAGACCAGCCTGACCAAAATGGAGAAACCCTGTCTCTGCTAAAAATATAAAATTAGCTGCGCATGGTGGCATATGCCTGTAATCCCAGCTACTTAGGAGGCTGAGGCAGGATACTCAGTCGAACCTGGGAGCTGAGATCCCGCCATTGCGCTCCAGCCTGGGCAACAAGAGCAAAACTCCATCTCAAAAAAAAAAAAAAAAAGAAAAAAGAATGCCTAATGAGAAATCCAAGCCGGTTAGTCACTAATAATTCTACTTAAGATGAAGTACTTAGTCAGTAACAATTCTCATTAAGATGAATTAATCACTACTAATTCTCATTAAGATGGATTAACTATCATGTAACAAATTAATATTCAGCCTTGGAAAAAAGTATAAAGGTACTGTTTTCTCTACTATGGACAGAGACACAAAATATATAGCAGAAATGTATTAAAAAGTAGAATATCATTAACTTTTATTATCCAAGAAGAAAATGAAACTTCTTCACAGAAATTTTTAAATATATTTTACATGCCATATTTAATCTAGTCTTGTAACCCACCCCAAATCCTCTCTAGAGCAAGGTCAGATATTGTAAATGACTATTTTGTTGTTCTCTCAACAATACAATTCTTTCCCTCAGCAAGTCTGAACTAAGCAATAAAACACTCATTAGGTTTAGCAGGTCGATCTATGTGAAAACATGTGCCTAAAACTGCTAGATTGTCTTCGGAGCACTGAGGATCCCATTCTGAACTTCTGGACAAGAGAACAGGTAAGCACTGTTTGCAGTTTTGCCTCTATCCTTCTGTAGCACTGAGGTAAGTACCTATTTCTAGTGTGTATTCTAAAATGGTATTTAAATAAACTACAATGCTTAATTCTGAGGACAGTTTTATTCTCCAATAAGGTTCAATTTCCATATAAGAGATTATTTTCAATTCCAGATTACATATCTTGACTAATACTTACTTGTTATGATATAAAATCTATAAGACTAGCTCATAATATTTTGTTATAATTTTAATATTTTCTTAAAACATATTTTGTATCAAATTTAATTACTTTAAAAATTTAAAATTAATGTAGCATATAATTCTATTTATATTACAACTCCATCCCTGAACAAGGAACAAATATGAAAAGAAAAGGATAAAATATTGTTTACTAAAGGAATTTCAAAAAAATTGTATTATAAAACCTTTGAGAAGTACAAATTACTTCATAATAGTATATATAAATTCAGAAACCACCAGGCATGATCTATTAGACATTTTTAAAACTCATAATCATATGACTATGCTTATGATGGTTATATTGCAATCAAAATATAATTATATTTAAGAGAAAAGCATATATAGTGTGCTTGGTATAAGTTATTACAATAAATTAAATAATACTTCTTTTTTAAGATCTAAGTGCACTGAAACCTAAATAAGTTAGATAAGCTATTAGCAGGATGGATTTGATCAAAGTTATCCATGTGAAATCAGAAACCAAAAATTCTACAAGAGATCTTAGAGTAAATAAAATGATAAAGAAAAAATACCGGTAAGATCCTAATGGTATGTTGAATTCATTTTCAGGTGAGGCAGTTCCCAATAAGGTATTCCCTTCGTAAACAGACAGTGGGACTGAAAAATGATTTCTTATCTGGGAAAGAAAAACAAATAATATTTAGTATCATTAATCTAAGAATCTAAAGATGTGTAAAAAAAAAATACGTCCATGTAACTATCTTAACAAAGGAACTATCAGGCAATATTCATCTTGCTTATATAAATTAGAAAAGAAACAAACATATTATTTATCCTAAAACGTACAAGAAAAATCTCTACAGTTTTATATAATAGGAATCTCAAAAACAGACTTTAAGCATCCTACAGGGGAATAAGATAATATCTTCTTGATTTTAGGATAGGGACTAATTAGTTTAAAGATAAGTTTTTGTTTAGACAAAAATAGTAGAAAAAAATTCACAGAAAAAAATCAAAATTTTAAATATTTGTATGATAAAAGTGACAATCTACAGGCTGGGAAATATCTGTAATATACTTGACAAAGGGTTTATAACCACTACACACTCAAAAAGCCTAAAAATCATTAAGAAAGTTGCAATCAAGAGGAAAACAGGAACAGAATGTAAACAGATGATTCACAGAATGGAAAAACTGACCAAAAAACAGATGAAAAGATACTTGACATTCCTAGTAATCAAGAAAATACAAATTATATTCATAGAGTATCTTTTAATACCAACAAACTGCAAAAAAAAAATCAGAAGTATGGTAATATCAACAGTTGAAAATGATGTGAACAGGAACTCACATATACTACTGGTAGAATGTAAACTGATAAAATAACCTGGAAGAATAATTCGGCAAAAACTCAGTAAAAATGAAAATGTACTTTCTTCTTAGGAATTCTGCTCCTAGTTCCATACCTAGAGAAATGTTTACACATGTGTATTCATTCATGTTCACTACATTCATTCAAGACACTGATGTTCACCACACCACTTTCATTATAAAAAAATGAAAATGAAAACAATCTCAATAATAGAAAAATAAGAAAATTTTCTTCAAATTGATATAATCATGTAACATCATTAAAATAACGACCTATGTATCAGTATATGGTTACACTTCAAATATTTGAATGAAAACAGAACATAGCAAAACAAGGTGAGCAGTGTAACATTTCTGTAAGACACTAAAAACACAAGTATATATTTTCTGGACAGGAATATAGTTTTTAAAATATGGTACTGGAAATATACACAACGTATCACCAAATTGATATTACCTCAAGGAAGACGGAAGGAGGGAATGTGGACTAAGAGGGAAACAAAACAGCTGACTTCAACTTCATGTATTTTTTTTTGAGGGAAACATTTTTAAATGTCAATATTTTTTAAATTCCATGGTGTGGATGGAGACATCTGTATTATAATAAACTTCAAAGTCCACTATCAAACCAATAACCAACATCCAGAGCATTCCACAACAGACATTAACTGTAAGTTTTCCAATATATTTTCTGATTATAATTCCAAATAAACTTCACATTCAACTTATCACTGATGTAAATGGAGCCTATTAAGAAACACATGCTTCTAAATGGTGCCTGTTTGGAATGTGAAGTTAGTTACCGAAGTCTGATATTGCTTCCTTTGTTTTCCCTTTCAAATTTAGTGCAGAAAAAGTTGGTTGGAAGCTGAGAATAACTAGTAGTTGAAATTTCAAGGAAAGATCAAAAGTCTGGAAAACGGAATGAGCATAAGCTTGAAAAGTCTAAGGGAGCAGAGGAAAAGGGAGCATCCATCTGTATAAAAGTGGGTGGGCGCAGTGGCTCACACCCATTATAATTCCAGCACTTTGGAAGGCTGATGCAGGAGGATCACTTGACCTCAGGAGTTCAAGACCAGCCTAGGCAATATGGTGAGACCCTGTCTCTACAAAATATTGAAAGATTAGCCAGGTATGGTGGTGCAGACACGTAGTCTGAGCTACTGCAGAGGCTGAGGTGAGAGGATTATTGAGCCTGGGAGGTCAAGGTTGCAGTGAGCACTGATCATGCCACTGCACTCCTGGGCGACAGAGCAAGACCCTGTCTCTCAAAAATTACAAAGATAAGAAAGAAACAGAAGCGTGTTGCAGGTAAGCTATCCTGCTGGAACAATTCCTAAAGTTTATGACTACACAACAGCAATATGATAGCAGAATGAACATAGATGTTAAAGTGAAAAAAACCTGAGATAAATACTGGCAGTGCTGATTACTAGCTGTGTAACTGTGGGCAAATTTTATTTTGAATAATACCATTTCTCCTGACTATCGAAAGTAGTAAATTCATATATACACATACCTTGTTTTATAATGTTTTGCTTTATTGTGAATTGCAGATATTTCATTTTTTTACAAATTAAAGGTTTGTGGCAACCCTGCATCAAGCAAGTCTATTGGTGCCATTTTTCTAACAGCATGTGCTCACTTAGTGCCTCACTGTCATATTTTGGTAACTCTCACAATATTTCAATCTTTTCATTTTAATTATATGTGTTATAATCAATAAATGTGTGTGTTCTCACTGCTCCACAAATTGGACATTCTCCCCACTTTCTCCCTCTTCTTCGGCCCTCCCTATTCTCTGAAACACAACAATATCGAAATTAGGACAATTAATAACCCTCCAATGGCCTCTTTCAAATGAAAAGAAGAGGCACATGCCTGTCACTTTTAAATCAAAAGCAAAAGCTAGAAATGATTAATGTTAAGAAGTGCATGTCAAAACCAGAGATGGGCTAAAAGGTAGGCCTCTTGCATCAAACAGCCAAGTTGCGAATGCAAAGGAAAAGTTTTTGAAGAAAATTAAGAGTCCTAACCCAGTGAACACACAAATGATAAGAAAGTGAAACAGCCTTATTGCTGACAGGAAGAATATTCTAGTGGTCTGGATATGATACGGTTTGGCTAGGTCCCTCACCCAAATCTCATCTTGAATTGTAATCCCCATAATCCCCATGTGTCAAGGGAGAAACCAGGTGGAGGTAATTGGATCATGGGGACAGTTTCCCGCATGCTGTTCTTGTGATGGAGTTCTCACGAGATCTGATGGTCTTGTAAGTGTGTGGTAGTTCTTCCTGCGTTCACTTCTCCTTCCTGCTGCCTCACAGTGAAGAAGGTGCCTTGCTTCCCATTTGCCTTCTGCCATGATTGTAAGTTTCCTGAGGTCTCTCCAGCCATGCTGCACTATGAGTTAATTAAACCTCTTTCCTTTATAAATTACTAAGTCCTGGGCAGTTCTTTACAGCAGTATGAAAACAGCCTAATAACAGGATAGAAGATCAAACCAGCTATAACATTCTCCTAAGATAGGCCCTAACTCTCTTCAATTGTATGAAGGCTGAGAGACGTGAGCAAGTTGCAGAAAAAAAGTTGGAAGCAGACATTTGTTCACGAGGTTTAAGGGAAGAAACCACCTGCATAACACACAAGTGCAAGGTGAAGCGGCAAGTGGCTGCAGCAAGTTATCCAGAAGGTCTAGCTAAGATCATTGATGAAGATGGCTACACTAAACAACAGATTTCCAAACTAGACAAAACAGCCTTCTGTTGCAAGAAGATGACATTTAGGACTCTCATAGCTAGAGAAGAGAAGTCAATGCTTAGCTTCAAAGCTTCAAAGGACAGTCTGAATCTCTTCTTAAAGGGATAATGAAGCTAGTGACCTGAAGTTACGCCAATGTTCGTTTACCATTATGAAAATCCCAGGGCCTTTAAGAATATGTTAACTCTACTCTGTGCTCTATAAATGGAAAAACAAAGCCTGACTTTGAAAGCACGTCTGTTTACAGCATGGTTTATTGAATTTTTAAAGCCCACTACTGAGACCTATTCTCAGGAAAAAAAAACCTTTCAAAATGCTATTGCTCATTGGCCATGCACATTGTGACTCGAGTTCTGATGGAGATGTACAGGAGATTAATGTTGCTTTCATGCCTGCTAACACGACACCTATGCTGTAGCAAATGGATCAACGAGTAATTTCAACTTCTTAATATTATATGTAACATTGTATATTTGACTTAAATAATATTAGTCTCATTATTTAAGAAATACATTTTTTAAGGCAACAGCTCCCATAGATAGTGATTCCTCTGATGGATCTGGCAAAGTAAATTGAAAACCTTCTGGAAAGGATTCATCATCTAGACGCCATTAATAACATTTGTGATACATGAGAGGAGGTCAAAATATCAAAATTAACAGCTGGTTCCAACCCTCATGGATGACTTTGAGGAATTCAGGACTTCAATGGAGCAAGTCACTGCAGATATGGTGGATATAGCAAGAGAACTAGAATTAGAATTGGAGCCTGAAGAGGTGACTGAATTGTTGCAACTTTCTTTAGAGAGAAAAGTATGAAGAGTATCTCCTCCAGTAAGTAGCAAATAACGGTCAGGCAAAAATGTATTATTCTGATTAATATATAATAATAATAATAATAATATCAGAAAACCTCCAAATACTCATATTTATCTTTGGAATAGATAATAACAAATTGTTTAGTAAAACAATTTTCTTATAATCTTTCTATATCTTACCAAAATCTACTTTAAAAACTTCATAGCAGCATATAAAACATGAGAACTAAGAATTTCATAAATGAATAATCTTAACTGTACTATATTTTTAATTCTAGAAAAACTATTTGCTCTATACATTTGAAGCAATAGAAATATTTCTACACATAGTACCTGTAAGAAATTCAAAATTCATGTTCAACTATTTAAATGGCAAAATAATCAGCAGTAATGAGTGCAGCTGTTAGTCACCTTTTAAAATAATTAACTAAATAAAAAGTGAAAGAGAAGGGATATCTGTTTTCAGCCATGCTAGAATAACGGGGACCAGATATAGCTTCCCACCCGAATCAACTAAAAAGCAGGAAGAAAAACAACAAACATCAAACCACAGTTTCTGATACGGGGCAATAGGTGGCACAAGGGAAAAACAAAAACAAAAAAACTACATAAGCCCTATGACTACCCAGCTTGCTGTCTGGAGAGTGAGTTTCTAGTCTGCTGTGTGAGGAGCAGGCAGCCAAGTTGAAGAGACAAGATCTGAAAATCTGGGGAAGCCAACATGACTGAAATTCACAGCATATTGTACTGGAGGGGAGAGACCTGCATGGAGAGGCAAGAGCTGTACGGACAGAATTCTGGAAAACTGAGTGTCCCCTCCCTGTCAAAACTTCAGCTGAGTAATGATCAGGACATGTGTAGATTATCTAAGGCTCAGTAAAGATCCGTCTAAAAGAAACAGGAAGAATGAAGTCTGGTTCTGATATATACAGTAGTTTTAGGTAACCAATAAAAAATTATCAGGTACATTAAAGGAATGAAAAAATTACCATAATGAAAAGAAACATCAATAAAACAAACCAGAAATGACATGTAATAGAATTGGTAGACAAGGACATTAAAACATTTATTAAAATTATATCCAATATCACTAAAAAGTTAGAAGATTGAGGATGTTAAAAAGAGACAATGAAAAATAAAAAAACAAAAAAATCCATACTACTATTGAGAAAAATATATCAGATGGGGTCAATAGCAGATTGGCCACTGAAAAAGAAAAGGGAAATTGAAGACATAGCAAGAGAAACTATGAAAAAAGAAACAGGGGGAAAAAGCTAAAAGTAAAAATGAACAGAGCATTACTGAGCTGTGGGGCAAGTTCAAACACCCTAATGTATATCTAACTGGTACCTAAAGGAGAGAAGAGAGGGCAAAGACAGAAAAAATTTTAGAAACAATGGCAAAAAGTTTTCTAAAGTCAATCAAAACTATAATTCCACGATTTTAAGGTCAGTAAACCCCAAATACAAGGAACATAAAAAAAACTACACTAAGATTCATCATAACCAAATTGCTCAAAACAAATGATAAAGAAAAAAAAATCTCAAAAGCTGCTGAAGAAAAGATTGACACATTTTGTAGAAAAGCAAATATAGGAAAAAAAGCAGACTTCTGATCAGAAACAATGCAATACAGTAGACAGCAGAACAACATTTTTAAAGTATGGGGGAAAAACCCTGCCAATCTAGATTTCTATGCCCAGTGAAAATATCTGTAATACATATATGTGAAATAAAAACTGAAAGAATTCAACACCAGCAGATCCACACTGTGAGATTACTGAAGAAGAAAAAGTGATAATAAATATCAAATACAGTTTGTATTTTAAACCTATTTAAAACATAAATAATTCATTTAAGAAAAACAGTAACTTGTATTATGGGGTGGCTAGCATGCATAGACACAAAAATGTATGAACATAATTATACAAATGTGGGAGATAAGAAGTGGAAGTATACTGGTCTAAAGTTTTGATTCTGTATGTGAAGGGGCAAAATACTACTGGAAGGTAGACTAATACAATATGTATGTAATAAAGCCCTAAAGTATCAACAACAACAACAAAAAGACAAGGAAGTATAAAGAGATACAGCCAATAAGCCAACAAGGGAATAAAACGAATTCATAACAAAAATGCTCAATTAATAAAAAAAAAAAAAGAGAAAACAAAAGGAAGATGGAAGCAAAGAACAAATGAGACAAATAGAAAAAAAAATAGCAAGTTTAAGCCCAACCATATCAACAACAACTTTAAATATAAGTGGCCTAATTATCCCTGTTAAAAGGCACAGATTTTCAGATTAGGTAAAAAACAAAACAAAAACAAAACAAAACAAAACAAGGTCCAACTACATGGTGCCTACAGAAACCCCACGTTAAATATACTTTAATGCATGGGTCCCCAGCCCTTGAGCCATGGGCTGTACCGGTCTGTGGCCTGTTAAGAAGTGGGCTGCATGGCAGGAAGCAAGCAGCAGGCTTGAGAGCATTACCACTTGAGCTCTGCCTCCTGTCAGATCAGCCAGAGCATTAGATTCTCATAGGAGTGTGAACTGTGCATGCAAGGGATCTAGGTTGCATGCTCCTTATGAGAATTTAACTAATGCCTGATGATCTGAGGTTAAATCCAGGTACTGTGAGTGCTTGCCTGATTTTTGGTTCTTATGAAGGTGTTTTTTCTGTGTAGATAGTTGTTAACTTGGTGTTCCTGCAGGGGATGGGAACACACATGGATGGAGCTTTCTATTCCTAAGAAAGGAATCCTGAGACCATATGCCCCAGCCCCCCACCCGTGGAAAAATTGTCTTCCATGCAACAGGTCCCTGGTGTCAAAAAGGTTGGGGACTGCTGCTTCAATGAGTTAAAAAGTTAAACAATGAGAGGCGGAGCAAGATGGCAGAATAGGTGTGGTGGTGTGCACCTACATTCCTTGCTGCTCGGGAGGTTGAGATAGGAGGATTGCTTAAACCCAGGAGAATGTGGCTCCAGTGAGCCATGATGGCACCACTGCCCTCCAGCCTGGACACAGAGCAAGACTCAAGAAAAGAAAGACAGAAAGACACTGAAACTCTAGACGAATATCCCTCATGAATATAAATGCAAAATCCAACAATATACTAAAAGGTTAGTAAGACGTCATGATTATGTGAGATTAATCCTAGGAATGCAAGGTTGATCTAACATTTAAAAAGAATCAGTGAATATAATTCATCATACTAACAAATTAAAAAATATATCCTCCTTTTGTACAGAAAAGGCATCTGACAAAATCCAAAATCAACTCTGATAAAAACTCTCAGCACACTAGGAATAGAAGGGAACGTTTACAACCTAAGAAAAGGCATCTACAAAACAACACAAATCACTTTTAATGGTGAAAGAATGGACAAGGCAAAAACATATGCTCTCACCACTTCTACTCGAATTGTATTCTAGCCAGTGTGATAGGCAATATAAACAAGATAAAATAAAACACATCCAGATTGGAAAGGAAAAAAGTAAAAATGTCTTCATTTGCAGCTATCATAACTATCTAAATCTACACAAATCTACTAGAATATGTGAGTCTAGTTAAATCTGCAAACAGAGGTTAATATAACCTGTATTTCTAAATACTATCAATGAGTAATCAGAATTTAAAAATTAAAGGACAAGCCAATTTTATCCAGATTTTTGATAAAACTGATAATCTGATTCTCAAATTTATATAAAAATAAGAAGGACCTAAAATCCTCTGGAAAAAAAATCCATATGGTGAAAAAAAAAGCAAAACCTCAATTCTTAACTTCACACTGTATACAAAGGTTCACTCAAAATGGCTCTGTGGCATATACATATAATAGATTACTACTGAGCAACAACATGTAACTGCATGTGATAACATGGATACACATAAGTTGACACATACATACAAAATTTTTCTGAATGAAAGTCAAACTCCATCTGTACTGTATTCCACTTATGTAAAATCCTAGGCCACATAACTAATGTACAATGAGGACAGATCAGTGGATGCCTGGAAATGGGAAAGTGGGGAAATAGAAAATTTTTCTAAGAAATAAACATGTTCATTACCGTGACTGTGATGAAGGTTTCAAAGGTGCATTTTTGTGTCAAAAGTCATCAACTTTAAATATATGTAGTTTATTGTACATACCTCAATAAAGCTGTAAAAATTTTTTATTTCTCTAAAAATTATCTAATCAAATAGAAAGGATATAAATACATTACAAAGACCTAAAGCAAAACACTGATGACTATTTTATTTATAAAAAATACTGTAAGAAGATTTTACAAAATATTCCTATTAAAAAATTATAAGAAGTATATTGAACAAATTCTTACCACCAGTCATAACCAAGTAGCGCAACTGCTGGTAGTGAGTCTTCTTTTTGATATCAGCTGTATTACTGTTACGGTTTATATTCAGTAATAATTTCTTTGTTTTTTTTTTAAATTTTATTAGCACACAGATATGCATAACAGGACATCCCCCAAAATTAATCATTTCATACCTGCACTGGGGAGCGAATTGTGACCTTCTTACTTCCTTCCACTGTATCAATTTGACAAACAATAGATCTTTCAACGCCAGACTCTCTGTGTCTTACAGTGTACAGACGTCGTCCCACTTTTGTTAAAGGAATCTTATCAGCAGTAGAATGGTTAACAGGTGCTAAATTAAATAAGTTTAAAAGTTTTTATTATAATTCATTACATATTAATTTTACATATGTTACATATTAGAAATTTCAGATGATTCTTAAACTTATAAATAATAGTCACTAGAGTCTTTGGATATAGTCCATAAAAGCAATATTTTAAGAAGCCAGCATATATTTCCACAGCATTAATTAAAAAACTCCCATTCAGGAGTTTAACCCAAGACAACAATAGCAAACCTTTCAAAAATGAGTAATGAGAGCAAGTACTATAAAATACAAGAATACTGATCTCTGGCTTGCTGTCAGAATAACCAGAGCATAATACCTTTTGCTAGACATTGGTAAATATCAAGGTGACTACAATTTTTGTTTTTAATTTTTCCAACAACTTGTGTCACTTTTCCTTTATATCTTGGACTTGATTAAATAAAATTTTATATATATTTACCTAAAATACATGTTGTATTGGGGATAAAATTACTTACTTGCATAAATTTCATTTACCATCCCATCCATAAAAATGTTAAAAAAAAGAGGTAAAATTTATGAGAACATTAATTACAACGCTATGACAACACCTGAAACACCTGTTACACGTTATTTTCTAACTAGAAACACAAGCTATTTTAGTAGCCTACCCTCCTATGTCTAATTAATCTTTTAAATGATGCCCTCCTCAATAACTACTTAAATGCCAGAGTATCAAAAAGTGGTGTAGGTGAGGCTTTGGGACTATTTAACTTCACAATGACTACATATTATGATACTTTAAAAATGTATATATTTCACCTCCAATAAAAATGAAAAACTTCTGGGAAGCAGAAAAGACAAAGGAAAAAACCTTCATCTCAACAGGCAGAACATAAAAAAAAACTATTTACAAATCCTAAAGCCATTAAAAATTGCCATTTGCATGAATTCAAACTTTGAATTCATTCAGTTGCAAAACTGGTGGAATACTATCAACTGATACCAAATGTGAATAAAAGAACCCCCACAAACATCTAGACATCTATGGTCTATAAAAGCAGAATGAGGGCGAGATCTAATACTTTTCCTCCCAACAATAAAGCAGTAAATTGCCATGCTCTAAATAATGCAGAGGATAAAGAAAGAGTTTGGAATACAAAGTTTTAGTAACAATAGTAACCAAGACACTGCAAAGACAAAAAAACAGTTCTTGACCTATTAGAAAGGAGATTAAAAAAAAAAAAAAATCTTGCTAAGATTCTACAAAAGAGTAAAATAACATGTAAATTGTAATTTAAAACAAAATAGCCCCAGGAAGGTAATATATCAACTACTTACTAAGAAGAATGAAGAAGAGTTTGCTGCTTAGGCTGGTCATTGCATTGAAATGATCATTGTCCTTGGTTCGGATATAATCCATACTTAAACTTTCTCCATTTTCCAATACATATGATTTTGCCATAGGAATGTTGAGTACACTAAAAGAATCACTTGGCGAAACAGAGATAGTAAGTCCAAGGGAATTTAAAATAATAAATGGTGCTAGATCCTTTATGAAGTCAGCTGAAGATCCAGTGGCAGCTTCTGTAAATGCCTAATAAGAAAGAGTTATCCTAAATAAAATGAAATGTGTAAAATTAAATGACAAGGAGAACAGTAAAGGACAAATGACAACTAAGTTATTAAACTTCTTGTTCAACAGACAGATCAATCAGACAAGTATCTCAATATTTAAAGTTTCAAATTTCTTTTCTTACCTTGACTAAATTGTTTAACATTACAAGACCACATTTGGATAATGTAATGTTTAATTGGTCTTTTGAATGGAAACTGATGACAGTTTTATATTCTGGAACTTTGTAGTTTTCTTCTTCAGGATCTGACTCAACAATGGCCTCTTTTGCTTTCTTTTTCATCTAAAATGATAAATCATAGAAATATAAGAAAAAATTATTTCTAAGAACACAACATAACTAGACAAATCCCAATAACAACATTAGAAAGATCAGTACATTTTATCTTTTCTAATTTCAGTAAGTTCTATTGCCTTACTGAAATTACTTGGACATCAGCCAACTAAGGTCATAAAGGACAGAAGTATTAGAGAAAATAAATCATGTCATCATCAGCGATAGTAAAATGGCAGATACAATTTTGAAGGAAAAATAAAAACCTAAAATTACTATGTGTACCTGGGATCTGAATATAAAAGCACATACTTCAAAGCAACATAAAAACTCAGACAGAAAAAAGTAACTTAATGTATTCGTCATGCTAATAATAAAGAACAGAAACCTAGAGACTTACAAAGGCAGACAATAGTAGCAGAACAGTGTTATAAACCTAGAGCTCATAAGAATCAATACCCTTTACCATTTTTTAGGAGTCACAGATCCACTGACCATGTGTATTCTAACCTAAAAACCACCAAGGAATTCGTTTTCAAATCCTTCATCTAAAATATCTGGAAAATAAAATTAAGTGATCTAATAATTAAGAGCTCAACATGTTAAGCTAGCCACCTCTGTTGTTACTTTAACTGGCTTTAAGCCACTGAAAATCTGTCTGCAGGTTGACCAAGTCATTATTAAGTAGGAAACATGTGAGTAATTCTGCAGTCTCTTGCTTCAGAAGCAAAATTTCATTCACCTAAAGGCCCCGATTCTCATGATTATATAAATCCACAATATATTTCAAACAAATAATATACATTCCTGCACACACGCACATATCCAAAGGATGAAGGAAACTCAGGATAGACAACAACCTACAAGAAGATGACACAGGCATTATAGCATAGTGGTTTAGAGTGGATTTAACCCCTCTGCAGCTGGATTTGCATCCCATCTTTTCCACTTTGTAGCTATTATTACTTCAAGAAGTCTCTTAACCTCCCTGGTCTCAGTCCCTTCACATGTTAAAGAAAAACTCTATCTTCCTCCAACAGTTGTTGTATGGATTGAAATATTTAGAACAATGTCTAAATTGTTCTAAATTTAGTTCTAAATTATGTTCTAAATTGTTCTAAATTATGTAACAAGTAACATAATACTTGTTACATAATTGTATTAGAAGCATAGGCAACATTGGCCTTAGATTTGAAAATTATATTCAGAGGGCAAACAAGGAAGCATGTGGGCAAGGCTCACGATGAGACAATCTGAATTTTGTTGTGATTAAAATAAAGTGTCGAGTGTGGTATAAACATTCTCAATTTTGGAAAATTTTTTCAGACTTCAAATATATGTTGATGAGGGAATGTTAATAAAGGGGGAGGCTATACACGTGCAGAAGTAGGTGGTATACGGGAAGTCTCTGTTCCTTCTTCTCAATTTTGCTGTGAACCTAAATCTGTTTTTAAAAAAGTCTTTTAAAATACATATATATATACACACATACACATATATAGACATACCTTGATACCAAGATTCCATGGTCTAAAATCCTCAGTCTGATCAATTTCTAAGGGTTCAAGCAAAGGCTCCCATACACCGAACATTTCATTATAATAATGCACCTATAGAGAGAATTTTTTAAATTAAAAATGATCTTCCATCCCATTTCCCACCATGTTTTTTAGCCCTGTTATTTCTTCTATATAAAAACCAGTCTACGTGCCATTCAGTAGCTTCCTATAAGCACTCCCTCAGCATTTTCCTCACCTGGCTAACTTCACAGTACATATTCGCTCTTCACAATTTAGTCCAGATAAAACCCCTTTTTAAGCATCTTTCCTTGATTCTACATGACCTAAAAGTATAAGGCATATATTTCTAATTCTTTATATTTCTATTAGAAGAGATTATTATCCACATATTCAGAAATTGTCTATATCCTTCAAAAAAAAGTTATTCAACTTTAACTCTTTTCTTTTCTTTTTTTTGAGGCTGGGTCTCACTTTGAACCCCAGGCTGGAATGCAGTGGTGAGATCTCAGCTCACCACAGCCTCGACTTCCCAGCTATTCTCAAGCAATCCTCCACCTCAGTCTCTTGAATAGCTAAGACTACAGGTGTGAGCCACCACCACTGGTTAATTTTTTGTATTTTTAGTAGAGACAAGGTTTCACCATGTTGCCCAGGCTGATCTTGAACTCCTGGGCTCAAGCAATCCTTCTGCTTTGGCCTCCCAATGTGCTGGGATTACAGGTGAGCCACTGGGCCTGGCCTCAATTTAACTTTTAAAAAAAAGAATTCTGAATCTAATCAACAACTGTTGAATAAAATATTATCTTTAAGTTGATAAAATCAGTTGAAATATAAACTTAATGTGGACATGTACTTTAAAAGTAAAAGGAATGTATACATAAAAGCAATTATTCAAAGGCAAAATTTGAAAACTTTTTTCTAAAAGTTTTTGACCCAATATCATATTTACAATAAGCTTAAATAGCTACATAAGATTCCATAATATTCCATATGTATCATTATCTGTCATAATATTCCATATGTATCATTATCTGTTATAAAACTGGAAAAATATGCTTACTTCTAGCTCAAGTTGACAGTGCAGATTTATTAGGGAACTCCAGTTTTTGCCTTCCCCTGAAAAACGTGACTTTGCCAGAAGCATAGGTACTGTTCTATGACCAATTCCAGCCTCAAGAACTATAAAAATAGAATCAATGTTCATTTTTATCATCTCGCCTTTGGGTACCAATTCAGTTGTGGGAGCTATTTTTTCAGTTTCATTTGATTCTTCAAGAAACCACATTTTTAAAGTCTTTGTATCCTTCTTCTCCCATAAATGTGCAGTAGAAGAAGCTGTTTCTTCTGGGATGGTTTCCTTAGTTGTATACAGTGCTGAAGTTATGGTAATCATAGTATTTATAATAACTGGTGAAACCTAAATGGAAAAAAAATTAATAAGTCTATACAAAACACTTTCAAACATACTACATCAAGAAATATTAAATATATATGATGAAGGATAAGAAATTAAATATTAAATTAACATTACTACCACAAAATAGAAGACACAATTTATTGTTTATAAAATTTTTTAAATTACCATAATTCTTGTTATGTATTTACATGAATCTTGCAGATATTTACATGAATCTTGCAGATTATTTACATGAATCTTGCAGATATTATTACATGAATTACATATTATTAGTATACATGAATTGCAGATATTATTAAACTGAAGTATAAAGTAATTTCAATAATATTTATTAGGGATATTAGATGTTAACCACACAAATGTAAATAATAAAATATAGAATAACATTCATTATAAAATGTGTATTAAATAATGTTACTTTGTAAATATCTCATAAAAACATATTTTCAAAAACACAAATACACCTATTTTGTTTGTGTAACAATTAAAAGACTTGCTATAACTTTCTAAGCTTTACTACTTTTTTTAAGTGCACTAAATATTCAAATGATTATATTTTAATTTACCTTTAGTGTCAGGGATTTTACTGACATATCGATCACTTGTGGATCTGTACCTGTCTGAGTAGTTTGATAAAACAAGTCACAGGGCTGCAAAACCTATGAGAGAAAAATCAATACCACTAAATTAATGTTTAAATATAAAAATATTTCTATATAAAGACTTTCCTAGTAATAGGTATGTCAAATAAAAAAGTTAATAAAAATAACTATTTAAAAAGTGACTTAATAATACACTCCTTAATTATCCCATATAAAGGACATCTAGAAACTAATATCTGTTCTATTCTTCCACAGTAATAGAAGTTTTATCTGAGCACAAAGTAGCTCAGAAAAAAATACCACATTCCCCAACCTTTACTGCAGTAAAGTGTGGTCATACAGCTATGTTCAAGCCAAAAAAGATGTGAATAGAAGAAATACATATTTAAAACTTCTAAGTCAAAAACTAAGAGAGAATTGGTATACCCTCCATTTTCTATTCTCTCTTTGCTTAGTGGAGGGCCAACTGTCTTGCAAATTTGGGCAACAGTTTATCTTATATCCTAATATATATGTATTCGTTGTATCAAAATTCCAACTTATATTTCTATGGTGACAATGTTTAGAACATTTATGCTTCTATAGATGCATACCAAGCATCAGGAAGAAAATACAATTCTACAAACAAAAACTTATGCTTCTATTACTCCTTCAGAAGCTCAAATATTTTTCTAAGTATTCGCTGGAAGTCAGCCAGTTAACTTGAAAAGATGTCTGTAAAGGAATGAATTTTAAGTAGAGTTATGAAGAGGAGGAAGGCCAAGAGGTTACTAAAGAGTAAAATATCAATGTGAAGTATGTCAAAGCAAATGGCTGAAGGTTCAAATGAAGTTACATGGAGACAAGGAAAAACTCATTATTTGAGCAAAAACATCCAAATGGGAGAAAAAAGTTAAAACAATAAAACTGAAACAACACAGCAAACAACTGGCAGAAAGTCTTAAAAGTCCAAAGACCAATTTGGAATTGACATGGTTAGAAAGTCAAAGTAAGATCTTAATTGAAAAGTGTCAAGATGAACCCAACTTCTTAGTGACAATATTCCCACAAATACTAACAATAATGAGCAGCATCTGGAAGAATGAAAGAGTTTCAAAGCTGGTAAATAATATTCTAAATTAAGCTCTCTAAGCAGAGAGAATGACATTTTACAGAGCAAGGCTGGAAAGCATGTAGGTAGTTTTTGTTTCCTAAAATGGTATACACTACATCCAAAATAGTTTACAATTAAGCAGATGATCAAATAGTTAACTCACAGTAGTGATTTTGCCTTTTCTCTTGACTAGAAGAAACGGGCAGGCTCTCACTTGGAGATCTTTAATGGCAGCAGTCATTGTACTATTTTCAAGGTTACCTTTATAGCAAATTTCACATTGTGTTGTAATGACTAAGGCAGGAGCATCATTTTTTGTCATGTCAGCCACAAACACAATTTCAGGATTTTTAATAATAACATTAATTTCCCACTTCACTGATTCCTGTGTAGGTACTAAAACAAATAAAAATAAATTAAAATATTTGCTATATATTATGAATAATTTATTATTTATAAGAAAATATTAAAATGAAATAATAGTAAAAAGTAAAACAAAAGAATCTTAGATCCCAAAGGAATCAACTACAACCCTTAGTAAAGACTTGACGAAGCTATAGGCATAAGAACATTTTCAAATGAGGGGAAATCTCCACTATTTAATTGGAAAGCCTAGAAACTAATCTAGTTTCTAACTCTCAACTTGATACTCTTTCTACTATACCACAGTAAATGACATATTATAAAAAGATAATAGAGAAACCATATGTTAAAAGCTAGGAATAAATACAACAAAAATAAATGAGTGCTTTAAATTGAAATATTATCTTAATTGTGAAAAGGTATGGTTGGTTCATTATTTGCTCTGCTTGTTTTTTTCCACTAGACAAATTCCTTCAAATTACTGCCTGAAGAGAAGTACAATTACTTATTCTAACATAGGTTTCATAATTTTTAAATGCAATATATACTGACACCTTTAAAAAATGCAAACTATACATCCTCCAAGAAAACACATTAAGGTTTTCCTTCTACTCTGAAAAATAAAATTTTAATTTCTTAAAGCATTTACTTTGATGATCTAAAAGGCTAATCAGGGTTAAGTCCTGTTGTAGCACTTCAATAAAACAAATATTAAATATTTTAGCCAATAACTAACCTTCTTCCTTAGCAGTCCATGTTTGCACACTGGTTTCTACAGCAGTGCCTGTGGTGTAGGCCTCAAGAAAGACATTTGCAACAGTCTGCAGAAATTCTACGCTTGCACAAATATACATTTCTTGAAAGACTGCATCAGTCACACAACTATCTCTGACTTTCCTGTATTTTATATCCATCATGTCTTTTTTGTCAAAACCAACTGTCAGTCCTATCATTCTGGAAAACACAATAACAACAATTCCTATGTATGAGTAACTGAGAAGTAATCACACATGAGTAAAACTCAAAGACCTCTTATCTCTTTCACTGACAAAAAAAGCATTCTGAAGTCATGTCTCTCGGGAAGATCCATAAAGTGTTCGAAATGACGAACTTACAAACTTCTGGAACACAAATGTATCATAAATGAGGAAGTATATGTTCAATAAATTATAAGAGTTTGAATCTCAGGATTTTTTTTTTCAATTTTTTATGTACTTCCCATTGCAATTAGCATGGATTAACAATAATTTATATTAGATTTATATTAGAGAATGTAATTTAAAGAATGTAAAAACCAATTTAATTGTACTGATTATTTCTATTTACTCAACCAATCTATCAATTATCCAGTAAGAATAGTACATAACAGAACCAGGACATTTTAAATGTTAACCAAGTACTACGAGATGACTGAATTGAAGCTTTAAAGAACCTAGGATGCACTCAGAAAATGAACGTGCAACTCTGGAGATGAATTCTGTAAAATATATCAACGATTTCTCAAGTAAAACCTTAGAACAGCATTACAATACATACCGAGGAGTTGCTTTCTTGACATGAGGTCTTTTATCATCTAAAATACAGTTTTTTAATGAGAAGGAAGAAAATGTTGAGCTGTCTGTATACATTTTTAAAGTACTTATAATATTCTCCAATTTAAATTCAGCAAGTTTCAGAGAAGGATCACGAACATCTGTAAAGGAAGCCTATGAAAGGAGAAACCAACACAAAATTACAAAGAAACACAAGTCTAAAGTGTATTTTATGATATGAACTACTACAAATTATTGCCTCTGCTTATAACAATCAATCAAAATTCTGTCTCCAAAGGGCTCTAATGAAAGGCCAAAAATATATACATATCACTTTAATTTTACAATTTATTTTTCACATTAGCTATATGATAGATAACTCATTTAAAAGGGAAATAGTTATAATTATTATTAAAGTAAAAAGATCAACCATTTTTCTCAGAGGGACAGATACTACAAAATACATGTTAAATATTAACATTTGTTACTTTAAAAACATCAACCTATGCAAATTTCACATGTGAAAATACATTTTCTTTTCTTCCTGGACTTACGTGTTTAGGACCTGGACTATACAGCACCATGGTGAGATCATCAGTTTTGAAGCTCATGTTTAATGTTGTCTTAACTCCTGAGGCACGTGAATGTACTTCTACCACAGCAGCTGTCACCACAGTTGTTCCTTGAAAAAATTAAAGTTATTTAATAAAAGAAAATATCATGAAAAGTAGCTCATTAAAATACCCTTGAAATAGATTTAATAGAATTATTAAACAGGTATAGTAAAATGACATTCAAGAAAATAAAATATTAGAAAATTCAGATGTAAAACTCAGTAACTTCTAGCTTAGGACTCTTTCCATAATAATTTGGGAATATTAATTGAACACCTGGTGTTTCTGTTTCCTCCTGATGCTTCTGTTTCTACTCCTGTTCTGTTCCAAGGAAAAATAGAACTGATCACTGAGTATGTTTGGAGATTAAGTAAAATAGCACATGTAAAATGCATACTACAGTACCTGGCACATAAGTCAGTACTCAAATTTTACTTTAAAAAACTAAAACCAAGAGACATTTAAAAAATTTTTCTACTAATCAGAATTCAAAATTTGTTTTCTACATTTAAATTTTGAATCAAGGCATTATATGCACACATTAAATGAGCTTAAAATGAAAACGCAGCACTTTCTAATTCTCATTATATCTAACCCCAGAGAAAAGTACCATTATGCCAGGTAATGTATTTTCAATTGTGATAAAAATTTACATACAATGAAATACATGTATCTTATATGAACTATTTGATGAACTTTGATGTGTATATTTCCACGTAATCACTACTTCAATTAAGATACTGAACACTTATATCCCTCCAGAAAGTTCCCTCTTAACACTTGCTAGCCAATCCCCAACCTCTCTACCATTGTAATTTCAATCATCATAGATGAATTTTGTGTATTTTTTTAATTCCGTATAAATGGAGTAATACAGATTGTACTATTTTGTGTGTGGCTTCTTTCAGTCAACATAATGTTTTTGAGATTCAACCATGTTGCTGCATGTACAAGTAGTTCACTCTTACAACTAGTCATGCACTCTATGGAATGAAATAGTTTATCCTCCTATTGATGAACATTTGAGTTGTTTCCAGATTTGGGCTACTATAAATAAATCTGCTATACGTATTCCTAAATGAGTCATTTTGTGTATATATGCACTTATTTTGGGGTGGGGTGGGAGTAAATACCTAGGTCTGGAATTGCTCTGTTAAAGGTAGGTATATATTAACTGCCAAACTCTGCCAAAGTGGTTATACTATTTCACATTCCTATCAGTCGTATGTGAGAATTGCAGCTGTTCCACACTCTCGCCAACCTTTGGGGTTGTCAGTCTTCTACAACTTATCTCATCTGGTGAACTGTAAAGTTTTCCTGATAAATAATCATATGAACGGCTGGGTGTGGTGGCTCATGCCTGTAATCCCAGCACTTTGGGAGGCCGAGGCGGGCGGATCATGAGGTCAGGAGATCGAGACCATCCTGGCTAACCCGTCTCTACGAAAAGTACAAAAAATTAGCCAGGCGTGGTGGCGGGCACCTGTAGTCCCAGCTACTCAGGAGGCTGAGGCAGGAGAATGGCATGAACCCGGGAGGCGGAGCTTGCAGTGAGCTGAGACCACACCACTGCACTCCAGCCTGGGTGACAAAGCGAGACTCTGTCTCAAAAAAAAAAAAAAAAAAATTATATGAACATGTTTTCATGTGTTCACCCTCTCTCAAGTATCCAAATCTTTTGGTCATTATTTTTCTTTTAAAAAGCTGCTATTGATTTATAAAAGTTCTAATGTATTCTGGATAAAAGATACATACATCAAGTCTGAGGTTTGGGTTTTTCCTATCTTGTTACTGTATCTTTAATGAGCAGAAACCTAAAATTTTGAAAAAATATACTCATACATTTAAACATTTTCTCTGTTTTTCTTTTGTTGGATTCTATTATTTTTATTACTGTCTTCTTTTCATTTACTTTGGGTTTAATTTCCTATTCTTTTTCTAGTTTCTGGTGGTAGAAGATTTAATCTTTGATTTTAAAACTTATTCATTTCTAATATGTTACTGTACAGTTACAAATTTCTTTCACCACTGTTTTAGTTGCATTCCAGAAATTCTGATATATTTTATTTTCATGATCATTCAGTTCAAACAACTTCTTAATTTCCCTTGTCATTTCTTTTTGATCTGTGGGTTATTTAGAAATTGTTCAAGCTTTTTCACATCCTATTGTTACTACCTTCTAATTTAATCCAATGTGGTCAGAAAACTTAATGGTCCACAAAATAGTGCATCTTTGTAAACATTCCAGGAAGTATTTAAAAACAAAAATGTATTCTGCAACTAAGTGTAACATTACATTACATTAATTATGTCAAGTTTGTTGATTGTGTTCAAATCTTCTATATTCTTTCTGATTTTTTTGTTCATATCTTATCATTCACCAAGAGTGGTATGTTCAAATCCCCAACTACGATTCTGCATATGTGTATTTTCTTCTTTAGTTCTGTCAATTTTGCTGCATATATTTTAAAGTTCTGTTATTAGGTATATACACATTTAGGATTGTTGCATCTTCTTTGTGAATTGACACTTTCATCATTATTTAAAAAAAAACAAATCTTGTAATGAGACATCCAGGAGAAAGATGAACCCTAACTGGATATTTTCATGGTCTTAAGGAAGCATTGCTAATTTTTAGGGTGATGATGTTACTATATTTAAAAAGTAATGTCCTTATTGCTTACGGAAAAATAGCAATTAATAGTATAGTATCTGGGATTTGCTTTAAAATAATCTTATGGGCTGGAGGAAGAAGGGGGAAGAGCAGAGTGAAGGCAGTAACAAAGTAGCCACATGATACTAATTAGTGAAAGTGGACCAGGCATGGTGGCTCACACCTGTAATCCCAGCACTTTGGGAGACCGAGGCGGGGGGATCACGAGGACAGGAGATCGAGACCATCCGGGGTAACACAGTGAAACCCTGTCTCTACTAAAAATACAAAAAAGTAGCTGGGCGTGGTGGCGGGTGCCTGTAATCCCAGCACTTTGGGAGACTGAGGCGGGCAGATCACAAGGTCAGGAGATCGAGACCATCCTGGGTAACACAGTGAAACCCTGTCTCTACTAAAAATACAAAAAAGTAGCTGGGTGTGGTGGAAGGTGCCTGTAGTCCCAGCTACTCGGGAGGCTGAGGCAGGAGAATGGTGTGAACCCGGGAGGCAGAGCTTGCAGTAGCTAAGACTGCACCACTACACTCCAGCCTGGGCGACAGAGCAAGACTCTGTCTCAAAAAAAAAAAAAAAAATTAGTGAAAGTGGGTGATGAGTACATGTGGGTTCATTACCTTATTCATTCTACTTTGGTATATGTGTAAAAATTTCCAGAAGAAAACGATTAAAATAACATATTCAAACATCTATTTCTTGTTACATCAATTGCAGACATTATCTCTCACTCTTTAAGCCCTTACTATTTGTTTCCCCTGATCCATCTTCCTCTTTACAGCTTTGGTTAGTAATGTCTTTACTTCTAAGTTATCAAAGTTCATAACATTTACTTTTTTATTTACATAAGAAGTATTCCATGTGTTGTTTAACTATGACCATGTAGTATTTTTCAATGATGAGACTTACAGTAATACTGCCTCTGCTGCTACACTGTCACAATGAGTGCAACTCTGAAAAATAAGAGGTTCTCTTCTCACATTCTAACAATGGCTCAAAATTATGCAAAATTTAGTCCACTTCACTTCTGCACCATGGTATAGAAATTTCTTTCTTAAGAACAGAAAACACTTTCCTGTCTGTATCAGTTATATAATATAGCTAACTCTGTATCCTACATAGTATGTAGAATTCATGCTATTTTTCTTATATAAGACATTCTTCCACATGGCTTTTTTTTTCTTTCCTTAAAGCATTCTCATTTACTTTTTAATGAAAGCCAATTAATTTCTAGCCTATTCACACAGATAATTTGGAGATTCCTTTTTCAATACACTCCTGGGTAGGCCTAGGTTTTTTTAACCCCATATTTTTCTGTTTCCTAGATTTCCTGACTTTCTGAAATACATTTTCAAACTAATTTCTTTTACAAATGGGTATGAAGAAGTCTAAGAAAACTGAGTCACAGGAAATCTGAGAATTATTTTCTTTTCACATTTTGGGTGATGGCTTGGCTGTGTATAGAATCTGAGCTTCAAAAACCACTTTCCTTAGAATTCTGAATAGATTCCTCCATTGTCTTCTACCATCCAGGGATTCTATTCCATCATGTTTTACTGATGATAAATAAAAAACAACAAAAAATCAATCATGCAATCATTTTTTTCTAAGTCTCTGACAGGCAGCCTGTTTTTTTCCTGAAACTTTAGAAAATCTTAGCTTTACCATTCTGACATCTCATGAAAATGGGTTTGTATGTGGAATCTTAGTTTACCCAATCTGCTGGAAACTCAGTAGATTCATTATAGCTAAGAGCTTCCTTCAATATTTACTCAGGTCTGGACAGTTTACAGCAGCTCACCCTTACCTGCACTTTCAATTACCTGTAGTCAGGTCAACTGGTGTCTGAAAATATTAAGATACTTTGAGAGACAGACCACATTCACGTAACTTTTATGACAGTATATTGTTATAATTGTTCTATTTTATTAGTTGTTGTTCAACTCTTACTGTGCCTAATTTATAAACTCAACTTTATGATACATATGTAAGTATAGGAAAAAATACAGTTTGGGTACTATCCAAACATAGGTTTGGTAATACCCAAAGTTTCAGGCATCGACGGGTCTTGGAACATATTCCCTGCAGATAAAAGGAGAGTACTATACTTCTTTAAAGAACTGCCTTCCATTTCCTCAATTATTTCTTCTGTAACACTCATTCTGGAATTGGACCTTCTGAACTAAAACATCACTCTTAAGTTTTATCACATTTTCCATCCCTGTGCTTTTTTCTTCTCTGTCATGGGAGATTGCCTCAACCAAATATTCCAACTCAATACTTCTAATTACATGTTCAGTGTTTTTGTTTCAAAATTTCAGCAATAATATTTGGATTTCCAGCAACTCTCCTATCCTTGGGTGAGCTGGTGGTGCTGGTGGGATCCATTTCTTATATTATCTTCTCAAAATCCTCTTAGAATGTCAGAGTTTGTTTTTTGTTTGTCTGCTTCCTTTTCTGTTACCTCAATTATCTGTTTCCTTCAGAAAACATGACTCTATTTATCTTAGTTTCATTCATGCTTGGGGTTTTTACAGTTTTCTTCATATCTGACCATTCATATTTAACAATAAAGGACTGGTTTGATTATTCCAGCTAGTAAGGGTGGGGTTTCCTACAATGCTGTAAATGTAAAGCTGGTTTTCTGTTAGGATTCTCCCTGAGTAAAAATGCTGTGTAACACCTCAGGGCTTTGCAAAGGTGAGTCTTGTGAACTAGTAGGTTTCATTTTGGGGTAGGTAGGTCTGAGGATCCCCTACAATGCCAGAATGAGAACCTTATGCTTATGCAGCAACGTCATCCCAGCACTAACTGACCCTCTGTATGCGATGGTGCTGAACTCAGAAACCAGCCACATTCCACAGAGCACACTGGATCCAACATTAGATGAAGCCTCTTTCTAAGTTCTGCTTCCTTCTACTCCATTCCATCCATCTCCCAAATATTTGTTAAACTCCACCATCTACTAATGATCATCCTCTCTTTGCACCTCTAATACTTTGATATTCCTAATATCAATATAAAAGATTCGTTTGGGATATATGCCACACTAGGGATAGGGAGAAGATGGGGGAAGGGGAGAAAAATGGAAAATGAGGAGCTACAAAGAAGTCAGGAAAACATGAATATATATTGAGGAATTTTGTTACAACAGGACTAGGAACTTTCATTCAAAGAAAAAAAATTCAACACAACGACTAATAACATAGACAATTTAGAGATGTCTGAATGGAATTAGCTGATTAGAAACAGATTTACAAATCTTATTTTGCCCAAACTAAAGAAAAAGAAGGAAAGAAAGAAGGAAAGGAGGGAGAAAGAGGGGAGGAAGGAGGGAAAAGATAGAAGGAAGGGGAGGGAAGAAGATAGAAGAAAAAAGAGAGAAAGAGAGGAAAGCAGAAAGAAATTTGAAGTTAAAAACATACCTCCTGAATGGTGTGAAGCATTAGTCGTAACTCCACTAGCGGCACTGTATTGGTCTTTTGTTACAGCAGGTGAGGCACTACTATCTTTTTCATACCATATATTGCCATGCAATGTTTTAAAAATAGTTGTTATATCTTCTTGACTAAGAATGAACTGTTAAAAAAAGAAAAGATTTGCTCTTTTTAGCACTGCTACTTCATTGCAGAATTTAACTGCAGTTAAAATTCTCAGAGGAGAAAAATGAAAGACTGTTTCAATCCTCTACCACACCAATTAAACATTTTTACAAACTGAATATTCAGTTTTCTAAATGACCATGTGCTCTTTAGTAGCTTGTGAAATATAGAACTAAATTAGGTGCTAATACCAATGAAGTTATGAATAAAGAACTATTTGTTATTAATGTACCAAATAATATAGTAATTTTAAACCTTTAAAATGAACTTTAAGTAGTTATCTATCTACTTTGGATTTTTTTGGTTAGTAAGCACCTCATTTTACAAATGTAGAATAACAAAAAATGATACATTTGGTTAATCAAAAATTTTAGAGTTCACAATGTGTTTTACATGAACTATTTTATTTGAACCTCAAAAAAGTCCTAGGTATATGGAATATAATCCTGAAGTGTATTTATTTAGTTAGGTAGTTAGTGAATGGGTCTCATTCTGTCACCCAGGCTGGCATGCAGTGGTGCAATCCTAGCTCACTGCAGCCTCAAACTCCTGGGCTCAACCTCTGACCTCAGCCTCCCAAGAAACTGGGATTACAATCATGCACCAACATGCCCAGCTAATGCAATCCTGATATTTATATTTATAAGACACTGAAGCTAAATGGTTAATATGCTTAGGTCCACACATAAACTAGGAACTAACTCAAAGAGCTAATAATTTCAGGCCAGGTGCGATGGGTCACGCCTGTAAGCCCAGCACTCTGGGAGGCCGAGGCGGGCAGATCACTTGAGGCCAGGAGTTAAGAGAACAGCCCAGCCAACACGGTGAAACCCCGACTCTACAGAAAATACAAAAATTAGCCAGGCATAGTGCACACCTGTAATCCCAGCTACTCAGGTGGCTGAAGCAGGAGAATTGTTTGAACCTGGGAGGCAGAGATTGTAGTGAGCCGAGATCGCACCATTGCGCTCCAGCCTGGGCAACAGAGACTCTGTCTCAAAAAAAAAAAAAAATAAAGAGCCAATTTCAAATCCTAGCTGTTACAAATTTAGTCCCAAATCGACAGCATAAGACCTGCATTAATAGCTGTGATGGTTAATTTTGTATGTCACTGTGGCTCAGTCACAGTACCTAGGTATGTGGTCAAACATTAAATGTTTCTGTGAAAATATTTTTTAGATGAAATTAATATTTAAATCTCTAGACTCTAGGTAAATCAATTACACTCCATAATGTAGGTGGACCTCATCCAATCGCTTTGTATTGAAGTTGGAGGCCTTCAATAAAAAAAAAAGACTGACCTCCTCCAAGCAAGAATTCTGCCAGCAGACTGCCTTCAGACTCGAGCTCCAACACTACCTCTTCCCTGGGTATCCTTCCTGCTGGCCTACCCTATAGATTTTGAACTTGGTGGCATCCGCAATCATGTACACCAATTCCTTAAAATAAGTCTCTCCCTTTTCCCTCTCTTTACACACACACACACATTCTCTCTCTCTCTCTCTGGAGAACCCTAACACAACAGAAATAATGTAAAAAAGATCTTTGAGTTAAGCTCACTTCTAAGTTTGTCAAAACAACAAAAAGGATTTTTAGCTGTTATGACCCCAAGGAGATAATTTGAATCCCACAATATTTAACAAGTTTTACTTGTACCAAGCTTTCTTTGACTGCATTTCAAAGATGATACACTAATTTAGTGTTTTAAAATTAAGTCCACGTGTACCTTATACATACTACTACTGTTTTGGGTTTTTTTAAACCTTTCATTCCTTCATTCTTTTATTCATGACACTTATTTTGTAACTATGTAGCAGACACTGCAAAAAGAGTTCATATAATAAGATGAAATTAAATATTACAACTTCTAAACCATGTCTTCCAGTTAGTATCTATCGCATGCACCTCAGATACTGATTATTAATCGGCACTCTTCCTTCACTTTTGCCAGAAGCTCAGTGGAGGAAGTCCAAAGAACTGTCTAAGGATCCCGGGGCTGCTGATCTGCAGTATCTACATGTCAGGACAGGCTGTGTATGCAACCACTGAAAATCTGACAAGTCAGAAATCACAAGCTGCTCCACTTGGTCTGGATGCATTAGACTAAATGATTTCACAACCAATTCTAGCCTCTCCCTGACACAGAAGATGAGGCCCAGGAGGGAACAAATATCTGGGCTCTGGGGTGAGCTGCAACAGCAGCTAACCAACTACTCAGGTGAATTAGAGTAAGGGAAGCCCCAACTTTATCCTAGAGGGTTGGCCTCAAAAGGCAGCTGGGCACTTGCAGATTGTCGGCAGCATCACCAGGACATTCTGTATGGATTCTATCTGGGAAGAGCACGAGAAAGCAGTGTCTTTGCTGCCCCACACAAATATGCCTAATAACCGGGCCCAGTGGGATGGCAACTGCCCCAGCATGCTGGGTGGAACATACTATTTATGTTTTATAAGTTTCTATATGTTTTATAAGTTTCTGTTATCTTACCAATATAAATAGACTTCAAATATTTATCTTAAGAAGATAACTTCCATTTCCTACCCTATAAGTTAAAGCAGCCATTATTATCTTACACACTAAGATTTTCATAATGCCATCATGTTTTATGCTCTGAATATACGTTTGACTTAAAAGTCTGAAATCTCGGCCAGGCGTGATGGCTCATGCCTGTAATCCCAGCACTTTGGGAGGCCGAGGGGGGCGGATCACGAGGTCAGGAGATCGAGACAATCCTGGCTAACATGGTGAAACCCCGTCTCTACTACAAATACAAAAAATTAGCCGGGCGCGGTGGCGGGTGCCTGTAGTCCCAGCTACTCGGGAGGCTGAGGCAGGAGAATGGCGTGAACCCCAGAGGCGGAGCTTGAAGTGAGCTGAGATTGCACCACTGCACTCCAGCCTGGGCAACACAGCAAGACTCCATCTCAAAAAAAAAAAAAAAGAAAAAAAGTCTGAAATCTCTAAAATCATGGTTTTCTCGTAATAAATAAAATTTTTACAGAAAGAAATAGGAAGGGAAACTGCGAGGTGGGGAGAAGGATTTGTTAAGTAGGTTTCTTAAAGAAACCTCCCAGAGTGTATGTTGCTATCACTTCAGCAAAGCCTATGACACACTATTGACTTTCATCCAGTCAAGGGAAAAAAATATGAACTTGTGGGCAGTTCCATGAGAGATCTTTGAAGCAATGTCAACCAATAAGAAAGTAAAACTAAGGTGGTGACACATTTGCCATTTTCATTTTCAACTTATGAATTCTTCTAATACTTTCTCTTCCTTTGTATAGATTATTTCATATATTTCCATGGCTTTAAATGCCATCTATATGCTGGTGACACCAAAATTAGTATTTCTAACCTAGATCTTTCCAATAAATTCTATATTAATATATCTAATTGACTACAGCACCATGCCTATTATTTGTGTCCTTCATTGTAGGGAAAAGAAAGAGAGATCAGACTGTTACTGTATCTATGTAGAAAGGGAAGACATAAGAGACTCCATTTTGAAAAAGACCTGTCCTTTAAACAATTTGTAGCTTTGCCCCAGCCACTTTGACCCAACCTGGAGCTCACAAAAACATGTGTTGTATGAAATCAAGGTTTAAGGGATCTAGGGCTGTGCAGGACGTGCCTTGTTAACAAAATGTTTACAAGCAGTATACTTGGTAAAAGTCATTGCCATTCTCTAGTCTCAATAAACCAGGGGTACAATGCACTGTGGAAAGCCACAGGGACCTCTGCCCTTGAAAGCAGGGTATTGTCCAAGGTTTCTCCCATGTGATAGTCTGAAATATGGCCTCGTGGGATGAGAAAGACCTGACCGTCCCCCAGCTCGACACTTGTAAAGGGTCTGTGCTGAGGTGGATTAGTAAAAGAGGAAAGCCTGTTGCAGTTGAGATAGAGGAAGGCCACTGTCTCCTGCCTGCCCCTAGGAACCAAATGTGTCAGTATAAAACCCGATTGTACATTTGTTCAATTCTGAGATAGGAGAAAAACCGCCCTATGGTGGGAGGCGAGACATGTTTGCAATAATGCTGCTTTGTTATTCTTTACTCCACTGAGATGTCTGGGTGGAGAGAAACGTAAATCTGGCTTACGTGCACGTCCAGTCATAGTACCTTCCCTTGAACTTAATTATGACATAGATTCTTTTGCTCACATGTTGTTTGCTGACCGTCTCCTTATTATCACCCTGCTTTCCTACTACATTCCTTTTTGCTGAAATAATGAAAATAATAATCAATAAAAACTGAGGGAACTCAGGCCGGTGCCGGTGCAGGTCCTTGGTGTGCTGAGTGCCAGTCCCCTGGGCCCACTATTGTTTCTCTATACTTTGTCTCTGTGTCTTATTTCTTTTCTCAGTCTCTTGTCCCACCCGACTAGAAATACCCACAGGTGTGGAGCAGCAGGCCACCCCTTCACTTCATTAAATTTACCACAATTTACAACTATTTTAATTATGTGTCTGATTACTTTTTTACTATCTAACTACTACTATACCTTCCAGATCACCATCACCACCAACCCCTGCATTAGACTGGCAAGTTCCATGAAGTCAGAGACAATGTCATTGCTTCCTTGCCACTTTATCTCCAGTAATATTTGTTAAAAGAATAAATCGAGACCATTTTTAAATGAATTCTAGTTTAATATAATCACTATTTCAATTCTGACCAAGGTGATTATGTATATACAAATTCCACTCAGATGATGCCTTATGTCCCCAAGCAGTATTTTTCAACAAGCAAAACAAAAATTGATAAGTATCCAAAAAAAGTTACCTCCATTGGTTTCAGCTGAGCATTTACATTAAAACAAGGAACTTCCTGGTACCACTCCCAGCATAAATTTCGTTCAACCACCACCTCAAGATTTAATGGCAGGAGTAGATCCAGTACTTCCTGGTATGCATCATTAATAAATTGAGATCTATAAGTAGAGATAACATTCTTTTAAATTGTTTCATATACATTCAGGTAGTTAAAAAAAGATTAACTTAAATTTATCCTTTTATATGCAAATAGCAAAAATCAATAATTTGTTGGGTATAAAGGGAAAAAAATCTATCAGACTTTTTTTTTAATCTGTCCAAATGAGTTGAGTGATGTTCTATCCCACTAAAAACCTGGGTGACTTACACTGAGCTGAGTGTTCCATATTATACAGAAACAGCTACGCACAGTAGCTTACACCTGTAATCCCAGCACTTTGAGAGGCTGAGGCGGGCAGATCACTTGAGGTCAGGAGTTTGAGACCAGCCTGGCCAACATGGTGAAACCCCATCTCTACTAAAAACACAAAAATTAGCTGGCCGTGGTGGCATGCACCTGTAGTCCCAGCTTCTTAGGAGGCTGAGGTGGGAGAATTGCTTGAACCTGGGAGGTGGAGGTTGCAGTGAGCCGAGATCGCACCACTGCACTCCAGCCTGGTCAACAGAGCGAGACTCTGTCTCCAAAAAAAAAAAAAAAAAAAAAAGGGAGAAATATGTATTTTTAAATACAATTTTGTAATATGGTAAAAAGTGCAAAAGTATATAAGTTGTAAGTTGTATAGTAAACCATTAAAATAAGAATTATCTCTATGTAGGCCAGGAGTGGTGGCTCATGCTTATAATCCCAGCACTTTGGGAGGCCAAAGCAGGTGGATCACCTGAGGTCAGGAGTTCGAGACCAGCCTGGCCAACATGGTGAAATCCCATCTCTACTAAAAATACAAAAAGTAACCAGGCGTGGTGGTGGGCACCTGTAATCCCAGCTACTTGGGAGGCTGAGGCAGGAGAATCACTTGAACCCAGGAGGCGGAGGTTGCACTGAACCGAGATCATGCCATTGCTCTCCAGCCTGGGCAACAAGAGTAAAACTCTGTCTTGGAAAAAAAAATATATATATATCTCTATGTAATTTGTAAACAAACATTATATAAGACATCACTATAAAAACATTTTAACTCACTGATTTAGATAAGTAACAGAATATCACATATTCCCTTACTTTATAAAAACTAAGTAGCACCATATGAAATTTTTATTTCTATGAGTTAAAATAGCTGAATACATACAATTTAAATTGAACTATATTTGCCTTTCCAAGCACTTATAAAGGTAAGACTGATGCTCAGGAACGAAGAAAAATGTAGTAGGTCAATTGAACCCCTTCAAGTAACAATGTGACCATAAAAGCCTCCCATTGTACCTCAAAGTGACAATTTCAAAGTGTTACTCCTCAATAACGTACTTATATTTTAATTAGCAGCAAATCCTTAAACTAAGGTATAACACCATGACTGTAGAATTTTGGCAATCATTTAATCACTAGGAGAGAAATATGAGAGTTCATCAGGGATCTCCCAAAATGCCTGGTACCAAGTCATTTAATGAATGAATGATAGAGTGACACCAAACTTACATATGTCTGCATGCTTGCAGTCTCCGCTTAATGGTAATAGGTTAAGGAATCTAAAAGCCCCATAGGGAATGCTGCACACATAGGTTTTCTTTTCTTTTTTTCAGTTAGGCTAGGATGCATATATAATTTTAATAGCCATATTAGAATAAATGGCTATACTAGTATTTTAATTAACCTTCTATGATTAAAATTTCATATTTTCCAATTCTTCACCATAATAAATACTTGGATTTTATATATCTAGATCTATATCTTCATCTATATATCTTTGAGTAAATTTCTGTCCTTTGGACAAACTACGAGAAAGAAAACTGTTATGTCAAAAGATTACTTTCTCTGGAAAAACTTTTCTTATCAGTACTACCCAATATATGGATTAAACACACCTTTCCTACGTGCTCCCACACGTACCTTATACTTTTTCCATCACTGCATTTAATATATTGCATTTTAATAGTTTATTATGTCCTCTATATTTTTAATTAGAATGAAAGCTTCATGAGGGTAGGAACTATGTTCCTCTTATTCTTTGCTTTTTGTCAGTACTTAGATGATTGGCATGTGCCATATAATGAATAAATATTTGCTAAATTGCAGTCAAGTTGAATTAATGTATAAAGAACCTAGTCACAAACATGAATTCCTATTTTTCTTTATGCGCTTTCTAAGAAGTTGTAACTAAACTGCATTTTCTGGGGTTTGGTTTGTTTTTTTGAGACAGTCTCATTTTGTCATCCAGGCTGGAATGCAGTGGCATTAACACAGGTCACTGCAGTCTCAATCTTCCAGGCTCAAGTGATTCTCCTGCCTCAGTCCCATAAGTATCTGGGATGACAGGCATATGCCACCACACCCAGCTAATTTTTGTATTTTTTGTGGAGATGGGGTTTCACCGTGTTGCCCAGGCTGGTCTCAAACTCCTGAGCTCAAGCAATCTGCCATCCTCAACCTCCCAAAGTGCTGGGTTTACAGGCGTGAGCCAACATGCCCAGCAACTGCATTTTCAATTATCAATTATTTTAAAATTATTTCAGGAAAAACTGGCTACACTCTATAACTGAGTAATTCTATTTCTAGGAACTCATCCTCAGGAAATGAATTATCCCAAAGAAATGAGTAGACAATTACATAAGTACTGATGTAATAAAGATATCAATCATCAATATAGTGTTATTTATAACAGCAAAAATGTATACATATTAGAATCAAATTTCTAACAAAAGGCAGATTTAGATTTTCTAAAAACAGGAATATCTGGAAAAATATATGCACTCAAAATAATGACATGGAAAATTTACAGCATATTTTTAAGAAAAAAGCTATTTACAACACAAAACACAATATAACTCTAATTTTTTTTATACTAGTTCTGGGACACATGTGCAGAATGTGCAGGTTTGTTACACTGGTATACATGTGCCATGGTGGTTTGCTGCACCCATCAACCCGTCATCTAGATTTTAAGCTCCACATACATTAATTATTTGTCCTAATGCTATCCTTCCCCTTGCCTCCCACCCCAACAGGCCCTGGTGTGTGATGTTCCCCCTCCTGTGTCCATATGTTCTCACTGTTCAACTCCCACTTATGAGTGAGAACATGTGGTGGTATTTGGTTTTCTGCTCCCGTGTTAGTTTGCTGAGAATGATGGTTTCCAGCTTCATCCATGTCTCAACAAAGGACATGAACTCATTCTTTTTCATGGCTGCATAGCATTCCATGGTGTATATGTGCCATATTTTCCTTATCCAGTCTGTCATTGATGAGCGTTTGGGTTGGTTCCAAGCATTTGCTATTGTGAATAGTGTTGCGATAAACACACATGTGCATGTGTCTTTACAGTAGAATGATTCATAACCCATTGGGTATATACCCAATAATGGGATGCCTGGGTCAAATGGTATTTCTGGTTCTAGATCCTTGAGGAATTGCCACACTGTTTTCCACAATGGTTGCACTAATTTACACTCACACCAACAGTGTAAAAGAGTTCCTATTTCTCCACATCCTCTCCAGCATCTGTTGTTTCCTGACTTTTTAATGATTGCCATTCTAACTGGTGTGAGATGGTATCTCACTGTGGTAAATGGTCATACTGCCCAAAGTAATTTATAGATTCAATGCTATTCACATCAAGCTACCACTGACTTTCTTCACAGAATTAGAAAAAACTACTTCAAATTTCATATGGAACCAAAAAAGAGCCCATATAGCCAAGACAATCCTAAGCAAAAAGAACAAAGCTGGAGGCATCACACTACCTGACTTCAAACTATACTACAAGGCTACAGTAACCAAAACAGCATGGTACTGTTACCAAAACAGATATATAGACCAATGGAAAAGAACAGAGGCCTCAGAAATAACACCACACATCTACAACCATCTGATCTTTGACAAACCTGAAAAAACAAGCAATGGGGAAAGGATTCCCTATTTAATAAATAGTGTTGGGAAAACTGGCTAGCCATTTGCAGAAAACTGAAACTGGACCCCTTCCTCACAAGCATGGCAGAAAGTAAAGGAGACACAGGGGCATGTCTTACACAGCAGCAGGCAAAAAGAGGATGAGAGCCAAGCGAAAGGGGTTTCCATTTTTAAAACCATCAGATCTCGTGAGACTTATTAACTATCACGAGAACAGTATGGGGGAACCACCCTCATGATTCAATTATCTCCCACCAGGTCCCTCCCCACAACATGTGGGAATTATGGGAGCTGCAATTCAAGATGAGATTTGGGTGGGGACATGGCCAAACCATATCACCTCTCTATTATCCATCAACATGATTCTCAATCATTAAAATCCTGTTCCACTACCTTCAGTCACACTTGCTTGGCAAAAAATTCAGTTTTGTCTCAATCCAACTGACTGTTGGATTCCAAATACAAAATACCAAGTACTGCATGAAAAAAAAATGATATACTATTAATTCATGGTTGACAATATCAGCAGGACCCTCACTGCTGCCTCAAATACATTTTCCTGGTTTCTCATCTCTCTGTCTGCTCCTACTTAGTCTCTTTTGAGGGTTCCTCTTTCTGTCAATTATTTAAATACTGGTATTCCTCAGCATTCTTCCTCATATGTCCCACTCTACAAGCTTTCTTTGTGACTGTGCTCATTCCAAAGGCTTCAGTGACTAGCACAAACTATTACTAAGAACTCCTAAACCTAGATGTCTAAACAACATCACCTATGTGCATCACCTAGGCACATATATTCCACTGCCTTCTGGATTTCTTTCAAGATCTCTCCATGTAGAAGTCATGCAACCACTTTCAGGCTACTTTGCCCATTAGAGAAATAATTACTATCTCTATTCTACTGGGTTTTTCTGCATTGTTTTTATTTCAGTGAAGTGCATCATCATCAAACGCTGATTTCCAAGCCTGTAACCTAAAGTGAATTTTAATTTCTCTTCTCCTTTAACTCCCACACCCATTCAACCATCAGTTACTATAAATTCTGGTTAGCTCTCCACGACTTCACTCCCCTGCCTTAGACTAAGTCACCTATAATTCTTATGTGAATTATTGCAATAGTTACCAAACTATCCTTCCAACCTCTAGTTTTGTCTCCTTTTGACCTAATTTCTAGAACTTTTTCAAAACGTGATCCCATTTTATGCACCAGCCCACTATATTTATTAAACAGTACCTACCACAACAACCCAATGAGGTAGGGATTATTTATTAATAATCCCTTATAAAGATTGCTCACTAATATATTTCTTATTCTTAGCACACTGCCTGGGATAGATTTGGTGCTTAATAAATGTTCAAGTGACAGAAATTTCTCCTTCCACCTAGGATGGAGTAACATGAATGGGTTAACACTCCTTCTTGAAACAACCCTGCCCTCCAAAAAAAAAGAGACAGACAAAATTTACTTAAAAATAGTTTTCAAGACACAAGACATCAAAAATGAATAGTGATTCCAAAGAGTTGGAAAAAAATGAGATGAGCCCTACGATTGTCCCAGTTTACTATTGTTTTACCATAATTAACAGGCCATGGTACAGGGAGGGGGGACCCAGGGGAAGGCCAGGAAAGCCCCAGAGTAGAGAAGATAAGAGCTGAGAGTCCAAGAGAAACCAAGGTAGCTAGTTTATATGACAAAATACCAGAGAGAAGAGAGCTACACAGACTTATAGAGTAACTTAAAATTTATAGCACAATATTATAAAGTACTCCAATTTATAGCACATCATATATTAGAAAAGAAGAAATGTTTCAAATCAATAATCTTAGCTATCACCTAAAAAAACTTATAAAAAGAGCAAAATTAAACCTAAAGTAAGCAGAAAGAAATAATAAATATTGAATCATAAATCAATGATTGAGAAAACAAAAAAAAGAAAAAACAATAAAACCAAAAACTGCTTCTTAAGATCAATAAAACGGATAAATCTCTAATCAGATTGATCAGTACAAAGGCAGAAATTATAAATATCAGGAATGAGGGAGGACACATCATTAGAGATATTAATAAATAAGGAGCATTATGAAAATCTTTATGCCATTAAATTTTACAACTTAGATGAAATGGATAAATTCTTTTAAAAAATTAGGGAGGATCGCTCAAGAAAAAATAACTTGAATAGCCCCAAATTTATTAAAGAAATGAAAACTGTGATTTAAAAATCTCCACAAGCAAACTCTAAGACGAGATGGCTTCGCTGGTAAATTCTACCTAATACTTAAGGAAGAAGTAATACAACTGTACATAAACTGTCAGAAACGTATGCATATCAAAACTTATAAAATGGTATAACATTAAAGATATGCAACTTATTCTGTGTCAATTATGTCTCAGTAAAGCTGCTTTAAAAATATTCAATTGATCGAAGAAAGCACAGGAGAGAAAGACAGACTCATAGGAAGCTAAAGAGAAGTAGAAATGGGAGTTAGTTAAGTAAAAAATGAGACAAAAATAAGGTGAAGAGACAAGCAAGAGAATTATATCAAAGAAAAATGACAGAAAGAAGGAAGAGGGCAGTTGAGAAGTATAAATAGAGAAGGATCCAAGTTGGAAAATAGGGCATAAATTCAGAATGGGCAATTAGAAACAGCACAGAAACACAGAGGACACAGTATAAAAGCTCTCGAACTATTTGAACATTTGGTTATCCCCCTACTTCCTAACCCTATGCTTAACAAATAAGGTTGTATGCTACTGCATGTTTGTTTAAATTACAGCATCAGAGCCACAGCAACAACTGACAGAGAAGGTGATAATGTATTTGTAAAGTGAATAAACATATTACATTAGAAATTCCTCATTTTTTCCATAGCCATGTAATTTATAATGAACCACAAAAAAGCACAAATATACTTCCTCAGATAATAAATTTTATAGTTTTCCTAATTACCTAAGGAGAAATTTTCAAACACTTTCTAGGTTTTTTAAAATGCGAAGACTATAATTGATTTTGCCAAAATATACTTAAGGAAGAGAGAATCACTAAGTTATGTATAATTAATAAAATAAAATCTCACTGTAAACAGACTACTCAAGACATCAAAGTCTTTAATGTAAAAAGTTAGAAAAATATTGCATTCCACACAAATATACTTGTGAAAAGCTTACCTGTATAGTCGCATTTCACTCAGCTTTATTGTTATCAAATCAATAACAGGTGGGGGAGAGCTCTGGCTCTCTGTTATCATATGAAAGGTATTTGTCATTGTAATTAGTCCAAAATCAGCAACAAAAACATTTTCAGAAACTGGAGACTGCGGGATGACCACAACTGGGGCTTTGATGTTAATATCCAGTGCCATTCTGGAACTCCTTTGTGCAAGTTCTTTTACACCAGTAGCAGCCATTCCAGCTGCCTGAACAGTTGCCTCAGCCAAGGCTTGTTTAGCTGCCTGAAAATTATCTATAAAAGCCTGTAAGATAACAGAATTATATTCTTAAGGTTATTAATAAATAAGACTTATTAAATATATATTGATATTTATGGTTTTACCTCCATTTAAAAAAAAAACTTTAACTTGATACAACCAAGCATTATTTATTCAAAGTCTTATTGTCTATATTAAATCTTAATTTTCTGCCACAAAAACTGAGAAACACAAAGACACAGATAAAATAAAAATCTAGTCCTCAGAACAAAGCTAAATGGGATCGCTGGAATGTCTTACAGATATCTACTTCCCTTATCTCACTTTCCCTAACGGAAACAATCCTATTTCTCTATACAACCTCAGTGGACAGAGAGCTTATTTATATTTGTAAGGTAAATAAATAAAATACGTTTAAGAAGTTTCAAAATAATTTTCCAATTTCTAAATTCCAAAAAAAACTTCAATGATATAAAATATAGTTACCTAGATTTATACTCTTATACCTAATTTTCATGTTCAAAGAAAAAATTAACATTTTAGTAATTTCTAAGTATAAGTACAAGAGGGCTCAAGTGACATTATTCTTTCGGTTATAAAAATAAATTAGCTACTTAAGAGGCTGAGGTAGTAGGATAACATGGGGCCAGTAGTTCTAGACCAGTTTGGGCAATATAGCGAGATCGTGTCTTTAAAAAAAAATTAAAAATAAAAAATTAGCAGGGCCTGTTGTCCCTGCTAATTTAATCTACTTGGGAGGCTGAGGTGGGATTTGCTTGTGCCCATGAGTTTGAGGCTGCAGTGAGCTAGGAGCACTCCACTGCACTCCAGCCTGGGCTGCAGAGCAAGACCCTAACTCTAATTTTTCTTAAAAGAGAAGAAATTCAACAAGGAATACTTGTTTATCTTTACATTTTTGTGTACAAAATGATTTTATGGCTTAAAAGATCACAAAACAGCAACATTATATGGAATTAACCTAGAATTCTGAAATAACGAAAGAGGGCTCCACATTCCCAAATACATTCAAATGAACATGCAAATACTCTTCTTGCTTATAAGAATTGCCACACTTGGCCTATTTATTCCACTACAGCCTTAGATTTGATTACCTAGTTCATACACTAAAACACAGAGACAGCACTTTAAAAGAATGAATAGTGATGTTACGGAGATAGGTATGACACCCACAGGAAAAAATACCAGCTGACAGCAAGGGAAAAACAAAAAACGAAACAAGAAAAGCAGAAATAAGAACCAAAATGCCTTAGGGTGGAGTCATATAGGGGTTATATCTAACCCCTTAAAGTCCCTGATATTCACAGAATGACAACACAATCGAAAATATGATTTTCTTGGGCCGGACATAATGCCTGTAATCTCAGCGCTTTGGGAGGCCAAAGCAGGAGGATCACTTGAGGCCAGGAGTTCAAGACCAGCCTGGGCAACAGAGCGAGACTCCATCTCTATAAAAACTTGAAGAAAAAAAAAAATTAGCTTGATGGTATGTGCATGGTGATATGTGCCTGTAGTCTCAGCTACTCAGGAGGCTGGGGCAGGAGGATCACTTGAATCCAGGAGTTCAAGGTTACAATGAACCAGCCTGGGTGACAGAGCAAGACCTTGTCTCTAGAAAATTAAAATAACCTTTTCTTAATGATGACTTGAGACCAAAACAAACTTCAATTATGTATTCAGTATTTTTAAATTATAGTTGCAAGTCAGGTAAAATGAAAACTTAAGCCAATGACATATAAAACGAAGGTTCTAATTAATATATAACATATTTATGATATATAATGCACATATACTTAATGTTAATATATGAAATATATATTTCAATTAATTGGAATATTCGCATGTCAAAACGATGTTATATAAATAAGGAACTACACATTTATTATGTATAATAAATGATACCCAGAAGATTTAAAAAATCAGAAAAAATTTCAAGCAAGGAATTCTTACTAGTCTTCATCCATATTTGACATATAGCAATTTCCAACTAGTATAAAATAAATAATAATTTAATAAAACACTTACCAATATAGAATATAGAAATTTTGTGACAAAAACTACTTCAATGCAACCAACTATTAAATTAACCTGAATGTCAACCACATTTATATCTGTGTATGCAGAACCAGCAGTTGCATCCATGTAAGAAACCATTTTGAAGCTGAAAACTTCTTTTCCAGTGATATAAACAGCCTTAATAAGAGAAAATTTAATTATCACAATCCATTTTTGAAATGATGTATTTTCAGTACAAAAATAAAACAGTAAAAAATAACAAAACATAGTTAGAAAATCTCCCAAGTATTCACAAGCCAAGTACAAATGAGGCAACAATTCTACCATAACTGGTGTATTGGAACCTACACTACAAACTTTTACAAATTGGTGGTGGCAATTCCCTTTGTGGGTCATAAAATCAAGGTAGTAGGTCTGGCTCCAGCTTTTTTTCTTTTCTTTTTTTTTTTAAATGGAGAAGAGGAAATATCTGAATATGCATTTTCATTTTGCAAGTATACTTTTGTAATGACAGTAACCATGTATTTCTTGATTCACTGATAAAAATTTGAAAAACACTGTACATCTACACCTTACTGAAATCTATTCTTGATTTGAGGTATGTGAATAGATTTTTCTGGATTCTTCAAAGGAGTCTCCTCCTATTGCTATACTTCTGTTCCTTATCAGGTTGTAAAGGGCCATCTTAATTGCCAACCAGAAATTACCTACAGTGGTTAAAAATCTCAAGCTCTGCAATAACAGTTAAAAATGGTGGAGACAACAGGAGATGTAAAATGTTAAAAATTTTGGAAGAGGGACAGAGCACTAAGCTCATAACTTTCTCAATTCTCCTAAATGCTAGAAGCAAGCAAAAACAGGGAGCTGAAGAGCCATCAACAAGCAAATCAGTTACAACTACAGAACAAAGAATCCTCCAGAACCAGAGGTATAAGTGACCTCTGAAGGCTGAGGTACAAGATGGGGCTGAAAAGAAGTCTACAGTCCTGCTTCTGCCTAGGGTGCACAAAGCTGGAGTGAGGGCCCCTCCAAACCTTAAAAAAAGGAGAAAAAAACAATAAACTATGATATCACAACTTTCTTAAAACCATTAGCAATCTGAGGTCACAGGACAACAAAGATCCCTAAAAATCTAAGGACAAACAGGTACCTTCGGGGAGAGAGAGAAAATAAGCACCAGCTCACTTGTGGCAGAGAGGAGAAAGAGATGTCAGATACTATACAATATAGGTAAGAATAATTCAGCTAAAATGATAAAGGGTAAGTGTGGACTAATGTGAGATGCAGAATCCCTGGAAGCCACACACGTGAGGAGCTCTTGAGAGACAGGAGCGGGGTGCAAGTGGGAAATAAGAGAAAGCTTTCTTTGGTACAACCCTGGAAAAGGTGAGGAGCCTCCACTGCAGAAAAGGCCCAAAGCACCACCAAGATTATCATCTACTCAAAACAATAGCCATAAGAAACTAGGGGAAGGGCAGTAACCCTTGTTTCCCTCAGGGCACAGGTGAAGAAGCTACAGTATCCTAGGGACAAGAATAAAATAAAACTCTAGGGGAAGAACAAGAACTCTCCCGGGGCCAGATGATTAGAGGTCTCCCTCTGCTGGGGAAGGGAAGGATAGTCAATCCCACATAGGAAATAAGAGAGACATCAATCAGATGCCATGAGGAGGAGGGGCAGGATGGCCAAGAACACTCCATTTCTGAGACTCACAGAAACAGCCCTGGCTAGGACTGAAAATGGACAAGGACACTAACAAGCCTATCCAGACCATCTTGCCTTCTCCCCAAATACATACCATCAAGCTCACAAGCACTAAGAAATAAGCAGCAGGAGCCTCTAACATCTAGGAAAGAGCTAAGAATGTGGAAAGATAATTTTCTGAGGTACAAGAGTAGAAGAAAGGTCAAAGGCTCAGCATGGAGCAAAATCTGAGCAACACAGCCTCCACCCACCCTAAGCACAAGGTACAACTGAAGGGAACTGAAGCAGTAATGTGGTGAAGGAAATCGTATTAATCTAAAATTCAAACCAAGCTAAGCTCAACCCCTCACCCCAAGCTAATAGCTTAGCAGAAAAGAGGCATCCCCATTTCCAGACATAAATACTATGATATTTACCTCAGTCTCTATTATGCTATGCATCTGTGGTCCCCAGCCTTTTTGTAACAGGGAGCTGTTTTGTGGAAGACAATTTTTCCACAAAAGTGGGGCTGGGGGGTTGGAGGGTGGGGAGATGGCTTGGGGATGAAATTGTTCCACTTCAGAGCATCAGGTGTTAGATTCTCACAAGGAGCATGCAACCTAGATCCTGCGTATGCACAGTTCACAATAGGGCTCACCCTCCTATGAGAATCTAATGCCCCCACTGATCTGACAGGAGGCGGAGCTCAGGCAATAATGCTCCCTCGCCCACCACTCAACTCCCGCTGTCCGGCCCAGTCCCTAACAGGCCACAGACCGGCACCGTCCTACAGCCCGGGGCCTGGGGACTCCTGCTATGCATGATATGATGTCTGACATTCAATCAATAATTACGAGATGCCCAATAAAAGCAAGGGAAAAAATTCAAGCAAATAATAAACGAATCAACAGAATCAGACTCATCTATAACATCAATGTTGAAACTAAAATTTTTAATTTTAATTACTATGATTAATATGGTAAAGGCTTCTAGTGGAACATATGCATGAATAGATGGTGAATATTACTATAGCAGAGAAAATGGAAAAAAGAAGAGTCAAAGGGATATATTAAAGATTAAAAAACATGGTAACATAAATGAAAATACCTTCAGTGGGTTTGTCAGTACACTCATCAGAGCCAAGGACAAAATCAGTAGATTTGAAAATAGGTCAAGATAAATTATTTGAATTAAAATGCACTAAGAAAACAATGCGGAAAAAACTTGAACAGAACATCCAAAGGCTGTGGGACTATAAACAGAAATCTAGTAAGAATTTTAGGAATTCAAGAAGAGGAACAGGGAAAAAGTAGAGGAGGAGAAAACAGGGGAGCCGGGGGTTGGGGGAGAGAAAGGGAGACAGAGGCAAAGAAACTATTTGAAGAAAAAAATGAAAAATAATGAAAGACAGATCCATCCAAGTAGCTCAGAAAAGCCCAAACAGGACAAATATCAAAACACAATTAAACTCATCTAGTCACACCATATATAAATCCTGAAAGCAGTCAAAAAAGACGACAAATTATGTACAGAGGAACAAAAATACGAAATGTCATAATTTCTCATCAAAAGTATGTGTAACAAAGAACAATGAAATCACATCTTTTAACAGTTGGAAAGGGGGAAAACACAATCAACCCAGCAAAAATGTCACTCAGAAAAATTAGGGTAAAATAAAGGTTTTTCCCAGCTCCCTTCTCATCTATACCCAAAAAACTGAGAGAAGTCATTACTGGCAGACCTGCATTATAAAAAATGAGAAAGTGCCAGATGCGGTGGCTCATGCCTGTAATCCCAGCACTCTGGGGGGCCTAGGTGGGTGAATCACCTGAGGTCAAAGAGTTCAAGACCAGCCTGGCCAACATGGTGAAACCACATCTCTACTAAAAATATAAAAATTAGCCAGGTGTGGTGGTACGCATCTGTAATCCCAGCTATTTGGGAGGTTGAGGCAGAAGAATCACTTGAACCCCGGAGGCAGAGGTTGCAGTGAGCTGAGATTGTATCACTGCACTCCAGCCTGGGCGACAGAGCAAGACTCTGTCTCAAAAAAAAAAAAAATGAGAAAGTATTTCAGAGAGAAATACAAACAATAGACAGAAACTACATGAAGTAGTTACAGAAAGAGTTACAATGAAGAAAAATATAAAATATCTTTAGAAAACTAATTACTCCAAAGAAAACTGGCTAAACCAAATTCAGTAGGTACACATTGTGAGTTTTCAACATGCACCAAAGTAAAGCAAATTATGATGATACCAACAAAGACAGGAAATGGGAATTGGAAGCATGTTATTGTAAGATTCTTACACTATATGTACAACAATAAAATATTATTGGAAGATAGACTATGATTAAAGATATATACATTGTAAACCCTAGAGAAACCATAAAATAAATGATAATTAATCAAAAATCAGGCCAAAAGGAGGAATACAATAGGTTAAACAAAATTAGAGAACAGAAAACAATTAGAGATATCAGATTACAATCCAATCATATCAATAATTAGTTTTATAAAATAGTCTAAACACAAATTAAAAGCCAAGAGATTGTCAGATTAGATAAAAAAGAAAGATCTAAATATACACTGACTGTAAGAAACCCATTTTAAGCCAGATGTGGTGGCATGCACATATAATCCCAGCTACTTACTTACAAGGCTGAGGCGAGCTTAAACACAGGAGTTCAAGACCACCCTGGGCAACACAGTGAGACTTTGCCTCAAAAAACGGAAACCCACTTTAAACAAGAAAACATCCATTAAAAGCTAAAGGACAGAAAAAGATAGACCATGCAAACCTAACCGAAGAAAACTGGAATGGCTATATTACTACCAAAGTAGACTTCAGAACAAGCACAGTTACCACAGATAAAGAGACACATTACATAATCACAAAAGGGGTATAAAATTCATATACATTTATATGTACCTAACAAGAGATCTCCAAAACATATAAAGCAAAAAACTTAAAGAACTGAAAGGAGAAACAGGCAAATCAATGGTTATAATCAGAGGCTTCAACACAACCAGTAAACAGAAAATCAGTGGCCTGAATAATTCTATCCACCAACCTACTTGCCCAAATGGAACATTCAACCCAGCAAAACACATATTAATTTCAAGTACACTTGAAACATTCACCAAGATTAATCATATATGTTCTGGGCCATAAAACAAACAACAACAAATTTAAAGGAACTGAAACGGTTTCTCCCCTGACCATAATGAATTTAAACTACAAATCAGTAACAGAAAGGGATCTGAAAATCTCAAAATATTTAGAAGTTAAATAACATATTTCTAAATAAACAATGGGTAAAAGAAAGTCAGAAGAGAAATTAGAAAATACTTTGAATTGAATGAAAATAAAAATATGACATATCAAAACTTACAGGAAGCAGCTAAAGCAGTGCTTAAAGGAAAATTTATAGCAGCAAATGCTTATAACAGAAAATAAAGACATTCTCAAATCAATAATTTAAACTTTCACCTTAAGAAGAGCATATTAAATCCAAAGCAGGCAGAAGGAAGGAATCTTAAAAGAGCATAAATAAATAAAATTAAAAACAGAGAACATTCAATTGAAACAAATGCCAGTTCTTTCAAAGTATCAACAAAATCGATATATCTCTAACCAGGCTGATCAAGACATAAAGAGAAAAGACAAAAATTATAATCTCACATGCTAAGAAAAAAAAAATGTGAAAGACTACATAACTGCATGATTCCATTTATTTGATACTTTGGAAACTGCAAAACTACAGGAACGAAAAACAGTGCAGTGATTCCAAGGTGCTGGGATGGGAAGAAGGGCTAACCTCAAAGGGCAGTAGTGAATATTTAGGGGTGACAGAACTATTGTATATGCTGAAGGTAAGTTACACAACAGTATATGTTCGTCAAAACTCACAGAATTATAACTAAAAGAGGTAAGTTTTACTATAGGTAAATTGTCTCAATAAATCTGACTTTAAAAAGTAAAAACTAAACCAAAACAGAAACTAATAAATAATTCTACCCAAAGGTTACTGAGGCCCCTAAAACCTCCCAAAATATAGCAAGCACCTTCCTGCTATAAGGCTTTTATAGTTGCTCTTTCCTCCACCTGGAACGCTCTTTCAACAGGGCTCAAATCCACAGCTCAGACTTCTGTCAAATGTTTCTACTGTAAAAAAGCATTTCTTGATAATCCTAATACACCACGTGAATTATTACCTGTCACATTACCCTGCTTTCTTGGTTTTCAAAGCACATATCACTCTCTAATATTGTTTTATATTACTGATTAACTACTATTTATTCCACGTGGAGAAGGGCTTTTTATCTTTTGCTGACTATAATATCTCAAATAGGCCAGGCGCTGTGGCTCATGTCTGTAATCACAGCACTTTGGAAGACCGAGGCAGGTGGATTGCCTGAGCTCAGGAGTTTGAGGGCAGCCTGAGCAAAATGATGAAACCCCATCTCTACAAAAATCAGCTGGGCCTGGTGGCGCACACCTGCAGTCCTAGCTACTCAGGAGGCTGAGGTGGGAGGATCACCTGGGCCAGGGAAGGTCGAGGCTGCAGTGAGCTGTGATTGTGTGATTGGAGACAGAGAGAGAGAGAGAGAGAGAAAATTTTATATATATAAAATATATTATGATTATATAATACATATAATTAGTTTTTTCTTAATTTATTTACCAGTATTTATACATATATAATTTACATATATATTAATGTATAAATTGTATCTATATAATTATATAAATACTGGTAAATTAGTTTAAAATAAACCGAATATCCTCTGCATGTCACATGAGTAGGGCTATATGACTGTTCCTCTCTGAGTTCAACAGAACAGATCTGTTCAACAGAGTTTAGAGTAGAAAGGCTGTGGTCTAGGAGACTTCAGGTACAGAAAGACGGTTAATAAAACACCATATTAAAAAATGGTTATTTTAAGCAAAAATCTATAAACTAAATGATGAGGCCTCCACTTCTTTCAACCAATTGGCTCCTGGAATGTAGGCTGCCAGGCTTATACTTAATAGTATTTTTCTCAAAGGAAACTGACTAGCCTAAGAACAAGAGATACTCTCAATTTGAGAAGCCATAAAATTGCTAGACCAGTTCCTGACCATCAACTGTGATGTCTACCTGTCCAAAGTCCCTACATAAAGCTTCAAATTAGCTCTGAATGTCTGGGAAAAATGGCAAAGTTCTTAGAAGCGAAAGAAAGTCAAACTGTCATCAGAACTGTCAACACCAATACTAGGCCATAAGACATGAGGTAATATGTTTTAAGATCATGAAGAAAAGAAAATTCAAGGCAAGAATTTAAAATCCAGTCAAACTACCCTGCAAATATAAATAAGGATTATTGTTCCTATGAGCCCTGCCTAAGAAATCTACTGGAGAATAAACTTTTGAAAAGCCAAAATGATTGGTGATACCAGCATAAAGACTGGTGAACTCTCCCATTTAATAAATGAAGAAACGTCCCTACTGCCTCCAGACTTCCTGTCAGCCTCCCTGGTGGGCACCCCTCGAGGGTGTTTTGTTGTGTTGCCTCCCCGATGTCCCATCTGACCAACATGGCTGCAAGCTAGAAAGTGGCTATTTTGGCTTATGGCCACTCTCCAGACACAGACCTCAAGACCAAATTACAGGAAATAACAACAAATAGCTTCTAACATCAAAAAAAGAGAATATCCCAAGACAGTGCAAAACAGAAAAGAAAAAAAGGACAGCTACACACTATGTGCCTCCTTTGAAAACACACACCACCAACTATGAAGTATCTTGCCAACCCCTACTCCCAAACCCTGAATCTCACTGTGCCCTGAGATTTAAATATCGATTTAAGGAAACACAGGATACAGTAACATGTTAAATAGCATGAAAACATAATCAGCAAGATACAGGCTATGGAAAATTGTACAGAATAAATAAGATAGCAACAAATGGCTAACACAAGGGCAGAGAAGAAACTAAAGGAAATTCATAACCTATAACAGACTTAAGTGGTATATCAATCAAACGTAGTGTGTGGCTCTCCTTTGGATACTGAATGCCATATGGAAAATAAAATAAAGTGAATCCCAGCCTCAACTATACACAAAAAATATTTGCACTGATAATTCCATCAAACATTTAAGGAATAATGCAAATTCTATACAAATTTTTCAGAAAACAGGAAGAAAATATTTCCCAACTCATTTTATGAAGCAAGTACTGGCCTAATAACAAGGCCAGAAAAGTTGAGAATAATTAGAAAGATCTGTGTACCCATCACCAAGAATTAAGCATTAAAAACTGGATTTTTTTTTAAGCCTTTACTTTCAAAATATTTTTTTATGAAGAAGATATCAGAAACTAATTTACTATGATATGTTTTTCATGAGACTATCAGGTCAGCTAGAATCCTTTTTATCTTATGGCATATATAAATAAAAACAGTATTTGTCCAATGGTGCTACAGTAAATGAAGGATGCTGCTCCAAGACAGAGTCAAACAAATGGTCTGGGGGCTCCAACCTTTAAAGTTGAGGGCCTCAATGTCTCAGTACACTTAAAACTGGCACAATAGTAGATATCACTGTACACGGCTTATGAAACTGATTCATAATCAGGTCTGATTTCATAAGGGCAAAAACCTTATGCCTCTCTGGTTCTTTGACACGTGGAAAGTTACTAAACAAGGCAGTTTGTTTAAAAACCATGTACGATGGAATCAAAGTCAAGAAATAGGGAAAGGGAAACGAAAATCGGGCAAGAAGACAAGAGAGAAAGATTTTTTTTATTTTGTAACTGTCTGTAAACTGAATTTTTAACCTTGTAGATACATTAAAAATAAAATTACAGGCCGGGCACAGTGGCTCACGCCTGTAATACCAGCATTTTGGAAGGCCAGGACAGGCAGATCACTTGAGGCCAGGAGTTTGAGATGAGCCTGGCCAAACACAGTGAAACCCTGTCTCTACTAAAAATATAAAAATTAGTTGGGTGTGGTTGTACGCACCTGTAATCCCAACTACTCAGGAGGCTGAGGCACGAGAATCACTGGAACCTGGGAGGTGGAGGTTTCAGTGAGCCAAGACTGCGCCACTGCACTCCAGCCTGGGTGATAGAGCAAGACTGTCTCAAAAAAAATAATAAAATAAAAAATAATAATAAAATTACAGACAAAAAAATCAATGGGTTGGCTCATGCTCTCAGTTCTATATAACTTTTCGCAGATACTTTATTTCTGTGAGCTTTACTTTCTAGATAGGGAAAATAAAATGGATAATCTATTTCTTAAATACTCTTGATACTATGATTTTTAAAATAAAAGCAATAGAAGCAAATAAAACCATGGCTTCTGGAAAATTTCTTGTTCCTTACTGCTATGAGTCATTTCTTTTTGATGTTGGAACTGTTTTTCTATCCCACTAAATAAGCCATAACAAGAAGATATTAGAAATAAGAATTTTTTCAACATAAAAAATCAGTTCATCACTATAGTATTACTGGCAAAATCTATTTATCTATTTCCTTTCTTCTTAACATATTCCAAATGCTGACTTCCTGACTCAACAAGTACTTCAGCTTTTCCTGATCCTACTATCTGATATTCCTTTAACTCCTTAAATACATAATCCTGCCTGCTTCAGGTAGGATGTTGCCTGTTCAACTCTGCAACAGGAACCTCACTGTTTTATAACCAGTAACAAATTACCTAACCTTCAACAACTAATCATCCAGTTCAAAGGACTCTCTTATCATTATTACAACTATACTAGTGATCGTTGATGACAATAAGCTTTATAAAAAATCTCACTTCTTCAGACTTCAGACCCTCAAATGTATCTAAAATGCATTAAGAGATTCAGAGTACATGAACCAAAAAAAAAAAAAAAAAAGTGAAAAAGGTATTTACTAGGTTCTCTCCCAAAACTTTGTTCCTGGAGCATTATTCATACTTATTTCATTTATGAGCTACTGTAATCCTCATTTTACAAATAAAGAAACAGAGTCCAAGATTAGGTAACCTGCTAATGGTCACACAGCTACTAAAGAGTAGAGCTAAGAACCCAATTATGCCTGACTCCAAATCCATGCACATAATAAGCCACATTACTAAATTCTGACAAATGTCCAAATGATACCTATGACCACTCTTAAAGGACAATCCTATTTAATGATGTACTATTATTTAATTTAAAAAAATTCTTACCTTTTTGTATATAGCTGTTATATCAGAATCTAAAACAATTATATTCCTTAGCTTTGCGTTTATTTCAGTTTCTGAAGGCCTCATAATCATCTCAGAATCAAGCCCTAAGGGAACAAAAGAATGACTGCCTTTTCTTTCATTTAACGTCTTTTAATTTGCTTTTTGTGAAATTTTATTACCTTCAATCTTAATTTCAGAAATGTTACGTTTCTGATCTTGAATAAAGATCTGTAAACACGATAATTCTGCTAAAATCTGCAAAGTAATGATATCTTCATTCGTGGATCGTTTTAAAGCTGCAAAAAAAAATTCATATTGTAAAACATGAGGAAAAACATTTAGTAGTTACCTCACTATACTTATAAACTAACTGAAATATCACCACAAATAGTGATATCAGAGAAAACCTGATCTACAATTCAGTTGAAAGCAAGGTATAATATTCCCTACTGAATTGAAAATTCTAAAAAACAATAAAATCTAACGAAAACAAAAGCAAATAGACAACACTGTTTCAAGAAGAAACTAAGCATTTGAAACTAAAACACTGTAGCTACAAATTTCAAAATTTTTTGAGAACCAATAATTACTAGGTGATACTTGTCATTATCAAAATTGCAACTTTTCACTGCTTCGAAAGTACTATACTCTGATTTTAAAATATGCTCTGATACTCTTTTTTGTTTTTTTTTTTCGAAACAGAGTCTCGCTCTGTTACCCAGGATGGAGTGCAGTGGTGCAACTGTAGCTCGAAGATCGCTGCAACCTTGAATTCCTGGGCTCCAGTGATTCTACCGTGTCAGCCTCCCAAGTAAACTGGGTCTACAGACAAACACCACCATGCCCAACTAATTTTTAAAATTTTGTTGGAGACAGGGTCTTGCTATGTTGCCCAGGCTAGTTTCGAACTCCTGGCCTCAAGTGATCCTCGAGCCTCAATCCCCACAGCGCTCATCTCCCTGGGTCACTGGGATCACAGGCATAAGCCACCGCACCCAGCTGACAATACTCAAATTTTGCTAGTCATATTTGTCTAATCTAAAATAATGTCATGAAATGCATAAATTTTAATTTAAATCTAATCCTACTGGGAGGGAGGTGGAAGAAAAAAATTTTTTAAATCTAATACTCCTACTGTATAATCTTAAACTAAAAACAATTATTATATACGATAAACAAAAGCAACATTTTCTTAAGCAGTAGTTTCCTTTATTTTCTAAAATTATCCTGGCATATAATGAATCCTTCTAGATATTAACCTAGGCAACAGAATTCTGAAGCCAATATTTGAAGTTAATAATAAAGTCAGAGTCTAGATTTATTGACCTACATGGTTAAAAAAAAAAGTTGATGCTAAATTTTTAAAAACATACCTAATTTTTTAATGACATCTCCTTTGTCTTCAGTCTCTGTAGTGGACACTGGGGCTGATTTTTCCTCTGATTGTGGAAGGATATTATGAAGATAATTTATTGTATTCAGAAGTGCTTCAGTGTGTAAATGAATATCCAAAGAGGAAAAATTTACCTAAAGAACAAAGCTGATTTTAGTGATAGGTCAATAAATATTTGCTTGCCGTCTCTCTACAAGGCACCATGCTTTGCGGCATAAAGGATATAATTTATAATATTTTCTTATCTTTAAGGATCTTACAATTCCAGTTAGAAAATAATTTCCATAAGAAATAGAAATACAGTATATGATTAAAAAATAAATTATCTACTCATACCTTAATCAATTGTAAAACATTGTTATAGGTATTTTTCAAGTCGGGTACATTCTTTTCAGCCTATCCAAAGAGAAAACAAATATGTTAGAACATGTTAGGAAGACATACATATACAATTACATTATAGTCCTAATACACATTTATATAATTTTCCAGCTGTTCATATACATATATATATATATACATACATATATATATATATATATATATACACACACACATACACACATATATAATTACCTAAATAAGCAACCGCTTCACCAGAACAAAAGAAAATGTAAGTATGGGACTCTCTGGCACATAGCAAGTATTCAATAAATGTTACGTACTATCATTCTTATTATCAAGAGAGGAAATGTTGGATATTATCAAGTGTGGAGAATAATCATTCGGTCATCAACAACTGTGTACGGTTCTTCCTAATTCTTCCTGTATTTAAAAACAAAATTTGTGACAGAATTGTCCACCAAGTATCCAAATACTCTGTGTTTTCTTTTTCTTTTTAAAAAATTTAATATTTTTGATTGACAAATCATAATTATATACACTTATGGAGTAAAATGTGATGTTCTGACATATGTACACAGTGTTAAATGATTAAATTAAGCTAACTAACATATCTGTCACCTCACTTTCCTATCTTTCTTTGTGGTGAGACATTTGAAATTCACTTTCTTGGTTGTTTTGAAATAAACAACACATTATTATTGATTACAGTTCCCCTGCCATATAACAGATCTCAAAAGTTATTCCTCCTGTCAATCTGGAACTTTGTATCGTTTGATTGACAACTCTCTATTCTCTCTCTTTCCCTCCCTCCCATCCCTGCTACCCTCTGGTAACCATCACTGTGCTCTCTACTTCTATGAGTTCAGTTTTATTAGATTCCACACATAAAGAAGATCATGAGGTATTTGTCTTTCTGTGCTTGGCTTATTTCGCTTAGCATAATGTCCTCCACATTCATCTATGTCGACACAAATGACAGGATATCCCCCCCGCCCTTTTTAAAGCTGAATAGTGTTCCATTTTGTATATATACCACATTTTCTTTACCCATTTTCTTTAGGTCTAGAACACTTTTGTTATATAAAAGCTATATAATGCATATACAACAAAAATCCTAAGACATCTAGTCAATAATGGATAGCAAAAATGGTTTTAAAGTGATTAAATGCTTTCTGCATTATTCTTATTATAAAATAATTATTAAAATAGTCTGACGCAGAAACACGAAAGTCAGCAGAAACATGGAAAAATTAGAAATAGACCATAGTACATAGAAAAGCTTAACAAATGATAAAAGGAATATCATAAATCAATAAAAAAGGAATGGAGTTATTGACCCTAGGAATATCAGGTAACTTCACAAAACAGTGGAAAATAAAGTGAAAGCATCATCTTGTATCACATAAAACAATACACTCTATCAAGACTAAAAAGTGTGTTTCTTTCTCAGTACCCTTGCTGGGAGAAAAAAAAAATCAAACTCCAGGTCATTTCTACTTAGAACACAATCTTCTTATTTTGCTATATGAAGTATTTATAAATCACAACTATTTAATACAAGATGACAAAATCAAAAAAACCTTAGTATTAGGAGTTACAGAGAGATTATGTTACAGTGAAGATTAAACAAACTGAATAATACCAAACTTACAAAATTTGATTTTAACATTTCAGCAGCATACTTACCATATTAAGCAGATATAAATGAAACTGCTTACCTTTACATATTCCAGTGTTAACAGGTCTTCCATTGTGTTATCCAGGGTTGTAACCAAATAAACTGGTTTCTTGTTTTCATCTAAAAATAATTTTTTAAAAATTATCTTTTCATAGGAAAGGTAACTGAAAATAAATGCAAGCAATCTTATTAATTATGTAATTGCAAAAGAAGGCTTTCCTATATGAGTTCTGGACCTTGGATTCTACCTTACCCAAGTCAAGTTACTTCTTTGTTCTTTAAACTCTAAAAATGTAATCTCTCCTCACAATTCCCTTACCTCCTCATGTGCCACAACACTGAAGTCTCATACCCTTCTAAACCTAGATAGGAGGTAAGGTAAGAAAAAACAGGAATCAATTAAAGAGAAACCAGAATGGTTTTTAGGAACAATGAAAGGGCAGGAAGAGAATTCTGGCCCTGGATCACTGAAATAACTAAAAAGGAAATCATCAGAGTCCTTGAAAACCCAGCTGTTCAGAAGACAGACCGGGAATGAGATGAAACATTAAGTTTTCGGTATATTCGTTTAGATTAAAATATATCCTATTACCATGTAATCAGTCTTTATTAGTTATACTGATATGGACAGGAGACAGGGAAATACTAGGTAGAAGAGGGCAGTTCCCCAGCAAAGGCCCCACCCTCAAGCCTAAAAACTGGAGGCCCTAAGTGAGAACAAGCATTTCTGTTTTTGCACCTGAAAAGCTGCCTTTTGGCCCACCATACCCACCATCCTGTGCCCATATAAGCCCAAGGCCTTAGTGGGCACAGATAGAAGCAGCTGAGCATTGAGAAGAGCAGAGGAACAGAGTGGCGGAGAGTGGCAGAGAGTGGCGGGGCAGCATGGCAGAAAAAGAGAGAAGAGGAAGGATGTGGACGTCCGGATGCTGGGGGAGTTCAACTAGGGGCTGTCTGTGAAGAGTCCATCCGCTGGGCGGCCCAACCTCAGGGGAAGACCACCTTCCCACTCCATCCCCCACTTCCGGCTCTCCATCCGTCTTGCTGAGAGCCACCTCCACCACTCAATAAAACCTTGCACTCATCCTTCCAGCCCACATGTGACCCGATTCTTCTGGTACACTGGGCAAGAACTCAGGCCGTCACACTGGCCCCCTGCCCTTGCCCCCTGCCCTTGCGATAAGGAAGACGGTCTATTGAGCTGATTAACAAAAGCTGTCTACGGCAAAGTTGAAAGAGCATACTGTAACACATGCCCCTTGGGCTTCAGGGGTTGTAGACACCTACCCCTAGATGCTGCCCTAGGGCCGGAGCCCAAAAGCACTCCCCACAGCCTCTGCACCTGCCCGTCTGCATGCTCCCCCTAGGGAAATGCACACCCTGTGCGAGGGGAATAAAGGAACTCTCCCATTTTAATATTACCGCTTCTGCTCAAAATGTGCTATACTAAGAAAACCAGTGTAGAAGAGAATTTATAGAAAGCTTTTAAAACTCTCATCACCAAATGACTTATGGTTGCTAGAAAATTAGTATCTAAAGACTGGAAGAAAGGACTACAAACTAATCATACAATTCCTGAGAAAAAAATGCCACAAATTGCACAGAGTTCTCCAAACCTAATGCTTAGCACATAAACCTGTTTTCTACTGCAAGTGCTAGCCACACTTGAAGCCTTAAAAAAGTTCCCACTTTGTTTACACATTTATTCATTCATTGAACAACCATTTACTGATCATTTACTTTGTGCAAGAAACAGCTATTCACTCCCTCTGAGAAAACAGAAACAAAAATATTACAGAAATAAGCGCAATAATAATTGTATACTCTTTTTTCTGTTTGCAAGGGTTTTTTAATCCTTTGTTCTTGGCAAAACAAACATAAGAATAAACATAAAACTTAGTAACTGCGGCCGGGCGCGCTGGCTCACGCCTGTAATCCCAGCACTTTGGGAGGCCAAGGCGGGCGGATCATGAGGTCAGGAGATCCAGACCATGGTGAAACCCCGTCTCTACTGAAAATACAAAAAAAAAAAAAAATTAGCCGGGCGTGGTGGCGGGCACCTGTAGTCCCAGCTACTCCGGAGGCTGAGGCAGGAGAATGGCGTGAACCCAGGAGGCGGAGCTTGCAGTGAGCCGAGATCATGCCACTGCACTCCAGCCTGGGCGACAGAGCGAGACTCCATCTCAAAATAAATAAATAAATAGAAATAATAATAATAAAAAAAACTTAGTAACTGCTATAAAGTTCCTGGGTTACTAGGGAACATTGTCACATTGGTTTACTTTTCTTTCCAATTATTAGAGCAAACTGTTTCTTGATGATTTAGCAATCATGTTCCTTGGTATTTACTCAGTGAAACTGAAAATTTGTCTACACAAAAACTTGCATTCAAATGTTCACAGCAGCTTTATTAACAATTGCCAAACCGTGGAAGCAACCAAGATATCCTTCAGTACATGAATGGATAAATAAACTGTGGTGCATCCAGACAAGACAATATCATTCATTGCTAAAAAAGAAATGGGCTGCCCAGTTATGAAAAGACGTGGATGTAACTTCAGTATATATTACTAAGTGAAAAAAGCCAATCTGAAAAGGATATATATGATTCCAATTATGTGACATGCTGGTAAAACTATGGAGACACTAAAAGGATCAGCAGTTGCCAGGGGTTAAGTGGGAGGGAGGGACAAATAGGTGGAGCACAGAGGATTTTTAGGGCAGTGAAACTACTCCACATGAGAAGGTAATGGTAGATTGCATGTCATTATACATGTCCAAACAGAAGGTATAACAGCAACAGTGAACCTTAATGTAAATTGTGGACTCTTGGTAATTACGATGTGTCAGTGTAGGTTCATCAATTGCAACAAATGTACCACTTTGGTGGAGGATGTTGATAATGAAAAAGGCTATGCAGGTGTGGGTACAAGGAGTATATGAGAAATCTCTGTACCTTCTGCTCAATTGTCCCATGAATCTAAAACTGCTCTAAAAAATAAAGTCTATTTAAAAAATTTTCATTCCACCTCTGCTCATACATAATATTATTATGCTACAAAGGAGTTTAATGAAATGAAACTGGTGTCCTAATAACTGCCTCTACTATTCACAATTATCTTTCAAGGAAAAATCCAAAAAATGTAAATGAAGAAATATAAATACAACCCTCCCAATTACCTAACATAGGAAACAGAATAGTTTTTTAGGGATCATATATCCATTACGAACACACAAAAGGTTTGCAGTAAGCAGAATACTGCCCTCTGCCCCCAACAAAGATACCTACACTCTAATCCCCCGGAATCTGAGAATATGTTAACTCATATGGCAAAAGAGACTTGGAAGACGTGATTAAGGTTAAAGTTAAAGGTATATTATCCTGGATTATCGAGGTGTGGCCAATCTAATCACTGGAGTTTTAAAAGACTGGAAGCAAAAGGCAGAAGAGGAGGTTAGAGATATGGCAACATGAGGAGGATCTGATGCCTTGTTGTGGTTAGCAGCTATGTGCAAAAAGCAACAGAGGCCTAAGGGCAGCCATCCACTAACAGGCAACAAGGAAACATAGACTTAAACCATGTGTAAATGAATTTTATCAACACCTGACTGAACAATGAAATGGACCCTCCTCTAGAGCCTCCTAAAAGGAAGTCCTACTGACACCTTGAGTTTTGCCCAGTGAGACGTGTGTCAGACTTCTGTCATACAGAACTCTAAGATAATAAATTTGTGTTGTTTTTAAGCACTAAGTTTGTGGTAAATTGTTATAGCAACAATAGGAAACTAATTCAGTGTTCCAATACTCAGTTAAGTAGATTTAAAATTCAACCATTACCATCTGATTTTCCATAATGAATAAAATTATCTTCATTTTATCTCTGGTGTGCTCCCCACATTACCAACTATAAAAGTTAAAGATTAACTCAAAAAGGAATGATTCTCTGAGAATATTTAGGCAAATGTACTGATTCAGAGCCTAAAGAATTGAAAACTCTCTAGCAGGTAGTCAAACAATGAAATTAATTTATTTATTTTAAAAAATAGAGATTCTTACCCAAGTATTCTGGGCATTTTAAGCAGAACTCTTTCAAAAAGGCATTTGCTTTCAAATCGTATGTTCTAATCTCAATTTCTGTGCCCAATCCTAAAACATGAATTTCTACCACAGATAGTTCACAATCTCCAATAAGGTGATAAAACTCGATCAAAACCTGGAGAAGAAAGAAAAAAGAAACTACCACTACATAAAACAAAAACATGTTTATGTGCATAGTGGTTACATGTGAATATACGAGGTATACATACAATTGATATATTATTATTTAAAATTTAGGAGAGATTTTATACCCACACAGACATACAATACACACACAACATAAATAATCGTTTTCACAAAAACATGTATTGAATACATTTAAACCCCTCACTCTTAAGGAAGTTAATCTTATTAAAAAAAAAAAAGGGGAGTGACGAAGAATCACACAGCAAGTCTGGAATTACTTTAATTAGGGTGAAAAAGATAGTGCTTATTAACAATGAGACTATATCGTAAGCTGTAAATAGTAGAAACAGCAAACAAATTAAGCCATGTTAATTTTACCATACTACCTACCTTTGGTACTTCAAATCGTATTTTAAATGTAGTCATATTTACTGAACAATCCTGCTTTTGTAACTTTCTGGTTCGAATACTTTTAACTCCAGTTGGAAACTCAAGAGGTTCTTCCAAGGGACTACATGGTGCATCAAAAAATTCCTCTTCTGAATCTAAATTTCACAGAACATTATTTAAGTCAATAATTAAAATGATTAATTTAACAGTATTTCAATATTTTTCTGAAATAAATATGAACACTAAAACACTAAGGCTGTCTTTTAAATATCAAATATAAACATGAGAACCGAAATAAACAGAAAATAATATAGACATTACTGTACTTTTTTATTGTCAATTTTAAACAAAGGGATACTGTACTTTTAAATAACATTCTTGGTTATAAACAAGCATGGAACATTATAAGATGTAATCTTTAGCTTAAGAAGCCCATCTTTTGAAACAGTCTATTTTAAAATTGCTGAAATTTTACAGGAAATGCCAATGCCAATGATTATACACACCATGAATACTCAAAGTGATGTGTTAATATGCTCACTCTACCTGGATAGTGTAACAGGACTTAGGTATAAACTCTGCAATATTAGCAGCAGAGTTTGAATGAAGTAAACTGAGATCAAGCACTACTTTGTATACATATATATACACAAATATAGGTATATATATACATTGATATACATACACATATGCTGATATTAAAAAGGACTGAAAAAGCATTAGATAACTTAGTAAAACCATTAAAACAAGGTTTAAATGAAACAATCAGAAGTATATCCCTAATAAACTAAGATTGAAGTTAAAGTAGATGATCTCACAAACAACTTCTCTCTGGTGACTATAAATAAAGAAAAATTGTTCTCTAAGAAACCAAGAATCGACATGGCAGTTTCTGTTACTTAACATTTATCAATTTTTAAAGTCTTAAAAATATAGACATACACCTTTTCTAATACGGTCATTAAAAAGCAGATATTTGGTATCAGAATAGTTATAAGTTTTTATATGTAAATGTAGATAATTATTGATGATTTTCCTTTAATAATTATATTTTTAAAAATGTTTTAAATATACTATAGCAAAATTTACCAAATAACTAAAAAACACATTAGAAATTAAGACATCTATGAAGTTTTGTGGTGTTTTTTAACTCACAGCCAAATAAAGATAATTAACTTATTAGTAGTCCCTGTCGTCTTTTTTTTTTTTTTTTTTTTTTTGATTCGGACTCTCGCTCTGTCACCAGGCTGGAGCGCAGTGGCGCGATCTCTGCTCACTGCAACCTCCACCTCCTGGGTTCAAGAGATTCTCCTGCCTCAGCTTCCCGAGTCGCTGGGACTATAGGTGTGCAGCACCACTCCCAGTTAATTTTTGTACTTTTAGTAGAGACGGGGTTTCACCATGTTGGCCGGAATGGTCTCAATCTCTTGACCTCGTGATCCGCCCGCCTCAGCCTCCCAAAGTGCTGGGATTACAGGCATGAGTCACTGCGCCCAGCTGGTCCTTGTCATTTTCAGTTCAACTTTATACCAAGAAAATCCCATTGCAAAAGCAACTTTAAGGAATTGTGCTATTTAAAATAAATTTTAGTTAAAATTTCCTGAAAATATACAAATATCTGCTATTGCCTGAAATTTCTTATATGACTACAGAAGACCAAAATATGCCACTCGAAAACATGTCTTTTTGGCATAAGGATTATACTGAGTCAATTATTTTAAGAAACAGCAGACACAGGAAAAGCTCTGAAGACAGATCCGAAGTTTCCCTTTTGTAAGGGAAATTAACATTTATAAGAGAAATCCACCTTGTAAAGGTATCTTCTTTTCTATACCAGGGAAAATGACTCTTACTCACAAGACATTCTTATCAACGGAGAAAACACTGACAAACTTTACCCTTGTGTACCATACTTTTTCTGGTCACCTTCCCATATACCTTGCCTCCCCAGCAACCCCTATCCCTGAAGCCCAAAACCTCTTTTCCTTTGTTTAAGCCCAAACTGGTATATAAACCCAAATTTTAATCACCACCTTCAGTTACTCATTCCTGAGCTTCTTGCATGTACCCATGAAATATGAATGCTAGTAAATCTGCTTGTTTTCTCAGGTTAATCTGTCTTTCATTCATAGAGCCTCAACCAAGAACCTAGACTTTAAAAGGAAAAGATATTTTCCTTCCTCTGTGTGGTCCCTTGAGAAAAATATGCCTCAAAACAGAAATCATTTTAATAAAATGAGAAAAATATCCTTAAGCAGTTTCATTTTACCATCTTCAGAAACAGATGGAAGTTCCAAGAGAGGAATTATTTTCTGTGAAATCTGTGATGTTCCCAAAGAAGTAGATGTTTGAATCTGAAAGAAAAGTAATTCACTGTTGATTAGCACAAAAATGTTTATTCACCACTTATTCAAAAGATGTTTATTCAAAGTTCTACAACAGTTTTGACAAAAAGCTATCCAATTTGAATTAAGTGAGAAGATATCAGGTCTAAATTAGAAAAATACATTATAAAACGCAGATTTTAAAGAAGTAGTTTTACAATTTTAAGGCTAAATAAAAATTGTAGAACTGTTGTAATAATGTCCTTGATGACAGGCTTTGAGTAGAAAGAGATCTTATATTTTAACTCAACATAGTATTAAATCAGGACATCTGTGACGAACACACAAGTCACAATACTTAAAGCCTCTAGAATTGAGGAACTTACTTTTATTTTTAATCTCTGAAAGGTATTTCAGGAAATTTACTTTTTTACAGTTTGGAGAAATAGAGCATATATAAAAACAAATTTTGCAGTTTAAAAAAATAATAATAAAAGACACATCTGAATTTTCCAACCCAGCCAAGCAATAAAACATTACCATATCCTGACCTAGAAGCATCTTCTTATGTGTTCCTCCTGGATCTCATTCCTCCTTGTCACGTTCCCTACCTCTCATCATGATCTTGCTTTTATTTAGTTGTTTGTACTACAGCACCTATGAATGATTATCTAAATAATGCATCGTTTACCCCTGCCTCTTTCCAAACTGTAGCATATATGACATACATTTTCCTGTGACTTCCTTTACAAAACAATGTTTAAATGTTAACCACACTGATAGTTTACTGAATTTTACTGTGACACTGTATTGCACTGATGAATAAACCACTACTTATTTGTCCACTATACTGTTGGTGAGTATTTGTGTTGCTTATAGATTTTTGCTTTTGCTTGTAGCACTACTATAAACATCCTTGATATGCCCACAGGTGCTTGTGGATAAAACTTTTCCAAACAGTAAAATTATATATGTTCACCTTATTGAGCACTATCAAACCATTTTCAAAAGTGGTGATAAGACATTACACTAACACCAGCAGCACAGTTTCTATATCTCCATATCCTCGCAATGCTTAGGGTGTTCAAAGATTTCAAATTATATCAGTCTCATTGGCCATGTCATCCTAGTTTTAATTACAGTTTCACAAATGCATAATGGTTACATATCATATCAAATACAAATAGCTTCCTTGGTTATTCGTGTTTGCCCTTCTGTGAAATTCTGCTCATTTTGGAAGGAGCAGCAGCATTTTTTTTTTAGGTACATTATAATCTACTACACAAAGTACATAAACTCTAAAGTTCAATACATTTTCAGAAAGTAAACACACTCAACCTACCAACCACCCAGGTCCAGTATGAAACATTACAAGCAACTCATAAGCCTCCCTTAAGCTCCTTGAAATCATTAGGCATCCTCCCAAAAGTAACAACTATGTTACCTTAATTTCAACTTTTAATGTTTTGAAATTTTTGTATCTTACATTTATTAGTGATACTGGGCTATTATTTTCCTCTTTATAATGTAGTTGTTAGGTTTTAGAATACAAGTTTTGTTAAGTTCTTAAATGAATTGCCAAGTAATCCTGCGTTCTATTCCCTAAAATACCCTGGAGTTTTGAGGGAAGCTCCCCCCACACTCAATCACTGCCCATCACTGCTACATGCATTAGTATTTTTTTTCCTGAGTAGTATTCTACTGTATGAATATACTATTTTTCCTTATCCATTCACTTCTGGATAGACAATTGGGTTTTATGCAACTTTTTACTATTATGAATAACCCTACTGTGAGTATTCTAGTTCAAGTCTTTTAGTGGGCATATGACTTCATTTCTCTTGGGTAAAAACCTAGGAGTAGAATTCCCAAGTCATATGGTAAGTATATACTTAACCTTATTTTTAAAAACTACCAAACTAAATTACAAAGGATTATGCTATTTTCAAGTTTCACAAGTAACATATGAGAGTTTTAAATCCTTGTCATGGCAATACCTTGACATGGTATTGCCATTCTTCCTATTTTTAGCCATTCTAACCATTGTGTAGTAGTATTTCTATGTGGCTTTGATCTGCATTTTTCCGGTGAGTAATAAAGTCGAACATCTTTTCATGTTACCTATTTAGTCATTTATTACTGAGCTGTTAGTCTTCTCGTATATTCTAGATACAAGTCTGGACTTATAAAAATATTTTTGCAACTATTTTTCCCAAGTGGATGGTTAGATGGTTTGCCTTTTCACCTTTTTTTACAATGTCTTTCAAACAGCAGAAAAATTTAATTTTTATAAAGTCCAATTTATTTATTTTTTTCCTCCTGTTATATTTGCACTTTTTATATCCTAAGCTATCTTTACCTACTGCAAGGATTCAAACATTTTATCCTACATTTTTTGTTCCAGAAATTACACTTGTGGACTTTATATTTAGGTCTATGCTTCATTTCAAGTTAAATTCTGCATATAAGATAAGGGTTGAAATTAATTTACTTTCCACATGGAAATCCGGTTGTTTCAGCACCATATGTTGAAAAGGTGATCCTTCCCCCACTTAGCTAGGCTGGCATCTTTGTAATAAATCAAATACATATTAACCATATATTGTACAATTATTATTATTATTATTTTTTTTTTTTGAGACAGATTCTCCTTCTGTCACCCAGGCTGGAGTGTAGTGGCACAATCTTGGCTGACTGCGACCTCCGCCTCCCAGGTTCAAGTGATTCTCGTGCCACAGCCTTCTGAGTAGCTGGGACTACAGGTGTGCATCACCACGCCCAGCTAATTTTTATATTTTTAGTAGAGACAGGATTTCATCATGTTGGCCAGGCTGGTCTTGAACTCCTGAGCTCAAGTGATTTGACCAGCTGCAAGGAGAAATAAGACTAGGCCTTCAACATTTTACTTAGAAATCTCCACAGCTAAATATCCAACTTCATCACTAGAACATAATTTAACCAAGATCTTTGCCACTTTATAACAAGGATCACATTCCCTTCAACGTCAAATAACATGTTCCTAATTTCCACTTGAGGTCTCAACAGAAACAGCTTGAATGTCCATATTTTATATCAACAATTTATTAAACGATAGAATCTAGGTTTTTTTCTAACATGTGCCTCAAAATTCTTCCAGTTTCTGCCCATTACCCAGTTCTAAAGCCACTTCCACATTTCTAAGTGCTTGTTAAGCAACAACTCACTGCTTGGTACCAAAACCTATATGAGATTGCTAGAGCTGCCATAACAAAATACCACAGACTGGGTGACTTTAACAACAGAAATCTATGTTCTCACAGTTCTGGAGGCCACCTCTATCGTTAACTTGCAGATGATCTCCTTTCTGTGTCCTCACATGGACTTTCCTCAGTGGGCATGCATCTCTGGTGTCTCTTTGTGAGATCAAATTTCCTTTTCTTATAAAGACACCAGTCAAACTGGATTAGCGCCCACCCTAGTGGTCTCATTTTAACTTAATCACTGCTGTAATGAACCTATCTGTAAATACAGTCACAATGTGAAATAGCAGAATTAGGGTTCACTATATAAATTTTGAAGGACACAATTCAGCCCATACACTATGTACAAATTTAACAACATATATTAGCAAACGGATGCTTAAGCTACAAATAACCAAATTTTAAAAACTTAAAAAGATCTAAGCAAATGGAGAGATATACCATGTTAATGAACTGAAAGACTCAATACTGCTAAAATGTTAATTCTCCCAAATTAATGATACAATTTCTATCCAAATATCAGCCAGAATTTTTGTGGAAATTGATAAGTTGATTCTAAAAGGCAAAGGAATCAGTTGAAAACATTTTGGAAATACAAAAAGTTGGAGGACTAACCTTTCTGGATTTCAAGACATGAAGCTATAGTATAATTAAGACACTATGATATCAACAAAAGGACAGAAACAGATGGAAATGATAGACACAGAAATCACTGGAAAAGAATAGTCTGAAATAGACTTATACATATATAGTCAACTCAATAGTAAAAGAATAGTCTTTTTAACAAACAAAACGGAAATAACTGTAAGTGCAGATGTAAAACTAGAAAGAGGATCCCATCACAAGCACCATATAGAAAAATTAAATGGATGAGAGACCTAAGTATAAAACCTAACTCTAAAAAATTTCTAGAATAAAAACATAGGGAAAAATCTTCTTGACCTTAAATTAGGCAAAAATTGCAGAGATGTGATACAAAAGGCTCAATATCTAGAGAAAATATTGCTAAAGTCAATTGTATCAAAATTAAACTTTTGCCCTCCAAAACACAATTAAAGAAACAAAAAAACTCACCAACAGACTAGGAAAAGAATACAACAAAACAGGAGGGGAGGAGCCAAGATGGCCGAATAGGAACAGCTCCAGTCTACAGCTCCCAGCGCGAGCGACGCAGAAGACGGGTGATTTCTGCATTTCCATCTGAGCTTTGAGGAGAGCAGTGGTTCTCCCAGCATGCAACTGGAGATCTGAGAACGGGCTGACTGCCTCCTCAAGTGGGTCCCTGACCCCTGACCCCCGAGCAGCCTAACTGGGAGGCACCCCCCAGCAGGGGCAGACTGACACCTCACACGGCCGGCCAGGTACTCCAACAGACCTGCAGCTGAGGGTCCTGTCTGTTAGAAGGAAAACTAACAGAAAGGACATCCACACCAAAAACCCATCTGTACATCACCATCATCAAAGACCAAAAGTAGATAAAACCACAAAGATGGGGAAAAAACAGAGCAGAAAAACTGGAAACTCTAAAAAGCAGAGTACCTCTCCTCCTCCAAAGGAACGCAGTTCCTCACCAGCAACGGAACAAAGCTGGACGGAGAATGACTTTGACGAGCTGAGAGAAGAAGGCTTCAGACGATCAAATTACTCCGAGCTACGGGAGGATATTCAAACCAAAGGCAAAGAAGTTGAAAACTTTGAAAAAAATTTAGAAGAATGTATAACTAGAATAACCAATACAGAGAAGTGCTTAAAGGAGCTGATGGAGCTGAAAACCAAGGCTCGAGAACTACGTGAAGAATACAGAAGCCTCAGGAGCCGACGCGATCAAATGGAAGAAAGGGTATCAGCCCTGGAAGATGAAATGAATGAAATGAAGCGAGAAGGGAAGTTTAGAGAAAAAAGAATAAAAAGAAACGAGCAAAGCCTCCAAGAAATGTGGGACTATGTGAAAAGACCAAATCTACCTCTGATTGGTGTACCTGAAAGTGACGGGGAGAACGGAAACAAGTTGGAAAACACTCTGCAGGATATTATCCAGGAGAACTTCCCCAATCTAGCAAGGCAGGCCAACATTCAGATTCAGGAAATACAGAGAATGCCACAAAGATACTCCTCGAGAAGAGCAACTCCAAGACACATAATTGTCAGATTCACCAAAGTTGAAATGAAGGAAAAAATGTTAAGGGCAGCCAGAGAGAAAGGTCGGGTTACCATCAAAGGGAAGCCCATCAGACTAACAGCGGATCTCTCGGCAGAAACCCTACAAGCCAGAAGAGAGTGGGGGCCAATATTCAACATTCTTAAAGAAAAGAATTTAAAACCCAGAATTTCATATCCTGCCAAACTAAGCTTCATAAGTGAAGGAGAAATAAAATACTTTACAGACAAGCAAATGCTGAGAGATTTTGTCACCACCAGGCCTGCCCTAAAAGAGCTCCTGAAGGAAGCGCTAAACATGGAAAGGCACAACCGGTACCAGCCACTGCAAAATCACACCAAAATGTAAAGACCATCGAGACTAGGAAGAGACTGCGTCAACTAACGAGCAAAATAACCAGCTAACATCATAATGACAGGATCAGATTCACACGTAACAATATTAACTTTAAATGTAAATGGACTAAATGCTCGAATTAAAAGACACAGACTGGCAAATTGGATAAAGACTCAAGACCCATCAGTGTGCTGTATTCAGGAAACCCATCTCACGTGCAGAGACACACATAGGCTCAAAATAAAAGGATGGAGGAAGATCTACCAAGCAAATGGAAAACAAAAAAAGGCAGGGGTTGCAATCCTAGTCTCTGATAAAACAGACTTTAAACCAACAAAGATCAAGAGAGACAAAGAAGGCCATTACATAATGGTAAAGGGATTAATTCAACAAGAAGAGCTAACTATCCTAAATATATATGCACCCAATACAGGAGCACCCAGATTCATAAAGCAAGTCCTGAGTGACCTACAAAGAGACTTAGACTCCCACACATTAATAATGGGAGACTTTAACACCCCACTGTCAACATTAGACAGATCAACGAAACAGAAAATCAACAAGGATACCCAGGAATTGAACTCAGCTCTGCACCAAGCGGACCTAATAGACATCTACAGAACTCTCCACCCCAAATCAACAGAATATACATTTTTTTCAGCACCACACCACACCTATTCCAAAATTGACCATATACTTGGAAGTAAAGCTCTCCTCAATAAATGTAAAAGAACAGAAATTATAACAAACTATCTCTCAGATCACAGTGCAATCAAGCCAGAACTCAGGATTAAGAATCTCACTCAAAACCGCTCAACTACGTGGAAACTGAACAACCTGCTCCTGAATGACTACTGGGTACATAACGAAACGAAGGCAGAAATAAAGATGTTCTTTGAAACCAACGAGAACCAAGACACAACATACCAGAATCTCTGGGATGCATTCAAAGCAGTGTGTAGAGGGAAATTTATAGCACTAAATGCCCACAAGAGAAAACAGGAAAGATTCAAAATTGACACCCTAACATCACAATTAAAAGAACTAGAAAAGCAAGAGCAAACACATTCAAAAGCTAGCAGAAGGCAAGAAATAACTAAAATCAGAGCAGAACTGAAGGAAATAGAGACACAAAAAACCCTTCAAAAAATCAATGAATCCAGGAGCTGGTTTTTTGAAAACATCAACAAAATTGATAGACCACTAGCAAGACTAATAAAGAAAAAAAGAGAGAAGAATCAAATAGATGCAATAAAAAATGATAAAGGGGATATCACCACTGATCCCACAGAAATACAAACTACCATCAGAGAATATTACAAACACCTCTACGCAAATAAACTAGAAAATCTAGAAGAAATGGATAAATTCCTCAACACATACACCCTCCCAAGACTAAACCAGGAAGAAGTTGAATCTCTGAATAGACCAATAACAGGAGCTGAAATTGTGGCAATAATCAATAGCTTACCAACCAAAAAAAAGTCCAGGACCAGATAGGTTCACAGCCGAATTCTACCAGAGGTGCAAGGAGGAGCTGGTACCATTCCTTCTGAAACTATTCCAATCAATAGAAAAAGAGGGAATCCTCCCTAACTCATTTTATGAGGCCAGCATCATCCTGATACCAAAGCCTGGCAGAGACACAACAAAAAAAGAGAATTTTAGACCAATATCCTTGATGAACATTGATGCAAAAATCCTCAATAAAATACTGGCAAACAGAATCCAGCAACACATCAAAAAGCTTATCCACCATGATCAAGTGGGCTTCATCCCTGGGATGCAAGGCTGGTTCAATATACGCAAATCAATAAACGTAATCCAGCATATAAACAGAACCAAAGTCAAAAACCACATGATTATCTCAATAGATGCAGAAAAGGCCTTTGACAAAATTCAACAACACTTCATGCTAAAAACTCTCAATAAATTAGGTATTGATGGGTCATATCTCAAAATAATAAGAGCTATTTATGACAAACCCACAGCCAATATCATACTGAATGGGCAAAAACTGGAAGCATTCCCTTTGAAAACTGGCACAAGACAGGGATGCCCTCTCTCACCACTTCTATTCAAGATAGTGTTGGAAGTTCTGGCCAGGGCAATTAGGCAAGAGAAGGAAATCAAGGGTATTCAATTAGGAAAAGAGGAAGTCAAATTGTCCCTGTTTGCAGATGACATGATAGTATATCTAGAAAACCCCATTGTCTCAGCCCAAAATCTCCTTAAGCTGATAAGCAACTTCAGCAAAGTCTCAGGATACAAAATCAATGTACAAAAATCACAAGCATTCTTATACATCAATAACAGACAAACAGAGAGCCAAATCATGAGTGAACTCCCATTCACAATTGCTTCAAAGAGAATAAAATACCTAGGAATCCAACTTACAAGGGATGTGAAGGACCTCTTCAAGGAGAACTACAAACCACTGCTCAAGGAAATAAAAGAGGATACAAACAAATGGAAGAACATTCCATGCTCATGGGTAGGAAGAATCAATATCATGAAAATGGCCATCCTTCCCAAGGTAATTTACAGATTCAATGCCATCCCCATCAAGTTACCAATGACTTTCTTCACAGAATTGGAAAAAACTACTTTAAGGTTCATATGGAACCAAAAAAGAGCCCGCATCGCCAAGTCAATCCTAAGCCAAAAGAACAAAGCTGGAGGCATCACGCTACCTGACTTCAAACTATACTACAAGGCTACAGTAACCAAAACAGCATGGTACCGGTACCAAAACAGAGATATAGATCAATGGAACAGAACAGAGCCGTCAGAAATAATGCCACATATCTACAACTATCTGATCTTTGACAAACCTGACAAAAACAAGAAATGGGGAAAAGATTCCCTATTTAATAAATGGTGCTGGGAAAACTGGCTAGCCATATGTGGAAAGCTGAAACTGGATCCCTTCCTTACGCCTTATACAAAAATCAATTCAAGATGGATTAAAGACTTAAATGTTAGACCTAAAACCATAAAAACCCTAGAAGAAAACCTAGGCAATACCATTCAGGACATAGGCATGGGCAAGGACTTCATGTCTAAAACACCAAAAGCAATGGCAACAAAAGCCAAAATTGACAAATGGGATCTAATTAAACTCAAGAGCTTCTGCACAGCAAAGGAAACTACCATCAGAGTGAACAGGCAACCTACAAAATGGGAGAAAATTTTCGCAACCTACTCATCTGACAAAGGGCTAATATCCAGAATCTACAATGAACTCCAACAAATTTACAAGAAAAAAACAAACAACCCCATCAAAAAGTGGGCGAAGGACATGAACAGACACTTCTCAAAAGAAGACATTTATGCAGCCAAAAAACACATGAAAAAATGCTCACCATCACTGGCCATCAGAGAAATGCAAATCAAAACCACAATGAGATACCATCTCACACCGGTTAGAATGGAAATCATTAAAAAGTCAGGAAACAACAGGTGCTGGAGAGGATGTGGAGAAATAGGAACACTTTTACACTGTTGGTGGGACTGTAAACTAGTTCAACCCTTGTGGAAGTCAGTGTGGCGATTCCTCAGGGATCTAGATCTAGTAATTCCATTTGACCCAGCCATCCCATTACTGGGTATATACCCAAAGGACTATAAATCATGCTGCTGTAACACATGCACACGTATGTTTATTGCAGCATTATTCACAATAGCAAAGAGTTGGAACCAACCCAAATGTCCAACAATGATAGACTGGATTAAGAAAATGTGGCACATATACACCATGGAATACTATGCAGCCACAAAAAATGATGAGTTCACGTCCTTTGTAGGGACATGGATGAAACTGGAAATCATCATTCTCAGTAAACTATCCCAAGAACAAAAAACCAAACACCGCATATTCTCACTCATAGGTGGGAATTGAACAATGAGAACACATGGACACAGGAAGGGGAACATCACACTTCGGGGACTGTTGTGGGGTGGGGGGAGGGGGGAGGGATAGCATTGGGAGATATACCTAATGCTAGATGACGAGTTGGTCGGTGCAGCGCACCAGCATGGCACATGTATACATATGTAACTTACCTGCACGTTGCGCACATGTACCATAGAGCCTAAAGTATAATAATAATAATAAGAAGAAGAAGAAGAAGAAGAAAAAAAAAAGAATACAACAAAACAATAAAGTGTTCAGGAGTAATGGGACATTAACTCACTTTCTTCTTTTTTTTTTTTTTTTTTTTTTTGAGACGGAGTCTTGCTCTGTCGCCCAGGCTGGAGTGCAGTGGCGCAATCTTGGCTCACTGCAACCTCCACCTCCAGAGTTCAAGCGATTCTCCTGCCTCAGCCTCCTGAGCAGTTGGGATTACAGATGCCCACCACCACACCTGGCTAATTTTTATATTTTTAGTAGAGACGGGGTTCCACCATGTTGGCCAGGCAGGTCTCAAACTCCTAACCTCAAGTGATCTGCCTGCCTCGGGCTCCCTAAGTACTGGGATTACAGATGTGAGCCACGACGCCCAGCTAGTAACGTACTCTCTAACAGACTGGGGATAAAACTTCTTTACACTGGTGGCTGGCAAGATGGCTGAATATGAACAGCTCCATCCTGCAGCTCCAGGCAATATCAATGCAGAAGGCCAGTGATTTCTGCATTTCCAACTGAGGTACCCAGCTCATCTCACTGGGACTGGTTAGATAGTAGGTGCAACCAACGGAGGGCGAGCTGAAGCTGAAGCGAGTGAGGCTTTGCCTCACTCCGGAAGCACAAAGGGATCAGGGAACTCCCTCCCATAGCCAAAGGAAGCCCTGAGGGACTGTGCCATGAGGAACGGTGCACTCCAGCCCAGATACTGCACTTTTCCCATGGTCTTCGCAACCGGCAGACCAGGAGATTCCCTCGGGTGCCTACACCAACAGGGCCCAGGGTTTCAAGCACAAAACTGGGCAACCATTTAGGCAAACATCAAGCTAGCTGAAGGAGCTTTTTTTCATACCCCAGTGGCACCTGGAATGCCAGCGAGACGAACCTTTCACTCCCTTGGGAAGGAGGCTGAAGCCAGTCTTGCTCAGCGGATCCCACTCCCATGGAGCCCAGCAAGCTAAGATCCACTGGCTTGAAATTCTTACTGCCAGCACAGCAGTCTGAAGTCAACCTGGGATGCTCAAGCTTGGTGGTAGGGCGGTGGGGGGGAATCACCATTGCTGAGGCTTGAATAGGCGGCTTTTCCCTCACAGTGTAAACAAAGTCACCTGGAAGTTCGAATTGGGTGGAGCCCACTGCAGCTCAGCAAAGCCACTGTAGCCAGACTGCCTCTCTAGACTCCTCCATTTTGGACAGGGCATCTCTGAAAGAAAGGTAGCAGCCCCAGTCAGGGGCTTATAGATAAAACTCCCATCTCCCTGGGACAGAGCACCTGGGGGAAGGGGCAGCTGTGGGTGCAGCTTCAGCAGACTTAAACATTCCTGCTTGCTGGCTCTGAAGAGAGCAGCGGATCTCCCAGCAAAGTGCTCAAACTCTGCTAAGAGACAGACTGCCTTCTCAAGTGGGGCCCTGACCCCCATGCCCCCTGACTGGGAGACACCTCCAAGCAGGGGTCGACAGACACCTCATACAGGAGAGCTCTGGCTGGCATCTGGCGTGTGCCCCTATGGGACGAAGCTTCCAGAGGAAGGAACAGGCAGCAATCTTTGCTGTTCTGCAGCCTCCGCTGGTGATACCCAGGGAAACAGGGTCTGTAGTGGACCTCCAACAAACTCCAGCAGACCTGCAGCAAAGGGGCCTGACTGTTAGAAGGAAAACTAACATACAGAAAGGAACAGCATGAACATCAACAAAAAGGACATCCACACAGAAACCCCATCCAAAGGTCACCAACATCAAAGACTCAAGGTAGATAAATCCACAAAGATTAGGGAAAAACCAGTGCAGAAAGGCTAAAATTCCAAAAACCAGAATGCCTCTTCTCCTCCAAAGGATCACAACTCCTTGCCAGCAAGGGAACAAAACTGGATGGAGAATGAGTTTGCAGAATTGACAGAAACAGGCTTCAGAAGGTGGGTAATAACAAACTCCTCTGAGCTAAAGCAGCATGTTCTAACCCAATGCAATGAACCTAAGAGTGTTGAAAAAAGGTTAGAGGAAATGCTAACTAGAATAACCAATTTAGAGAAGAACATAAATGACCTGATGGAGTGGAAAAACACGGCATGAGAACTTCGTGAAGCATATACAAGTATCAATAGCCAAATCGATCAAGCGGAAGAAAGGATATCAGAGATTGAAGATCAACTTAGTGAAATAAAGCATGAAGACAAGATTAGAGAAAAAAGAATGAAAATGAACAAACAAAGCTTCCAAGAAATATGGGACTATGTGCAAAGACCAAACCTACATTTGACTGGTGTACCTGAAAGTGACGGGGAGAAAAGAACCAAGTTGGAAAACACTCTTCAGGATATTATCCAGGAGAACTACCTAGCAAGACAGCCCAACATTCAAATTCAGGAAATACAGAGAACACCACTAAGACACTCCTCAATAAGAGCAACCCCAAGACACATAATCGTCAGATTCACCAAGGTTGAAATGAAAGAAAAAATGTTAAGGGCAGCCACTGAGAAAGGTCAGGTTACCCACAAAGGGAAGACCATCAGACTAACAGCGGATCTCTCTGCAGAAACCCTACAAGCCAGAAGAGAGTGGGGGCCAATATTCAACATTCTTAAAGAATAAAGCAAGTTCTTAAGAGACCCACAAAGAGACTTAGACTCCCACACAACAATAGCAGGAGACTTTAACACCCCACTGTCAATATCAGACAGATCAACAAGACAGAAAACTAACAAGGATATTCAGAACTTGAACTCAGCTCTGGACTAAGCAGACCTAATAGACATCTACAGAACCCTCCACCCCCAAATCAACAGAATATACATTCTTCTGAGAACCACATCACATTTATTCTAAAATTGGCCACATAATTGAAGGTAAAACAAGCCTCAGCAAATGCAAAAGAATGGCAATCATAACAAACAGTCTCTCAGACCACAGCGCAATCAAATTAGAACTCAGGATTAAGAAACTCACTCAAAACCGCACAACTACATGGAAACTGAATCTGCTCCTGAATGACTACTGGGTAAATAATGAAATTAAGGCAGAAGTAAGTTCTTTGAAACCAATGAGAACAAAGACACAACCAGAATCTCTGGGACACAGCTAAAGCAGTGTTTAGAGGAAAATTTATAGCACTAAAATGCCTATAGAAGAAAGCGGGAAAGATCTAAAATCAACACCCTAACATCACAATTAAAGAACTAGAGAAGCAAGAGCAAGAGGAAACAAATTCAAAAGGTAGCAGAAGACAAGAAATAACTAAGATCAGAACAGAACTGAAGGAGATAGAGACACGAAAAACCCTTCAAAAATATCAGTGAATCCAGGTGCTGGTTTTTTGAAAAGATTAACAAAATACATAGACTGCTAGCCAGACTAATAAAGAAAAGAGAGAAGAATCAAACAGACACAATAAAAAATGCTAAAGGGGATATCACCACTGATTCCACAGAACTACAAACTACTATAAGAGAATACTATAAACACCTCTACACAAATAAACTAGAAAAATCTAAAAGAAATGGATAAATTCCTGGACACATACACCCTCTCAAGACTAAATCAGGAAGAAGTCGAATCCCTGAATAGACCAATAACAAGTTCCGAAATTGAGGCAGTAATTAATAGGCTATCAACCAAAAAAAGCCCACGACCAGACAGATTCCAAGCCGAATTCTACCAGAGGCACAAAGAGGAGCTGGTACCAGTCCTTCTGAAACTATCCCAAACAATGGAAAAAGAGGGACTTCTCCCTAACTCATTTTATGAAGCCAGCCTCATCCGCTACCAAAACCTGGCAGAGACACACACAAAAAAGAGAATTTCAGGCTAATATTCCTGATGAACATCAATGTGAAAATCCTCAATAAAATACTGGCAAACCAAATACAGCAACACATCAAAAAGCTTATCCACCACGATCAAGTTGGCTTCATCTCTGAGATGCAAGGCTGGTTCAACATATGCAAATCAATAAACGTAATCCATCATATAAACTGAACCAATGACAAAAACCACATGATTACCTCAATAGATGCAGAAAAGGCCTTCAATAAAATTCAACACCCTTCATGCTAAAAACTCTCAATAAACTAGGTATTGATGGAATGTATCTCAAAATACTAACAGCTATTTATGACAAAGCAACAAACAGTATCATACTGAATGGGCAAAACCTGGAAGCATTCCCTTTGAAAACTGGCACAAGATAAGAATGCCCTCTCTCACCACTCCTATTCAACATAGTATTGGAAGTTCTGGCCAGGGAAATCAGGCAAGAGAAAGAAATAAAGGGTATTCAAATAGGAAGAAAGGAAATCAAATCGTCTCTGTTTGCAGATGACATGACTGTGTATTTAGAAAACCCCAATGCCTCAGCCCAAAATCTCCTTAAGCTCATAAGCAACTTCAGCAAAGTCTCAGGATACAAAATCAATCTGCAAAAATCACAAGCATTCCTATACACCAATAATAGACAAACAGAGAGCCAAATAATCAGTGAACTCCCAATCACAATTGCTACAAAGAGAATAAAATACCTAGGAATCCAACTTACAAGGGATGTGAAGGACCTCTTCAAGTAGAACTACAAACCATTGCTCAACGAAATAAGAGGACACAAACAAATGGAAAGACATTCCATGCTCATTAATTGGAAGAATCAATATTGTGAAAATGGCCATACTGCCCAAGGTAATTTATAGATTCAAGGCTATCCCCATCAAGTTATCATTGACTTTCTTCACAGAATTCAAAAAAACTACTTTAAATTTCATATGGAACCAAAAAAGAGCCCATATAGCCAAGACAATCCTAAGCAAAAAGAACAAAGCTGGAGGCATCACACTACCTGACTTCAAACTATACTACAAGCCTACAGTAACCAAAACAGCATGGTACTGGTACCAAAACAAAGATATAGACTAATGGAACAGAACAGGGGCCTCAGAAATAACACCACACATCTAGAACCATCTGATCTTTGACAAACCTGACAAAAACAAGCAATGGGGGAAGGATTCCCTATTTAATAAATGGTGCTGGGAAAACTGGCTAGCTATATGCAGAAAATTGAAACTGGACCACTTCCTTAGACCTTATACAAAAATTAATTCAAGATGGATTAAAGACTTAAATGTAAGACGTAAAACCATAAAAACTCTAGAAGGAAACCTAGGCGATACCATTCAGGATACAGGAATGGGCAAAGACTTCATGACTAAAACACCAAAAGCAACGGCAACAAAAGCCAAAATTGACAAATGGGATCTAATTAAACTAATGAGCTTCTGCACAGCAAAAGAAACTATCATCAGAGTGAGCAGGCAACCTACAGAATGGGAGAAAATTTTTGCCATCTATCCATCTGACAAAGGGCTAATATCCAGAATCTACAAAGAACTGAAAAAAATTTACAAGTAAGAAACCAACAACCCCACCAAAAAGTGGGCAAAGGATATGAACAGACACTTCTCAAAAGAAGACATTTATGCGGCCAACAAACATATGAAAAAAAGTTCATCATCACTGGTCATTAGAGAAATGCAAATCAAAACAACAATGAGATACCTTCTCATGCCAGTTAGAATGTCGGTCATTAAAAAGTTGGGAAAAGGGGCCGGGCGCAGTGGCTCACACCTGTAATCCCAGCACTTTGGGAGGCTGAGGCAGGCAGATCACAAGGTCAGGAGATCGAGACCATCCTGGCTAAAATGGTGAAACCCCGTCTCTACTAAAAATACAACAAATTAGCCAGGCATGGTGGCGGGCGCCTGTAGTCCCAGCTACTCGGGAGGCTGAGGCAGGAGAATGGCATGAACCCAGGAGGTGGAGCTTGCAGTGAGCCAAGATCGCACCACTGCACTCCAGGCTGGGTGACAGAGCAAGACTCTGTCTCAAAAAAAAAAAAAAAAAAGTTGGGAAACAACAGATGCTAGAGAGGATATGGTGAAACAGGAACGCTTTTACACTGTTGGTGGGGTGTAAATTAGTTCCAGCATTGTGGAAGACAGTGTGGCAATTCCTCAAGGATCTAGAACCAGAAATACCATTTCACCCAGCAATCCCATTACTGGGTATATACCCAAAGGATTATACATCATCCTAGTATAAAGACACATGCACACGTATGTTCAATGCAGCACTGTTCACAATAGCAAAGACTTGGAACCAACCCAAATGCCCATCAATGATACACTGGATAAAGAAAATGCTGCACATATATACCATGGAATACTATGCAGCCATAAAAAAGGATGAGTTCATGTCCTTTGCAGGGACATGGACGAAGCTGGAAACCATCATTCTCAGCAAACTAATATAGGAACAGAAAACCAAACACTGCATGTTCTCACTCATAAGTGGGAGGTAACAATGGGAATACATGAATACAGGGAGGGGAACATCACACACTGGGGCCTGTCAAGGGGTGGGGGGCTACGGGAAGGATAGCTTTAGGAGAAATACCTAATGTAGATGATGGGTTGATGGGTGCAGCAAACCACCATGGCACGTGTATACCTACGTAACAAACCTGCATGTTCTGCACATGTATCCCAGAACTTAAAATATAATAAAAAACCAAAAAACCTTCTTTACACTATTTTTGGAATGTTTCAAGTTTGAAACTACTTCAAAAGAAAAGTATTTAAGCATGAGTAAAGAACCCTCTGTACCCTCCCGAAATGGAGGGAAATGTGAACATATTTTTTTCTTTCTGAAATTCTCTTGGAAAGGGAAAAGTCACATAACACAAAGTCTAGAAATCATGAAGGAAAAAAAAATTGACTATGTAAAAAATAAAACGCTTCTGCCTGGCAAAAATAAATTTACATATGAGATAAAAATCAAACAACCAAACAACAAAATGAGGAAAAAACAGTAATTTTAAATGACAAGCAGGTTATTTCCTTAATTAGACCATAACCCAATAGAAAAAAGACATGAACAGCAGTTTCCAAAAACAGAAATTAAAATAGTAAACTTAGGAAAGTATGTTCTACTTATTTAAAAAAGCATATCAAAACCAGAAGATGACATTTTTTCACTTCCAATAAAATTTTAACATTTGCTAATACTCAGTAATGAAAGCAGAGAAAGATATTCATCCACTGTTAGCAAACTATAAGTTAAGCAAATTTGGGCTGGGCACAGTGGCTCACACCTGTAATCCCAGTACTTGGGAGCCCAACGCAGGCAGATTACTCGAGGTCAGGATTTTAAGACCAGCCTGGCCAACATGGTGAAACTCCATCTCGGCTAAAAATACAAAAATCAGCGAAGTGTAGTGGCATGCACTTGCAGTCCCAGCTACTTGGGAGGCTGAGATGGGACAACCACTTGAACCTGGGAGACAGAGGTTGCAGTGAGCCAAGGTTGCGCCACTGTACTCCAGCCTGAGCAAAAGAGGGAGACTTCGTCCCAAAAAAAAAAAAAAAATTTTTTTTTGGCAAAATAATCAAAATTCAAAATTCACATACTCTTTTACTCGACAATTCCATTTCTAGGAATTTATCCTATGAATAAAAGTATAAGCAAATATATATACATATACACACATATATGTATATATATGAGGAAGTTCAAAGCAGTATTTTTCATAACTATAAACACTCATAATGTGAATATCCATCAAAAGGAGATATATTAAGCAAAAGATGGCATATGCAGAAAATGAAATACTATATCACCATAAACAAATGAGGTAGATCTGTATGTGCTAACATAAAAATTTATCTAAGGCGTATATGATAATAATGGTGAAAATAATACAGATTCAGAATAGTGTGTATAATGATTTCATTTAATTTTAAAAATAAAAGAATACAGGCCGGGCACGGTGGCTCACGCCTGTAATCCCAGCACTTTGGGAGGCCAAGGCAGGTGGATCACGAGGTCAGGAGTTCAAGACCAGCCTGGCCAAGATGGTGAAACCCTGTCTCCACTAAAAATGCAAAAAAAAATTAGCTGGGTGTGGTGGCGGGCGCCTGTAATCCCAGCCACTCAGGAGGCTGAGGCAGAAAACTGCTTGAACCCAGGAGGCAGAGGTTGCAGTGAGCCGAGATTGCGCCACTGCACTCCAGCTTGGGTGACAGAGATAGGCTCTGTTTCAAAAAAAAAAAAAAAAGAATATATACATGTATGTATACACACACATACTACACACACACACACGCATGTTCTTGTGCATGTGTGTACTAGTATATGCCATAAATATTTTTTTAAAAACTAGAGAAGCAGTAGTTAACAGTGTTATTGCTCAGGAGAGGGATTGGAGGCTGCAGAAATTAGAAAAGTCGATTTATTATTTTATATCTTTCTTAACTATTTATACTTTTTACCATTTCAATTTCTCTCTCAAAATGTAAATTTCTGGCTGGGCGTGGTGGCTCACGCCTGTAATCCCAGCACTTTGGTAGGCCGAGGCGGGCAGATCACGAGGCCAGGAGATCGAGACCATCCTGGCTAACATGGTGAAACCCCGTCTCTACTAAAAATACAAAACATTAGCCAGGCATGGTGGCAGGCGCCTGTAGTCCCAGCTACTCGGGAGGCTGAGGCAGGAGAATGGCGTGAACCTGGGAGGCGGAGCTTGCAGTGAGCAGAGATCACGCCACTGCACTCCAGCCTGGTGACAGAGCGAGACTCCGTCTCAAAAAAAAAAAAGTAATTTTCTTAATGTCTATTCAAAACAAATTGCAAATTGTCTTATATAAAATTCCTGTGATTGTTTGAAATACTATTTGTGGACTTTCTTAATTCATGCTTATATTAATTTTGAAAGTAACATTACCTGGAATGATTTGACAGAGGCAGATACTTCAGTTACTGGTTCAGGTTTTGGAATGCTTTCAATCAATTCCATAATCCCTTGTAGTTTTTTATCTGAGATTCGTAAAGAAATAAGAGGTAACTTTCCAAAAATCTTGAATCTGTTTTGAAAAGATAAAAATAAGTAATTATAAAGGAATTATTCTGATTTAAGTGCACTAATTAAAGACTGTTCTCAAATTATCTGAATCAAATGTGATTTTAAACACTAAAAATCTCTATTCCAATTTCCGTCTTACCCTATTAACCAGTTTCATTAGATGGGCTAAACTCATTATTTTTCAGAAGTTTATGTTCTTATTTCATGTAATGTCCTTCTACTGTTTGCTATATACAATTGACAATTACTACTAATCAAGTGTTTCTCATGTGACAGGCATTGAGGAAAGTACTTTTACATGCATTATTGTAAATAGTCCTCACAATCTATGAGGCAGACAACCTATTTTTGCTCTCTATTTATTTTAAGTTCCTATATGTACATGCTTCCTATGAGAAAACTAAGGTTTGGCAGTGCAAATAGCCTGCTCATGAGACTATATATCAAAGATCACGGAGCAAAACCACATCAGAATGCTTTATTATTCTTTTAATTGCCTTGACAGTCTCCTTTGAGAGAGAGAGAGAGAAAGTTTTCACTATCAGAGAGAGAGAGAAAGTTTTCACTCCCCATTTTTATCCCTGCATTTTCCCTAAAAATTACTTTTTCCATGTACGCACACTGATTACTTACGTTATCTTTCTAAAAATGTACTGGAGTCCTACAGAAAATTACAAGCTTTCTTTTATTTCCAATACCTTAAATATTTGTAATTAATCACAAGCGTAGTAGTAGTTTAACTTCGTTAAACATTATGAATCGGTTCTCTTAATGCACTTAAACTTTTTTTCACTTTCTTGAAAAATCTGCAAGTTGCGCAGTCTAAAGATGCTGGGTACCAAAATAGTATCTACCAAATAGCAAGCATCCTTTTATTTGCCTTCAACTTAACGCGGCTCAACTTTCAAGGGAATGTTCCTGACACTTGTGGGGTTCCAGGATTTGACATATCATATCCACTTTATATTGCTCACAATATTATAAAATAGAAACCAAATAACTTCTAAGATTTCATCTTTCTAAGTTAAGTCATTGTCATTTCTGCCCTGTATTTTAACTATACTAACCTATAAGCTGGTCCGAACCTATAACCATTATCAATATATATATTTATTACATTATTATAGATACATTATTATAATCAGCTATTTTAATTCCTGCTATGCTATACATATTCCCTGCATCACAAGACATAAATTCTTCCTAAGCATATACTGACAGAGCAAGTCCAAACCAAGACAAAAGCTGCCCTTTTCTTCCCTCAGAGAAATGTCACCTACTTTTTCTGGTACCCTGTAACTTCCAGGATTATAGCATACTTACCAAGAAGAAAAGTATTTAAACTATACTAAAAAAATCAATTCATAGTCATATGCTTACAACAAGAAATCGCATAGATCTTTAATCTTTATCACAGAATGAAAAACTTTACAAGAAACAGTAGAAAAGAGTAAACAAGCAGCAGACATAATTAGGGAGAAATGAAAAGAATTAAGCCTTTTCTCTTTAAATCGAACCATATCTAAAGCTGGATTTGAAAAAAACAAGGGAATGCATAGCATGGTTGTCTTTCCTTCTGTCTCTTAAACCAAATTCTAGCCATTCCTCTGCCTCAAGACTCTCAGTGCATACTTTGATTTTCTAAGAAAAGAAAATCTAGGAGAGTAAGATTTAGGGCCATGGACAATGTTTGTTAGTAGATAGAGTCACTATGAGGTAAAGGTCAACAAAAAAGGGTGTGGGTCTCTCCCTTTTACATGTTAAGTATAATAAGTATTAAAAACAATGTCCACCCCATGTACCATATAGGAAAAGGCCAGAGTCTCTCTAATTCCCTCTATTCTTCCTAGTACACTTTAACTAGGCATGAGGCCTTCTCATGTTGCCTTGCTAGTAGCAACTCTCCTGGAAGTGTTTGGTAGATGTTAGATGAGAAAAGCCTTTGGTTAAATTTTAAAATAGATCTGCGCCTGAGGTTTGAATATTTGTAAGGGAGAAAAAAGGTGCTGTTACAAGTAAGAAGTTAAATGACTACTTACAGTCTAAAACTATTTAGAAATAAATCATCTAAATGGCCCAGTCTAGTTCAACAGACTTCTCTACTTAGGATCTCAGGCACATAGCTTCAGCTAACAATGAAATATAATAATCCCAGTAAATGTAAATACATGGACAAGTATAAAGCAAATGTTATTAGAATTTTGGTTTATAACTCTACTATTTATTTTCTACATAAGTTAAAAGACAAATGCATAAGAAATAATTACAATTCTTTGTTAATGGATATAGAATATATAAAAATATAATCTGGGACATCAATAAGATAAACTGGAGGGGGCAAAACAGGAAACAAGTAGAGTTTTTGCATGCAATTGAAGCTAACTTGGTATCAATTTTATTTTTCACTTTTTAAAATTTTTGTCACCCAGGCTGGAGTGCAGTGACATAATCACAACCCACCGTAGCCTCAACCTCCTGGGCTCAAGCTATCCTCCCACCTTAACTTCCCAAGTAGCTAGGACTATAGGCATGAACCATTATGCCCAGCCAATTTTATTTAATTATTTATTTACTTATTGTAGAGACAGGGTCTTACTACGTTGCCCAGGCTGGTCTCAAACTCCCGGCCTCAAGCAATCCTACCACCTCGGCCTCTCAAAGTGCTGGGATTACAGGCGTAAGACTATGCAACCTGCCTCAATCTTAAATAGGCTGTTATAGCCTGGGCAACATAGCAAGACCCATCTCTACAAAAAAATTTAAAAATTAGCTGAGTGTAGTGGCGTGTGCCTGCAGCTCCAGCTACTCAGGAGGACAAGGCAGGAGGATCACTTGAGCACAGGAGTTCAACGCTGCAATGAGCTACAACCACAACACTGTTCTCTAGCCTAGGTGACAGAGCAAGACCCTGTCTAAAAAAATAAAGAAATAATAAATAAATAGACTGTTATAACTTGAGGATATTATACATAATCTCCATGGTAACCACAAAGCAAATACTTGTAGAATATACAAAACTGGAAATGAGAGAGGAATCAAAGCATGTCACACACAAAAATCCACCGAATACAAAGGGCAGCATAAAGGAGGGAATGAGGGATCAAAAAAGCTGTAAGACATACAGAAAGCAAATAACAATATGACAAAAGTAAGTCCTCTCCATCTGTATTTACTTTAAATGTAAATATATTTTTTCTCAATTAAAAACTTCAAGTGACAAAATGGATTAAAAAACAGGATGCAACTACATACTGTCTACAAGAGATCATGTTAACTCATAGAAAACACACAGGTTAAAAGTGAAAAAAAAATGAAGAAAGACATTCCATGCAAATAATCACCAAAAGAGAGCAGGGATGCCTATAACAAAAACAGCCAAAATAGACTGCAAGTCAAAAACTGTTACAAGCAATAAAGAAGGACATTACATAATGATAATGAAAGTATAACTTCACCAAGAAGACATAACAATTATAAACATATATGTGCCAAACATCAGAGTTCAAAAATATATAAAGCAAGCACTGACAGAATTAAGAAGAAGAAACAGACAGTTCCTTGATAATAATAGGAGACTTCAATATCTCACTGTCAATACTGAATAGAACCACCAGGCAGTAGATTAATAAGGAAACAGGGGACTGGACCAATGAAATTGATCAACTGGACCAAAATGACATATATAGAACACTCCATCCAGCAAAATAGACATTTTTCTCAAGTGCATATGAAACATTCTCCAGGACAGATTATACGTCAGGTAAAAAAATAAGTGTCAAAAAATGTTAAAAAAGTGAAATCATAAGAAGTATCTTTTCCAATAATGATGAAATGAGTCTAGAATGCAAGAGTAGAAGGAAAAAGTGTAGAAGTCACAAGTGTATAGAAATTTAAAAACAGACGGTTAAACAAGCAATGAGATAAAAAAAATCACAAGGGAAATTGGAAAATAACTCAAGACAAATGAAAATGAAAATACAACATAACAAAATTCATAGGATGCAGCAAAAGTCTGCCAAAAGGGGACTTTATAGCTGTAAACACCTACATTAATAAAGAAAGACCTAAAATCAATAGCCTAACTTTACACCTTAAGGAACTAGAAAAAGAACAGCAAATTAAACCTAAAGCTAGCCAAAATAAAAAAATAATAAAGATGAAAGCAGAGATAAATAAAATATAGAAAAACAATAGAGAAAAAAATCAACAAAAATGTGAGTTGGTTCTTCAAAATGATCGAGATTGAAAACCTTTAGTTAGACTGAGAAAAAAACAGAAAAGACTCAATTTAAATCAGAAATGAAAGTGGTAACATTACTACTCATTTTACAAAATAAAAAGGGTTGTTAGAGAGAGACAATTATAAACAATTTGACACAAACAAATGGATAATCTAAATGAAACAAATTCCAAGAAACACAAATCTACCAACACTGAATTATGAAGAAACAAAATCTGAATAAACTACTATGGAGACTGAATCAGTAATCAAAAACCTCCCAATAAAGAAAACCTCCCACGATCTGATCGCTTCAATAGTGAATTCTACCAAATAACCAAAAACTGAAGAGGCAGGAATACTTTCTAATCCATTCTATAAAGACAGCATTACCCTGATATCAAAGCCAGACAAAGATACTAGAAGAAAAGAAATCTGTAGTCCAATATATCTGAAAAATATTAATGCAAAACCTAAAAGCACAAGCAAACCTAAATCAATAGCCCATTAAATGGTTTATATATCATTTATCCTTGGAATTTATTCCTAGAATAAGAAGATTTATTCCTGGAATAAAAGGATTTTTTGCTGGACTCAAGAAATATGATTTAATACATAGAGGGCCATTAAGGTAACATACCCCATTAAGAGAATGAAGGAAAAAAAACATCTTGATCATTTTTCACATGATCACATGATCATCTCAAAGCACAGAAAGGATTTGAAAAAATTCAACACATTTTCATAATAAAAAGTTAGCAAACTAGGAACAGAAGGAAACTACCTCAACATAATAAAGGTCATCCATAAAAACCCCACAGCTGACATCATACTCGATGGTGAAATACTGAAAGCTTTTCCTCTGGGCTCAGGATTAAGGTGAGGATGCCAACCTAAACTACTTCTATTCAAGAGAGTGCTAAAAAATTCTAGACAGACCAATTAGGCAAGAAAGAGAAATAAAAGGCACCCATATCAGAAAGGGAAAAAACTAACTCCGTACACAGATGATAGGATCTTATATGTAGAAAATCTTAAATCTGTTAGAACTTTAGAATCCTAAAACTTAGAATTGTAAACAAATTCACAAGTTGCAGGATATAAAAATCAGTTAAGTTCCCATACACTAACAATAAACAATCCCCCCAAAATTTTTAAATTCATTTACAATAGCATCAGAAAGAATAAACTTAAGAAATGAGGCAGGAGACTTTAGTACTGAGACCTAGAAAATGCTGCTGAAATCAAAGAAGACACAAATAAATAGAAAGATATTCCATGTTCATGGACTGTAACAGTCAATATTATTAAGAATAGTCAGTACTATTCAAAGGGATCTACAGATTTGATACACTCTTTATCAGAATCTCTATAACATTTTTTACAAGGAAAGAAAACTCCATCCTAAGATTCATATGGAATACCAAAGGATCCCAAATAGCCAAGACAATCTTGAAAAAGAACAAAGTTAAATAACTCACATCTCCTGATTTCAAAACTTCCTAAAAAGCTACAGTAATCTAAACAGTGTGGTACAGGAAAATAAAGACATAGAGACCAATGGAAGAAAACAGAAAGCCCAAAAATAAGCTCTTGCATATATGGATAAATGATTTTCAACTAGGGTACCAAGGCCATTCAATGAGAAAAGGACAGTCTTTTCAACAAACTGTATTGAGAAAATGAGATATTTGCATGCAAAAGAATAAGGCCAAGCACGGTGGCTCATGCCTGTAATCGCAGCACTTTGGGAGGCCAAGGCGGGCGGATCACGAGGTCAGGAGATCGAGACCATCCTGGCTGGCACAGTGAAACCCCATCTCTACTAAAAATACAAAAAATTAGCCAGGCGTGGTGGCGGGTGCCTGCAGTCCCAGCTACTCGGGAGGCTGAGGCAGGAGAATGGTGTGAACCCTGGGGGGCGGAGCCTGCAGTGAGCCGAGATCATGCCACTGCACTCCAGGCTGGGCAACAGCGAGACTCTGTCTCAAAAAAAAAAAAGAAAAAGAATAAAGGCGGGTCCTTATCCTATACATCACATACAAAAATTAACTCAAATGGATCAAAGATCTAAATAAAAGAAGGTAAAACTATAAAACTCTTTAAGGTAAACAAAGAAGAAAAGCTTTATGACATTGGATTTTGTAATAATTTCTTGGATATGACACCAAAAGCATAGGCAACTAAGATAAACTGGACAATAAAAATTTTAAACTTTTAGACATCAAAGGCCACAATCAACAGAGTGATAAGGTAACCCAGAGTGAGAAAAAATATTTGCAAATCATATATCTGATAAAGAGTTAATATCCAAAATATATTTTAAAACTCTCACAACTCAGCCGGGCGCGGCAGCTCATGCCTGTAATCCCAGCACTTTGGGAGGCTGAGGCGGGTGGATCACAAGGTCAGGAGATCAAGCCCACCCTGGCTAACACGGTGAAATCCCGTCCCTACCAAAAACACAAAAAGTTAGCTGGGCGTGGTGGCATGCGCTTGTAGTCCCAGCTACTCAGGAGGCTGAGGCAGGAGAATCACTTGAACCCAGGAGGTGGAGGTAGCAGTGAGCCGAGATCATGCCACTGCACTCCAGCCTGGGTGACAGAGGGAGACTCCATCTCGAAAAAAAGAAAAAAAGAAATAACCAGATTAAAAGATGGGCAAAGATCTTGAATATGTATTTCTCCAAATACATGAATGGTCAACAAACACAAGAACAGATGTTCAACATCACTAAGCATTAGAAAAATGACATCACTTCACACCTATTAGGATGACTATTAAAATAAAAAAACAGAAAATACCAAGTGTTGTAGAGGCAGTGAAGAAATTAAAACCCTTGTGCTGGTAGGAAAGTAAAATGGTGTAACTGCTATAAAAAACAGCACAGCACTCCTCTGAAACTTAAACACTGAACTATAATATGATCCAGCAATTCTACTTCTGAGTATACACCCCAAAATACTGAAATCAGGGACTTAAGCACATATTTGTACACAGCAGCATTATTATAACAGCCAAACAGCATTAACAACACAAATGTCCATTGAAGGATGAATAAATAAAAACATAGTATATACATACAAGGAATATTAATCAGCCTTAAAAATACATGAAATTCTGACATATGCTCCAACATGGATGAATCTTGAAGACATTATGCTAAGTGAAGAAACCCAGGCACACAAAATCTAATTTTCTATGATTCCACTTATATGAGGCACCTAAAATAGTCAAATTCATAAAGACAGAAGATATAATGGTTGTTGTCAGGGGCTGGGTGCAGGGTGAAATGGGGTGTTATTGTTTAATTGGGTATAGAGTTTCAGTTTGGAAGAGAAACAGTTCTGGAAATGAATGGTGGTGATGGTTGCAAAACAACATGCGTGAACCTAATGACAATGAACTATACTCTTAAAAATTATCAAAATGGTAAATTTTATATACATTTTACCACACACACAAGGAAGAGTCAGTTAAGTATGGTATTTCCCTAGCTACAGAATTACCCAGAAAATCCATAGTCACACGAAACAAACAGTACATACTTGGGCATCCTTACATCCATGAAAACCATGGCCTTAGACAGTTCCAAATTGAAGTGCATGGGTACCAAAATATGCTGGGTAGATACACTGAGTTTTCGTGCTTCTCTCCAATTATCACCTAAGTACAGAAAATGGTTCATATTTAACGTAACTATAATATAACACACAAACCTAAAATAACTATTAATACTTCATAGTCACACATTCCATTACATGAGAAAATTTCCCCACATCTAGGTAATCTTAATGTCACATTCTCAGGTACATACAATCAGTAGGTTATCAAATCTACTGCGCATCCACTGACAATCACTACACCAACCACATACCTTACCCAAAAAAGTAACATGGCAGTAAGGCAATAATGCAAAAGGTAGTAAAAAGTGAGGTTAACAGTAACTAATAAAAGCTACCATTTATTCAAGATTTATAATTTCTACTCTTCTAGGTAATGTTTAAATGTTAATTCTCAAAATTCTGTATAATAATCCCACTTTAGAAAACTGAGACTCAAAAGAATTTATAACTTGCCTATGATCAGTCTGCTAGTGATAAAACTGAAATTCACATCCAAGTCTACTTGGATGTTGTTGATTGGCAACAATCATTGCAGAGTTACGAGCCTAAATGTTCCATAAGGGAATGGTTAAATAACTGAGACCATAGCCATATAGCATAATATAGACAATAAAAACCATGAGTTCAAGTGACCAAAATATTACTGGTAAAAGAAAAAATATCTGGATATAAAACTATATAAATCATGTAAAAAAATACATTCACAAATACCTCCAATATAAACACCAAACAAGCACACCCCATATATTCACAGGCACATACACTGAAAAACATACTAAAAGGATGTGCAACAAAATATCAATAGTGTTCTTGCCTAAGCAGTAACATAAAAGTTTAATCTTTTTGGTTCCTCAATTGTTCAGATTTTCTAAAATAGGTATAATCAGAAAGAAGTAACTTTAAAAATTCATAACAAGATTAATGGGATCTCAGTCATATAATGCATTTTCATATATACTATCTCATTTGAACCTAATAATTCTATGAGTCAGATAAAATCCCAGTCAAGGAAAACCAAACGCAGTAATTTATTCCCTGAAAAAGAATTTGTGGACTTCTAAAAATAACGTACTTTTGCCACCCACTATACCTTTGGGTTTCCTCCACCACAATTAGAATATGATAAAAATACAAACTACGTTCACTATCCTGAAGCAAATATAATTAAAGAAATAAAATGTTTCAGTCCTATACAAATTAACAATTTTGATAACAACTACTTTGGATTCTCATTGTTTCTCCTTTTATTGGTTAGCTCAGGTAATTAAAATCTGACTGCATACAAACACTTAGATCTCTACATATGGATCTCTTCAACAGATCAAATTTTACTGAATTATCTGCATGTTCGCTAACACTCTAGGGATTCAAAAGCAGTACGACAGAACGAAAAGAAAGCTGAATGAGTCTGGGGTCTCTCCCTAACTACTTAAATGGCTCTTGTCAAGTGAATTTCTGGCTTTGACTTCATCTTAAAAACTAGCTCTAAATCAGAGACTCCTGACTGGTATACCACAGTGAATGAGATACAAGTATGTCTAGGAGAGTGACCCTTGTCTTTGTATGGCTGTTCATGACTGTCAGAGCCCCTAGGCTGCTTACTTCTGGCCCTGAGCAATGTCTTCTGATTATCCAACTGTGTAGTAATACCAATATCATTTTCAATATGGGCCAACTTTGGTCAAAGGCTGGAAAACATTGGTACAGATCAGGATTTCTCGACCTCAGCACTACTGATATTTGTTATGAGGGACTGGCCTGAACATCGTAGGATGCTTAGTAGTATCCCTCACCTTTACCCACTAGATGCTAGGAGTGCCACTCATGCTCTACCTGTGACAACCAAAGATGTCTCCAGATATTGACAAATGTCTCTTGGGGGGGCAAGACTGCTCCTAGTAAGAACAGCTAGACAATATTTACTATCACTTCTAATTCAAAAATGTAGAAGTTCTAACACATTTAAGAGGAAGGTCTTCAAAGTGTCTAAAAACCTAATTAATCACTTCAACAAAATCAATCAACAAATAATGCATTTTATACTCACCAACTCTACTGTAAAGCAGCTGTACGCTTGTAAGTTGAATATCAAATGAATCATAAGCTATATCCATTATCTCTTTAAGATTGGCCTCACCTTGTTTCACATCTGGTAATTCAGAACGACTTTTACTCGTCACCTTCAAGTTAATTTTAATAGTTTAGACTATGCAAAATACTTCAAAATGTAAGTATAAAGTGTTTAATTTTTAGACTTATAAAATGTTAATAGGAGAGGATAAATTCACAAGTAAGCATACATAATAAGGCTATTAGAAAGGTCCTCATCCATGAGATATATAATAATAAGGAGAGCGATAAAGTAAATTTTTACATATTAGGATATATTTCCCATTTACTTGCATTAAAAGAAACCAAGATGGTCCTGAAGAATAATATGTCTACAAATTTTTTAAATATGATAAGAGGCCTTCTCATTAAGAGCAAGATCAAGAGACAAATTTAGCTTACAAAATGTTTCTACGGCATGATGACAAATACTGATACGGCTTTACAATAAGAAGTAAAAGAGTCCAGAATTAGATCGGATAGCTGAATTTTAGTTCCAACTCTGCCATTTATGCAACTCCAGGCAAGTTATATTTGTATCTCTCCTTTCTCGGCATACTGTGCGCATTACTTTTTTCACTTAAACATCCTGGAGATGACTCCACAATAGTACATAAAGATCTTACTCATAAAAATACATGTGTTGTACACATACATGTTTTAACTTTTTTTCCCTCTATATAGCTCATGTGAAGTAAACACTCAAAAAAAGATTAACTCTGTTTGAAAAGTAATAAATTTTAGGTAACAGGTTAAGCAAATTGCCTAAAGTCACAAAATTAGATATCCTTACTCCTAACATTATGCTCTATTATACCACACTGCCCTTGAAACAACTGAATAAAATTCAAATATGAATAATAAGCTGTATAAATTTTATTATAAATATTTACCCAGTGGGTGTTTAAATAATTAACAAATGCAGAATTTTTAAAAATAGGATAAGGGAAGATGTCAGTATCAAGGACAGGCACGTATTTTTTTTAGGTGGCCAGAAAAAGCATTCTAATATTATCCACCTCTCTTGGTTCTTTAAATTGTGATATATATTCCTCTACATTTAATGATTTACAAGCAATGCTGTCCAATAGAACTTCTACAATAATGGAAATATCCTGTATCAGTGCTGTCAAATCCAGGCCAGGCGCGGTGGCTCACGCCTGTAATCCCAGCACTTTGGGAGGTCAATGCCAGTAGATAACTTGAGGTCAGGGGCTCAAGACCAGCCTGACCAACATGGTGAAACCCCATCTCTACTAAAAATACAAAAACTGTCTGGGCATGATGGCACATGCCTGAAATCCCAGCTACTTGGGAGGCGGAGGCAGAAGAATCACTTGAACGCGGGAGGCAGAGGTTGCAGTGAGCTGAAATCACGCCACTGCACTCCAGCCTAGACAATAGAGTGAGACTATGTCCCAAAAACAAAAACAAAAAATACAGTAGCCACTAGCCACTTCTGACTATTAAACTCTTAAATGTGGCGAATATGACTAAGACACTGAATTAATTTTATTTAATTCTAATTAATTTAAATAACCACATGTGGCTGGCTAGTGGGTACTATAGTGAAGAGTACAGATCTAGAATACAGCAAAAAAAATGTATTCTTTACTGAAAATTTGGAAAGAAAAAGGTATATAATTAGAAAAAAAGGGCCAGGCATGGTGGCTCACGCCTGTAATCCCAGCACTTTGGGAGGCCAAGGTGGGCAGATCACGAGGTCAGGAGATCGAGACCATCCTGGCTAACATGGTGAAACCCAGTCTCTACTAAAAATTACAAAAAAATTAGCCGGGCATGGTGGCGGGGGCCTGGAGTCCCAGCTACTCAGGAGGCTGGGGCAGGAGAATGGCATGAACCCAGGAGGCGGAGCTTGCAGTAAGCCGAGATCGTGCCACTGCACTCCAGCCTGGGCCACAGAGCCAGACTCTGTCTCAAAAAAAAAAGAAAGAAAAAAAGGGAAATGACTTAGGTAAACAGAAGAAGACCATTTCTCAATTTAGAATTATTAAATACAAATATTAAAATGTCAATATATATAGTTTTATACACAAAAAATTTCAGAAAGATGAAGATGTATTTGATTGTTTCCACAATTCTCTATCATTCTATATACTTTAAGTAATCAAGTAATAGGTCTAAATTGAGAAAGAAATAAGCTCCTCAAGCACAACTCTCAAATACTATAAATATAAATCTTAGATTCGGGCCTGGCGCGGTGGCTCACATCAGTAATCCCAGCACTTAGGGAGGCCAATGTAAGTGGATCACTTTGGTACAGGAGTTCGAGACCAGTCTGCAACATAGTGAAATTCCGTCTCTACTAAAAATACAAAAATTAGGTGGGCCTGGTGGCGGGTACATGTAGTCCCAGATAGGAGGCTGAGGCCTGAGAATCACTTGAACCTAGGAGGCAGAGGTTGCAGTGAGCCAAGGTCGCAGTACTGTATTCCAGCCTGGGCAACAGAGTGAGACTCTGTCTCAAATCAATCAGTCAATCAATCAATCAGCCAATCAATCTTAGATTTAAACCTGCCCTGCAGAGTTTAATTGGTCATTTTGCTTTCATAAGTGTAGGAAAACTACCTAATTGAGACTTCACTTTATTTAACAGAAAAGATTTCTCAAATCTTACTTATCTACCACAAATCTAGGAAAAAAAGCAATAAATCAAACTGTTTAAAAAACAAAATACATTTAAAACAAAGAAACACCCCAAATGCTATATCATAAATCAAATATTATTAGTATATACCTTTAGATGACCAAGGTCCAAAAGAAGCAGATTTGATGTAGGACTAAAAATTCCATCTTGTGGGACAATAATATATGAAGCCTTCAAATTAATTTTGAGATCAAGAATTTTCTGTGTTTCAATAATATACAGTAGACCTGGAAAAATATAAATCTTTTCTATGAACACTTTTCACAAATTACTCAAGAAATACAGAATCACTAAATATATGAACTGATAAAACAATCTTAATGTAAAATTAGTATTAATTTTAAAATGACCTCAGCAAAATACTTCCAATATAAAATTTAAAATATCTGCCAATGCATGTACTCCTATTTAAATATAGCTGAGTACAAAATTGGAGTAATTCTTCAAAAAAAAAAAACCTATAAACTCAATTTGGGTAAAACTGGGAAGATACAGACCAAAAAAAAAGTTTCAGTGGCATAAAATATTTATTCACAACAACTCTTAGAATCTACACAGATACTTCTCAATTCATAAACTTCATAAGCTACATTTACCATACTGAACAATAACACTTGATCTTAATATTATTCTGAGAATATAAAAAATCCTGGATTATCAAATCATCTTCAATAAAATCATATGCAAACCAGAAAAGGCAACAAACCAGAGTTTTCCATTCCCTAGGTCCTTCATTCACTTGGAGTTTTTTAGTCTAATAAATTTAATTCATTCACTTGCATGTGATTAGTATAACAAATTCATCTATTTTATGTCCCTAAGTCCAGCATCAGCTTTTAAATCTAAACAAATTATTTTCTATGAGATGAGAACCCTTTCTTAAAGAAAAAATTATATGAGCAGCCATCAAATCAGTTTGAGTAAATGAAAGATATTTGACTTAAAAAGTTTAAAAAGATCTGACACTTAAACAAAAAGGCACATTTTTTCACACACACACACAAAATGTAGGCAGGTCAGTATATTTGAATATAACCTTTGAAGTTAAGAATTTATTATTAAAGAATACATGTTCAAATGAAAGAATATGTCAACAATTTTAATGTACTTAAAATTACAAATAAAATACATGTACAATTATAAAGCTTAAAAGCAGACATTGAGCAAGTGTCAAGTGCCAACACATAATCAACTTAATATACAAGCCAACAGAAAGAAAATGAATAAATTAAAAGTAATTAAAATACCTTCTGTTTTAAATATCTATTTAAATTAAAATAGAAAATAAATAACCTAAGCCTGTGGTACAGTTTGGTATTTTACCCCTCCAAAACTCATGCTGACACCTGATTTTTAATGTTGGAGGTGGGACCCTAATAAGACCTGTCTGGGTCATGGGGGCAGAGTCCTCACAAATGGCTTGATGTTGTCCTCATGGTAATGAGTGAGTTCTCCCTCTTTTAGTTAGAGCTTGTTGTTTAAAAGAGCCTGGCACCTCCTTCCTTTCTCTTGCCATGTAATCTCTGCACATGTGGGCTCCCCAACCCTTTCTGCCATGAGTGGAAGCATTCTGAAACCCTCACCAAAAGCAGATGCTGGAGTCATGCTTCTTGTACAGCCTGTAGAACCATGAAACAAATAAACCTCTCTTCTTCACAAATTACGCTGCCTCCAGTAGTCTTTATAAAAATAACACTAATAAATTACACCTGGGACAGCTCTTCCTTGAAATATGAGAAACTGTTATCAAAACTGTGTCATCTTTAAGGGATTCCAATGGCCTTGCACAGGTAGCCCAAGCAAGACTCTAGTAGAGAGAGGAAGAAAACACCTTGGCATTTCCCATAGCCTATAAGAAGCAAATTCAAGTGAAATCTCTTAAAATGAGGATGGAAGGTGAGGTGAGATAGAGGTTTGAAAACAGACTGACAGATCATCAAAAATTCTGAAGACCATCCAATTAGCCTGAAACTTAAGAGCAGAATTGACTCAAACAGTTATTCATTCTTTTTCCCCAAATGATTTGGATTCAAACACAGATGGCATGATTTTACTAAAGTAACAAGAAGCATCCAGAAGGGTCAATCTGACATTCAAGATTCTCCAGAGACCATCTGTTAAGCATTTCTCTATCTTCATTTCCATCTCTAGTCTAAGGATTCCTCATGTATTCTGGCTTCTACAAATCTAAGTTCTGGTACTCTGTGGAAGTCCTACCATAAGCCTTAGTTTCAACAAAGCCTTTCTTGATGCCAGGACACAATGATTTCTCTAAGTTGTTTTTAATGGAAGGGAGTGGGGAGTATTTTATTTTGACTTTAGGTTGATCGGGTCTCTCCCCTATTTTCCATTGCACTTACAACAAAATCCTAACTGCTTAATATGACTTTCATGTTTGCATAATCAAGAGTATGCATCTTTAACATCCCTCCACTCTCCCCTCACTCATTACATTAGAACCAATTCAGCTTTCTACAACTTCCAAATTCACCCAGTTGTTTGCTAAGTTAAGCTCTTCACAGTGGACCATCACCTTGAAGGCTCTTTCTTACACCCTTTAGCAGTGTGGATCCTACATATATATCTGGTCTTAATGTTGAATTTTCAGAGATCTTCTCTGCCATTACCACCAAGACTAAATTGGGGCATCTATCCATTCTCATTTCTTTCACAGCATTTGGGCTGATTATAGAATTGTTTCCTCACTCAGCTCCAAATTCACCCACTTGTCTGCTCTGCGAAAGTAGATCTGAGTTGCTTAAATGATTTTCCTTTGCCAACTAGCACTGAAATAGATAAAGAACACAGGAGAGACACTGCAGGAGAAAAGAGTTGGCTTCCTGGTTCCAGTACAGTCATTTAGCAATATCCTGCAACACTGTGCCTTTCTCCAACACAATGCATAATGTGCAGATAACAGCACTCAAAAGCCAGTATTCTGCCCCTAGAACCCTCCTCAGGTGGTTTCACAGCAGAACGAGGGCAGTTGAGACATCGCCCCATGAATATTTTTCCTTTTTACCTCAGAGGATGGATTTCCAGAAAGTTTTAGAGAGCAGATTACCAGAAAGACACGAGAATGGCTTTTCTGCCATTCAATGACTCACAGAGGTTCCTTCTCCAACAAAGTGTGGATTTCAACTCTCAGGGAAGAGGGAGACCTCTTCCTAGGGAACGCTGTCTCAATTCTATATTCCTCATAACTACTATTCTTAAATATATGTATTTTTGGAGACAGCATCTCACTCTGTCACTTAGGCTGGAATGTAGGAGTTGCTTTCATAGCTCACTGCAGCCCTGACCTCCTGGGCTCAAGCAATCCTCCAGTCTCAGCCTGCCAAGTAGCTGGGACGATAGGTACACGCCACCAAACCTGATTAATTTTGTAATTTTTTGTAGAGACAAGGTATCACTATTTGTCCAGGCTGGTCTCCAACTCCTGACCTCAAGTGTTCCTCCCTGTTCGGCCACAAAAGCTCTGGGATTACAACTATGAGTCATGGCGCTTGGCCTCTTGTTACATTCTTTAAAGTTACTCTTTGGAGTAACAAAACAGTCCCTCATTACAGTTAATAATTCATTACATTAAATATACCTATCAAAATTACCATGTGGTTTTTCTCTCCTGATTGGACCCATACAGCATTAATCAAAATTTTCCAGTAGATTGCTCTTAGTTTTATATTTGTCCTATCCATAAGAGTATAACATCCATCAATAGGCAAGAACTACATCCATTCTGATCATTGCTATGTTCCCTAAAACCTAGCATAGTGTCTGACATATAGATTAGGCTCTTGATATATATTTAAATGAATAAATAAATGAAATAACTGAAAGAAAATGATTCACTATGATCCTATCAGAGAACCTTGTACTCTGAAAGAAGAGTTTTAGCAAATGACCACATCTGTTTTCCTGCCAGAGACAAAGGATAACTAGTTGAGCAGGCTCTGTAAGCTCATGCCATAGTTGACAACAAAAAGACCTGAAAGACCTTGAGTTCCTAGAAAGGAAGGGGAAAATAACAAGCTGAGCATCCCTAATCTGAAAATCCAAAATCAAAACGCTCCAGGATCTAAAACTTTTTCAGCACCACAATAACATGATCCTCAAAGATCATATTCACAGAAAATGCTGCTTAGAACACTCTGAATTTCCTATTTCCCAATTAAGGATGTTCAACAAGTAAGTAAAATGCAAATATTCCAATATCCAAAGAAATCTGAAATCTGAAACATTTCTGATCCCAAACATTTCTGCTAAGGGATACTCAACCTATAATACAAGAAAGAAACCAGGATGTTAATAGAGGAGAATGTAATAAAATAAAAGGAAGAAAGGAGGAATATGAGGGAAGGAAAGAACCTAAGTAACCAGAATCATTATAATATAGGTAAATTTTACAAATAGGTAAATTTTAACTTTCTAGAAAAAGTTAAAACATTACAAATAGGTAAATTTTAACTTTCTAGAAAAAATCCAAAATATATTAAATTTTAAAAATTAAGTGCAAAAACCTATCATAAAAGTTTTCCATTTTTTTTTCATAGAATTAGCATTTTTATACTATTGGTGTAGAAAAGAAAACAAAGTTGGAAGAACAGAGTTCAAATTTTAAAGGTTATTATGTACAGAAGGTAAAAAACTGAAGACTTCCACTTTCTAAAACATATTTCTGTAACATGTGAACTTTATATTGTGGATATTTACTGTTTGGTAATTTTTTTAAGTAATAAAAGTTGAGGTAAACAAATCTTAGAGATAAAAAAATCTCGAAATCTGAACGTCTATAGTGGATTTCCAATATGATTAATTTGTATTTAACTATGAGTTTCCATCAATCAAGAACAACTGACTAGAAGTAACCTGATCTTATGCTTTGGTTTCTACTCAGTATATAATATACCAATATACAAAATGTAAACTAGGAATGGAATACCCAGATTTTAACAAAGAATACAGGAATAAATGCAAACCCTACAGTTTCTAGAGGTAAGGTACTCATGTACAATCTAATTTAAAACTATTCAGATATAAAAATAGTAGAGAAAAATGAGCAAAAGCCAGAGAAGAAAGACACATATATTTTGAAGAATATAACACACACTTTTCTGTGAAAAAAGAAAAATTAATAACAAATCAAGATGCATATTATAATATAGCCTAACAAAAGACAACTAGTTAGACATTTCCTGAAGGTCTTATCAAAATGTGAAGTGATTTCTTGACTTACTTATCTAAATCATTTTATCTTAGGAAAGAGAACAAAGGAAAATGACAGATAGTATATCTCATATCTACCAACAAGGATAAAGTGAATATAATAAAAATGGCAAGAGAAAAATCATAATTTCATGCCAGATTTTATAGCCACCAAAATGGGACAAATTCTGAGTTCAATTAGAAGTGTACTCCAGACTTAACAAAACCAGAATTTTAAAACTTTGACAATGAAATTGGATCTTACTCCCAAAGAGAATTTCAGCCTCTCAGAACACAGGAAACAGAAGACAAGGATGGAGAGTCTAGCAAGAGTTCTCCTCACAAATCTGAAATCTTAAAGGACACTCACTCAAAGAAAGAATAATCGTGAAGTAAAACCTTCCTCTCCCTAAAACACTCTCACAGGGGAATGCAAACAAAGGCCGTGAGAAAAATTAGGAGAAAAAGGTAATACCTCTGTGAACGATAAGTATGATATATTCCTCAAGGAGGTATGTAGCCCAACAATTCTTTGGCAGTCCAGAATATCTTAAGCAATTAATTTAGTTATGCCACCAACATACCCAAGGTACCTGGCAGAAGAAATATAAATCTTCCCCGAATGAAGGCCCACTTATCTCAGGCTTCAGAGAATTCTCCCAAATAATATTCTAAGGAAAATGAGCAGATTGCAATTAAAAATTACCAAGCATAAAAAGACACACATTACCATAAGTAAGTACCAACAAAAACAAAAGACAGAAGATAGGAAAAACAGAACCACAAAAGTCTTCATATAACGGACTATCTGAAGAGAGAGAATTAACTGGTGAGACAGAATATAAAATACTGTACTTATGATCTCTGGAAAAAAAAAAAGAAGACAAGTGTAAAGATATCCATGGGAAATACAAAACCAAAAAAGAATGACAACACAGATTTTAAATTTAACAAAACAGAATTCCTAAAGGGAAAAATATAATAACTGAAATTAAACTTAATGAAGAGATTTGATACCACATTGGGTATGGCTAAAGAAGGACTCAGTAAATTAGAAGATAAATTAGAAGAAATTACCCAGCATGTAACACAGAGAAGAAACAGATGGAAAGAAAGCAGGATACAGAAGTTAAGGAGAATGGAAGATGGAGTAAGAAAGGCTAAAATTCATTTAGCCAGAATTCCAGAAGAGAATATATGTAAAGAGTTAGTAGCTAAAAATTTTCCAGATGATTTTCTAGAATTCATTAAAAATCCCAGTACTCAGATTCATGAAATCCAATGAATCCCAAAAAGGGTATATAAAGCAAATCCATAGCTGGATACACCAAACTGCAACAACAGAATACAAAAGATAAAAAGTTCTTAAATGTAAAAGAAAAGGGTAGATAATGTACAAAAAAAACAGCAGACACACTGACACCTGAATTCTCAACATCAGTAATGAAAACCTAAAGACAGAATGCCCTCTTCAATGTGTTAAGGAGAAAATGAACATCAACCTTTAATCCTACATACAGTAGTATCATGCCAAGCTAATATGCAAGGGGCATGGTGGCTCATGCCTGTAATCCCAGCACTTTGGGAGGCTGAGGGAGATGGATCACCTGAGGACAGAAATTCAAGACCAGCCTGGCCAACATGGTGAAACCCCATCTCTAATAAAAATACAAAAATTAGCTGGGCGTGGTGGCATACCCCTGTAATCCCAGCTACTCAGAAGGCTGAGGCAAAAAAATTGCTTGAACCTGGGAGGCAGAGGTTGCAGCGAGCCGAGATTATGCCACCGCACCCCAGCCTGGCCAACAGAGCAAGACTCTGTCAAAAAATAAAAATAAAAAAATAACAAAAACAAAACACAGATTTGCCACCAGCAGATTCTTACAAGAGAAAATATTTACAAGGGAAGTTTACAAATGAACTTCCAGGCCAGGCACGGTGGCTCACACCTGTAATCCCAGCACTTTGGGAGGTCGAGGTGGATAGATCATCTGAGGTCAGGAGTTTGAGACCAGCCTGGCCAACACGGTGAAACCCCATCTCTATTAAAATTTTTTTTAAAAATTAGCCAGGCGTTGTGGTGGGTGCCTGTAATCCCAGCTACTTGGGAGGCTGAGGTAGGAGAATCGCTTGAACCCAGGAGGCAGAGGTTGAAAAAAAAAATGAACTTCCAACAGAAAGAAAATAAAATCAGATAAAAAGTGTAAGGTATAAGAGAAATGAAGAGCAAAGAAGGTAGTAAATGCACAAGTAATTGTAAACTACCATGAACTATATACATACAGTACAATAAAGTATTTTTTTAAGTATATGGGGATGGTATATAAAGTTCAAGAGTACTAAAGTCCATATAATGACTAGGAGAATATAAAATTTTTCATTAAATTTATATTTTTACAAAAATGTATACTGTAATTTATAAAATAAAAAGAGATAGAGAATATTTAACTTCCCGATAGTAGATTGTAGGGAAGGGGGAAGAAAGGAATCCTAGAATTTATCCAAAGGAAGGCAAGAAAAATAAAACAAGGAAAACCAAATTCAAAAGCACAAAATAGGATGTTAGACATAAGCCTAAATAAATTAATTAAATGTAAACAATAGATATAAATAAAAAATAAGGACCATAAATCTAGATTGGAAAAAATCCTATTACATGTTGTTGACATGACACATGTGAAAACACAGGGAAAAAGTAAAAATATAAGAAAAAACATATACCAGGTAAATTCTAACAAAAAGAAACTTTGTACTTCATACTGATATCAGATCAAAAATAAAATAAAGTACAAAGGGAAAAAAATTAAAGCATTAAAGATGTGGTTTATAGCAGGAAAAATAATTTACTCCTGCATGTACTTAATGACAGTCTTAAAATTTATTTTTTTTAAAATTTTTATTATTATTACTTTTTGTGTGTGTGGCAGAGTGTCGCTCTGTCGCCCAGGCTGGTGAAACCTGGTCTCTATTAAAACCCCGTCTCTATTATGGTTTTGCCATGTTGGCCAGGCTGGTCTCAAACTCTGACCTCAGGTGATCCACACGCCTCGGCTTCCCAAAGTGCTGGGATTAAAGGTGTGAGCCACCACACCCAGCCAAATTTATTTTTTTAAACAAACTGACAGATCTATTAGAAATAGAAAAATCTACATTGATAATGAGGCATTTTTCATGTATTTCTCTTAATAACTGTTAGAACAAGGTGACAAAAGGAGAAAAAAAAATCCAGTAAGGATACAAAAAATTTGAAGCACAGGATTAACAATCCATACCTAATGAATAGGTATAGATATCAAAAGACAGACTTTTCAGCATATGAGGAACATTTTTTTTAATATCATACATTGAGCTAGAAAACAAGTCCCAACCAGTTACAAAGCACTAAAATCATACAGATAACCTCTATGGTCAACTATTTAATTAAAAAGTTCAATCTGTAATCTTAAACTTTCCCACAAAGAAATCTCCAAAACCAAGTGGTTTGACCGTTAAGCTCTGCCAAATATTTAAGGAAGAAATAATACCTGACCTTATTCAAACTCTCCTAGAGAATAAAAAAGGATAGAACTTTTTTCCCTAAGGCTGATATATCAAAATCTGGAACGCATTCTAAGAAAGGAAAACGAGAGGCCAGTTTTTGTCATAAACAGAGGTCCAAGTATCCTAAGCAAAATTTTGCAACTAACTTAAATGTGGTTACTAGGTAGGAACTTTCTGAGTGTAAAAAATGATTATGGTTTTATCTACCTTTAAACATAAAAGTACTAAATTAGTTTCTGTTAAACTAAAACCAGTCTAGAAATATGATAAATTTAAAATAAACTTTACTAAAAACATTCTACCCTAAATAAAAGTTTAATATAGGATACAGTATTTAATTCACCAACATTAATACTGGCATTTACCTGTTGCTGTCTTAATGCGAAATTCTTCCAGTTTTGTCAAAGTTGCTGCAGTGAGCTGTGCTAGATGTACCTCTTTTGGAGGTCTGAAGAATTCCACTATACTATTCACTGTCCTCTGTTAAAATAAACATCATTAACACAAACTCAAAGCAAACTAAATTATATTAAAACTTAGTAATTTAAAAAAATGCTTACTGCATCATATATGATTTCTAAAGGTTCAGCTTCTATGATACACCTCTGAGAAACAGTTTCATCTAATGGATTTATCTCAAATGTAATTTGGAAAAGTGACATTGCATCATCCAATGAAGACAGGAGGCGGGGTCTTTCTGAATTATCTGGTAAGCCAGTAATATGAAATGAATCTATTTTAGTTTCAAATCTGCATTAAAAAAAAAAAGAAAAACAGTCAGCAATCAGTAAAATTGTAAAGGATTTTAAAAATTGAAAATGATTTAAAAAATTAATGAAGACAACTTCACTTTGCATTTCTGACTCCAGTCCATTCCCATCAAAGAAGATATACAATGATTCCTCTAAATTGACATAGATTAATTCACAAAGAATCCTATTGGTGTTGATTTATATGTAAAAAAGTTATGATAAGCTAAAATTAAAATGACAGTAAATCTATAATGCTTAATGTAAAACTGAAAAGTTTTGCACATTTAACACAAGTCTATAAACATGTTTTCTTCTAAAAATAAAAATAAACATTTAAAGGCCAGACATGTGGCTCACACCCGTAATCCCAGCATTTTGGGAGGTCGAGACAGGTGGATAACTTGAGGTCAAGAGTTTGAGACCAAACTGGCTAGTGTGGTGAAACCCCGTCTCTACTAAAAATACAAAAGTTAGCCAGGCGTGAGGGCATGAGCCTGTAGTCCCAGCTACTCGGGAGGCTGAGGCAGGAAAATCGCTTGAACCAGGGAGGTGGAAGTTGCAGTGAGCCGAGATCATGCCACTGCCCTCCAGCTTGGGCGACAGAGTGAGACTCTGTCTCAAAAAAATAAAACAATTTAATAAACATTTAAAAACCAAGGATGAGGCAGGACTTCGAGAATGACTATGTGAGGAGCTCAGCAACTCTTCTCCCCACCAAACCAAACAGGGAAAGAACTGGTGAAAATTATAAAATCTCTGGAAATCGATCTAAAGGCATACAGCAAACAGAAAAACTTTTATTCAAGAAAATCTAGGCTGGGCGTGGTGGCTCATGCCTGTAATCCCAGCACTTTGGGAGGCCGAGGCAGGCGGATCACGAGGTCAAGAGATCGAGACCATCCTGGCCAACATGGTGAAACTCCGTCTTTACGAAAAATACAAAAATTAGCTGGGTGTGGTGGTGCATGCCTGCAATTCCAGCTACTCGGGAGCCTAAGGCAGGAGAATCTCTTGAACTCAGGAGGCGGAGTGAGCTGAGATTGCGCCACTGCACTCCAGCCTGGCAACAGAGCGGCATTCCATCTCAAAACAAACAAAAAAATCTACTAAAACTTGATAAGAACAGGGAGAGACTGTGGCATCTGAGCTATGATCATCTCCCACCTCTAATCCCCACACCACATTACAGAAAATCTACATTCATATGGGCGCAGCTAAGAAGATATCGTCACATGGCATTCTCCTCTTTATGTCTGTCTTCAAATTGTCTTCTCTAGTCTGTCTTACTTTCTGAGTCTGTGTCCAAATTTCTCTTTCCTTTGAAGAGCACACATCATTCAATTAGAGCAAACAGCATGAACTCATTTTAACTTGATTACATCTGCAAAGGCTATTTCCAAATAAGGCTATATTTGCAGGTACTGGGAATTAGAAATTGACATAATGTTTTGGATGATACAATTCTACCCACTACAGTAGGTAAACAAATGGAAAACCACATTCTTCAACAATCAACAACAACTAACCATGGAGAGGCAGGAAATCTAATTTCCACAGTTACCACATTATACCACTCAAAATATCAAGTTTTAAACAAAAATGTACAAAGCATACACAGAAAAGGGAAGACTAGACATTATGTTCAGTAAGCCAACATGTTAAATAAGCTTACACTCAAACACTAAAGAAAACCAGGAAAATAACATTTGAGCACAGAATATAAATTGACAGAAATTATTAAAAAGAACCAAACAGAAATTTTGAAGGTGAAAAGTACAACAGCCAATATGAAAAATTCACTACAGATGTTCCTTGACTTATAATGGGGTTATGTCCCAATAAAATCATTGTAAGCTGAATATGTCATAAGTTTAAAATGCATTTGACATACCTAGCCTACCAAGCATCATAGCCTAGCCTACCCTACCCTAAATGTACTCAGAATAGTTATATTAGTCTACGTTGGGAAAAATCACCTAACACAAGGCCTATTTTACAATAAAATGTTAAATAGCTTATGTAATTTATTCAGTACTGTACTGAAAAGTGAAAAACAAAGGTTGTATGGATACTCAAAGTAAGATTTCTACTAAATATGGATCATTTTCGCACCATCCTAAAATCAAAAAATCGTAAGCTGAACAATCATGATTTGGGAACCATCTGCAGAGAGGTTTAACAGAGGATCTAAGCAGCCCAAAGAAAGAATCATCAAACTTGAATACAGGACAACTGAAATTATTGAGTCTGAGGAGCACAAAGAATAATGAAGAACAATGAACAGTGCCTAAAGTGGGAGACCATCAAGTGGAACAACATATGCACTACGGGACTCTCCGAAGGACATGAGAAAAAGAAAAAGACATTAAAAATACTGGGAGAAATAATGGCCAAAAACTTCTCAAATTTGATAAAGAACACAAATTTATACATCCAAGAAGCTCAAAGACCTCCAATTAGGATAAACTCAGAAACTCACACAGCAACATATTATAATCCAACTGTCAAAAGCTAAAACAAGGAAAATCTTGAAAGCAGCAAGAGAGAAGCAACTCATCACATAACAAGATATGTAATAGATTAACAGCTAATTTCTCCTCAGAAACCATGCAGTCCAAAAGGCAGCAAGATCATGTACTTAAAGCGCTAAATGAAAAAAAATGTCAACCAAGAAATCTATCTATGACAAAACTATCCTTCTAAAATGAAGGAAAAATGAACACATTTCCAGATGAACAAAAACTGAGTCTGTCTGTCATTAGTAGACCTGCCCTACAAGAAAGGCTAAAGGAAGTCCTAAAGACTGCAATGACAGGATATTAGATAGTAATTTGAAGCCATACAAATAAATAAAAAACTCTTGTAACCATAACTACATAAGCAAATAAGAAAGCCAGTAATATTGCATTTTTGGTTTTTAACTCCTCTTTTTAATTCCTCTATGATTTAAAGACAAACATATAAAAACAAATATAAACCTAGAATAACGAACACATGTATGTAAAGCAGTAATTTGTGAAAATGATAACGTAAAGATGAAGAATGGAGCTGCATAAGAGTAGAGTTTTTATACACTATTAAAGTTAAGTTAGTGTCAATTCAAATTTGACTGTCTTAAATTTGGACTGTTAATTGTAACCCCTATGGTAGCCCTCAACAAAATGACTAAAATATGTTTGGAAAAAGAAATGAAGAAGAAATAAAAATATATACTCAAAAAAATTAACAAACACTAAGAAGACAGTATTGAGGAACTGAGGGGACAGAAGGTATAAGACATACAATAAACAAATAGCAAAATGGCAGAACTTCTTGCCTACCAGTAAACACGTTAAATGTAAATGAAATTAAACTCATCAAAGGAAAGATAGAGACTGGCAGAAGGATGAAAAAAACATGATACGACAATACAGATGCTCCTCAACTTATGACTAATTATTTCCCAATAAACCCATCGAAAATATTCCAAGTCAAAAATGTATTTAATATACCTAGCCTAAGTCAGGGACCATAGGCATATTGCCTAAAAGAGACTCATTTTACATCCAAAGACACATATGGGTTGAAAGTGAAAGGATGAAAAAAGATATTGCATGTAACTCATAACCAAAAGAGAGCTGGGTGGTTATACTAACATATAAAATAATCTTTAGCCAGGTATGGTGGCTCACACCTTTAATTCCAGCTACTCGGGAGGCTGTGGTGGGAAGATCACTTGAGCCCAGGAGTTCAAGGCTGCAGTGAGGCTATGACTACACCATTGCACTCAAGCCTGGGTCGCAAAGCAAGACCCTGTATCTAAATTAATAATTAATTAATTAACTTAAATATCTTTCAATAGAAAACTGTGACAAGAAGATAAGGTCATTATATTTTGATTAAAAGGCTCAATTCATCAAAGATACAACAATTATAAACATTTATACACCAAACAAAGTCCCCAAAATATATGAATCACACCTTGACAGAATTAAAGGGAGAAATAGCTCACAATAACACTTAGAAATTTCAATCTCCCACTTCCATTAAATGAGGAATATTTAGGCAGAGGAACGATAAAGTAACAGAGAACTTAAACAACATTATAAGCCAACTACATGTAACAGACAAATATGGACTACTCTACCCAACAACAGCAAAATACATTCTTCTCAAGTGCAAGCACATGGAACATTCTCCAGGATAGACCAAATGTTAGGTCACAAAACAAATCTCAACAAGTTTAATAAGAAAATACACCAAGCATCTTCTCCAACCACAATGGAATCAAATCAGAACTCGATAGAAGAAAAACTGAAAAATTCACAATTATGTGGAAATTAAACTCTTAAACAAGCAACAGGTTAAAAAAAAAAACCACAAGAGAAATCAGAAAATACGTTGAAATGAATGCAAATCAAACACAATATTACAAAATATTACAAAACATACAAGACGTATCCAAAAATTGTAATAACCCAAAAAGTATTACAAATATTTTGTAATAATACAAAATATTACAAAACACACAAGACTTATCCAAAGCAGTTCTCACAGGGAAATTTTTGTCTGCAAATGCCTACATTAAAAAAGAAAGATTATCAAATCAATAACCTCACTTTACACTTTAAAGAACTAAAAAGAGAAGAGCAAATTAAATCCAAAGCTCACAGTATGAATAAAATAATACATATCAGAGTGGAGACAAATGAAATACAGAAAACAAAAACACCAGAGAGAATGAAAAAAATCAAAGTTGCCACTTTGAAAAGGTTAACATATTTAACAAACCTTTAGATAAAATAAGAAAAAAAAACACTAAAGATGCAAATATCTATAACTAGAAATCAAAGTGGAGGCATTATGACACACCATAGAGGAATAAAAAGTACTACAAAAGAGTACACTGCAAAAAATAGTACAAACAAAATAGATAAATGAACAAATTCCTAGAAATATACAAATTACAAAAACTGCCTCAAGAAGAAATAGAAAATCAGATAACTAATAGGAAGTAAAATCTTTCTATAACCTTAAAAACCTATAGTAAACTTTACTGTAACTTATAGATCCTACTTATAAACCTATAAACTATCAGTAAAACTTTACTATAAACTTTAGTATAGTAAAACTTACTATATCCTTTTAAACTTACTTATAGTAAAACCTATAACTAGTAAGGAGTAAACCAGTAACCAAAAACTCTCAACAAAGAAGAATTCAGCTGATATGGTTTGGCTGTGTCCCCACCCAAATCTCATCTTGAATTGTAGCTCCCATAATTCCCCCATGTCGTGGGAGAGACCTGATGGGAGGTAACTGGATCAAGAGGGTAGGTTTTTCCGGCGCTGTTCTCATGATAGTGAATAAGTCTCACGAGGTCTGATGGTTTTATAAAGGGAGCTCCCCTGCACAAGCTCTCTCTTGCCTGCCTCCATGTAAGATACGACTTTGCTCCTCATTTGCTTTCTGCCATGATTGTGAGGCCACCCCAGCCATACCGAACTATGAGTCAATTAAACTTCTCTCCTTTATAAATTACCCAGTCTCAGGTATCTCTTTATTAGGAGCATAAGAACAGACTAATACAAGGACCAAATGGCTTCACTAGTGAATTCTACAAAATTTTTAAAGACGGATTAATAACAATCCTTCTGAAACTCTTCATAAAAACAGAAAAAGCATCTATTTAGCATTTATTTAAATGGAAAGATATCCCATGTTCACAGAAGACTTAATATTGTTATTATGGCAATACTACCAAAAGCAATCTACATACTGAATGCAATCCCTATCAAATTTCAAAGAGACACTTTCCAGAAATGGAAAAGTGAATCCTCAAATTCATAAGGTCTTGCAAGCAACCCTTGAACAGCTAAAACATTCTTGAAAGAGCAGAACAAAATAGGGAAGACACTTCCCAATTTCAAAACTTACTAAAAATCTGCAGTAATCAAAACAGTACGATATTGGTATAATGATAATCATAGTGAAAGTCTAGAATAAAAATGAGATAGAATTGAGAGTCCAAAAATAAAGCCATACATACATCTATGGCTAATTGATTTTCAACAATGATACCAGGAGTGTTCACTGAGGAAAGAATATTGTCTTCAACAAGTGTGAGGGGACACCGGGATATCCACATGCAAATGAAATGAGTTGTACCAATTCCTTACGCCATTTACAAAAATTAACTCAACACAGGTCATAAACGTATATGTAAGAGACAGAAGTATAAAACTCTTAGAAGAAAATACTGGAGTAGATTTTCACAACCTTGGATTAGGTGAACCTTCTGAGACATCAGAAGTATGAACAACAAAATATAAGACCGGATGAAGTGAGCTTCAAAATTAAAAACTTCTGTACACAAAGGACAGTGTCAATGAAGTGAAATGACAAAATAAAGAATAGAAGGAAATATTTGCAAATCATGTACCGGTGACAGTTTAGTATCCAGAATACAAAAGAATTCTTACACCTCAACAACAAAAGAAAAATAACTCAATGAAAAAATAGACCCAATGAACTTATACAAAGGGCCAATATCCACATGAAAAGATGCTGAACATCATTAGTCATTAAGGAAATTCAAATCAAAACCACAATAGATACTAAACACCCATAAGGATGGCTGTAATTTAAAATAAAAAAACAGAAAATAACAAGTGTTGGGAATGATATGGAAAAAATATGAATCCACGTACATTGCTGGTGGGATTGTAAAATGATGCAGACCACACCCAACTCACATCTAACGCCATAATGGTGAAAGGATGAACGCTTCCTTCAAAGAACAGAAACAAGAAGAGAAGCCCACTCTCATAATTTCTATTTAAAATACTACTGGAGGTTCTAGCCGGGGCAATTAGGCAAGAAAACAAAAGAAAGGGCATCCACATTGGAATGGAAGAAGTAAAACTATATTTGCAGATTATATGATCATGTATATAAAAAATCCTAAGGAATCAACTAAAAAAACTCGTTGAACTAATGAAACAAGTTCATCAAGGTTGCAGGGTACAAGTGCAGTATAGAAAACTCAATTATATTTCTATACACATAATAATCCAAAATGAAATTAAGAAAACAATTCCATTTATATCATCAAAAACAATAAAATACTTGCAAATAAACTGAACGTAAGAGGTATACTGTATCTGAAAACTGTAAAACATTGTTCAAATTTTAAAAATATCTAAATAAATGAAAAGACATCCAATGTGCATGGATTGGAAGACTTAATATTGTTTAGATGAGTAGCTGAATAATTTGTGCTGAATAATTTGTTCAGTACACCCAAAATTGATCCACAAAATTCAACACAATCTTTATCAAATCTGAGCTTATTTTTTTGCATAAATGGACAACATAATCTTAAAATTTATACACAAGTTTAAGGAAATAGGACAGCTAAAACAAAAAAACAAAACTGGAAGAGTCATACTTCCTGATTACAAGTTCTACTATAAAGCCACCATAATTAAAACAGTAGGGTACTGGCATAAGGCTAGACATATAGAACAATGGGATTAGAATTAAGAGTCTAGAAATAAATCCTTACATTTATGATCAACTCATAAATTTTGACAAGGCTGCCAAGATCATTCAATGGGGAAAAAATAGTTTTTTCAAAAAATGGTGCTAGGACAACTGAATAATCTCATGAAAAAGAATGAAGCTGAACCCCCCACCTCACACCACACACTAACATTAACTCAAAATGGATTCTAACCCTACATATAAGAGGAAATAGCATAAAATTCTTACAAGAATATATAGGAGTATATATTTGTACCACTGGAGTAGGCAAAGATTTCTGAGTTATAATGAAACGCATGTGTAACAAAAAAATATATAAATTTGACTTCACCATTAAGAAAAATAAAAAGAAAACACAGTGAGAGAAAATAACTGAAAATTGTTTATCTAATAAGAGATTTGTATCAAGAATATATAAAGAACTCTTGTAACTCGATAATAAAAAGACAACCCAATATAAAATAGGGAAAGAAATCTAATAGACATTTCTCCAAAGAAGATATGCATGTGAAATGGCCAATAAACACACAAAAAAAGCTCAAAATCCTTAGCCATCAGGAAAATGCAAATCAAAACCACAGTGAGATACCATTTCATACTCACTAGAATGGCTGTAATCAAAAGAACAGATAATAACAAGTGTTGAAGAAGATATGAAGAAATTGGAAACGTCATACACTGTTCATGGAAATGTAAAATGGTGAGGCTGCTTTGGGAAACAGTCTGGTAGTTCCTCAAAAGGTTAAATAGTATTAGCATATGAGACAGCAATTCCACCCCAGGTGTATACCCAAGAAAATTAAAACCCACCTCCAAACAAAATATTACTCATGAATACTCATAGCTGCAATACTCAGAATAGCCAAAAAGAAGGAACAACCTAAATATCCTCAACAGTTAAATGGATAAACAAAATGTGATGTGTCCATAATAGAGATTACTAGGCAATAAAAAGGAATGTACAACAGGATGAACCTTGAAAACATCATGCTAAGTGAAAAATGCCAAACAGAAAAGACCAGATATTGTATGACTACATTCATATGAACTGTCCAAAATGGACAAATCCTTTCAAATAGAAAGTAAATTAGTTGTTGCCAGGGGCTGGGTAAGCGGGCACTTGGGAGTGACTGCTAATGGTTACAGGGTTTCTTTGGGAGTTGTTAACATATTCTCGAATGAGCCAGGCTCACACCTGTAATTCCAGCACTTCGGGAGGCCGAGGCTGGCGAACTGCTTTGAGCCAACAAGCTCCAGACCAGCCTGGGCAACATGGTGAAACCCCATCTCTACAAAAATTCCAAAAATTAGCAAGGTGTTGGTGGCTTGAGCCTGTAGTCACGGCTACTCAGGAGGCTGAAGCTGGAGGTTAGCCTGAGCCCAGGAAGCAGAGACTGCAGTGAGCCAAGATCCTGCCACCATACTCCAGCCTGGGCAAGAGAGTGAAACCCTGTCTCAAAAAAAATAAAGAAAATAAAATAAAGAAAAGTTCTAGAATTAGATAGTAGTTGATAAGGTTTGGCTCTGTGTCCCGACCCAAATCTCATTTTGAATTGTACTCCCATAATTCCCATGTGTTGTGGGAGGGACCTGGTGGGAGATAATTTGAATCACGGGGGTGGCTTCCCCATACTGTTCTCATGGTAGTGAATAAGTCTCATGAGATCTGATGGTTTTAGCAGGGGTTTCCGCTTTTGTATCTTCCTCATTTTCTCTTGCTGCCACCAGGGAAGAGGTGCCTTTAGCCTCCCCCGACGATTCTGAGGCCTCCCCAGCCATGTGGAGCTGTTGGTCCAATTAAACCTCTTTTTCTTCCCAGTCTTGGGTAAGTCTTCATTAACAGCATGAAAATGGACTAATACAGTGGTGGCGGTTGTACAACTTCGTAAATATACCAATGTGAAATTACTATATAATATAGTTGTGAAAAATCAATGAATTCCACACTTTAAATGAATTATAGGATATGTGTATTACATCTCAAAGCTATTTTTAAAAAAATAAAACTAAACACTCTCAGATAAAAACCACATTGTTAATGCTGTTTCTTTTTGTGTAGTGTAGTTGCTGATCATTTTTGTATTATTCTTTAAGGCCCTATGTTTCACTGGAATGTGGTTTTCTACTGAACATGTATTATTTTAACAATTAAAAAAAAACCCTAAGTTTCCTGAAACCACAAAAGGATATATGAAACTATAGTGCTCTTTACAAAAGACTAGGAATGTGACCTAATGTCTAAAGAACACAGTGAAGTTTTTTCATATATGATAAAAGAAGATAAATTAATACTTACTTTATTGCTTGTGCTCCTGGTCTTTGCACAATTAAGGTGCTAAATTCTTCTATTACAATATCTACCAGCTCAGGTTTTTGATGATTTTCTCTTAGAACAATAGACATACTTTTCAAGTGGACAAAAAACTTCAAGGCTTCAAACTAAGGTATATTCAGAAGAATAAAATGAAAACATATATATATATATAAGCATAACAATCTTATTCTTATAGTACATTCATTTCAAAAACACCAAATATTTTAAGGACATTTTATTTCTTGAAGAATCATCACATTGACACCAAAAAAAGAGACAATATTTATCCCTACCTTAGAAATTAAAATAAATGCAATTACAGACCCAGAAAAAAGATCACAGAACAAGTCAGTAACATATATTTTTGAAAGGCTTAAAAATGGACATATGTAACATTAAATTCCAAAGCATAAGGTCAGGAGCAGTGGTTCACACCTATAATCCCAGCACTTTGGGAAGTCGAGGCAGGCGGATTGCTTGAGCTCAGAAGTTCAAAACCAGCCTGAGCAACATGGCAAAACCCCATCTCTATCAAAAAAAAAAAAAAAAAAACACAAAAATTAGCCAGCATGAGGGCACATGCCTGTGGCTCCAGCTATTTGAGAGGCTGAGGTGGGAGGATTGCTTGAGGCCAGGTTAAGGCTGGCAGCAGAGATCACACCACTGCAGTCCAGCCTGGGAAACAGAGTGAGACCCTGTCTCTAAATAAATAAATAAATAAATAACTTCTAAGGTATAAGGCAAGAAAACATCTTACTGTTTTTAGTATAGTTGGATCAACTGCTGTTTCGCTATAGCCAATTGCTTCATAGAGTAAAGCTTTTTCTTCAGGTGTCAACATTTCTTCAAGAACTACAAATCAGAAAGAAGTGCTTTAGGTTCTTAAACAAAAACAATAAAATTAACACAATGTATCTGCCTTTAGTAAACAGAATGTGAAATTTACTTTCTTGAACGCTCTTAAGAAATTATAAACACTGAATGTTTGAATGGGGCTGGCAATTTTACAAGTAATTATCCAAACTATAAATTGCTAAATATATAAGTTTAGCAACATTAATTTATATTTGCATTAAGCAAGAGCTCAAAAACGGCTAACTATATTAGACAATAGCACTGTGCTAATCAACACATTTAGTATAAAAAGTAGGTAGTATTAATATTGTAATTTCCTCCCATGTTATAGATGATAAAACTGAGGTTTAGTGCACTTAAATAACTTGCCAGAGACACACTGCTAATAAGTGATAGATCTAAAACATATACCTAAGTCTCTAAACCTCCAAAGCTATACTCTTAAGCTGTTGGCTAAAAATCAAAAATCTTTCCAAGAAACAACTTCAATAAAAATTTACAGTGGAGAACACTTTGGAATTTTTATTTATTTATTACTGTGCTATATGCATTCACTAAATCTCTGGGCATAAAGCTCTTTTGTAAGCACTAGTATGATTTTTTAAATTATTTTTCATTTTTAAACTAACACACATTTTCAATGTTTTAATAGTTTTATTTGTAATAACTTTATATATAATTACATAAATATACTTCAATGTCTATTTACGCAAAAAATGGCAAAACTCTGACACCCAGTGATTAACTATGCTCTAAAATGAAATGGACATACTTTCAGGTTGAACATCTGGTTGCTGTTCATTAGTATTTTGTTCTGACCAAGACCATAGCCAGCTAAACCACCCTTTATTATCCTCTGGATCTTTTACTCCTTCTTTGTAAATTTTGTATCCAGCTTTCTTTACCTAAAATGAATAAATTTTCAAATAAATGACACATTATCCTTTATTTAGCAACTGAAACAAATATAAGCAAGACATTTTGAGAACTTATCCTCTTGAGTAAAATGAATGTAAACAATATACACATTAATAACAGAACACAGTAACTGCAACATTAGTCAAACATAAGAATTTAGGAGTACCACATAGTTTTTCCACCATCTTCTAAGAAATGATGATTGAAAAAAAATAAATTGGCTTTTACCTTCATAACTGAATATTTGAAAAGCCCAAATATTTAGAAAGATTTTTTCCCATAGAAATCTGTCTGATTTAAATGGATGTGCCAAAAAATATTAAATAATTTTCTTATAATACTAAAAAGCAAATTGAACCATTTTTTGGAAACAATATGTTACAGTATAAGATTAATAATATCACATCTGTCATATCTATATGGAATTCAGAATTATTTTTACTAATTGAAAAGCCAAGATTACCTCAACTTCTGCCTTCTGTCTAGCTATAGTTATATTAAAGACATCCAAAGTTTTTTCCAACTCCTGAAAAAATAAACAAAAATGTGTTAACTTTACAAAAATTTTACATAAATAACTTAAGCACATAATCTATCAAACGGCTGCACTAAAGAAAAGATATAATAGGAAGCAAACAACAGAACATTCATCAATATAATACATACGTTAAATTCTGGGAAGCAATGCTTGAACATATTTCAGCATGGAAATTAGTACATTAGAGAGTAATTTTTTGAAAAATGAAATCATACACATTATGCATAAAAGAGTTCCAAACTCTTCAAGTTATAAACACATATTAAAATATGTACATGCATTGTTTAAAATGATTTTATTTGGGTTTAAACTACAGATAAGGGTAAGCATATTGGTTACATTTTCAACTAAAAATATAATTAAAAGGCCAAACACAGTGGCTCATGCCTGTAACCCCAACATTCTGGGAGGCTGAGGCAGGCGAATCACTTGAACTCAGGAGTTCCAGACCAGCCTGGGCAACATGGCAAAACCTCTACAAAACATACACAAATTAGCTAGGCATGGTGGCACATGCCTGTAGTCCCAGCTACTTAGGAGGCTGAGATGAGAGGATAGCTTAAGTCTGAGGGGTCATGGTGCCACTGCACTCCAACCTGGGTGACAAAGCGAGACCCTGTCTCAAAAAATATATATACATAGATATACAATCATAAATCCTTCATATTATGTGTACAGCCTGTATGTTATCATTAAGATACAGGCATACCTCAGAGATACTGCAGATTCAGTTCCAGATCACCACAGTATGGCAAGAGTCAGACAAATGTTTTGGTTTTCCGGTGCATATAAAAGTTATGTTCATACTACATTATAGTCTATTAAGGGTGCAATGGCATTGTCTTAAAAAAAAAAACATAAATACCTTAATTTTAAAATACCTCATTGCTAAAAAATGCTAACAATCATCTGAGTCATCAATGAGTTGTAATATTTTGCTGGTGGAGGATCTTGCCTCGATGTTGATAGCTGCTGTCTCATCAGGGTGGTGATTGCTGAAGGTTGGGGTGGCTATTGCAATTTCTTAACTGAAGTTTGCCACATCAATTGACTCTTCTTTTCACAAATGATTTATCTGTAGCGTACAATGCTGTTTGATAGCATTTTACTTACAGTATTTCCTTCAAAATTGAAGTCAATCCTCTCAAACAGCACGCTGCTTTATCAACTAATTTTATGTAAATTTCTAATTGTCATTTCAACAATGTTCTCATCTTCACCAGGAGTATATTTCATCTCAAGAAACCACTTTCTTTGCTCTTCTATAAGAAGCAGCTCCTCATTGGTTAAAGTTTTATCATGAGATTGTAGCAATTTAGTTACATGTTCAGACTCCATTTCTAGTTCTCTTGGTATTTCCACTACATCTGCAGTGACTTTCTCCACTGAAATCTTGAACCTCTCAAGGTCTTCCATGAGGGTTGGAATCAACTTCCAAACACCTGTCAATGTTCATATTTTGACCTCAACCCATGATTCACAAATATTCTTAATGGCATATAGAATGGCAAATCCTTTCCAGAGGGTTTTCAATTTACTTTGCCCAGATCCATCAGAGGAATAACTACCTATTTCATAAGGCAGCTATCATCTTACAAAATGTACTTCTTAAATAATAAGACTTGAAAGTTAAAATTACTCTTCAATCCATGGGTGGCAGAATAGATGTGGTGTTAGCAGGCATGAAAACAACATTCATCTCCTTGTATATCTCTATCAGAGCTTTTGGTGACTAGGTGCATTGTCTATTAGCAGTAATATTTTGAAAAAAATCTTTTTTATTGAGCAGTAGGTCTGAGCTTGGGTTTAAAATGTTGTAAACAGATATGTTGTCATCCAGGCTTTGCTGTTCCATGTATAGAGCATAGCCAGAGCAGAGTTAGCATATTCTTAAGGGCCCTAAGAGTTTCAGAATGGCAAAGAATCACTGGCTTCAACCTGAAATCACTAGCTACATCAGCACCTAGCAAAAGAGTCAGTCTGTCCTTTGAAGCTTTGAGGCCAGATATTAACTTTTTCACTCTAGCTAGGAGAGTTCAGATGGCATCCTCTCCCAGTAAAAGGCTGTTTCATCTACACTGAAAATCTGTTTAGTATAGCCACCTTCATCAATGATCTTAGCTAGATCTTCAGGATCACTTGCTGCAGCCTCTCCATCAGCACTTTCTTCTTCGCCTTACACTTTTATGTTATAGAGACAGCTTCTTCCCTTAAACTTCAAGAACCAATCTCTGCTACCTTCAAACTTTTCTTCTGCAGCTTCCTCACCTCTCTCCGTCTTTATAGTATTGAAGAGAATATGTTTAGGGCCTTGCACTGGATAAGGCTTAGAGGAATGCTGCAGCTGATTTCATCTATCTAGACCACTGGAACATTCTCCACATCAGTAATCAGGCTGTTTTACTTTCTTATCATTCATGTGTTCCCTGGAATAGCACTTTCAATTTCCTTCAGGACTGAGCTAACCACTGGGCACAAGCAGCCTAGCTTTTGGCCTATCTCTGCTTTCAACATGCCTTCCTCACTAAGCTTAATCATTTCCAACTTTCAATTTAAAGTGAGAGACGTATGATTCTTCCTTATATTTGAACACTTAGAGGCCTTTGTAGGGTTATTAATCAGCCTAATTTCAATATTTTATCTCATGGAATAAGGAGGCCCAAGGAGAGGGAGTCAGGAAAACAGCCAGTCAGCAGAACAGTCAGAATACGCACAACATTTATTAAGTTTGCTGTGTTAGAATAAAAACTTCAGCCGAAGTATATTTAAAAGATTTAATTAAGCAATGAACAATTTGCAAATCGGGCAGCCTCCAGAGCCAGAAGAGGCTCAGAGACTCTGGTGTAGCCATACGGTGGAAGATTTATGGACAGAAAAAGGAAAGTGACATAGAGAAAATGGAAGTGAGGTACAGAAACAGCTGGTTTGGTTATAGCTTAGTGTTCACCTTATTTGAACACGGTTTGAACAACTGGCCACATGTGATTGGCCAAAACTTGGTGATTGGCACAAGAGTAGACTAGAGTCTGTTTACACTTCCATTTAAGCTATAGTTCATGGCGTACAGAGAAACCTTTTGGCCAAACTTAAAATATATAAGGAGGCAGCTTTAGTCTAAACTTAACAGCTGTCTTATACAGATGCAGTTTGTGGCACCCCAAAACAGTTACAACAGTAACAGCAAAGATCACTGATCATAGATCATCATAACAGATATAATAACAATGAAACAGTTTGAAATATTGTGGGAATTACCAAAATGTGACACATAGACATGAATAAATGCTATTGGAAAAATGGTGCCAACAGATTTGCTAGACACAGGGTTGCCACAAACCTTCAATTTGTAAAAAACACAATGTCTGCAAAGCACAATAAAGCGAAGTATGCCTGTATTTCAAGTAGACCCAGATACACTTAAAACTTGTTTTTAATACTTAACACTTTTCATAGTTGTCATAGCTATTGAAATAAGCTGAGATTAGCTAAATCTTTCATCACAGCTATCTTGACATACCCATAATTACTTTTGAGAATTTCATGCTCAAACTATTTTTCCCCCAAGAGAAGTAACTACAACCTATTATTATTTCAGAATAACTTATTCAGGGTTCTCCTATCCAGACTTGGAGGACTCAGGTTACGATTCAAGACTAAGAAAATCTGAACCCATCCCCCAAAGACTCTAAGCCCAGGCATTCCTAACAGCCCTAGGTCTTCAGAAAGTCTCCCACATTGAAAATAAAAGTAAAAGTCAATCTAATCTATGAATCAGAAATTCATTCTGGATTCAGAATGTTTACATTAACTTCAAGAGACTAACTCCCCTTAATCTCTCTAAGCTATAGTTCATCGATTTGTAAAAGAGTCCCTCTTGAAATATGTCATAATGCTAAAAGACAAGATTAATACAAAAATAATATCTCAAGATAGATAATTAAATGTAAAATTACTGGTAGAGACTAGAGATACCACAAAAATTAAGAGAAAAAGGGCTGTGTATAAGCAGAAAATTCAGAGACGTTCATGCAAGCACTAAGACTTAAGTAGAACTTCAGGGATGAGTAGAATTGAGTAGGTAGATAAAGGCAGGTAGCATTTATGAGCATAGGCGTGGCTATAAGAATGAGCATTAAATATACAGAGTACAGGAAACATTAAATTAGTGCATGCTCAGATTGTAACATAGGGAAAATGTAGTGGTGACACATAAAAGGCTTTGAAACCAACACAGAGAAGTTGGAATCAATGTAGCAAACACTATTTAGACTTTTGAGGTTAAAAATGACATCATCAACAGAGGTTTCAAGTTACTATTTGCATGAACCCAAATTCCTTCAGATTGAGAATAATCTCGAATTTCAAAAGCTCACTGGAGAATTTCAACAAATCTTGTATTATTCAGCTGAAGTTAAGAACAGAACTACAAAAAAGTCTAAGTAAAAGAGATGAAAAGGTCAATAAAAATTGGAATGAAAGGTAGGGAGTATCAGTCACTGAAGACCAATAAGGAGCTGTGTAGTATAAAACACTCAATAATTTCTTTTTAAATGCTAACCTCCAAAGACACGAGAAGTTCACCAGGTGGCTTCTTACTTGTTAACTTTTTTTTATACAGTTCTTTATATTGCTTCACTTTTTGCCTATGTTTTCTAATATGCTTCCATGACCACATCCATAACCTGGGGCAAACATTTACTTCAAGAACACCATGTATAGCATAAGCCCACCTAGTTAAAAAAAGAAAAACATTTAACACCCTCAAATCAACAGTATGAAACATTACTGACATTGCTTCTAACTAACAACATACATAACTATAATACAAAGATTAGGAAAATGATATATTATCTGAGTACTTCCTTTTTACCCAACTCCATTTGCATTAATAATCCATTCAACATTAATCTTTCCTCTTTCTTAAGTGAAAATAAGCAAAATCATTCCATTTTGTTAAATATAGTTCTACACAAGAACTGTTAAGGCACTAATTGGCAAATAACATTTAGTCATCTGAATAATAACTGAAAAAGTCAACTGAAAGAGTAATTGTAACTTCTAGAAACTAGGGAATAGCTTAAAAACTGGAATAACAAGACTTTTGACTTTTAAAATGGGATTATCCCGCATAGACTCCGTAACATTTTTAGGTTTTAAAATACAGGTTTAATAATATTGGTTCAGTGTATCTGATAGGGAAGTTGAGGTGGGGGTTGGGGAGAGACAATGCAAGAAAACAAAACAGGATTTGTTTTTGTAATAATTCGAAATATACTGACCCGTCTATAGTAAATGAAAACTATGGTATTCGAGCATCTCAAGTTGTAAACTGTGTTAGGAAGAATCCCTTAAATCAGTTTCATTAACTCAATAAGCTAAAGCAGCTACATACATTTCTAGCTATAAATCAATTATGGTTTGTATCAGACCTTAAAAATGGTATATCTTAAAGATTATTCTTGAAGTCGAGAAATTTTTTATGTTGTATTTTTAAAATCTAAAAAAAAAAAATTCAAGGCATTTACCATTCTCTGGCGTGGTGGTGAAGAGGCACGTCAGGTTTGAACTTCCTATATGGCAGATTTTGTGCCATCATATCAACTGATTCAAGAAGCTCCATAATACTGAAATACTAAAGAATGGAAAATGAAAGCTCTTAAATGTATCACTTTTTTTTGTTCAATTGCTGAAGATAAAAGTTACATTACTGACTCTTTAGGGAAATGTTACCATATAACATCATGAATTTTAGTGAAACATTTAAAATCTTAGTTTTGCTTTTATCAAACAATAATTCACAATTGAAAATTATATTAAAGAAAATCACCTGTGGTTTATTAAATTCAATTGCTATGTTATGTAACTCAACATCCAAGTTTATTTTGGGGGCAGAAAAGTCAAAATCAGATCGGCGATTCATCACAAGTTTGGCATTAGCAGATATGGGACGAAATACTGAAAAATAATACAAATGGAAAAAAATAAAACTGAGTTATATTTCCAAAGTCTCAAGGCAATAAAGTGATGAAGCTGAAAACACCGATTTCCACTTATTTTATACCCTTTCTACAGTTCCCAGATGTTCACACTGCCATGGTTCAGTCAGATGAACTATTCCTTAATTAGTGGAGAAGATTCTTTATCTTTTTCCTACTTACAATTCACTGTCTTCCATAAATACAATAAAGGCAAATTGAACTTCCCCTCAAAACACCAATATGATACTTAAAAGCAGAAACATTTTAAGAAAAAAAATTCAGAAAAATAGTTTTAATACAAGTACACAGTTTTATAGAATGAATGAACATTAGAAATGCTAAGAGGATTAATACTGGTTTCCATTATATAATTATAATTTCTGAATTTCTGATCAATTTCTCTAGATCCATCTGTGTTCTTCCTTTTAATTGGTAAAAGGAGAGAGATGAAGAGTGAAAGTTTGCTCAGGATTACCTGCTTGGCTCAACCCATAATCTAAGATAAATTCCTCTCAACTCTTCGTGTTTGGTGCCAAAAAGAATAAGAACCATTCAGAGGAAGACCAGTAATAGCAGAATCTAGACAAAGATCCATCATTAAATTATAAGCTAATCTGTATATAAAGATGATATATTCCTTTTATTTTAATCATCGATATGGACAATCATTTAATTTCTTAAACATTAAACATTCAAGAATATGTTCATTTGAATATAAATAAATGCTTAAAGATCTTGTTCTTTCTTCTGTATTTCTTCTTACATTGAAAAAAAAAGCAGAAGAAATAAATAAATTTAGTGGCTGGTGACAGAAGCTACCCTGGACCTACAATTCATTGATCCTCCAAGCTTTCTCTGCCCTTCACCTCTGCTTCACAACCTCAGTCCATCCCCACCTTACTGAAGTTCCATCATCAGTTATTTTAATCATTCCTTTGCATAGACTCCTTAACTTCTCACTTCGTCAGTGTGGAGTAACCCACGTAACTCCACAGTGCCCCTAAGGAGCTGAACACAGTTGGGGGTAAAAACATACTGCTGGGTCTCACTTTAATGTCATAAATCTCAAGTGCATCCTTAATGCTGCTGAGCAATCACACAACAGTCCTTCAGTCCAGGAATCATCCAAATCCATGCTACAGCCTATTTTTGTATAGCCAGTGAGCCAAAAATGATTCATACACTTTTAGAGTTGTTTAAAAGAAACAAAGAGGAATGGGTCAGGAACTGTATATGGCCTGCAAAATGTAAAATATTTAACTCACTACATGTCCCTTTCCAAAAAAAAAAACAAAGGCAATGTTCTCAAAGTATGAGAACCTTATTGAACCCTATTCCATCTGAGTGGTTCTCAAACTTTAGTATTCATTTGAATCACCTAGAGAGATTATTAAAACATCAAACTGTAGAATGGGAGAAAATATCTGCAAACTATCCATCAATCATACAGGGGACTAATATCCAGAGTTTACAAGAAACTCAAACAGCAACAACAAAAAACTCAACTCCATTAAAAAGTGGGCAAAGAGTTGGGCGCAGTGGCTCACGCCTGTAATCCCAGCACTTTGGGAGGCCGAGGCGGGCGGATCATGAGGTCAGAAGATTGAGACCATCCTGGCTAACACAGTGAAACCCCATCTGTATTTAAAGTACAAAAAATTAGCCAGGTGTGGTGGCGGGCGCCTGTAGTCCCAGCTACTCGGGAGTCTGAGGCAGGACAATGGCATGAATCCGGCAGGCAGAGCTTACAGTGAGCCAAGATTGCGCCACTGCACTCCAGCCCGGGCGACAGAGCAAGACTCTGTCTCAAAAACAAAACAAAAAAAAGTGGGCAAAGGACATAAATATTTTTCAAAAGAAGATATGCAAATGGCCAACATGCATATGAAAAACTGCTCAACATCACTCATCATCCGAGAAATGAAAATTAAAACCACAATGTCTTTTTTATTAAAAAGACAAAAAATGACAGATGTTGGTAAGGATGTAGAGAAAAGGGATTACTGTTGGTGGGAATGTAAATCAGTACAACCTCTGTGGAAAACAGTATGGATATTTCACAAAGAACTAAAAACAGAACTACTATTCAATCTAGCAATTCCACTACTGGGTATCTACCCGAAAGAAAAGAAACCATTCTATCCAAAAAAAAAAAAGTGCTTGTATGTTCACCACAGCACTATTCACAATAGCAAAGATATGGTGTCAACCAAAGTGTCCATCAACAGGTAACCGGACAAAGAAAATGTGGTACATGAACATCATGGAATACTTTTCAGCCAAAAAAAGAAGAAAATCACATTTTTTGCAGCAACATGGATGGAACTGGGGGCCATTATCTTAAGTGAAACAATGCAGAAACAGAACAACAAATACTGCGTGTTCTCACTTGTAAGTGGGAGCTAAATAATGTGTATATAGGGACATAGAGCATGGAATGACAGTCACTGGAGACTCAGAAAGGTAGAGAAATGGGAGAGGGGTGGATGATAAGAAATTACTCAATGGGTACAATGTACATTATTCAGGTGATGGATACACTGAAAGCCTAGACTTCACTACTATGCAATATATCCATGTAAAGATTGTACTCCACAATTTTATACAAATAAAAAATTAAATACAAAAACATCAAATGCTGAGCTTCACCTCCAGAGGTTCTGATTCAGGAGGTCTGGGAAAGGCCCTAGAAATCTGCATTTCTAAATGATGTTGCTAGTTTGAACCATACTTTGAGAATACTGCCCTAGTCATTTCACTCTCTCACTCCCCTAGCATTCCTATTTCATACCCTCTTTTCCCTCCAAAAACCTTCAACACCTCATGTAATGGTTAATATTGACTGTCAACTCAATTGTATTGAAAGATGCAACTTCTGTTCCTGGGTGTGTCTGATGGTGTTGCCATTAACATTTGAGTCAGTGGACTGGGAAGGGCAGACCCAACCTCAATCTGGGTGGGCACAATCTAATCAGCTGCCAGCGCGGCCAGAATAAAAGCAGGCAGAACATGGAAAGACTAGAGTGGCTTAGCCTCCGAGCCTACATCTTTCTCCTGTGCTAGATGCTTCCTGCCCTCAAACATTCAAATTCTTCTTCTCAAACTCCAAATTCTTCAGCTTTGGGACTCAGACTGGCTTCCTTGCTCCTCAGCTTGCAGATGGCCTATTAAGGGATCTCACCTTGTGATCATGTGAGTCAATACTCCTTAATAAACTCATCTTTGTATATACAACTGTCCTATTAGTTCTGTCCCTCTAGAGAACCCTAACATACCTCAGATACATATTTTTTAATTGAAGAGCTCAGAAGAGAATTTACATCAACTCTTATCACCATATCTACTCATCTACTCAGTATAAGGACTTCTCTCACAACTAAACTCTATCATATAAATTAACTATGCTCCTATCTGCAGCAAAGCTCTTCACTTGCGTACTAGACACCATTCTCTTTCACCTACATCAATCCAGAAACTGTCCCCCGTTTCTCCTGCATCATCAATTTGTCATGTTCTACTGGATCATTCCCATCTCAGCCTATAAACAAGCTGTCATCTCTCTGATTAAATATAAACACAAACAAAAAGAATCCCTTCATTCTCCCTTCGCTCTCCAACAGTTATGCCAGTTATCAATTTTTTACTTCTGAGCTCCAAACTTCTCCTTCATAGCCTGCTCTGAAAAATGACTTGGGGATCTTTAAATATGTTTCCTTTGAAGGCAGAGAATGTAGAGAAAAAAATTTTTTTTTCTTTTTCCAGCTGGCGTAATGTTAAGCTTTATCAGTAGAGGACACTGGAGAGACACTGCAGGAGGAAAGAGTTATGCTGCCTGGTTCCACTATGTTCATTCAATAGACTCCTGCAAGAACATGGCTTCTCCCACACCCAGGTTTCTACAGAACCAGTAGCTTCTGCAGTGTCTGGTTCCTCCAGCACGGAGTTCCTCAGCACTGGCCTTTTGCAGTACATGGCAGCTAGAAGCAGCCAGATGCTAGCAACTTCCCCCAGCACCTTGCTAAGGCAGTTTTGTACTGGAGTGCATTCAGAGAGACACCCCTCCATGAGGCTCCCTAGAAGTAGATTTCCAGAAAGTTCCAGAAAGTGAAGTACCAACAGGTTTTGCTGGCACAGCATCACAGATAATTTCCTGCCATTCAACAAGCCACGCTATGTCCTCCAACAAGGTCTACAACTCAGTCCTGAGGGAGGGGGACCCTCTCTTTTGGGCACCCCGTCTTAGCCCTAGGGTAGGGGATGTTTCTTCTGTCTATATCTTTAGCATTTTAATGAGACAGTCCATTGTTACTCCAGTCTCCTCTTATAGTCGGTAATTCTTTATATTAAATTTGTCCTCTTCAAATTACTCAGTACTTTCTCTCTCCTCACTGAACTCTGATACAGCAAGAAATGACTTCAGGGCAAAGGAGAAATAAGTCGAATTTACGATAATGGATTTGAAAATCATAAACACATATGACAGATAACTCATCTGTTCTGAATATTTCCTACGAGAAGAGAATCAAGAAAATGAAACCAAATGCAAACCAATAAAAATAATTATTTTAAGAGTGGGCACAAAAAGAAGAGTCACTTGAGTAGTCATGAAGGTATATAATATAGACAGAAAAGTATCACTGAGCCAAGAAAGGAAATACTTTCAGGAAGGATATTCTATGGTTAATGACATCAGGCATGCAAATTCAATAATTAAGTTATCCATTACCAACTTTTATTAAGTGCCCTCATCATAGAACAGCACTTTTTTTTGTTTGTTTTTGTAGAGACGGAGTCTCACTCTGTCACCCAGGCTGGAGTGCAGTGGCATGATCTCGGCTCATTGCAACCTCTACCTCCCAGGTTCCCAGGTGGCTCATGCCTGTAATCCTAGCATTTTGGGAGGCCAAGGCGGGCAGATTGCCTGAACTCAGGAGTTGGAGACCAGCCTGGGCAACATGGTGAAACCCCATCTCTACTAAAATACAAAAGAAATTAGCCAGGCGTGGTGGTGTGTGCCCATAGTCCCAGCTTCTTGGGAAGCTGAGAAACAGCACTGATTTTTTTCTTTCTGTTTCAGTAATTCATTTCTGATTGTAAAAGTAATGCATGCTCATTTTAGAAAATTTGGAAAACACAGAAAAGTATAAATGTAAAAAATTTTAAACGTAGCGTGATCTTACTATTTTAAAAAAGGCTGTACTAGCTAGCCTTTTTTAAAGGCTATTTTGAAATGTCTTCATAAATGCCATTTTGAAATGTCTTCATAAATATTACCCTAATTGTTACTGAATAATCCTTAGAGGTTTATCATAATTTATTAACATCTTTTGTTGGACATTTTCCCCTATAGTTTTGAAATACAGTCAAAAGCTTCACAACAATAAAATATGTTACTAAAAAATATAATATTATTCGCTTTTGTATATACATTATAAATACATTTAACTATATAGAAGGAAACTTAACATGAACTAGCACAGTGATAGCAACAATGCTAATTTAAAATTTATACCAATTACTTTAACTACTTATTTTATCTTATAAAATGTACTTACCAAAATCATAACCTTCTGGAACAATATTTTCATTGACAATGCCATTCTTCAAGTCGTCCTATTAAAAGACAAATTGCTTTTATTTATATTCATGCCAATATGTCTTTTTTTGAGATGCAGTCTCTCCCTGTCGCCCAGGCTGGAGTGCAGTGGTGCAATCTCAGCCCACTGCAACCCCTGTCTCATGGACTCATGCAATTCTCCTGCCTCAGCCTCCCGAGTGGCTGGGATTACAGGCGTGCCCCACCGTGCCTGGCTAATTTTTGTATTTTTAGTAGAGACAGGGTTTTAACAAGTTGGCTATGCTGGTCTTGAACTCTTGACCTCAAGTGATCCACCCACCTCGGCCTCCAAAAGTGCTGGGATTACAGGCGTGAGCCACCACACCTAGCCATATTCATGCCAATATGTCTTTATCCTAAAAAATCCTATTATCTGCAAAAGAAAAATGTTTAAAAGCAATTTTAAAAAACCAATTCAAACTTAGGAGAACTTAGCTATGGCAAAATATTAAAGTATTAAACAATATCTCACCAAACTAATCTTATAAAAGAATGTTCTAGGAGCTATTTAGATTTGCAGGTATCATTGGGTGCAGTGGCTCACACCTGTAATCCCAACACTTTGGAAGGCTGAGCTGGGAGGATTGCTTGAGGCCAGGAGTTTGAGACAAACTTGGGCAACAAAAAGCGAGACCTTGTCTCTACAAAAAAATTTAAAAATTAGCTGGGCATGGTGGCCTGTGCCTACAGTCCTCGCTACTCAAGAGGCTGAGGCAGGAAGGATGATCGCTTGAGCCCAAGAGTTAGAAGCTGCAGTGAGCTATAATCGTGCCCCTGCATTTCAGCCTGGGCAACAGAGCAAGACTCTGTCTCAAAAAAAAAAAAAAGATATGGGGGTATGTATTCATGTTTGTGTATAGTTACACACATCTTCACCTGTATCTGTAAATTCTGCTAATAGATTGTGCCTAGAAAAAAATACTGACTACAGTATGTTAGATAAATGACAATGAATTAAACCTCATGCAAAATACGATACCAACAAATACATATAGAAAAAATTTACTTACCAAGGAGTTATCATAATCACTAAGATAAAACATCTGAGACTTCACATTCCAATAGGCAAACAGGTTATCCAATCGGATTAACTGAAAATAAAATTTATTAGATGTCTCATTTTCTTTGAAGAATTTTTAACATACACTATTTTCAGAAGTCTCAAATAATTAAGTGAGCCATATCAGAGTTAAACAAATAAGCACAATTCACATACATCCTTATCTATATATTATCATTTGGCTTTCCAAAATTCTCTTAAGTCCATGAGTTGACAAACACAGTATTTATTTACCTTACGAACTAGTTTCTCAGTTTCATCATGTAAACATGGAACCCAGTATTGATCAGTTGTCTGAAAAGGAAAAAAAAACAATGGCAGTAAAAAGGTCATTCCATTTGAAATGGCAGAGTGATAAATCATTATCTACCATACCCTAGACCAATGTCCCTTTCATGAAAATGCCTTTAAAGACATATCACTCCATCAAAAAAATACTAACTGACTACAGTAAAGTGTCTGCTTTCAAGGAAGGAGCTCATTGCGGGTCAGAAAAGCAAACAAACAGGCAACTTCCAACAGGTAAGTGCCACAGTAGAAGTTAAATACACAGTTCATTGAGAGGGCATGGCAGGAGCATCCAATTCAGTGGTGTGATGGATAAAGGGATGTTATATATAACCTAATATATAACATGTAACTAAAAATTATTGATTCTAAGGTAGACAGGAAATATGATTCACAACAGGCAGAGCCCAAAGGTACGCAAATATATGACACATTCAGGCAACTGAAGTAGCTCAGTATGCGGGAGAATATAATGCAATACAGACAGAGAAAAAAGGTAAAACCAGGTACATTGCCTGGGGTCGGTTTAAAAAGGGTTTATAAGTTGTTTAAGGACAAAACTAAGAGCAATGAAAAGCCATTGAGAACAATAAAGTGATCAGTTCTTTATTTTAGAAAGATGGTTTTTGTTTCTATGTGGAGAACTGAATGGATAATTAGAATAGTAGCTCTCAAAGTTTAGCATGCATTAGGATCACCTAGAGCAGTGGTCCCCAACCTTTTTGGCACCAAGGACCAGTTTCATAGGAGATAACTTTTCCATCAGGGGCACAACCTGGATCCCTGGGATGTGCAGTTCACAATAAGGTTTGCTAGGATCCTACGAGAATCGAATGCCACCTCTGATCTGACAGAGCTCAGGTGGTAATGCTCACTCCCAGCCCTTACCTCCTGTTCTGTGGCCCAGGAACCCTGACCTAGAGGGCTTTGTAAAACACAGACTGCTGCATCCAAATCCTAGAGTTTCTAACTGAATAGGTCTAGGCTGGCAGACAAGTTTCCAAAGGTGATGATTAGTAACTACTGTTATCATGGTTACCAATGATCTTCACATTGCCCAATCCAATGGCTAATTCTCCATTCTTATTTTTCAACTTAATGACAGTATTTGAATAACTTTTTGGAGGGTATTTTTTCTTTTTTCATTGCAGTGGGGCCACATTTTAAAAAGAAACTGTGGAGTCTCTCTGACCCTGCTCTGGCTTGGGAGGCTGCCCAATTTAAAAATAATAATAAAATTAAAAAGAAATCATACACAAAACCCAATACATATAACAAATAATCATGCAATGAAATACACAGCAGTTAAACTGAATGAATTTTGTTACATGTGGCAACACAGATAAATGTCAAAAACACTGGAAAGTGCAAAAAGGAACTCATAAAAGAGTCATATAAAACATGCGTAAACTTTTAAAATCCTACATTTTTAATAGATATATTATATAAAAGTTTTAAAATTTGGGATATTTATCTCTGGGGAAGGACGGGTGGGTAGAAGTAGAAAACAAAAGGGATTCAAACTTTATCCAAAACAGCTTGTTCCTATAAAAATACTTAAGACTTTAAGCAAATAGGCTATTTTAATAGCTATTTAACAGCTATCCATTCTGGAGGCAAGCATATGTTTCAAAATTCTCTACATGTTCTTATATTTTTAAAATTCCTCAATTTCAAAAATTAAACAGGAAAACACTATGCTACAATATTAATGATGATATTGAGAAAAACTGATGATTTTTGTTTTTCAAGGCTTATCGAAGTTTCAGATGAACTTCTGAACATTTATTACTTGTATTTGGTACTTACTCATTACAAACTTGGAAATGGATTTTTTAAAGTAAGCAAAGGCATCTAACATCATAATTACCAATAATAATAGGACCTCATATTTCTGAATTTGATTTTCAACCATTTTTTGAAATGTGAATCTACATACCCTCGATTCCAATCCAATCGAGACCCTTTGTGCACCCGTTCTACATAGACACCTATTTCTGATGCTGGCATATACAAATAGTAGTAGTTTAATAGACTATATTGCACATTAAATATGGTTAAGATTCTTTTATAAACAAAATACCTGCATGCTCAGATTTTGAAGGGAAATACCAAATGACAGCGGTTTGTCCCGATTTGTGATCTAAAGAGGAAAGAAAGTAAAATTTATTCAGATTTTTAGTAGTTGAATAAAATTCACTTTATAGAAAAAACTGTCAATGTGTGGTGGCTCCCGTCTGTAATCCCAGCACTCTGGAAGGCCAAGGCAGGAGGACTGCTTGAGCTCTGGAGACCAGCCTGGGTAACACAGTGAGATCCTGCCTCTACAAAAAAAAATGTTAAGAAAATTAGCCAAGCCTGGTGGGGTGCAACTGTAGTCCCAGCTACTGCAGGGTGGGTAGGTGGGGGTGAGGTGGGAGGATCACTTGAGCAAGGAAGGTCAAGGGTGCAGTGAGTCATGATCGGGGAACCGCACTCCAGCCTGGCGACAGTGTGAGGCCTTGTCTTGGGAAGGGGAGGGGAGGGGAGGGGAGGGGAGGGAAGAGGAGAAGAGAAAGAGAGAGAGAGAGAGAGAGAGAGAGAGGGAGGTGGGGGGAGGAAGGGAGGGAGGGATAACTTTTTGGGAAGTAACTTATTTCAAACATTCAGAAACATTTTATTACTTTCCAGAAAAACTTTCATTCCTATATTTTTCCTAAAACAAATTAGAATACTAATTATTAATGTATTCGTGTTACACAGGAATATTATACTTCATGTTTTCCAGTTTACAAAAAAAATTATTAAAAAAGACTAACAAAATACGATTATAAAGCAAATAATTATCTGGTTAAGAGAAAACAAATGACCTATTCAGGATCAAAGAATTATTTAAGGCTAGCTCCACTAATTGCTAGACCAGTACTCCATCCAGGAGGTAAATACAGCATACTTTAAAGTATTTTAAAAATACATAACTGCTAAATTCATAATTCCCAAGGCATTTCCTTCATGATCTAATGTCTGAACATTTTGGGAAAGTGTAGAATCAAGCACTCAACACTAAGGACTGCAAATTACAACTATAATTACAGAAAAGAAGGATCACATCATCTTTAGCTCTGTATCCTTTTGGGATTTAATAGGTTGGCCATTAAAAAGTAGGTGTCAATAAATAGTAAAATAACTTACATATAAATATAAAAACAAACATCACATATTAAAATACTTACATCATCTTCATAACGAATATGGATACTGGAAATTTTCACCTGAAGATTTTTTATGATCTGTGTAACTAATTTTTCTGCAAAAGTGTCCTGTTTTTCCGGCAGATGTTGTTCTACAATTGCAAATATTCCTTGTTTAAAATTGAATGAAAAATATACTCTATAAATATCCACATACTGAAGTAACATGCTTATGTTGCCTTGCTGAAGTATACATATATATGTAAATAGAACACTAATAGCTTGCTTTCCAAAAGTCTTTCGAAAGCAAGTAAACATTTTTCAAAAGCTAGTTTATTGTGCCATGAGACTAAAGCAGACCATGTAGAATTTACTGGCATTAAATTTTATAATTTCTGTTAACTTATGCCTGGGTACAAAAATATATTTAAACCTATGCCTGAGTATAAAAATATATTTAAAAAATGAAGATTATTGGGTAAGAATTATAATAGACTTAAATGAGAAAATCCACTAACAGCAGCAAAGCAGAAATCTCTCTCAAAATTAGTGATACCACCATTAAGTTCCCTGTGTATAGATGTGTAAAATAGTTGAATATCCTCCTCTCCCAGTAAATACAAAATAGGAAATAAGATCTTCTTCCTCTCTTCTTTTGAACAAGGATAAAAGAAGTTCATCAACTATTTCATGTTCAGAAAACAGTATTAACTATCTCAAGTTCCATTACTTCCCAAAGAAATAGAAAGAATCAAGAATTGGAGGGGCAAGGTGGCTCACACCTGTAATCCCAGCACTCTGGGAGGCCGAGGCGGGCAGATCATGTGAAGTCAGGAGTTTTAGACCAACCTGGCCAATATGGCGAAACCCCGTCTCTATTAAAAATATAAAAATTAGCCAGGCATGGTGGTCCATGCCTGTAGTCCCAGCTACTTGGGAGGCTGAGGCAGGAGAATCGTTTGAATCAGGGAGGTGGAGGCTGCAGTGAGCCGAGATCACACCACTGCATTCCATCCTGGGAGACAAAGTGAGACTTTGTCTCAAAAAAAAAGAAAAAGCAAGAATAAAGAAGAATAAAGAATTGAGGTTCCTAATTTTTTTGAAATATGCCTTTGATAATCAATAGTTATTATCCTTTTTCTCCCCTTAAAAATGCCAATGAAAGCTATATTCTTTTTTATTTCTAATTCTGTTCCTCTTTTCATATTTCTAGTCCTATATAGAAATAATATATATAAATCTATCTTTTCCTCTAATTGCCTATTACTCTCAAATTCAGCTGGCCCAGGAGGCCTTAGATAAAGGAAAGTTGAAGATACTAATCATATGTACCTCAAATACACCAGAGTTAAATGAATATATATACATATAAATAGATTATAGAATTTAATAGACAACAGAATACAAGCTCTTTAAAGACAAAGGATCATATTTTAATATTTGACTCTCACCACTACCTAATAAAATCTTTTCTTTTATAAATTCATTTAGTCATTCAATTAAATGTTAAGTCTTTCTTTCTCTACCCACTACTTCCTCCTGACTTCCTTATGCAGCTCAGATTCCATGATATGTTATTTTACCAACACCTTAAATTCCTTTGCTCTTTTTTCTCACATTACTGTCAATAAAGCACCAATCCTGAATAAAACCAACTATCCATTTTACATGAAAAGCATACCAATGCCTATATCTTGCAGGGTAACGAAACAAAACACAAGATGAGTTTAAAACAAACAACAACAACAAAAAACCAAGTCATAGAACCCTGGAAAGACACAGGAACTGGAAACCCCACCAAACAAAAAATAGCAAACATGGAACACAGTGGAGAGAGAGGAAGATAACAAAAGAACTGATTTAGATCTGTATAAGGAGCAGTTAAGTTAGGTCCCCTCCTCTCCTAGCCCGATATCCAAGCAACATCCCTTTCCCACCCTAGTGAGAACAGAAGGGTTTATTTTAGAGAAAATGGCCCTAATAGGATCCAAATTTTGTACATGGGAGAACAGGGAGGTTAACTAAAAGCCTACAAAATAAACAGTCATACTTAAAGCCACTTTTATTTATTTATATATAAATAAAACATTTATATATAGCCACGATACTATAAACAATGAATTCTGATTTAACCAAAAATGTGATAAAACTATATAGAGAAGATGAAAAAATAGGGTCAATCTTCATAGTACATCATAAAAGGATGTGTGTGTAATATATATATTACATGTTATATATTATATATGTCATATATATGCCAATGAAACACGAGATGAGTTTAAAATATGTAATGTCATTATATATGTTATAAAATGTTATGTTATAGATAATATGCATGTTATGTTATATATAACATGTTTTTTATATATATATGTAAATAAATCAAGAAACTGAGGTGTGAGCACCATATTTCGCAATATAGGTGCAGGCCTGGGCCAGGAACAGTTGGGTTTTTTTTTAATCCGGACACTATAATACTGCTTAACTTTTAAAGCTATGTATATATATTATCTTCATAAAATAAAAATAATTTTTAAAAAGAAAAGGCCTAAGAGACTTAGGAAAGAGGACTGGACGTTAAGGATAAATGACTACACATAATATAAAGTAACTGTTACAGAGAAAAAACAGAATTACAAGAGATATTGCCAAGAATTACTTGTTAAATCTCTATTAATGTTTGCCAACAAGTAAAACATTTATTATTGAAGCTTATTATTTTTTATTAAAAGAAAATCAATGCATTTCAGAGACAGTGAAGTCAGTAAACTTTTTAATTTTAAGATGTTTAACTATTAAATGAATGACAGAGGAGAAGAAGATAAACAGATGACTAGGTTAAGAAAATGACTTCATGTTTCAAGATAAAGAACAGCATATTTACATGCCAAGGCAAAAAACCCACTAGGTGAGAGTATAAAAAGTAGCTGGCAGTAAGGATCAGAGAACAGGTGAAAAGGAATTAGATTTCTGCAGGACACCGCTTCCAATAATGAAAAAGAGTTGCAGTAATGGAACATATTGTCTAAGTTTAATTGGAAAATATGTGAAGCCAGAGGGTAAATAAACAGATAGAGGCAAATAGAAATATGTCAAGAAACTAAGTATCTCCAAAAGGGTGAAGAATTGATATAAAGAGAATACAAAAGCGAAGCCTAGAAAATTAAGAAAATATGCTTGATAAAATTAATTGCTATCATTAAAAACTGACCTTACCTAGTATGTATATGTGTGTGTGTGTGTGTGTGTGTGTATATATATATTTAAAATATGTAAACCTAATAATAATAATAAGCTAGACATATTATTTGTCTTAAGATAAATTTCCATAAGGTAAAATTTCTGTACACATAACAAGGCATACAAACCACATTAAAATTCCCCATGCAATGAGATTCTATCATATTTGTTAAATAATCTCAGCATCTCCAGAGAAAAATAATATTCAATTATGATAAATATTTAGGTCTTTTCTACTTCTCTTATTAGCATTGTTATTCACTGTTTTCTTTACCTTGATCAACTACTTTTTGTTTTGCTTCTTCTATTCTTTTCAGTTCCTTTTGCTTTGCTTCCATGAGTTGTTTCTCTTCTTTTAAAGGATCATATTTTATTCCTATAGGAAGATTAAAAAGGAAGAATCATAACTACCTTAAATTTAAATATAGTCATTCCAAAAAAATCCTTACGAATAATTATTAATTGGCCAGGCACGGTGGCTCATGCCTGTAATCCCAGCACTCTGGGAGGCCAAGGTGGGCGAATCATGAGGTCAGGAGTTCGAAACCAGCCTGGCCAACATGGTGAAACTCCGTCTCTACTAAAGATACAAAAAACTAGCTAGGCGTGGTGGCAGGTGCCTATAATCCCAGCTACTCAGGAGGCTGAGGCAGGAGAATCGCTTGAACCCAGGAGGCGGAGGTTGCAGTGAGCTGAGATGGTGCCACTGCACTCCAGCCTAGGTGACAGTGCGAGACTCCATCTTAAAAAGATAAATAAATAAATAAATAATAAATAATCATTAATTCAAAGTCTCCAAAAATGCAGAGTAAAAACCAATTTAATTTGAATTAACAAATATCAAATTTAAATATTAAAATCTCAAAAAAATTCCAAAAGTATTTTGAATATAAAGATTTTTCCATCCATAAAAAAGAATAACTTAAATTATAATTTTTTTAAATTTAACTTACTAGAAGAAGGCACTATAAGTAAATAAATTTCTTCCAATACAGCTTCAACAGGTTGAGTATAAAGGTTTTTCCATGGAATTGTAAGTTTAAGATTACCTACATTTTTTTGAAAAAAAAAAAAAAAAAAGGACAAAAAATATTACTCCTTCAACCTGCATTTATGGTTAGTCTATTTTCTGTCAGGCATTAGAAGAGATAACAAAATGGCCTTTGTACTTAAGCGCTTAATCACTTTATTGAAAGCTATTTTACAACCACAAACAACAAGTGTTTGTTGTAATGATTTGAAATTATTGTATTTATATCAGTATTATTGGAAAACCTAGATTATATTCAAAATATACAAGTTTCTATTTACAGTTCTCTGTACCATAAACAGACCAATGTTCTTCTTCCCTTAATCAACAATCCTTAATATCATAACTTTGAATTTCCCCAATTCTTACTCTAAACCTCCATATATATTTTTTTTAATGCTTTAAGATGGTAGATTAGGCCAGGCGCAGTGGCTAACACCTGGAATCCTAGCACTTTGGGAAGCTAAGGCAGGTGGATCGCTTGAACCCAGGAGTTCAAGACCAGCCTAGGCAACATGGCAAAACCCTGTCTCTATGAATAAAAACTAAAAAAATTAGCCAGGCATGACAGTATGTGCCTGCAGTCCCAGCTACCTGGGAGGCTGAGGTGGGAGGATCTTGAGCCCAGGAGGTCAGGACTACAGTGAGCCATGATCATGCTACTGCACTCCAGCCTGGGTGATAGAGTAAGACCTTTCCTCCCCCCAATAAAAGGTAGATTATATACTTTAAATAAGCGTGTGTATGTATATTTTTCATTATGTGTATATGTGTTACATATGTATGTATGTATCTACAGTAATTCATATATACACATATGGTTAATAATCATACATATAAACTATATATATGAAAAACTACACATAAAGTAATAATAAAACATTCTGGGTAATATTTGAAAATTATGCAAACTAATGAAAACACCCTAAGAAAATCAAACAGCAAAGAATTTTTTTTTAAGCGTTAAGGGTTCTTGAATACAAAAACACTATGTATGGGGTTTCTTATACTATTCACTCTAGTTTTGTATCTTGAGAATATTTTCGTAATAGAGAGTTTTAAAATACTTTAAAATTGTTTAAATGGTATGAGTGTCTAGATTTATACAGCTGCCATAATTGTGTAAGGAACAGATTATTAAATATACTATGTTGCTAAAACTGGTTAGTGATGGGGAAATTTTTTTAAATCCACTTAGATCCATCTCATGATATTTTATAAACTCCATGTGTAGAAAACTTCAAACTGAGAAAAAGATTTCATCATACAATATCACTTCAGAGAAAAATGAACTATATCTGATTTCTTTTTTATATTTTTTGTAGAGTCACAGTCTCACTATTTTGCCCAGGCTGGTCTCAAACTCCTGGCCTCAAGCAATCCTCTTGCCTCTGCCTCCCAAAGTACTGGGATTACAGGTATCAGCTACCCTGCCCGGCCTCTAAACTATCTGATTTCTAAAAGAGGAATAACTTTCTAAGTTTTTAAACCAGAGAACATGGTGATCATTTCAAATTTCTGTACAGACCAAAAATATAACCAAAATGAAATAATAAGTTTGTGAAAAAACTGTAACAAATTTGACACGGTTAATTTATTTATAAATGTACCAACAGACTGCTTAAAATACATACAGTAATACTTCAAAAAAGTAAATCAACAAAAGGACAAAGAACAATTACAAAACTGTAAAAATAATAAACACATATTAACAGTGTGCCATTTTCACCACAAATTTTTTTTAAAAAATCCAAACTTGACCAGGCGCAGTGGCTCACATCTGTAACCCCAGCACTTTGGGTGGCTGTGGTAGGAGGATCACTTGAGTCCAGGAGTTCAAGACGAGCCTGGGCAACATGGCAAAACCCTGTCTTTACAAAAAGTACAAAAATTAGCCAGGCATGGTGGTGTACACCTGTAGTCCCAGCTACTCGGGGGCTGAGGTGGGAGGGTTACTTGAGCCAGGAAGGCATAGGTTGCAATGAGCCAAGATCGCACCACTGTACTCCAGCCTGGGCAACAGAGCAAGATGCTGTCTCAAAAACCAAACAAACAAACAAACCTTTTCTTCCTTCCCTTATAAAATGTAGACTCCTTGTAGAAAATTTGGCAAATTTCAAAAAATACACAGATGTAATTCCAAAAACCTTCCACAGAAGACAACCTCTTTTATAATACGTACGTGTGTATTTATATTTGATATACCTATAATTCTGCATTCTAAATGAGGGAAATTTTGAAAGATCAATACCCAATAATAGCAAGGGGACAATACATTCCTATAAAACTGACTGTACTACTGTATCATTCATTTGGAAACATGTACTACTTTCATACAACAAATTATGCCCCTACTATATATGCCAGGTAATGTGCTAAGTGGTGAGGATACATTAAAAATTAAACCCACTTCTTCTCAATAAACTTGATGTCTACTAGAAGGGGGAAAAAAACTGATATTTTTAAAAGACAGGTGCTATGACAGAGGTACACAACACCTTAAATGACTCTCAAAATTATCTTGGGTTTAGTTCAGTGTACTTTCTACTGTCTTATATTATCATTGAAAATTACCTTATCATTTTTAAACAAGATTAGGCAAGAAAAGAGAAGGCAGGCAGATTCTAAAGAAAATAGGTTCTATCTACTTTCCTGATATATTTTTTGACTGTTCTTGAATTGAGGTTAAATTTACATACACTGAAATACGACAATCATCACTGTAAAATTCAATGACCTTTGGTAAAAGTTTAAAAGTTATATAAAAATATGTATTGTAATATTTCTGTAACAATGGAAAAATAAAATTATTCTATAATATCCAAATACGCATTCACTGGATTATTATGGTACAGAATAAACGAGATCAAATCAACTCAGATTATGAGAAATCCTTTTTACACACTAATGAAAAAATATAAAATTGTAAAAATAGCATAATTACAGGTATTTCAATACATATAAACTTGTAAGTATTTAAAATGTACACATGTAAATAATCAGAAATATGAAAAAATTAAAATGTCAGGTAGATAAAAATGGGTGACATTCTCCCCCTCTTACGCTAAATAGTCTTTAAAAGGTAAGAGTGGGGAGGATAGAATTCTACTGTCAGTAACACATGATGATGAAAACTTTCTATGGTATGTGGTCTAATGCCAACCATAAGTACACATAATCATGAAGACCTTTATCATATAATTTAGGTAACCTTTCAGAATACTTTGTTCCCCAAGTGACAACAGTATAGCTTCAATAACAATGTATACATCCTACCACAAAACTATCTATATAACAAAAATATCTCCAAGTCCCAACTAAAGACACTATTATCTTGCACAATATTTAAACCAGTGAAACTGTAACACAAGAAACATGACAGATAAGTTTTTATTAAAGATGTTAAAACCTCAAATTCCAATCATTTACTGCTCAACCAATATATTTAAGATATAAACAGTAAACACTGGTAAAAATAATACCAAACAAGAAAAAGCACAGTATTTTCTGAAAACATACAAAAACTTGCAGAGCAGAAATTAGTTTTCAAATTGGCCCCCAGTCACAGGGCCTGGATGATGCAGAACCTATTCTTTACACAATATATCCAATATTAATCAAAATATGGCAGTGGTAACTAGTCAGAAACCTAGGAAACTGAAACAGTTAAGCTCTCCCTTACAGGTAATCCTTTGAATTAACTCAATTTACCACCTAAAGAGATATGTAATGTATTAGGATGTCAAATACCAGGCAAGGGATATATGAATCGAACAATATTTTTAAGTTGCACAACAAAGCTCTACTGAGACAAAAACACATGATTATTTTTAATTGATGCTCAGAAACATGAAAAATATCACATAATAGATATATTAGGCAAATTATTCTGGCTGCATGTCCAGGAAGGAGGATATCCCAATAATAAATATGGCTTACCTATGTGACCAACTTTAACTTTAAATGGTACATCCAGTTGACTCTACAGAAAAAATTTATATATACACAAAACATTAGTAGATACAGAGTTTAACAACATAAATGAATACTCTTTACTTCCAAAAATTATTTCAAGGGATTTTTTAATAAACTTACATATTTCCTTACCATCAACATTTATTTAAATATATAAACATATAATTGCAATATTATTATCAAATCCATAAAATCCAGGGAAGTTGTTCTTTTTATAATAATTGGGGATAAAGGTCTACAGTAAAAATGACCAGAAAATCTACTCACATCAAATCATTACCAATTTTATATTATTTTAAGAAAAAGAAGTGGCAATTACAATGTCATTTTATGCTTTTAGGGAGATTAAAACTCTATTTTGCAAAATATGCATTTTGTAAAAAATAAACTTTCAAAACATTCTCCCCATTCAAAGGATAGCCTTTTAAACAAATGGTGCTAGGAAAACTAGATATCCACTCGCAAAAACATGAAACTGAACCCTTATCCTATACCATATACAAAAATTACCTCAAAATGGATCAAAGATATAAACCTAAGAGCTAAAACTATAAAACTCTTAGAAGAAAACATAACGGAAAATCTTCATGACATTAGATTCGGTAATGACTTCTTGGATATGACAATAAAAGCACAAGCAATTTTAAAAAAAATGAACTAGTCTTTATCAGATTAAAAACTTTTCAGCTGCTCAGGAGGCTGAAAGGGGAAGACAGCTTGAGCCTAGTTGCTGAAGCCTACAGTAAGCTATGATCACACCACTGCACTGCAGCCTGGGGTGACAGAGCACGAGCCTGTCTTAAAAAAAAAATTCAGAAAACAAGTTAAAAGTTTGAAATAAAAACATCTGTATTTTTTGTATGTTTGTTTTTGTTTTGTTTTGTTTTGAGACAGAGTCTCACTCTGTCACCCAGGCTGGAGTGCAGTAGCGAGATCTCCGCTTACTACAGACTCCACCTCCCGGGTTCAAGCGATTCTCCTGCCTCATCCTCCCTAGCAGCTGGGATTACTGGCGTCTGCCACCATGTCTGGCGAAGCTTTTTGCATTTTTAGTAGAGACGGGGTTTCACCATGTTGGCCAGGCTAGTCTCGAACTACTGACCTCAAATAATCCACCTGCCTTGATCTCCCAAAGTGCTGAGATTACAGGTGTGAGCCACCATGCCCAGCCTAAAACAATATGTATTTTTAAATAGAAAAAAAATCACACTGTCCATTTGTGCTTTCAGGGAGATTAAAACTCCATTTTGCAAAATTTACATTTTGCAAAAATTATTTACAAAAAACTTTCTCAAATTTAAATAATTTAAGGTGACAAACTGAATCAGGAAGAAGTATACATAATTAAATGCAATAACTTTACAAATTTTTCATAGTCAAAACCTACCAGGGCATTTTCTTTAATTTGAAGATTCTTGAGGGCCACAGCTCCTAAAAAAGATTAAAAAAAAGATTCAAACAATCAAATATTTTTCATTTTAAAAAGTTAATAAGCATGCTTCATTCCTGTCATAATCACGAAAAATATATAAATAATGTGCATAACAGATAATATAATCTGCCTATAATCTTATTATCTCACCTTCATTCTACATAGTCTAACAGAGTATGCTTGACCAAATCTTCACTTATTGTAACTTTTGACCTCTGCAATCGTAGCTCAATGTTAATATATACAAACATTTTAATCAGAATTATACAAATAATATAAGTCTAACAAAGTAGCATGATACAAGATCAACATGCAAAAAGTAAACTACATTTAAATATACTTGCAATAAACCATTGGGAAAAAATTATTTAATGCAAGATCAGTAAGCCCCAAGATACATAAATAAAAACTTCCCAATTCAAAGCCAATAAAAAAAGAAAATGAGAAAAATAATAGAACAGAATGTCCAAGAACTACAGGACAATTGCAAAAGCTGTAACACACAGGTAATGGGATTAACGAACGTTTAAAATACACTGCTATAACATTAGGATGTTACATGTAACCCCATCATAACCACAAAGAAAATATCTTTAGAACATACACAAAAGTCATCCAGGCATGGTGGCAGGCACCTGTAGTCCCAGCTACTTGAGGAGGCTGAGGTGGGAGGATCACATAAGCCTAGAAGTCCAGCTTGGGCAACAGAGCGAGACCTCATTGCTATCTTGATGTTAATATTAATTATATTATTAGTTAATTAAACACAAAATGAATCAAAGTTGCTACAAAAAATTAACTAAACCAAAGGAAAGGCAGTAAGGGGTAAAACAGAAGAAATGCTGTAAGACACATAGAAAGTAATTAGCCAAATGGCAATATTAAGTCCTTCCCCATCTGTAACTACTTCAAATATAAATGGCTTAACTCCCCTATAAAAAGACAGATTGGCAGAATGGATTAAAATAAACAGGATCCCGGCTGGGAGCGGTGGTTCACGCCTGTAATCCCAGCACTTTGGGAGGCTGAGGCAGGTGGATCACCTGAAGTCAGCAGTTCGAGACGAGCCTGACCAAAATGGTGAAATCCCACCTCTACTAAAAGTACAAAATGAGCCAGTCGTGGTGGTGCATGCCTGTAATCCCAGCTACTTGGGAGACTGAGGCAGGAGAATTGCTTGAACCCAGGAGGCGGAGGTTGCAGTGAGCCGACATCACGCCACTGCACTCCAGCCTGGGCAATAGAGTGAGACTCCATCTCAAAATAAATAGAGAGAGAGAGAGAGAGAGAGAAAATAAAAGTACGTGGTCTACAAGAAACTCACTTTGGCTCTAAGGACACTCATAGGTCAAAAGCAAAAAGATTAAAAAAAAGTAAGCCCATGCAAAAATAACCAAAAGAGCAAAGATACCTGGGCATCACTAATCCAAAACTCCAAAATCGGAAACTTTCTGAGCGCAAACATAATACCACAAGTGGATGATGAAGATGAAGATGATGATGTTACCAATGCAAAAAGGTACCGATAGACCACATGGTGAAAATGTGTGATGGGCTTATTAAAGGACTGGAGCAGCATGCATTCATAACAGAATAATAAATTATGACAGTTTATAAAATCAGAGACTTCTCAGACAAAAAACAGTTAGTGAGGCAGATGGTTCTAGAGGAAACATTTTTAAAAGCCATCTAGCAAAATGCCTCCTCATCCCTTGAGGATCCAATTCTGGGCCCCTCAACTGCTTCTAATGTTTCTTCTCACTTGAAAAAAAAATAAAATAAATAAAGTACATTCTACAGTTACCTTTTAATCAAAACACACCATTGTAGGTGGAGACTGAAAGCCTGCCTGCCACTGTTTGTTGCTGCTGCTGTTTAACAGTGGATACATATATTCCCAGTGATGCTACTGTGCTGCTTACTCACCCTGAACATATTATATTTTCACTGAATTAATGGTACCTCATATGTCTTACTGTTAAGAACTTACGTGTGAATATATGTGAGAAAATGATTGCTTATCAGCATATAAATTCAGAGTCAAGAATAATGATGATGCCAAACAACCACAGATTGTCCACATGGGTGGCTGAGACAGTGACACCTTTCCTTTCTGATGGTTGAAGGTACACAAGCTTTGTTTCATGCAGAAAATTATTTAAAATATTGTATAAAATTATCTTTGGGCTATGTATACAAGGTATATTTGAAACATTTTAGACTTTGGTCTCATCTCCAAGATATCTCATTATGTATATGTACGTATTCTAAAATCTGAAGAAAAAAAATCCAAAATCCATATCACTTCTGATTCCAAGCATTTCAGATAAGGTATATTCAACCTATACTAATATTAGACATATAAACTTTAAGTCAAAATCTGTTACAAAAAACAAAGAAGGGCATTATATAATGATAAAACCAATACTTCACTAAAAAGATGTAACAATTATAAACATGTATGCACCAAACGTGAGACCAGCAAAACGTATGAAAACACTGACAGAATTGAGGAGAGAAATAGATAGCACTACATTACAGTAGAAGGCTTCAATACCCCACTTTCAGTAATGGACAGAACAACCACACAGAAGATTAATAAGGAAATATAGGACTTAATACTATTGACCAACTGGACCAAAAGACACATACAGAACACTCCACCCCACAACAGCAGAATACACATTTTTCTCAGGTGCACATGGGACATTCTCCAACATATATGTGAGGTCATAAAACAAGTGTCAAAATTTTTGTAAAGAGAAAAGAAAACATACAAATGGTCAACAGGTATATACATGAGAAAAGGCTCAGCATCACCCATCATCAGATAAATAAAAATCAAAACTACAAGAAGATATTGCCTCAACCTATTAGAATGGCTATCATCAAAAAGACAAAAAAAATAACAAATGCTGGTGTGACTGTGGAGAAAGGGAAACTCTTACACACTGTTTTTCGGAGTACAAATTAGTACAGCCATTATAAAACACAGTATGGAAGTTCTTCAAAAAATTTAAAAATAAAATTACCATATGATCCATCAATCCCACTAATGTATAAATATCCCAAAGAAATGAAATCAGTTTGTTGAATAGAAACCTGCACTTTATGTTTATTGCAGCACTTTTCACAAAAGCCAAGATATGAAATCAATCAAGTGTCTACAAACAGATGCACTGCTAAAGAAAATGTATATATATACACAATGAAATACTATTCCCCATTAAAAAAATAAAAAAGAATAAAATCTTGTCCTTTGCAGCAACACAGACGCACCTGGAAGGCATAATGCTAAGGGAAATAAGCCAGGCACAGAAAGACAAATACTGCATGATCTCACGTGTGAAATCTAAAAAAGTTGACATCTCATAGAAGTAGTGTATAGAATAGTGGTTGCCAGAGGCTGGGGAATATTGGCGAGAGGGGAAATAGGTAAAGATTGGTCAATGAGAACAAAGTTACAGTAAGATGAGAAGAATAAGTTCTGGTGTTCTATTGCACAGCAGAGTGACTATGGTTAACAATACCGTATTGCATGTTTTAACATAGCTAGAAGAAAGATTTTGAATGTCCTCACCACAAGGAAATGATAAATGTATAAGGTGATGGATATTCTAAATACCAATTTGATTTTTATACAATGTATACATGTATTGAAACATCACCCTGTACCTAATAAATATGCACAAGTAATACATGTCAATTAAAAACAAAATTGTAAAATTATAAAAGATTGACATTATGCAAGGTATCTTTTCTAGTAACAATAAATAAATAAGGAAATAACAGATGGAAAACAGAACAATGAACAAATATGAAAATTAAGCACTCTTAAATAAGAAATGGGTCAAAAAGGTAATCCCAAGAAAAATTAGAAAATATCTTGAGAGGAAAATAAAAACAGACTGTACCATCATAATCAGTATGATACAGCAAAAGCAGTGCTAGAAGGAACATAAAGCTGTAAATGCTTATGTTTAAAAAGAAGAAACATCCCAAATCACAACCTAAATTTATTCCTTAAGGAAATAGGGAAAAAAACAAAACAAAATGCAAACCTAGCAGAAGGGAGAAAATAATAAAGATCAGAGCAAAGATAAGTGAAAGAGAATGGAAAAAAAATAAAAATAAAAAAAACAAGCACTTGTTTTCTTTTTTGTTTTTTGAGACGGAGTCTCACGGTGTCGCCCAGGCTGGAGCGCAGTGGCACGATCTCAGCTCACTGCAACCTCCGCCTCCTGGGATCAAGTGATTCTCCTGGCTCAGCCTCCTGAGTAGCTGGGATTACAGGGGCCCAGCACCATGCCCAGCTAATTTTTGTATTTTTAGTACAGACGGGGTTTTGTCATGTTGGCCAAGCTGGTTTCGAACTGCTGATCTCAGGTGATCCACCCGCCTCAGCCTCCCAAAACGCTGGGATTACAGGCGTGAGCCACTGCACTGGGGCACCGACCGTTAGTTTTCTAAAAAGATCAATAGGTTGGGCACGGTGGCTCACGCCTATAATCCCAGCACTTTGGGAGGCCAAGGCACGCAGATCACGAGGTCAGGAGATGGAGACCATCCTGGCTAACATGGTGAAACCCGGTCTCTACTAAAAATACAAAAAAATTAGCCAGATGTTGTGGCGGGCGCCTGTAGTACCAGCTACTCGGGAGGCTGAGGCAGCAGAATGGCGTGAACCCAGGAGGCAGAGTTTCCAGTGAGCCGAGATTGCGCCACTGCACTCCAGCCTGTGTGACAGAGTGAGACTCCACCTCAAAATAAATAAATAAATAAATAAAAATAAAAATAATCAATAAAATTGATAACGCTTTAACTAAGTTGACTAAGAAAAAAAGAGAAAGTCAAATAACTAAAATCAGAAATGAAAGAGATATTACTATCAATTTTACAGAAATAAAAAGGATTATGAAAGTACTATGAACAAAAAATTGGATAACCTATAGAAATGAATGAATTCCTAGAAATACACAACATACTAAGACTGAATCTTGACAAAACAGATTATCTGAACATACCTATAACCATTAAGGAAACTGAATCAGTAATCAAAAAATCCTAAAAATAAAAATAAAAAAAGCCTAGGACCAAAGGGTTTTACTAGTGAATTCTACAAAACATTTAAAACAAGAATTAACACCAATCCACCTCAAACTCTTCCAAAAAACTGAAGAGAAGGGAACACTTCCAAACTCATCCTATCAGTCAGGCATTACTCTGATACCAAAGCAGGACAAAAACACTACAAGAAAACTACAGACCAATGTCCTTGATGAACATTCATGCAAAAATCCTCAACAAAATACTAGCAAACAGAATTCAACAGCATCTTAAGAGGAATATAAAATATAACCCGACAGTATTTATTTCCAGAATACAAGAATGATTCAACATACAAAAAAAAGTAATATACCACTTTAACAAAATGAAGGAAAAAAACACAATCATCTCAACTTAATGCAGAAAAAGATTTGAAAAAATTCAGAACATTTTCATGATTAAAAAAACGCTCAAAAAAAAAAAACAAAAGAAACTACTTCAACACAATAAAGGTCATGTATAAACAGCCCACAGCTAACATTCTCAATACTGAAAGACTGAAATCTTTTCCTCTAAGATCAGGAACAAGATAAAGATGCCCACGTTTGTCACTCACTCCATAGCAATTTGGCATCCAAAGTGGAAAGGAAAAAGTAAAATTATCTCTGTTCACAGATGGCATGAATTTATATGCAGAAAAACCTAAATATTCCACCAAACTGTTAGAATTAAGGAATGTTGCTTGATATAAAAATCAACACCAACAAATCAGTATCTATAACAAAGAACAATACAAAAAAGAAATAAGAAAACAATTATATTTACAACAGCAACAAAAATAATAAAAGTGTCGAGGAGTAAACCAAAGAAACTAATGACACATACAGTAAAGACTATAAAATGTTGCTGAAATATATTAAAGAAAGAAATAAATGTTAAGACATCCCATGTTCATGGATTGGGACACTTAATACTGTTAAAATGTCAATACTACCCTAAACAATCTATAAATTCTCTGCAATCCATATCAGAATCCTAGAAAAATCCAACACTTACATTCACATCAAATCTCAAGGAATCCTGAATAGCCAAAACAATCTTGAAAAAAGGGAAGAAGGTTACAAGTCTCACATTTCCTGATTTTAAAACTTACTAAAAGCCACATTAATCAAAACAGTGTGGTACAGACACATAGAGCTGTGGTACAGAACAGAAAGCTCAAAAACAAGACTTCACATACATAGTCAAATAATTGTCTTCAAGGATGCCAAGGATATTCAATTTGGAAAGGACAGTATTTTCAACAACTTTTCAATAAAAGTTAAAATCCACAATATCCACAAGCAAAAGAATGAATTCTAAAAAGATCAATAGGTTGGGCACGATGGCTCACGCCTGTAATCCCAGCACTTTGGGAGGCCCAGGCAGGCGGATCACGAGGTCAGGAGATGGAGACCATCCTAGCTAACATGGTGAAACCCAGTCTCTACTAAAAATACAAAAAAATTAGCCAGGTGTTGTGGTGGGCACCTGTAGTACCAGCTACTCGGGAGGCTGAGGCAGCAGAATGGCATGAACCCGGGAGGCGGAGTTTCCAGTGAGCTGAGATTGCGCCACTGCACTCCAGCCTGTGTGACAGGCTTATACCATATTCAAAAATTAACTCAAAACGGATCCAAGAGCTAAATGTAAAACCTAAAACTATAAAACTTAGAATTAAGCATAGGGGGAAAGTTCTATGACACTGCATTTTGCAATGATTTCTTGGATGTGACACCAAAAGCATAGGCAACAAAAAAAAAAAATAGGTGAATTGGACTTCATCAAATGTTAAAACTTTTATTCCTCACATGACATTATATACAGTGAACGGACAACAGAGGAGTCAGGGTGGCCAAGTAGACACAGAGTCAGGAAGAGCTTCCACCAACAAGAGACCAGGCCATCAAGAAGACCAGCACACTCTGAGCAGATCTTTGGAAGGAAGGCACTGAGAGTGGACAGAAGGAGGATGCAGATCCTGGCCTGAAGGAGGAGAAAGCTGGGAACCTTACAGGGAGTTCCCCGAGCACCATGACTCATTCTGACCCCAAATGCTCCTGGGGAAAGGATGAGTTAAACAAGCATGGAGTAGCCTGTTCTTGCCATGGACCTCTAGAATCCTAGCTGAAGGAGGCTCCATGACCCCCACAGACATTTAAGGTTGCAAAGACAGCTGCTTGGGAAGTTGGCAGAAACAGGACTCCAGTCTGCACGGAGCCCAGAAGGCCTGGTGTGGGAATGGCTGCAGTGGAGCATGGCCAGGGATGTCCATCTGCCAAAGCTCACCACACACCTCTAGGTAGCTTTGGTCTTTGTTGACTATTGGACCTAGACAGAACAGGACTATCTTGCCCATGGCACAGGGCTTGTCTGATTTGAGCGCCACCCCCCCAACCCCCCATCCCTGGTTGCCTGTTCCACAGTCCCTGCCTGGCCACATCCAATTGCAATGGATGCTGATGCCCAACCGCAGCACTTCCCGGCAGCCACCACTATAGCTCCTTTGCTGGCAAGCCCCAGGTAACCACCAGAGAGCACCTGCACATGGGCCTCCACCAGCATCCACCACCCACAGCTTCCCTGCACTGTTTTGCCAGGACACAGTCACCCACAGCCTCCCCCTACGGCTTTTCCAGTGTATATGCAGGCCTTACCACCCTACTGCCACCGCCCCAACCAAGCACTTTTGCCGGCCCCACCATCAGAGTGTTGTTGCCCAGCAGACCAGGAACACCTTGGCCCCACCAGTGCAACGGGTGCTTAACCTCGAGGAGACAGAGAACAAAGTCATGTGCCCAGTCCTAACACCCCAGGGTTATAGCATGCATGCCAGGAGTGCTGAGCTGAGCCTTTGTACCCAGAAATCATCAAGAAACTATGCCAGTCGACTAAACCCAACTTACATCACAGTCAAACCCTTGGGGCATCCAAGAACATAAAAGCAAAAAGCCTCATCCAAAGGACAGCAACTGGAGAGATTAAAGGAACATCAGCCCACAAAGATGAGAAAGAATCAGGGCAAGAATTCTAGCAACTCTATAAGCCTGAGTGTCTTCTTACCTTAAAATGACTGCAGTAGCTCCCCAGCAATGGTTCTTATTTTATTTATTTATTTTTTTAAAGACAGAGTTTTGCCCTGTCGCCCAGGCTGGAGTGCAGTGGCACGATCTCGGCTCACTGCAACCTCCACCTTCTGGGTTCAAGTGATTCTCCTGCCTCAGCTTCCTGGGTAACTAGGATTACAGGTGCCCATCACCACACCCAGCTAATTTCTATATTTTAATTAGAGACAGGGATTCACCATGTTGGCCAGGCTGGTCTTGAACGCCTGACCTCAAGTGATCTGCCCGCCTCAGCCTCCCAAAGTGCTGGGATTACAGGTGTGAGCCACTGTACCCAGCTTAGTGATGGTTCTTAATCACACTGAAATGATGGGCATAAAATTCAGAAGATACTGAAATTCAGGAGAAAGTTGAAACCCAATCCACGGAATTTAAGGAATCCAGTAAAATGAGTCAAGAGCTGAAAAACGAAATAGTCATTTTAAGAAACAACCAAACTGATCTGACAGAGCTAAAAAACTCACTACAAGAACTTCACAATATCACTGAAAGTATTAACAGCAGAACAGATTAAGCTGAGGAGGGAATCTCGAGAACTTGAAGACTGGTTCTTCAAAATCAACTCAGACAAAAATAAAGGAAAAATAACTTTTTAATGGAAAAAAACTCCCAAAAACATGAGATTATGTGAAGAGATCAAATCTACAACTCATTGTTGTCCCTGAAAGAGAGGGAGAGAAAACAAGCAACTTGGAAACATATTTGAGGATACTGTCCACAAAAATTTCCCCATCCTAGCTAGAGAGGTTGACATGCAAATTCAGGAAATTCATAGAACCCCTGCAAGATACTATACAAGATGACCATCCCCAAGACACATAATCATCAGATTCTCCAAGGTCAGTGTCAAAGAAAAAAATATTAAAGGGAGCTAGAGAGAAGGGGCAGGTCTACTACAAAAGGAACCCCATCAGGCTAGCACCAGACCTTTCAGCAGAAATCCTACAAGCCAGAAGAGACTGGGGGCCTAATTCAGCATCCTTAAAGAAAAGAAATTCCAACCAAGAATTTCATATCTAACCAAACTAAGCTACATAAGTGAAGGAGAAATAAAATCCTTTTCAGACAAGTAAATGCTAAGGGAACTCATTACCACCAGACTTGCCTTTTAAGAGGTCCTTAAGGGAGTACTAACCATGGAAATGAAAGACCATTACCGGCCACCACAGAAACACACTTAAGTACAGAGACCACTAACTCTATAAAGCAACTATACAATCAAGTCTGCATACCAACCAGCCAACAACACGATAACAGGATGAAATCTGCACATACCAATATTCATCTTGAATGTAAACAGGCTAAACATCCCACTTCAAAAGCGCAGAATGGCAGTTCATATAAAGAACCAAGAACCAATTGTATGTTGTCTTTATGAGATCCATTTCATATGCAATGCCACCCATAGGCTCAAAGTAAAGGAATGGAGAAAGATCTATCAAGCTAATGTAAAACAAAAAAGGGCAGGCATGGGTAACTTATTTCAGACAAAACAGACTTAAAACCAACAACAATCAAAAAGGACAAAGAAGGGCATTACAAAACAATAAAAGGTTGAATTCAACAAGAAGACTTAACTATCCTAAATACGTATATACCCAACACTGGAGCACCTAGATTCATAAAAGAAGCTCTCGGGGACCTACAGAGACTTGCACAACCACATAATAATAGTGGGAGACTTCAATAACCCACTGACAGTATTAGACAGACCTAAAGTCAACACTTCACCAAATGGACCTAATAGAGTTCTACAGAACACCTCACCCAACAAAAACAGAATATACATTATTCTCATATGCACATGGAACATATCTAAAACCAGCCACATGCTCAACCATAAAGCAATTCTCAACAAATTAAAAATCCCACAATCATACCAACCATGTTCTCAAGATGACAGTGCAATAAAAATAGGTAACAATACCAAGAAGATCTCTCAAAACCATACAATTCCATGGAAATTAAACCACTCCTGAATGACTTTTGGGTAAACAACAAAATCTTAATTTCACTGAAATCAAGAAATTCTTTGGGCCAGGCACGGTGGCTCATGCCTGTAATCCCAGTACTTTGCAAGGCTTAGGTGGGGGGATCACTTGAGCCCAGGAGTTCAAGACCAGCGTGGCCAACATGGTGAAACATTGTCTTTACAAAAAATACAAAAAAAATTAGCCAGGTGTAGGAGGGCACACCTGTAGTCCCAGCTACTCAGGAGGCTGAGAGGTGGGAGGACTGCTTGAGCCCAGAAGGTTGAGGCTGCAGTGAGCCGTGTTCATGCCACTCCACTCCACTCCACCCTCAGCAACAGGGCAACAACCTGTCCCAAAAAAAAAAAAAAAAAAAGAAGAAAAAGAAAAGAAAAGAAAATAAAGGAATTATTTGAAACTAATGAAAACAAAGACACAATATACCAGAATCTCTGGGACATAGCTAATGTAGTCTTAAGAGGAAAGTTTATAGTGCTAAATGCCCACATCAAAATGTTACAAAGATATAAAGTTAACAACCAACATCATGCCTAGAGGAACTAGAAAAATGAGCAAATCAACCCCAAAGCTAGCCACAGAAAAGAAATAACCAAAATTAGAGTTGAACTGAACAAAAAAACATACAAAAGATGGTTCCTTGAAAGAATAAATAAGATAGATTGCCAGCCAGACTAACAGAAAAAAAAAGAGAGAGAGGAGATCCAAATAAACACAATTAGAAATGGCAAAGGGGACATTACCACTGACCCAGAGAAATACAAAAAATCCTTAGAGGCTATTATGAACATCTCTATGCACACTAACTAGAAAATCGACAAGAAATGGATGAATTCCTGGAAACATACAATCTCCCAAGATTGAACCTGGAAGAAACTGAATACCTCAACAGACCAATAATGAGTTCTGAAATTGTATAAAAAGTCTACCAACCAGAAAAATCCCTGGACCAGATGGATTCATAACCAAATTCTACCGGACATATAAAGAAGAGCTGGTACCAATCCTATTAAAACTATTCCAAAAAATTGAGAAGGAGGGACTCCTCCCTAACTCATTTTATTTTATGAAGCCAGCATCATTCTGATAACAAAACCTGGCAGAGACATAACAAAAACAGGAAACTTCAGGCCTATATCCTTGATTAACACAAATGCAAAAGTCTTCAATAAAATAGTAAACCAAATCCAGCAGCACATCTACCATGATCTAGTAGACTTTATTCCTGGTATGCAAAGTTGGTTCAATATACACAAATCAATAAGTGTGATTCATTACTAAACAGAACTAAAAACAAAAATCACATGATCATCTTTATAGATTCAGGACTTTTGATAAAATTCAACATCCCTTCACGTTAAAAACCCTCAAAAGACTAAGCATCAAAGGAATATACCTGGAAATAATAAGAGCCATCTATGAAAAACCCACAGCTAACATCACACTGAATGGGCAAAAGCTGGAAGTATTCCCCTTGAGAACCAGGATAACCCACTTACTCCTATTCAACATAGTTCTGGAAGTCTTAGCTAGAGCAATCAGGAAAGAGAAAGAAATAAAAGGCATCCAAATAGGAAGAGAGGAAGTTAAATCATCCCTGTTTGCAGATGGTATGATTCTATACCTAGAAAACTCCACAGTCTCTGCCCAAAGGTTCCTAGAACTAATAACTTCAACCAACTTTTAGGATACAAAATCAATGTACAAAAATCAGTAGTACTTCTATATACCAATAACATCCAAGCTGAGAGCCAAATCAAGAATTCAATCCCATTCACAATCGCCCAAAAAGAATTAAAAAATGCCTAGGAATAGAGCTAATCAGAGAGGTAAAAGATCTCTACAATGAGAATTACAAAACACTGCTCAAAGAAATCAGAGACAACACAAACAAATGGAAAAACATTCCATGCTCATAGACAGGAAGAATCAAAATTGTTAAAATGTCCATACTGCCCAAAGCAATTTACAGATTCAATGCTATTCCTATCAAACTGCCAATGTTATTTCTCACAGAACTAGAAAAAACTATTTTTTTAAACTATTTTAAAATTCATACTGGCCCAAAAAAGGAGCCTGAATAGCCAAAGCAACCCTAAACCAAAAGAACAAAGCCTGAGGCATCACACTACCTGACTTCAACCTATACTACAAGGCTACAATAACCAAAACAACATGGCACTGATACAAAAACAGACATGTAGACCAATGGAACAGGTCAGAGAGCCCAGAAATAAAGCCAGACACCTACAACCATCTGATTTTAACAAAACTGACAAGCAATGGGAAAAGGACTCCCTATTCAATAAATGGTGTGGAGATAACAGCCAGCCATATGCAGAAGACTGAAACTGGATCCTACCTTTCATTGTATACAAAAATCAACTCAAGATAGATTAAAGACTTAAATGTAAAACCTAAAACTATAAAAACCCTAGAAGAAAACTTAGGGAATACCATGCTGGACATAAGCCCTGGCAAAGATCTCATGATGAAAATTCCAGAACTGCAAAAAAAAAAAAAAAAAAAAAAAAAAAATTGGCAAGTGGGACCTAATTAAACTAAAGAGCTCTTGCACAGCAAATGAAACTGTCCACAGAGTAAACAGACAAGCTACAAAATAGGAGAAAACATTTGCAAGCTATACATCCAACAAAGGTCTAATTACCCAGAATCGATAAGGAACTTAAACGAACAAGCAAAAAACTAACCCCATTTTAAAAATGGGCAATGTACATGAACAGACACCTCTCAAAAGACACACGCGGCCAAGAAACATGGGAAAAAAAAAAAACTCAACATCACTAATCATTAGAGGAATGCAAATAAAAAGCAGTGAAGTACGATCCTACACCAGTCAGAATGGCTATTATTAAAAAGTCAAAAATAACAGATGCTGGTGAGGTTGCAGAGAAAAGGGAACACTTATACACTGCTGGTGGGAATGTAAATTAGTTCAGCCACTTTGAAATGCAGTCTGGAGATTTAAGAACTAAGAACTACCAAAGAATTAAGAACTACCATTAGAACCAGAAATCCCATTACTGGGTATATACCCAAAGGACCATAAACTGTCCTACCATAAGAACACATGCATGCGTATGTGCATCACAGCACTACTTCGCAATAGCAAAGACATGGAATCAACATAGATGTCTGTCAACAATGCACTGGATAAAGAAAATGCAGTATATATTCACCATGGACTACCACACAGCCATGAAAAGGAACAAAATTATGCCCTTTGCAGCAACATGGATGCCACTGGAGACCATTATCCTAAGCGAGTTATCACAGGGAAAGAAAACCAAATACTGCATATTCTCACAAGACGGAGTTAAAACTTGAGTACTGTGTTAGTCCATTGTTGTGTTGCTATAAAGAAATACCTGAGCCTGGGTAATTTACAAAGAAAAGAGCTTTAATTGACTCATGGTTCTGCAAGCTGTACAGGAAGCATGGCACCAGCATCTATCTGCCCAGCTGCTGGGGAGGACGCAGGAAGCTTTCAATCACAGCAGAAGGCAAAAGCAGAGCCAGAACATCACATGGCCACAGCAGGAGCAAGAGGGGGAGTGCATAGGGAGGTGCCACACACTTAACCAGATCTTGCAAGAACTATTGCAAGGACAGCACCAAGCCATGAAAGATCCACCCCTATGACCCAACTGCCTCCCACCAGTCCCCACCTCCAACAGTGGGGATTACAATTAAATATGAGACTTGGTGGAGACATGTATTCAAACTCTATCCAGTACACATGGACACAAAGAAGGAAACAACAAACACCAAGGCCTACTTGAGGGTAGAGGGTGTGGGAGGGTGAGGATCAAAAAACTATCTATCGGGTACTATGCTCTCTACCTGAGTGACAAAATAATTTATACATCAAACCCCAGTAACACACAATTTACCCACAAAACAAACCCGCACATGTACCCCATGAACCTAAAATAAAAGTTAGCAGGGAAAAAAAGGAAGAAAAGGTAACACACAAAATGGGAAATATTTGCAAATCATATATCTGATAAGCAGCTAATGTCCTCTGTGTATGTGTGTGTGTGTGTGTGTGTGTGTGTGTGTGTGTGTGTGTGTGTGTGTGTAAACTCTTACAACTCAAAAAACAAACAACCTGATTAAAAGATGGACAAAGGACTTAAATAGATATTTCTCCAATTAAGATATACAAATGGTCAATAAGCCCATGAAAAGATGTTCAACATTACTAATTAGAGAAATGTAAGTGAAAACTACAAGCTATCACCTCATATCCATTAGGATAACTACTATCAAAAAAAGAGAAAATAAATGTTGGTGAGGATGTGGAAAAATGGTGACCTTTGTACACTCTTGGTAGGAATGTAAAATGGTGCAGTCACTATAGAAAGTAGTACAATGGTTCCTCAAAAAAATTGATAATGGAATTACTATATGATCCAGTAATTCTGCTTCTGGGTACATAACCCAAAAATCTGACAGCACAGACTTAACTTCAAAGAAAAATATCCATGTTCATAACACCATTATTCACAATAGCCAAAAGATGGAAGCTGCCCAACTATTCATCAACAGATGAATGGAGAAACAAAATGCAGTATATACATACAATGGGATACTATTTAGCTTGAAAAATTATTGAAATTCTGACATTTCCTAAAACATGGATGCACCTTGAGGACATTATGTTAAGTAAAAGAAACCAGTAACAAATGGCAAATACTATATAATTCCACTTATACTTCAAGTATTCGAATTTACAGAGATCAAAAGTAGAATAACGGTTACTGGGGTCTGGGAAGACAGTGGAATGGGTAGTCATTGCTTAACGGGTAAGTGGTTCAGTTTTGCAAGATGAAGAATTCAGGAGATGAATGGTGGTGATGGTTGCACAATGTAAGTGTACTTAATGACATGAAGTGTACACTTAAAATGGTTAAGATAGGCCGGGCTTGGTGGGTCACACCTGTAATCCCAGCACTTTGGGAGGCCAAGGCAGGCAGATTACTAGGTCAAGAAATCAAGACCATTCTGGCCAACACAGTGAAACCCCATTTCTACTAAAAATACAAAAATTAGCTGGGCATGGTGGCATGTATCTGTAGTCCCAGCTACTTAGGAGGCTGAGGCAGGAGAATCGCTTGAACCCGGGAGGCAGAGGTTGCAGTAAGTAGAGATTGTGCCACTGCACTCCAGGCCGGGCAACACAGCAGCACTCCATCTCAAAAATAAAAACAAATAAATAAATAAAGGAGTTCTTCAGAAAGAAGGAAAATGATTTAAACCAAACACTCAGATTTACAGGAGCATTAGAGAATTAAGAGATGAAGGTAAATTAAGTCTTTTCTTCCTTACTCTTAAATTAATAGAAAAATGATTGTCTAAAATACTAATAGCAGCAATGCACTGGATTATTACAGCTTATAGGTAAGTGAAATTAATGACAACAATGTTACAATGGGCAGAAGGGAGGAATCTGTATACTGTATTGTAAGATAGAGTATGACATATACTACCTCCATTTTCCATGAAGTAGTACAGTGGGATTTTTTTGTTTTTGTTTTTTTTTGAGACAGAGTTTCGCACTGTCGCCCAGGCTAGAGTGAAGTGGCACAATCTCGGCTCACTACCTCCCACTTCAAGCGATTCTCATACCTCAGCCTCCTGAGTAGCTGAGACTACAGGCACACATTACCATGCCCAGCAAATTTTTTGTATTTCTAGTAGAGACGGGGTTTCACCATGTTGACCAGGCAGGTCTCGAACTCTTAACCTTAAGTGATCCACCAGCCTCAGTCCCCCAAAATGCTGGAATTACAGGCGTGAGCCACTGTACCTGACCTATAATGTTATTTGGACGTGGACTTGGACTAGTTTTAAGTGAACAGCACAAACTGTAAGACAACCACTTAAATAAATTGTTTAAGAAGTATAATTGGTATGCTAAGACAGGAGAAAAAAATTAAATCATATCAAATGATCAATTAAAACCAGAGAAGGCAAAAGAGGAGGGGAAGACTGTTTAAAAAGGAAACAAGTATAAGAAACAGAAAACAGCTATAAATATGATAGATACTGTCAAAGGAAAATAAAGGTTTTTCTCTCTACTCTCATATTCAACACAGAACCCTTAGATAACCAGATATGTGAAGTTTTTCCCCCAATCCCTAAACAATTCTCCAACAGACACCAACTATAATTCAATTAAATAATGACATTATCTACCTAGAGATAGTGTCATATCGGGCCGGGCGCAGTAGCTCACACCTGTAATCCCAGCACTTTGGGAGGCCAAGGCAGGTGGATCACAAGGTCAAGAGATCAAGACCATCCTGGTCAACACGGTGAAACTCCGTCTCTACTAAAAATACAAAAAGTAGCCTGGTGTGGTGGCAGGCGCCTGTAGTCCCAGCTACTCGGGAGGCTGAGGCAGGAGAATCACTTGAATCCGGGAGGCGGAGGTTGCAGTGAGCCAAAATTGCGCCACTGCACTCCAGCCTGGCGACAGAGTGAGACTCTGTCTCAAAAAAAAAAAAGAGAGATAATGTCATATCCCACACGGTAAGGGCTCAGTTCCATAAGACTGCCCCTCACTTCAGATGTCAGTCACAAGTCCCAGGCTGTGATCTGTGCTTCTGACTGACCAGCTATAAATCAGGGTTCGCACCTGATTTTATTTGGTTTGACAATTTGCTGGGATAACTCACAAAACTCAGGGAAATACTTATATTTAACAGTTTATCATAAAGGATATTACAAAGGATACAGATAAAGAGATGGACAGGGCAAAGTAAGGTGGTGGGGAGCTTCCATGCCCTCCCTGTTGTGGACTTTGGTATCTGCACAGGTCTTGGGACCAAACCCCTGGAGATACTGAGGGCTAAACGTACACGTCATGACCAAATGGGATTTATTCTAGGTATGCAAGGCTAGTTCAACATTCAAAGATCAATGAATGTAATCTATCACACCAACAGATTAAAGAAGAAAAAAATCCTATGATAATAGTAATAGATGCAGAAAAAAACATTTGACAAAATCCAGCATTCTTTTGTTTTTGTGTTTTGGAGACAGAGTCTTGCTCTGTCACCTAGGCTGGAGTGCAGTAGCACGATCTCGGCTCACTGCAACCTCCACCTCCCATGTTCAAGCGATTCTCGTGTCTCAGCCTCCCAAGTAGCTGGGACTACAGGTGCCCGCCACCATACCCAGCTAATTTTTGTAATTTTAGTAGAGACAGGGTCTCACCATATTGGCCAGGCTGGTCTCGAACTCCTGGCCTCAACTGATCTGGCCACCTCAGCTTCCCAAAGTGCTGAAATTACAGGCATGAGCCATCATGCCTGGCCCCAACATTCTTGAAGGAAAAGAAAACACTCTCAGCAAAGCAGAATAGATGTGTATGTATGACAGAAAAAAAAAATTAGAATATTTGTTGCCTCTGAAGATGAGGGTAGGAATAAATTAGGAAAGGTCAGGAAAAAGACTTTCTGGGGTGATGGTCATGTTCTATATCTTGAGTGGGTCTGAGTTACACATGTGTATGTATTTGTCAAAACTCAGTCAATGTACACTTAAAATTTGTATATTTTCTTCTACATAAATTTTACCTCAAAAGGAAAAAAACTAAGCAAATATTGCACTCTAATTAATGATATACATGCTGAAGTATTTAGGAGGAAATGAACTCATCTCTACAACTTATTCTGAAATACATTTAATAATATGAATTGCTGCATGGACAGAGAGATGGACAGATGAACAGGTATGTGACAAAACATGTGTGGTTAAATATTAATGGTATTCCATTATATGGATATGCCAGTTTGTTTAGCCATTCACCTGTTGGTGGATACTTGGACTGTTTCCCATTCGGGGCTATTAAAAATAAAGCTGCTATGCACATTTGTGTGCAAATCTTTGTATGAACATATGCTTTCATTTCTCTTGGGTAAACATGTAGAAACGCAATGGCTTGATAATATGGTTGATGTATGTTTAACTTTTTAAGAAATTGCCAAACTGTTTTCCCAAGTTGTTTAACATTTTACATCCCCAGGAGACATATAATAGAGAGTTCCAGTTTTTCCACATCCTCACCACCACTTGCTATGGTCAGCAATAAAAAGGAATAAATTATTGATTGTACTACCACATGGATGAATCTCAAAATAATTATGCTGAAATAAGCCAGACTGAAAGAATACAAACTGTACAATCCCATTTATACAAGTCTAGAAAACTCAAGCTAATATGCAGTAACAGAAAGCAGATCAGCAAAAACCTGAGGACAAGAAGGGTATAAGGGACAAGGAGGGTTAGAAGCTACCATTTACAAAAAGGCACAAGGAAACTTCTAGGTATGATAGATATGTTCATTATTATGTGATGATTGTTACCTGCATGGACATATATGCTAAAACTTATCAAATTGTAGACTTTAACGTGTATTTTACTGCATGTCAATTATACCTCGATAAAGCTGTTAATACATAATATTAACAACAGAATCTAGATAATGGGTATATGGAGAGGTACTGTAAAATCTCCTAACACTTTTTATAATAAAATGTTTCACAGTCTTTAAAGTTTTATTACAGTATCTTAGAACATAAATATAAAAATAATATATAAGGAATTAGAATTGGTCATTAACACCAGACTGTAAGAATCATTTGTTTGGCTCCCTAGTGTATTCTGGGCACAGAAGAATGACTCCTTAAAAATCAAAAACTGTATCCTAACTGAATCTTCATCTTCTGTACTGCTTCTGGTATCATGGGGGTATCCAGCTAAGTGGCCACTAAACACATGATTCTATTATAAAGGGAAAACTGGGAGATTAACATTTCAAAAACAGAATATGTATGTTAGTTAATAGATAAGAAATCTGAACTTCTAATATTACATAAAGATGTCAGGCATTATCAAAAAAATTACAAATTTGTCTAAGTATCGTGATTTCGGAGAAAACAAAATAGAGACAAAGGAGGCTAACTTAAGAAGGGACTATGAAGTACAGGTACTTCCTGTGTTACAAATGATAATTCTATCACACAAGCCACTTTGACTACTGCTTTCGTCTATTTAAAATTCTAATACTTTTCCCCCTAATGTTCTCTTAAAATGTACCCAACTGTGCATCACAGTCTCCAGTGTCATTTGTTTAAAAAAAGATTTTCATGTCCTATTCCAGATAAATAATTTATAATCTCTGGGGGCAGGTTCAAAAATCTGTATTCATAACAAGCACCTATGGCTGATTCTGATGCAGCCTAGCTCTTAAAGAAAATATGTGAAACGGCCGGACGCAGTGGCTCACACCCGTAATCCCAGCACTTTGGGAGGCCAAGGCGGGTGGATCACTTGAGGTCAGGCGTTCGAGACCAGCCTGGTTGACGTGGTGAAATGCTGCCCCTACTAAAAATACAAAAATTAGCCATGCATGGTGGTGGGCACCTTTAATCCCAGCTACTCGGGAGGCTGAGGCAGGTGAATCACTTGAGGCCGTGAGACAGAGGTTGCAGTGAGCCGAGACTGCGTCACTGCACTCCCACCTGGGTGACAGAACGAGACTCCGTCTCAAATAAAAAGAAAAGAAAAAGAAAAAGAAAATTGCTGGAGAAAGTTGGGAAGATAAATTTCAGATGAGTCTATGAAATATTACCATCTCTCTAACTAGATGATACATGGGAAGGGAGAATTATAAATAGAAGTGTATAAAAAGTATACCTTACCAACATCAAAATTTGCCAAGAGTCAGTCCTGGAATGAAGCTCAATTCCTTTTTCATCCCCTGTAAGACAGAGTCTTCTAGCAGTGAGTCTACTTACTGTATTGAACCCAGTACAGTAGCACTCTTCTGCTGCATTATAGTTAAACAGGTTTTTGGAAAACTCCTCATTCATATATAAGAATGCTTCCACGGGAAAATGCATTCTGATTTCCAAAGAATCCATCTCAGCAACAAATTTTCAGAGCACCATCCACTATTAGTAATGACTGAATACTAATTGATACTATTATAGTAACATGCTAATATTGAAATTTGCTGGATTATTTTAGAAGCCTAGCAAAAGCACACATTTACAACTATCAATAGGTCCTTCGCGTTAGACCATAAAATATTATCTTAAAATTTTCCTATGCAGCATCTAGTTTCTGTCTTTTTTTTTTTTTTTTTTTTTTTTTGAGGCAGGGCCTCGCTCTGTCAGCCAGGCTAGAGGGCAGTGGTGTGATCTCAGCTCACTTCAACCTATGCCTCCCAGCTTCAAGTGATTCTCCTGCCTCAGTCTCCTGAGTAGCTGGGATTACAGGCGAGCGCCACAGTACCCAGCCAATTTTTGTATCTTATTTTTTTAGTAGAGATGAGGTTTCACCACGTTGGCCAGGCTGGTCTGAAGGGATCCACCCTCCCCGGTCTCCCAAAGTGCTGGGATTACAGGCATGAGCCACTACGCCTGGCCACCTAGTTTCTATTACAGAAATTTTCAAACAATGTTTTTTAAAAATCCTCCAAATTTATCAAATTACTACTTTTGAAATTCTCAAAGAATATTTTTTTAAAAACTCCAGCTATTATTTAAAGTTTCATTTATCAAAACATAACCAATTTCTATAAATAAAACACTGACATGTTATTTTATTTTATTTTGAGACAGAGTCTCGCTGTCTGTCGCCTAGGTTGGAATGCAGTGGCATGATCAGAGCTCACTGTAATCTCAAACTCCTATGCTCAAGCCATCTTCCCGCCTCAGCCTTCCAAAGTGCTGGGATTACAGGAATGAGCACCACACCTGGACAATGACTTGTTATTTTTTAAATTATTTGATAAAGACTAAAGTTAGAGGGATCACACTACCTGATTTCTAGACTAACTACAAACACACAGTTATCAAGACAGTGTAGTATTGGTGAAATGACAGACACACAGATTGCTGAGACAGACTAAAGCCACACAATATTAAGTCTACTGATTTTTTTTTTACGAAATGCAAAGGTAATTCAATAGAGAAAGGATCCTCTTTTTTAGCAAGTGGTGCTGAACAACTGGATATTTGCATCCACATGCAAACAAATGAACCTCAACCTTCAACACATATCACACACCTTATACAAAAAGAAATCCAAAACCTAAAACTACAAAACTTCCTTAAGAAAACATAGGAGAACATCTTTGACTTTGGGTTGGGAAAAGATTTCTTAGATATGAATACCAAAAGCCATGATTCATAAAAGAAATGTTTTATAAACTGGGCTTTTCCCAAAATTAAAAATGTATGCTCTGCAAAAGACAAAATGGGAAAAGACTGAGAAGGTATTTTCAAATTACGTATCTGATGAAGAACTTGTATCCTTAATATTTAAAGAACTCTCAAAACTCAACAATAAGAAAACAAACACTCTGGAAAAAGAGTTTGGCTGTTCCTCAAAAGGTTACACAAAGTCAGCATATGACCCAGCAGTTCCACTTCTAGGTATATATATATCCAAGAGAATTTAAAACATACATCCACAAAAAAACTTGTACATGAATGTTCAGTGGCATTATTCATAATATCCAAAAGGTGGATGTTTAGGAATAATCTAGGCATCCAGCAACTGGTGAGTATAGATAAATAAATTGTGGTCTATGAATATAATGGAATATTATTCAACCATAAGAGCAAATGAAATAGTCATACATCCTTCAACATGGAGGAACCTTGAAAATACATTAGGTTAAAGAAGCCAGAAACAAAAGGCCACATATTATATAATTCCATTTAAATGAAATGTCCAGAACTACCAAATCCATACAGACAGAAAGTAGATTAGTGGTTGCCAGAGGTGGAGTAGTGAGAAGGGAGGAAATTGGGAGTCACTCCTAATGGGCATAAGATTTAATTTTGGGGTGCTGAAATATTCTGGAATGAGAGAGTGGTGATGGTTGTACAATTTTGTGACTATACTAAAAAACACTGAATTGTACATTTTAAAAGGGTGAAATTTATGGTATATGAAATAAATCTCAAAAAAAAAGTACAACCCAATTTAAAACCACTCTTAGGTATTTATCCAAGAGAAATAACAATTATGTTCACACAAACACCTGTACATGAATGTTTATGACAGCTTTATTTATAACCTCCAAAAACTGAAATATTCTTCAACGAGCAAACAGATAAATACTTACAGTCAGGCGGGCGCAGTGGCTCACACCTGTAATCCCAGCACTTTGGGAGGCAGAGGCAGGCGGATTACTTGAGGTCAGGAGTTTGAGACCAGCCTGGCCAACATTGGAAAACCCCCTCTCTACTAAAAATACAAAAATTAGCCGGGCGTGGTGGCGGGGTGAGGTCAACTACAAAGGAGCAGCTGAGAGAATTCAGGAGGCTTGATGAACCTTTTATGTGTCATTACTGTGGTGGTGGATACATGCCTCTTAGCATTTGTCAAGACAGAACGGTATCACAAGAGTGAATTTTACTGCATGTAAATTTTAAATAAATAAATAAGTTGATTAATCACACTCTAAACAAACCTCCACCCTGAATGTGGAAGCAAGATTCCACTACAGATCAAAGTTCACCTCAAGTATTCTTAAGGCTTCCTTCTGAGGTACATGGGAGACAAATTTTATTTTCACTTTGCAACTAAGAAGCAGCATAAACAGCCTGCAAGTTTCTCGTACTAATCAAACAGGCTGAGCAGCTATCACTATCTCCCTAGTTTTTGTAGTCCACTCACTCTCCATCATGATACTAGGTCCCCACCGTAGTAACATTCTTTAAAATCAAACTAAATTACCTGTTTACATTATCTCATAAACGAGAAGAGTCAAGATAAGTATTTTAGAAGAAGACTGGAAGTGTGTGCACAGACAAGAATAAATTACTTTAAATATATATTTAAACACACACACTATTCACACACAAAATTAACCCTCACTTTGGCCTGGGAAATTCATTTCATAAAGGAGTCTAATTTCTAGCGGGTGTTTAAAATAAACAAGCGCATAATGCAAAAACAGATGGAAACACTAAAAATGAGGCTCTCAGTAAGGCAGAATACCAAACTAAACGGACACTAGGAAAGCTCGGTCCTTCACCACCGAGGCAGCGTAAGGCCCTGTTCAGCCCGGTCTTTTGCAGGTCTGAGACGTTGCACCGCACGCCTTGGTTTTTCTTTAAAATTCGGCAATTCACTCTGACCCACATATCCTAAAGCCTTGAAAATGCGACACATTCCTGGGTCAGGCTGTTAACTGCAACCACACAAGCAACTGTTTGAGTTACTCTGCACGTGAGTTTCCTTTTTGTTATCGGCCGAACCCAGGCTAGAGAGCCGCGGTCCGGGTCCTAGGGCCGGAAGGGGGAGAGCAGAAAGCACCACGGGTCTAGCCAGGAACTGAGGCTGGGGAAGCAAGGAAGCGGGCGTCCCCGGTCACAGCGCCCTGCCTTCACGTGCGAGGCAGCATGCAACACGCGGGGGATTTCTGGGGCCTTCGTCATAAACCCAGGGGGGAAAAGGACAGGGATGGGACCCAGCTCAGGAGGGCGTCGTCTCGCCTCCTCGCCCCGCGCGGCTAAAGCCGGACCGTGCGGGGCCAGGGGTAGAGAACGGCCCCTCGCCGGGACTTGAACGCCAGACCCACGGAGCCCACGGCAAGTCCGCTCCGCTCGGAAAATATAGACCTTTTCATCCCGCACTCACGACCCTCTCCTTTCCCCCAAAATATAAACAACTCGAGGGCGGAGGCCAGGGAACTGCCACCCGGCTTTACGTAACTTGACCCAGAGGCGGGCGGCGGCAGGTGGCTGCACCCGGCGAGCAAGGTGCTCGAAGCCCCGAGAACGCAGGACGCCGCTCGGGCAGCGAGATGGCCGAGAAGCACGAGAGGCCGGGGAGCGGCGGCGGCCTCCTTACCTTTCCAGATGCCCAGAGAGAGCTGGGACGTGTCCAAGTCCACCACATAGTCCCCCAAGAACCGGTTCAACACGTCCACGACCACCGACTCGAAAACCATGTTCCTCAGCCGTGGTGGGCACGGCAGCCGGGGCCCGTGCGCTCCTCCTCCCGCCGCCTTCCCCACGCCCCTCCCTCGAGGCCGTTCGGTTCACCGGCTCCGGGGCAGCTTAGGCTGCGGCGCCCCCGCTGGCCCGACGCGCAGCCCTAGGGAGCCCAGCGAAGGACGGAAGCGACCGCTCTCACGACGCGTGCGCAAGTCTGCGCGCGGCTGGAGGCGGAGCGCGGCGCAGACCTGGGCGCGCAGCCCTGAGAGGGAGGAAAGGCGGCTGCGCGGCCGCGGCTCTGGAGGGTGCCGTTTTCGCGCAGAGCCCGGCTCCTCTTTCCTGTCGGCCCCGCCTCCTCCCCATCGCCTGGCAACGGGACACCGGTCTGGAGCTACCGGATTTTTTCCGATCCCGCCCCCTCCTGCAGATCAGCGTCCCCAACGGCCCCCCGGGGCGGGGCGGGGGCGGGGCGGTTACGCCCGACGGGAACGCCCCTCCCCCTAGAAGGTAGTGGCCGCCTCCACGCGTATGACAGGGCTCGCCCCTGAGTAAGGGTAGGCGGATCCCAGCCCCGTCGCCGGAAGCTTCAAGGGGGCTGTCCCAGGGAGCATCTCCCCTCATCATTACAGGGTGGGAGGGTCCAGCCAGCCTGGGTGTCTCGGTGCCTGTAACCTCCCCGCCTGGTCCTCCGACCGCCTGGCCCTTAGGAGGACTTAACTTCCTGCTGCGAGTCGAGGATGGAATTACAATAGTCCCTGCCCTGCGTCTGAGATGAGCACCCATTTTTGGTCAAGTCATTTATACGGAGCTGTCTTTCATTCCAAAGAGTGACACGCTTCCCTGCAGATAAGAGTTAGAATCAGCCGGTGTGGAAACTGCTGAACACCCTCCAAGAAATACTGGGAGTGCTGGACCGTTGACCCCTAAGCCTCCACCGAACCACTGACCTAAAATAAATTACAATTACAGATCTTTCGACCTGTTTGGTCTTATTTAGAAGTAATCCCAAAGGCCTGAGGTCACAGAGATGCTAAATGTGAGGTTTAGAGAACTATAATTAATCATCTTCAGGACCGAAAAAGTGTACATTGAGCGTTTTCTCTTTACACGCTAAATGAGTAATGATGGATTTCTATTAATTCCTGTGTCATTTTACTACTTTTTGTGCATAGTCACCGATTTTTCAAAATTAAATGTTTAGGGTGTGCCTTTGCAAGTAGAATGCCTGACAAAAACTGTAAATTTTTACGTGAGTTTATGAATGATTTTCATATAATTTTATATTTGAAGGACCTTTATGAGGTCTCCAACCTCCTAGTCTTAAATAAAATGAAGCTGAAATGTTAGGGATGTGTGCAAGGTCATACAACCAATGTTCTGTGGAAGAACTGGAACCTGGCCCTTCTGATTGGCCACCACCCCACCTGCTTCTGTCGCATTCAGCTAACAGTCTGCTTCAGAATACCCGCACGGAGAAACAAATAGAGGCTAAAATGCCTAGGAAGGGGAAGAGCTCTACTAATGAGGCATTTTGCCATTGCACTATTAATAAGAAGCCAGATACACAGTAGCTGCAAAATTCCGCTGTTATATCTAGCACTGCAAATTCAAAGTTACAAGAATTTCCAGAACTCCAAAAATGCATCTTAAGTGTCTTGCAAACGTATTCATATTAGTTTTCTACAATCTAGGAAAATTTTGTGGAAGTGAGGAAGGGGAAGGGATGTTGCTGAACAGTTAGAGGTATAAGCATAAAGCAATGAAAAAAATTCTGCTGAGGAAGTGTTAGAAATAAGTGGATGCATATTGTAACCGAATTCTTATCTAGTGTTAGATGTACATGAACGTGCTTTGTAAATACTAAAAGACAACATTTTGCATTCAGTCTTTGCATTGCTTAATCCATCTAAGGAAGTTTGTAAGCAAAAATATATTAACATCATCATGTAAAAGGTATGCTCATTAAACCATTAAACCAAATTTCTGTTGTACCTTGAAAAATAAGCCCAATGACTACCATAAAACTCGAGCTTCAAATTAGGAAGTATGTCAGTGTATGTTATTCTTTCTCTAGATCACAATTAAAATGCTATACTTCATTCTTTGATCAAATGGAAAAACAAAAGAGGGGGAGAGCATCTGAATGACCGCCAATTGCAATATCATCTAACTTTATAATAAATCTCTAACTTTGCAAGTAGGACTTGCAGTTTTATGTATACTTTCCATGCCACAGCTCTTCATCTTTAAAGTTTTGGTGTACTGGTAGTAATCTTGGAATTTTTTTTCTCCTAATCTTAATTCTTTTGTCCACAAGTAAATGTCATTGGTGTGCTGCTTGTCCTTATCATTCCCCATGGGCATTGTGGTAGCAGGCTAGATGGCCAGATAACAAAGCTGTTGAAGCAGACCACAAAGCTGTTGAAGCAGAAGATGTCCTGGAGGAACAAGTGTAGAAGATGGCCGTTTTATAGGTATGGGACTTTTACTGATCTAACTTCACAGAGCCCTGTGCTCCATCTGTTTATGCTTTAAAAATTTTAAACAATAAAAAGTTATTTGGACCCTGGCATGGCGGCACATGCCTGTAGTCCCAGCTACTCCAAGGGTGAAAGAGAGGATCCCTTGAGCCCAGGAGTTTGGGGCTGCAGTAAACTATGATGGTGCCACTGCACTCCAGGCTGGGTGACACAGTGAAAAAAAAAAATTCTTTAGACTATGTGTTCCAATCCTTAATAAAAAGAGAAAAATTCACTGGAAGGGGAATACAAGCAAAAAGGTAAAAACCTTGTAAGAATCTTACTTAAGGCCAGGCACAGTGGCTCACGCCTGTAATCCAGCACTTTGGGAGACTGAGGCAGGTGGATCACCTGAGGTCAGGAGTTCGAGACCAACCTGGTCAACATGGTGAAATCCCATCTCTACTAAAAATGCAAAAAAAAAAAATTAGCCAGGCATGGTGGCACGCACCTGTAATCCCAGCTAGTCAGGAGGCTGAGGCAGGAGAATCGCTTGAACCCAGGAGGCAGAGGTTGCAGTGAGCCAAGATCACACCATTGCACTCCAACCTGGGCAACAAGAGCGAAACTCCATCTCAGAAAAAAAAAAAAAAGAATCTTACTTAAGCGGGGCAGGGGAAAATGTAAATTGACACAATATTTCTAAAAGGCAGTTCCTAAACATTTACAAACTGACATAGTACATAGGTGTATATATATATCAGCGTGCATACATATATACGTACATGTATATATGACGAACTCAGCAATCCCACTTCCACAGATTTACTCTAAGAAAATAATTATAAAAATCTAAAAAATTATTCCCACAAGAACTTTTTTTTTTTGAGAAAGAGTCTCGCTCTTGTCACCCAGGCTGGAGTGCAATGGTGCGATCTTGGCTCACTGCACCCTCTGCTCCCAGGAGGGTTTAAGCGATTCTCCTGCCTCAGCCTCCAAGTAGCTGGCATTACAGTCGGGTGCCAACACACCCGGCTAATTTTTGTATTTTCAGTAGAGACGGGGTTTCGCCATGTTGGCCAGGCTGGTCTCCAGCTCCTGACCTCAAGTGATCCACCCGCCTCAGCCTCCCAAAGTGCTGGGATTACAGGCGTGAGCCACCAAGCCCAGCCAAGAACACTATTTAAAGCATTGTTTATAATAGCAAAAAGAAATGGAAACGACCTAAATATCCATTAATAGGGAAGCTGGTTAAGTAAACATACACACGTAGTGGGTTACTATACAGGCATTAAGATGATAATGAAAGTCTATACTAGTGTGGAAGGATGTCGATAATATATGCTCCTGAGAAACAAGGTGCAGAATAGTATCCCACTAATTATATAAATTGGTGAGTTTTTAAGTGTGCAGAGCATTTACATACAGAAAGAAATCTAGAAGTATGCTCACCAAATATTAACAGTGGTTATCTCTATATGGTGAGACTTTTGGCAATGTGTATTTTTTCTGTTCTTTCAAGTTTAATTTTTTTATAATGAGCATGTATTATTTTGCCCTTCTAAACTGGTGAAGAAGGATGTATCAGAAATGCTATTATGTTGTATGTTATGTTATAACTCTCTGGGAAAACTATGTATGCACATTGATGAATTGCTGTGAGTGGGTTCTGAACCTTATTGGATAATTGATAGACATGGATGTGAACTCTCAAAAGCCTACCAAAAGACATGAGCAGACATTTCCTGAAGAGTGTATACAGATGGAAATAAGCACATGAAAACATGTGCAAAATCATTAGCCATTGGGGAAATGAAAAGTAAAACCACAATTAGATATCAGAATATCTTATCATATTACACCTATCAGAGTGGTTGAAAAAAATAGTGACAATACTAAGGCTGGTTAGGATACTGAGAAACTGGATCATTTATTCACTGGAGGTGGGGTTGTGAAATAGTTAAGCGCTCTGGAGAACAATTTGGCAGTTGCCACAAGAACTAAACATGCACTTACTATATGACCCAGCAATTGCACTCCTGGACATTTATCCCAGAGAAATGAAACCTTATAGATCACACAAAAACCTGTACATGAATAGCCAAAACTTGGAAACAGCCCACATTTTTTTCAACTGGTGAATGGTTAAACAAACTGTGGTACATCCACACTGTGGAATACTCAGCTATAAAAAAAGGTGAACTATGGATACATGCAACAACTTGGATGGATCTCAGGGGAATTATGCTGAGTGAAAACATGTATTATTATATTTGTGAAACATTCTTGAAGTAACAAATTTATAGAGATGGAAAGCAAATTGGTTGTTGCCAGAGGTTAGGTATAAGTAGGATGGATAGGTGCGGCTCCATATGGATAGCAGGAAGGAGCCTTATGTTTATGATACACTTCTGTATCTCGATTGTGGCAGTTGTTATATAAAATTGCATTAAACTACACACACACACACACACGTAAGTGCATATAAAAGTGGAGAAATCTGAATAATCTCCATGGATAGTACCAATATCTTTATTTTCTTATTGTGATATTGCATTATAGTTATATAAGATGTTACCATTGGGGAAAACTGGGGTGAAGGGTATATGGGACCCCCCTATAGATTTTTTTGCAACAACTCTCTATCAAAGTATGATTATTTTTAAAATAATTTTTAAAGGGTTTGCTGAGCCAAAGTCAACTAGGAGATGCCCCAGAGAATGAGATAAGCCTGAGAGTTAACAGCTCCCACATGATAATTTAATATCCCTGCACGGGGTGCCTGGTAAAAATATTCAAGAAAGAAAAGTATCTGAATGTGGTGACTTACCAGCATGTGTTGAAATATCAATTATGCTGTGATCCCGGTAAAATACTAGAAAGAGGGATGTACAATAAGGGACTCTCAAGCAACTTCCTCTGACTCTAAATACTTAAAACAGCTGAGCTCTTCCCAGAAAAAGAGGGTACCAAATACTGATGTCCATCAGTGCTTTTGATCTCAGATTTTAACATGGCTGATATTAAAAGCTGATTCCTTGTTATTCAGCTTTGTGCTCAGATATCACCTAATCATAGAGGTGATGTCTTCCCTGACCTCTCAGTCTCTAGTGGGCAGCAGTTATGCTCTGCCATATCACTTTAGCAGCACCTTAATCTAGCTTGCATTTTTTCCAACACTTGCAGAATCAGCATTACCTCACTATCTCAAAACAGTCAGAACCAATCTCATTGTTCCCCATCCTTAGAAGTTTGCTTCTCAGAACTCAGAGGCACAAGGGCTAGTCAAGCATCCCCTCGCCTCAGAAGTCTGAGTTTCAGTTTGAGGGCCCCTCTTCTAAATTTCCAAGTCTGTCTCTTTGCTCACTCAACCCTTGGGGTTGTATCTGGTTTTTGCAGTAACTGCCTCTTCAGTATCCTAGAATTCTCTCTTTACCTTTTCACTACTTAATTACTTATCTAGTTAACAATTCTGTACATACCTATATCTATAGAAAGGGGAGTTGGGGCCTGCAGCTGAGTCTGTAGCAAGGGAGATGTTTGGCTGAGAGAGGGAAGCCATGTAATCAAAGGGAGTAAATTCAAATTATGACTGAGGAGGGAAGCCAGGCTCAGGGCCACAGAGCTGCTTAAGTGTCAGGACAGGCAGCAACTGCCAGTCTATAAATAGGTAATGAGTCCAAGGGTCAAAGGTTCGGATAATCAAGAACAGGTCAAGCAGTGAAGTGTGAAGTAGGCCCAGGAGAAGGATGGAGAGGTTGGGCTGTGCATGTGACGTGCTGAGAGTCTGTTCTTAATTGCCCTGTGGCACAGGGGCAGTGGGCTTAGATAGCTCACTCTGAACTGAATCCACTGGTACCACTGCCCCTCCTTGTTTGTTCAGCCCAACCTCTCCATTTGTGAGCCAATATTGATTTAGACAGGATGTGAAAGAACTCCCAGAAATGAACTCTCTTCCTCTCTGGACTTCTAAATATTGACCATGATCTTGATTTCCTGCCTCTGATTTCTTCCCCTCCTTTGTGAACCACTGACTGAACTAGAAGCTCTGTGACCATGTGTGTGTTGCTATTTCTGTTAAGTCCTTCCCCAGAGCCTGGACCACATGTCAATGTGCAGTTCTAAGGCCAGCCACTGTCACTCTGCCTCGCCTACCCTCCTCTACTTTTCTGTTAATGCAAGTAAAATAAAACATACAGGTAGGAAGCACTGACCAGGATGGAGTGGGGTGGGAAAGTCCCAGAGTTAAAGAGCAGTGAAAGTCCATTATGGAGATTTAGGCAGGAGGTAATTATAGATCTCAACTAGGCCAATGCAACTCAAATGAATAGAAATACATTGATGTGATGGAGGTCATAAACATGGAATTTATAGCCTTTGAAATTGATTAACTGTGGTAAATGAGGTAAATATAATAATTCCAAGATTGTGTCATTTATAGCAACTGAAACATGAAAACAAGACATTGGTTTTATAGGAGATGATAAAGAGTTTTAGTTTTAGGTTCCATGAGATTTGAAATCTAGGGGAAAATATTCGGGACAGAGTGTAAATAGTAATTCAGGAGGAAATGTCTAGTGTTAGTTAGAAATTAAGGAATGGGATTCCAGTGAGAGTCTGAAATAAGAGATGAATGCTTGGGACTCCCTACACAGAAGCAACTGTTGATACTCAATGTATGGATGACACTTTGGAGTAAAGAATTATAAAGAAAAGCAGAAGAATGAGGACTGAACTATGAAGAAACCGTCTCATTTAGGGAGGAACAAAATGAACTTGAGAAAAGAGACCTACAACAAAAGCCAGTATACCTGGAGTGGGCTGACATAGAAATCCAAGAGGACTTATAGGAAGAAAAGGAGGTCAGCAATAACAAAAATGTAGGGATGTCAAGAAAGATAGAAACTCAGAAAATGGCCGGGCACGGTGGCTCACACCTGTAATCCCAACACTTTGGGAGGCCAAGGCAGGCAGATCACCTGAGGTCAGGAGTTGGAGACCAGCCTGACCAACATGGAGAAACCTCATCTCTACTGAAAATACAAAATTAGCTGGACGTGGTGGCACAAGCCTGTAATCTTAGCTACTCGGGAGGCTGAGGCAGGAGAATCGCTTGAACCTGGGAGGCAGAGGGTGCAGTGAGCCAAGATTGCGCCATTGCACTCCAGCCTGGACAACAAGAGCGAAACTCCGTCTCAAAAAAAAAAAAAAAACCTCAGGAAAAAAAAGTGAATTTAGCTATTACTGAGTGTAAGCAAGTTCTTTTGATTCACCTGAGAGATGTCTACCCAGGGTCATTTAAAAAGTCACAAATAGAGAATATAGTTCAATTACGAAAAAGGTTACTAGCAAATTTGAACCTCATGTTTACACTTTTATTTAGAAAATTAAGTTGACATCAACACTTACCAAGTACTTAAATGCACACTGTTCCTTCAATATTAATATAGAGATTCACTGTCAATGGAGATGCATTAGCTTGATAAATGTACACAGTATTTTCTGTATTTCCATTATATCTAAACTATTCTTGTTCTAGTATATGCTTTTTTCATCACAATATAACATAATTCCCAGTAAGAATCTTAACTAATTCATAAGTAAACAAAGCACTCACTTTCAAATATCCTATTTTCTGAGTGTTTTAATCACATTTTAGCATTCTTTTTTTTTTTTTTTTGAGATGGAGTCTCGCCCTGTCGCCCAGGCTGGAGTGGAGTGGCACGATCTAAGCTCACTGCAGCCTCCACCTCCCAGGTTCCAGCAATTCTTCTGCCTCAGCCTCCTGAGTAGATGGGATTACAGGCGTGTGCCACCACGCCCAGGTACTTTTTGTATTTTTAATAGAGACGGGGTTTCACCATGTTAGCCATGCTGGTCTTGAACTCCTGACCTCAGTTGATCTGCCCGCCTCAGCCTCCCAAATTGCTAGGATTACAGGCGTGAGCCACTGTGCCCGGCCAGCAATTTTTTTTCTTTTTTTGGAGACGGAGTCTTTGTCTGTTGCCCAGGCTGGAGTGCAACGGTGTGATCTCGACTCACTGCAACCTCCACCTCCCAGGTTCAAGGGATTCTCCTGCCTCGGCCTCCTGAGTAGCTGGTATTACAGGTGTGCACCACCACACCTGGCTACTTTTTGTATTTTTAGTAGAGACGGGGTTTCACCATGTTGGTTGGGGTGGTCTTGAACTCCTGATGTCATGATCTGCCTGCCTCAGCCTCCCAAAGTGCTGGGATTACAGGCATGAGCCACTGTGCCCGGCCAGCATTCTTTATTTAATAATTATTTGCCTGGAAATATGCTAGTCTATAAAGAGCTGTTTTATGAATTATATATAAAACTGTTTTCTAAGTTTATGCACTTCTATAAATCCTGGTAAGACATACCATTGCTGACATAATAAACACATATGTGAGGTTGTAAGAAAACAACAAATCCCTTGTTCCCTAGTATATATACACGTGCACACACAGACATGTGCTGTAGAGGTTGTAATATGATCCAGCACTTATCAATAAATAATATTTTCTACATCACGGAGAGCTAGCTTAAGTACTTTATATAGAGAGAATTTACATACAGTATCACAGAGGACAGATACGTAATTACAGAAAAGGCTATTGGTACATTTAAGCCTCATGTATAACACTAGTACGTTTCTTTTTTTTTTTTGAGACGGAGTCTTGCTCTGTCGCCCAGGCTGGAGTGCAGTGGCGCAATTTCTGCTTACTGCAAGCTCCGCCTCCCGGGTTCACACCATTCTCCTGCCTCAGCCTCCCGAGTGGCTGGGACTACAGGCGCCTGCCACCATGCCTGGCTAATTTTTTGTATTTTTTAGTAGAGACAGGGTTTCACCATGTTAGCCAGGATAGTCTCTATCTCCTGACCTCGTGATCCGCCTGCCTCGGCCTCCCAAAGTGCTGGGATTACAGGCGTGAGCCACCGCACCTTGCCCTAACAGTAGTATGTTTCTAATTAAATTATTTAGTTCAATTCAACAATTACTTACTAAGTTAAACCTGATAATGTCTAAAGTTTTCCGATGTTCATATTTTATAAAACCTTACTTCCCAAAGAGCATGGACATAATGTTCCCAGCATCTCTTCTTTGAAAGAAATCATGGTGTTTTTCCACTGCTAAGAAGACTAGGCCAGGTGTGATGGCTCACACCTGTATCCTAGCACTTTGGGAGGCCGAGGCAGGCGGATCAGCTGGAGGTCAGGAGTTCGAGACCAGCCTAGCCAAAATGGTGAAACCCCCGTCTCTACTAAAAACGCAAAAATTAGCCATACGTGGTGGCGGGCGCCTGTAATCCCAGCTACTCGGGAGGCTGAGGCAGGAGAATGGCGTGAACCCGGGAGGCGGAGCTTGCAGTGAGCCGAGATTGCGCCATTGCACTCCAGCCTGGGCGACAGAGCGAGACTCCGTCTTAAAAAAAAAAAAAAAAAGATGGAAAAAAAGAGTAGTCTCTATCAATTATCACATTTATACTCTTCGTAGATTATACACTCTGCTTTTTATATACAAGGAAATTCTGAGTCAGATGCACCAGTTCAGTTTCATTAATGTTAAATTAGCTGATTCCAGCATCAGAGATTCAAATGCCTTCTTCAACTTTCCCTTCCAGAAAGTTAAAAGAGCGCCATCTAGTGGGATTTTTGATATAAAATCTTTCCAATTCGGTATTCAAATTGAACTACTGTAATCATCGGTTTTAAAAGAAAACTTTCATTTTAAATGACAGTGATTTTAAATCAATTATATATTTTATAAAATGAATCCTAAATATCCTTTCAACTAAACTTCAGATTTGAAAATCGAACTTAGTAATGTTAGCTTATGACATTTTTAACCACATATTTTTACTACTGAATTGGTTTCTCTTCTATTTGAATGTTAATTATGGCATACTAAAGATTTTCTTGCTTTTCATATCATTTTAAGAAAGACTCAGTTGATTGCAGCTTTGTGGTATTGAATACAAGTTTGGCTTTGTTTTTTTCTCAAGATTATACTGTTAATGGACCAATTCTTAAACAAAGAAGGTTTAATTCTACTCACTGGCTATGTCAAACATTTGAGCTGGTCTCTGAGGAAGTATAGAATTTGAATTTGTCCTTTAGTGGCCGTGGTCAATACGAACTGTTTGACTTTTTCTCTAATTGCATAAAATTCATCAATCCATTTGGAATGAAAAGAACAACATGAGGACTGCCTCAGCCTTAACTACTGATACCTTATCATCAGACTAGCGGGCCTGTAGACAATGTGAGCAGTAAAATTAAGTCGGCGTCTCTATGCAATCCTGCAAGTGCATTTAACAAACGGATATCAATGGTCAGGCAACCACATGGGTTGATGGGAATACAAGTTCATAACTTCCAGCTAGACTGTCTTTTCACTCTTGTTTATTCTCTTCATTATTTTTCTATTTTGTTCCTTTTAGCTTGTATTCCTCAAATTCCCCCAAATGATCCCTCTTCACATTGAGATCACTCTTCAAATACCTCCTAATTGAAGCAGCTTTCCTTAACCATATTCTCAAAAATAACACTATCCCTGTATCCCTCCTCTACTCCTTAGTATTCTTTTTCTACTCTGCTTATTTCTTACAGTACTTATCACTATTTATTTGCTTGTTTTCTGTCTCCCTCTGTAATAATTTCACCATTGATTCCATTATTTTACCTCTCTCTGTATCTGGTCATTTAACTTTGCAGCATTCCCCTGTTGTGAGGGGGGCATTCTGCCTCACTCTTTGACTCTGCGTTTGTTCATATGACTTGCTTAGGCCAATAACACATTAGCTGCTGTGATGCAAGCAGAGCTTGGAAAGCACCTGCACAGTTAGGCTTACTGTCTCCCTCTGAGCCATTGCAATGGAAATATGCCTGGCCTAGGCTGCTAGGCAATGAATGATATGTGGAGCAGTGCCAAGTCACCAAGATTGCCCCAGTCTCTTTGATTGGCCTAACCTGCCCCTTATGTTTTTCTTTTCTTTTCTTTTCTTTTTTTTTTTTTTTTTTTTTTGAGACAGAGTCTCGCTCTGTCGCCCAGGCTGGAGTGCAGTGGCACAATCTCGGCTCACTGCAAGCTCTGCCTCCCGGGTTCACGCCATTCTCCTGCCTCAGCCTCCCGAGTAGCTGGGACTACAGGCGCCCACCACCACGCCCGGCTAATTTTTTATATTTTTAGTAGAGATGGGGTTTCACTGTGTAACCAACTGTTACAATTGAGGAAACTAATGCACAGAAAGTTTTAGCAATAAGCCAGAGATCAAACTGCTGGAATAGTTTATACGCAAGTCTGCCTTATTTTTAGGAAAAATGGACATATGTGCAAATCTGTAGGAATGAGGATGTTTACTGCATAGTGTATAATAAAGTAGAAAATAAAGCTCATTATCCATTAATAGAGGAATTATTATGTAAATTGCATTCATTCAAATGATCATATACATTTTGAAAGAAAATGTATTTAGAATATCTTAAGTTCAAAAGGTTGGTTAAAAATAAAAGAGTGTTAACAGCCAATTTTTTTTTCTTTTTGAGACGGAATTTAGCTCTGTTGCCCAGGCTGGAGTGCAGTGGTGTGATCTCGGCTCACTGCAACCTCTGCCTCCTGGGTTCAAGTGATTCTCGTGCCTCAGCCTCTCAAGTAGCTGGGCTACAGGCATGTGCCACCATGCACAACTATCTTTTGTATTTTTAGTAGAGATAGGGTTTCACCATGTCGGCCAGGCTGATCTCAAACTCCTGACCTCAAGTGATCTGTCTGCCTTGGCCTCCTGAAGTGCTAGGATTACAGGCGTAAGCCAATACATCTGGCCAACAGCCAACTTTTTTTGAGTCCTTGCTATGTGCTGAGAGTTCCAGATATTTGTTCAACTTGGTGGGCATTTGCATAGAAAATAGTCTGGGAGAACTTACACTAGGATGTAATAGTATTGTCTTCAGGTGGTGAAATCAGGGATAAGTTCTGAGTTTCTTTTATGTTTTGGTGATCACTGAATTTATTTCACTGGGTGTGTATTCCTTTTGTATTCAGAAAAAAACACCCTTTAAAACTAAGAGGGAGGGAGAGAGGGAGACGGAAGGAGAGAGAAAAAAGTGGAGAAATCTTGCAAGTTGTACATGAAGAAACAAGTGAGTGGAGCTTATTCATATTGTTTTGATACACACATGAGCCAGGAGAGTGTGCTATGCTTCCATCTTCCTAAATCTTCTCCTTTTAAAGTAGTGTACTGCAATTTCAAACCTGATAATCATATCTTTATTGTAGATTATTTGTACATAAAATAAAATATTTATGGTCAAGATTTAGTTTTCAAAATGTTAAAAATATTTCAGAAAACCATGAAATGGAATAAAAGCAGTCAAACAGGAGGTTTCTGATTTTCCTAGTAGATTTCCACATTTAATCCATGAATCTTCATTTTTCTCCTTCCTGGAGTATGAATATAACTCAAAGGATAATGACAATGACAGTAGTCTCTCTCTCATTTTTTTTTTTTTTGAGACAGAGTCTCTCTCTGTTGCCCAGGCTGGAGTGCAGTGGCATGATCTCGGCTCACTGCAACCTCTGCCTCCCTGGCTCAAGCAATACTCCTGCCGCAGCCTCCCAAGTAGCTGGAATTACAGGCGTGCGCCACCACATCCAGCCAATTTTTGTATTTTTAGTAGAGATGGGGTTTCACGATGTTGGCCAGGCTGGTCTCAAACTCCTGGCCTCAAGTGATCTGCCTGCCTCGGCCTCCCAAAGTGCTGGAATTACAGGTGTGAACCACCATGCCTGGCTGACAGTCGTCTCTCTTGAAGCTGTTCTTGTTAAATCTCTATATCCCAACAGTTCTGTACCTCTGTAACCCAACATGATCCTGGATGGTCAAGCTTGCTTCTCAACAATGCTGTCGTCTCTGGCACTGAGCCTATCTGCTGCCCCTTGCTTGCCTGCCACTGTCTAAAGGATGTAGACTCTGGTGACAGAAATGTCTGAGATTCATGAGTGAGCCATGCTTGACTTTGCCACCATGACTTGGTCACTTCAAGGAGATCAGTGGAATTGTTGACAGTTTTCTTTTAAGGGGTCACAGCAGCTGCTTTGCTCCATTAAACACAAGTGGAGGATTAATTCTTTTTAAATAAGGAGATCTTGTTTCTTTTTCTTCTTTTTCTCCTTCTCATCCCCCCCCCCTTTTTCTTCCTCTTCCTAGTTTTCTTCCCTTTTCCTTCCTTCCTTTTCTTTGCTAGGAAAGTTTGTTGTAAACCAAATTATAATCGCCACAACTAATAAAATAGAAAATTGAAATATATATACACACCTACATATGCAGACATGTTTTGCATTTTTTTACAATGTCCTTAATGTCACAACATTAATTCTTATTTTTTCTTACCTTTGTTCTTTAGAACAGAAACAGAAGGCAGCCCTCTGACATCATCTATTTCCCTAGCAAAACACATCCACCAAATGATAATCTGCATTTCTCTTTGTTTCAGGATATTTTACCTTTACCTTTGTAATCATGGTAATTTACTGCTATTTTGCATGTAGGAGGAAACCCTAGGGATATTTTTGTTGCAAAGATGCCAAGGAAAACTGAGTTATGTGGAAATTTTATAGTTCTAAGGAGAAGGTGTCAAAAGCTTACGAGAAGATTAGATGATACCCCTGGAGGTGTTAGATGCATTGACAAGTTCACATCTCCCATCTTCCTCGACATTTTTAGGTTAAGCCATATGATGTTGCTGAGTGTCCTAGTCTAAAATAGTTGATTATCATCAGTTTCACATGGTTCAACCTAAAGTAATGAACTGTGGATTTTTATGGCAAAATGAGGAAAGGTGACTTGGAACAGAATAGCTGAAGTGTTGCAATTAAGAAAAAAAGTTTTATTGACTTCTTTTAGTCTTGGTTAACATATATCCCCTTAACCCATTTCCCATTTGCCCAGAGAATACTGCACTGGCAGTGAGCTGCACGTTTGTTTTCTAAACAGGGAATGGGTTAAGGATGGGTTGGACATATCCAGACTTCTCTCAAAATACTGACAGGCATATTGAGGTTCATAAATCCTCCTTGTAGCTAGTAAGTCAGACCAATCTCTACCTTAATGAATATTTACTAAGCACCAGTTGTGTCAGGTTATAATAGATACGGAGACACAGTCTTTCTTCAAGGACCGTTGCATCTATGGGAAGGAAAGCACATGACCAATTGTAATGGTTAATATTCAGTGTCGACTTGATTGGATTGAAGGATGCAAAGTATTGTTTCTGGGTGTATCTGGGTGTTGCCAGAATAGATTAACATTTCAGTCAGTGGACTGGGAGAGGAAGACCCACCCTCAGAAAGACCCACCCACAATGTGGGTGGGCATCATCCAATCAGATGCCAGCACAGCTAGAAAAATCAGGTAGAAGCTGGAGGGTGCTGACTCGCTGTGTCTTCCAGCCTACCTCTTTCTCCTGTGCTGATGCTTCCTGTCCTTGAACATCAGACTCCAAGTTCTTCAACTTTTTGACTCTTGGACTTACCAGTGGGTTTGCCAAGGGTTTTCAGGCCTTTGGCCACAAACTGAAGACTGCACTTTCAGCTTCCCTACTTTTTTTTTTCGAAATGGAGTCTCTCTCTTGATGCCCAGGCTGGAGTGCAGAGGAGCCATCTCAGCTCACTACAGCCTCCACCTCCTGAGTTCAAGCGATTCTCCTGCCTCAGCCTCCTGAGTAGCTGGGATTACAGGTGCACGCCACCACTCCCAGCTAATTTCTGTAGAGACGGGATTTCACCTTGTTGGCCAGCCTGGTCTCGAACTCCTGACCTCAGGTGATCAGCCCACCTGAGCCTCCCAAAATGCTGGGATTACAGGCGTGAGCCACTGCGCCTGGCCAGCTTTCCTACTTTTGAGGTTCTGAGACTCGTACTGGCTTCCTGGCTCCTCAGCTTGCATACAGCCTATCGTGGGATTTCACCTTGTGATTTTGTGAGTCAATACTCCTTAATAAACTCCCTTTCATATAGATGTCTATCCTATTAATTCTGTTCCTCTAGAGAACCCTGACTAGTACACCAATTATGCTATAATATACTAATTGTCATGAAGGATGCATGTTCAATATACAACAGAAACCTGGAAGAAGAACCCACAACTGCTTGGGAGAAACAGGAAGCCTTCACGAAAGTGGATCAAAGTTGATTCAGATTATGGAAACACAAATAAATAAGGATCATTTCTATAGCATTTTCTCACAAGATACTTGGCCAGAATTGGGTACTTTTCAAGACGACAGGAATCATAAACAGCTGATGTTGCTGGAAGTTGTATCACGAATGGGGAGAATGGCAAGAAGGAACCTGATCCCTGCCAAAGGAAACACTAAAGGACATTGCTGGGATTCCAGTCATGAGATTGCAGCAGTGAGATATCCTTCCTAGTCATGGGAGAAACCTGCCCTCAACCTTAAGAAATCACATTGGATGTAAAAGACAGGACCTTAAAAAAAATAATAATAAAGGAAGCTCTATCTACAGAATTAAATTAACTGAGGTGACTCAAGCATCTTTTGATTAAAGGACTTCTTTTGCCCTTGTTTGAATATATCTTTCTTTCAGAAATATTTAAGGAACATTCCTGTGAGGGTAGGGCTTTTAGTCTTAAAAAAAATCTTCGTGATGCTCATTTCAGTTCCTTGTACTCGGTATGTTCCTCAGCTATCTCATTAGCCTTCCTTGCTTCAGGCTTCCACAGCCTGTCCTACGATCTCCTATGAGACATTTGATTTCACTATCCATCCGTTATTAGTTGAATAAATAATTATTTCTTTTCTTTTCTTTTCTTTTTTTTTTTTTTTTTTGAGGTGGAGTCTCACTCAGCCACCCAGGTTGGAGTGCAGTGGCGTGATCTCAGCTCACCGCAACCACCATCTCCCAGGTTCAAGTGATTCTGCCATCTCAGCCGCCCGAGTAGCTGGGATTACAGGCACCTGCCATCATGCCTGCCTAATTTTTGTATTTTAGTAGAGACAGGGTTTCACCATGTTGGTCAGGCTGGTCTTGAACTCCTGACCTCAGGTGATCTGCCTGCCTCGGCTTCCCAAAGTGCTGGGATTACAGGTGTGAGCCACTGCGTCCAGCCATAAATAATTATTTCTATTTACTACTATGTGCCAGAAACTGTTCTAGGGGCTGAGGACACAAATCAAAGTGCCTGCTCTCAGGGAACACTTTCTTTCAATTCTATGAGGTGCACTATTCTGACTTTGATTAGTCAGGTGAGATATGCAATTGACTTATTATAAAATCAATAATCCTTGCACACATCTCTTTCATCCATTTCTATATGTTTATTAATACATAAAGGAACCAATAAGGATAAAACATGCTGTCAGAATTATGATGATTTTAATACATCTCCACCAATCTGGACATTTTTTTCCACAAGAATTTCTGTCAACACCATGCAAATCTGAGAAAGTGTTTGTACCCAGTTGATATAAAGAAATGATTTAGCTGGGTTTATTTTTGTCTTACTAGAGCCCAATCCTTTTAAAGAATTAAGTAGTACGTGTTTAGTTTGGATACATATGGTTTAATACATGGATAATTTTGAAATTTCCCTTTTCAATATTATTTAAGAAACTGAGTAATCACGAGTGCAATCATAATTTCCTATCAACCTCTACATTTCTATTTTCCCAAATGAGCTACTTTAAAGGTTTATTTTCAGCATTACAGAACACATTAGACAAGTCTACTCAGGCACAGAAAGAGCATTGGGGTGGGACCAGCGGAAAATATGGATATATTCAAATGCCATGGCTTTAAGTCAATGAACTAACATGGATCTGTAGTTAACACCCATATGGTGGACAAGCTTACCTTGGTTAAAAAAACAAGCTACTTCTGTTAACTCTGGCCTCAAAACTAATGAAAGTCCATCGCAATTTTTATCTCGATACCAGAATCATGAGGGTAGCAGGATGGCAGAGCAGCTGAGAGCCACTGCAATGAATGCCAGGGCAGCTCTGTGCCAGTCACCACTGATAGCAGGTGAGAGACATGTTAAGGATCAGGAAGGTCTTATGGGAACTGCAGGAGGCAATAGGGAGGCACCTGCCTTGAAAGAAAAGACCTGCTTTCTTTTCCCTAGTTACTGAATATTACTGGCATCTGTCTGCCTGTAACACCTGCCCAGCCAAATATAATACTTGGAATGATCTTTGTTTACTCACTCCTGTAGTCATTACTCCTTTCACCTAAAGGGACAGAACACCTTGAACTTATTACTTAGTTTGATTGTTCACAGACACTAATCCTGGTAATGGTGTAAATCTGTTCTGTCTTTGATCCGAGAACACACAACAAAGAGCCAGGAATATTTTTAGTTCTGACGCATTGAGATATGAAAGTAGCTATAGTAAGAGCAATATGTAAAAGTTTAAATACATTAATTATACCTTTATATGTATATAGCTAGGGTATAAGCAGGAGGAGGAGGAGGAGACTGTAGGGCCCTATCGAGCTTCCTTTCAGGACCAAAACTCACTGCCCTCCCCTCGCCTTCCCCAGCTTCTGAAAGCTGCTGGTGGTTTACAACTGAGTTCCTCTCCGTTGCCCTGGGCAGAAGAGAGTTGACTCCCCCAAGCCGAATTCACCCTCCCCAGGAGCAACCCACATCTAATGACTGGTTAATGAAGGGGTAGAGGACTCGGCTCCTTTGTCTAGATATAGGACAACTTTTGAAAGGCTGTCCCAACTCCAGAAATTTTCTTTTTATTATACTTAAAGTTCTAGGGTACATTGCATGACGTGCAGGTTTGTTACATATGTATACATATGCTGTGTTGGTTTGCTGCACCCATCAACTCATCATTTACATCAGGTATCTCTCCTAATGTTATCCCTTCCCCAGTCCCCCACCCCCCGACAGGCCCCGGTGTGTGATGTTCCCTGCCCTGTGTCCAAGTGTTCTCATTGTTCAATTCCCACCTATGGGTGAGAACATGCAGTGTTTGTTTTTTTGTCCTTGCAATAGTTTGCTCAGAATGATGGTTTCCATCTTCATCCATGTCCCTACAAAGGACATGAACTCATCCTTTTTTATGGCTGCATAGTATTCCATGGTGTATATGTGCCACATTTTCTTAATCCAGTCTATCATTGATGGACATTTGGGTTGGTTCCAAGTCTTTGCTATTGTGAATAGTGCCGCAATAAACATACGTGTGCATGTGTCTTTATAGCAGCATGATTTATAATCCTTTGGGTATATACCCAGTAATGGGATCGCTGGGTCAAATGGTATTTTTAGTTCTAGATCCTTGAGGAATCGCCACACTGTCTTCCACAATGGTTGAACTAGTTTACACTCCCACAACAGTGTAAAAGCGTTCCTATTTCTCCACATCCTCTCCAGCACCTGTTGTTTCCTGACTTTTTAAAAGTCAGAAATTTTCATAGGCTCAGCTGAGGCCTCTGTTGCAACTTCTCTGCCAATTGAATTCTCCCTCTGCCCAGCCCTGCTTCCCTCATTCCCCTACAGGGGTTATTCCCAAGAGCACTCCCTGTAAATTTCCTGTATACGAATCTCCATCCCAAACTGTTTTCCAAGGCAACTGACCTAAGACAGCACCTGTCCCAAAGGTGCAAAAATCAGTCATGAAGGAGAATTTTATTAAGCTGATTTTCATGCCCCTTCTGTTAATTGTGTAGTAAACCCTGCTAATCAGAAAATGGACATACCTAATTTTAAAAGAATTAGTATCACAGAGTTGTGGTGAACTAGAAAGTTCTTGCAATATAGGTGAATACTCTAATCAGGAACTTAATATCATCCTGTGGAAATAGCATCTGAAATATATAAGTAACTAGAGTGGAGAAATTACCTTTCTGAGCCATTTTGTAAAATTACCAACTATCTTGGGTTTCTTGGTATGTAAAAGGGTAATTTAGACTGTTTTGGTTTTAATGGCCTTTCTTTCTTTCTTTCTTTCTTTTATGACAGAGTCTCATTCTATTGCCCAGGCTGGAGTGCAGTGTCGTGATCTTGGATCACTTCAACCTCCACCTCCCAGGTTCAAGGGCTTCTCATGCCTCAGCCTCCCAAGTAGCTGGGATTACAGGCATGTGCCACCACGCCCAGCTAGTTTTTGTAGTTTTAGTAGAGACAGGGTTTCACCATGTCGGCCAGGCTGGTCTCGAACTCCTGACCTCAAGTGATCCACCTGCCTTGGCCTCCCAAAGGCTAGAATTATGCGCATGAGCCACCCACTGTGCCCAGGTAATGGCACAAAAATAAATTATTGATTTATTTATTTTTGAAATGGAGTCTCACACTGTGGCCCAGGCTGGAGTGCAGTGGTGCGATCTCAGCTCACTGCAACATCTGCCTCCCAGGTTCAAGCAATTCTCATGCCTCAGCCTCCCGAGTAGCTGGAATTACAGGCATGTGCACCACGCCCAGCTAATTTTTGTATTTTTAGTAGAGATGGGGTTTCACCATGTTAGCCAGGCTGGTCTTGAACTCCTGGCCTCAACTGATCCACCTGCCTGAGCTTAATGGCTTATTTTTTATTTACACTAGTAAATACCAGAAATTTTGTGCTTTTCAACATATAAAAATTCAGTAGATTCATTCAAAAACTGAATTAATAGGCTCTATGATGAATCTTAGGGAAATGTAACATATTGGCTCCCTTGTATTTGAAACTGTAATTTAAAAAAACCTTTTCACTATTCCTCAAAGCAAGTCCTTGGTACATTGTAGACAATTAATTATGGTATAAATGAATGAATGAAACTTTAACCTGCAAAGAAGAACATTAGGCTAATGCAAATAGAACTACATTGTGTGTCTCCTGTTCTTTGTTCTTCATCTGACCCCATCCACACTGCTGAATCTGGTGTGTTGCTTGCATTGTTGGATTTTCCTATCTTATTTCTACTGTTAGTTGGTTCTTATTTAATGTTTGAGTGTTTAGAACAGTCAGTGAAGTGAAGAATGGTATTTAATAATTGGAATAAGAATACTCTGTTTCCTCCATCTTCTTTTTCTTTCTTTCTTTTTTTTTTTTTTTTTTTTTTTTGAGACGGAGCCTCGCCCTGTCACCCAGGCTGGAGTGCAGTGGTGCTATCTTGGCTCACTGCAACCTCCGCCTCCAGGGTTCAATGATTTTCCTGCCTCAGCCTCCTGAGTAGCTGGGATTACAGGTGCCCGCCATCACGCCTAGCTAATTTTTGTATATTTAGTAGAGACAGGATTTTGCCATGTTGGCCAGGCTGGTCTTGAACTCCTGACCTCAGGTGATCCACTTGCCCTGGCCTCCCAAAGTGTTGGGATTACTGGTGTGAGCCACTGCTCCTGGCCTCCTCAATCTTCAATCTCTCTTTCTACTTACCAGTTTTCCTAAAAGAATCTTCAGAAGTGAAAAAGTTTCCTAATTAGAGGTACCCTATCCTTGATCTTCCTCCTCCTCTGTTTCTTTGGTTATCTAGATTCTTTTGTAACCTGATTATCTCCAAGTAAGCCCAGCTACTTCCATATGAAGAGCTAATTAGGCTTTTGAATTCATCCACCCATCTATCATCCGTTCATTCAAAAAATACTTATAGAGCACCTACGATGTGCCGGGCTCTGAGAATAAATGGTGAACAGCATAGCTCTCGTGAAGTCTACAATTTACTGAGAAATGTCATCTAATCAAGCAATGATCATCCCTAATGTTGCATGACATGTGGAAGAATAGAGAGAGCAAAGGGAGGAAAAGGGAAGATGAACCAACTCACATTTGTGGTGTCAGGAAGGACTTCCTGGAGGAGGTGACGTAAACCAAGCCCAGACAATACACTAGCTGTTACCCAGGCAAAGAGAGTGAGGAAGAAAATTCGAGGCATGGTGTTTTATCAGGCCTGGGGTCCCTAAGTAATTAGACTTAAAATTTAGAAAAATCACCCAGAAGAAAGGAACGATAACAGGTTGTATGGAGACAAGGCTGGAGACAGGGAGACTAATAAGAAAATTGATCCAAAAACTATGTTTTAAGGCTGGGCACAGTGGCTCACGCCTGTAATCTCAGCACTTTGGGAGGCTGAGGGTGGCAGATCACGAGGTCAAGAGATCGAGACCATCCTGGCCAACATGGTGAAACCTCGTCTCTACTAAAAACACAAAAATTAGCCAGGTGTGGTGGTGCATGCCTGTAATCCCAGCTACTCAGGAGGCTGAGGCAGGAGAATTGCTTGAACCCAGGAGGCAGAGGTTGCAGTGAGCTGAGATCAAGCCATTGCACTCCAGCCTGGGCGATAAGTGAGACTTCATCAAAAAAAAAAAAAAAAGAGAAATAGACTTCATGCTTATACAAAGTTATACATTTTTATAAGAAGACACAGGCTTCCCAGTCTGCCTCTCTTTGTCCCAGTCTTGTTAAAGTTGTGATTTATCAGGCAAGATTGAATTTAGCAGAAAACCCAACTATATGGCTTAAATAAGATAAGGATTGATTTTTTTCTCTCTCAAAGAAGAAGAAAGAAGGAGGAGGAGAAGGAGGAGGAGGAGGAGGAAGAAAAGAAGAAGGAGTTCTATTGGAGATAGTCCAGAGCTGGTATATTAGCTCCGTGGTTATCAGAGATTTGGGTTTGTTCTATCTTCTTCACCATGTTGAGCCCTTGACCTCCATCCTCAGGTCAGTGTAGAGTCCAAAATAGCTACTAAAGCCCCTGCTATCATGTCTGCTCTTTATTTAGGAAGTAATGGAAGGAAGAGGGAAAAAAAAAGAATGCTTGCAGCTGAGTCAGCCATTTTAAAAGAATCTTCCCTGATGTCCTGCCCATAAACTTCCACATATCATTGGTCATTACTATCTACAAGGGATAAAGGAAAATATAAGTTTTAACTGGGTCCATGCCATCCCCTGATAAAAGATATGTCAGTCACTAACAAGAAAAGAGGGGAGTGCAAGAGCAGGCAACTAGCAGGCTCTGTCTCATATAGGTTAAAAGAAAAGTCTCTACATATATGTGTGTGTGTGTGTGTGTGTGTGTTTATGTGTATATAGACTTTTCTCTACATATATATGCATGTATACATGCATATATATACATATACATATATACGCGTGCACACACACACATATATATGGCAAAGATGGTTAATGACAACTGACCCTCTGGCTTTGTGTGGGGAGATAACAGGAAGTGATGGGAACTGTGCTGAGCAGGGAAGCTCATGTCTCACCTAATAGGCTCAGCCATATTCTGCCCCAGCAATGTGGGAATGGAGCCCACTGTGTTCTGATGTTCCCATTTTCCAAGAGAAGCAATGACCTGCTCTACATTGGCTCACTCTGCTTCAGCCACACTATCCTACTGCTGTCCTTTGAACATGCGCCAGTCCTTCCACTACAGTGCTTTTGTACTGTCTGTTCCATCTGCTGAGAATGCCCCTCTTCCATATATCAGCATGAACCCTTCAAATCTTTGGTCAAACTATGAGAAGCATAATTCAGATTTTTGTGCCAACTCTTGTATTATTTTATTTCCTTTATTTTTATTTTTATTTTTATTTTGAGACAGAATCTCTGTCTGTCGCCCAGGCTGGAGTGCAGTGGCGCAATCTCGGCTCATTGCAACCTCCACCTCCTGGGTTCAAGCAATTCTCCTGCCTCAGCCTCCCAAGTAGCTGGGATAACAGGCAGGCAGCACCACGCCCAGCTAATTTTTGTATTTTTAGTAGAGACAGGGTTTCTCCATGTTGGCCAGGCTGGTCTTGAACTCCTGGTCTTAAGCGATCCACCTGCCTTGGCCTCTGAAAGTGCTGAGATTACAGGTGTGAGCCACCGTGCCCGGCCTTTCCTTATTTTAAAATCAACACCCACATATTTCAAAATTCTGTGTCTGAATGTTGCAATTCGTACCCAACCTTCAACCACTGATTAAGGAGAGACAGTTTTCCTTGAGAGAACATTTTAGGAAATGTTATGCCACACAATAAGAAATGCACTCTATTGCTTTGCAATCCAGGGTAAGGAAGGTGGAGCTTGAAATAAAGGTGCCCGTCACCAGACTCTTAGACCACGGCAAATACTTATTACTCTGGGGACAGATAGCCATCAATCATCTACCCTCTTCTTCTCTTTGCCAGTCAGAAGGTGCTGGCTCTGAAGCTGGGGTGGACAGTATTTCTAAAAGGACAATTCTGGATAATTAACTCCTCCCTGCCCTATGTAAATGCTCTGGCACAAACCTGATCCAACTCCCTCTACACAGCTGTCCATTCCTTGCAGCTTTCTGTTTAGGCCAGCAGATGGCAGCAAGTATTGGCTGAACTAGGAAACCAACTTAATCCTTCAGAGTTGATGTTCTTTTTGATGCATTTTCTTTGACTTGTGCCAATAAAAACAATAAAAGTAATTTACATTTGCCTCACTCATTACTTCTCACACTGAGAAACAGGAAGGTTAATCCATTTTAGACCTGACTTATCGTTTTGAAAGGGTGATCATGAAAGTCTGAATATGTGAAATGGGGCAAAAGTCTTAAATTGTTCCTTAGTAACAAAACATAAAATTTAGTATATATTGCCAAACAAAAATTATTTCTTTAATCTTGACTCCAATGGCTGTTCTTAATAAAAAACTACAAATATTTGTTATATTTCTAAGTAAAGATACAATAACTTCAGGACATGCACAAAATGATAAACAGTTATATTATTATTTTCTGAATAACTTCCACATTTGTCCAAATCTATCCTTTAAAATGTACTGCATCCTTTTAATCACTTGGAGATGCAAATAATGAAATATATATGGAGAAAAGTTACTAGGAAGAACTTCTACATATCATGAAAGTGAACTCTTGTTTTATTACTATCTTTTGGAGAGTAGCAATATAAATATTTTTGAAAGTTTTTGTTATGTCAACAGCAATTATGGAATAACTAAATGTCTTTGAGGGGAAAAGGAAAATTGACCCAATAAAGGGTCAATTTATTAGAGGCAATTAAGTCTGCAGAACAATTATTTCTGTACTTCATGCTTCAAAGTTTTGTTCAATGGAAACTAAAATCTAGATAACCTAGGAAGCAAGAACAGTGATAAATGAACAGTCAGGCTACACAACAGGTAAGAAGGAGAGCTGATGTGAGAAGCAGGAATTGCCAGTGCCTGTAGATGTCAACAGAATTTACATGTGAGTTGTTTGCTAAGAAATGCAAAGAAACCTACAGATGATTGTTAGTGGTTAGTACCTGGAAAGGTAAAGGAAACAGACTGAGAAAGATGCAATGCCCTGATACTTCTGAAAGGATCAAACTCTTTGTAAAGATTAAAAAAAAAAAAAAAAAGGCCAGACGCAGTGGCTCACGCCTGTAATCCCAGCACTTTGGGAGGCTGAGGTGGGCGGATCACGAGGTCAAGAGATTGAGACCACCCTGGCTAACATGGTGAAACCCTATCTCTACTAAAAATACAAAAATTAGCTAGGCATGGTGGCGGGCACCTGTAGTCCCAGCTACTCAGGAGGCTGAGGCAGCAGAATTGCTTGAACCCGGGAGGCAGAGGTTGGAGTGAGCCAAGATCGCGCCACTGCACTCCAGCCTGGTGACAGAGCAAAACTCCATCTCAAAAAAAAAAAAAAAAAAAAAAAAATAGAAGAAGAAGAAGAAGAAGAAAAGACAAATTTGTTATGGATTGCATCTTAGAATTACAGACTGACAGAGATTGATGGAATGCGGATATTATTTTAGTCTAGTCTTCAGCCCTTCTAAATTCTGTGGAAATTCCTTCCTTTGTATCTCTGAGTATGTTTTTCTGGCATCTGCTTGATTGCATCCACCAATTCAGAGCTTTCGATATTTTGTTGTAAAGATTTTATTTTATTTTATTATTGTATTTTTTTGAGACAGGGTCTTGCTCTGTTGCCCAGGCTGGAGTGCAATGATGTAATCATGGCTCACTGCTGCCTCAATCTCATGGGCTCAAGTGATTTTCTCACCTCAGCCTCTAGAGTAGCTAGGGGTACAGGTGTACACCACCATGCCCAGCTAATTTTTAAGTTTTTTGTTATTTGTGTTTTTTTGTGTGTGGGTTTTTTGTTGTTTGTTTGTTTGTTTTTGGAAAGACAGTGTCTCCCTGTATCACCCAGGCTTGTCTCAAACTCCTGGGCCTAAGCAATCCTCTCACCTTGACTTCCCAAAGTGCTGGGATTCCAGGCATGAGTCACCACAACCAGCCAAGGTTTCTACATATTTTTATTTTGGATCACGGACAGCTTTGTGAGACTTGTGAAAGTATGTACTCTCATCCTAGAAAGATGCATTCCCTAAACTCATTCATGGAGTTCAGGTGAAGCTTCCCTACTCTAAGGAAAATAAAGCCTTTCTACACAACAATTCTTCAAGTATTTTCTAAAGGCATCATGTTCTTAAAACAACCTCACTCATTTCGTTGACTTCTTTCCTTTCTCTGTTCCTTTATCCACTTTTTGAAAACAAGCATATACTAAGCACCCTTTCTGTGTCACACACTCTAGACACTTGAGACACAAAGATGAATAAGACGCCATTCCTGTCCTTGGGGAGTTCACAGCTTATCTGGAGGGAAAAATCTGTAAACACCTATATTAGGTCAGGGAAGTGATATTTGAATTGAGTATGGTCTTCATTTGGATTTAGTCTAGGTTCAAATCCCAGCTTTACCTTTGGAAAGATACTTAAACTCTTGGGTCCTCAGTTTGCTCATATGTGAAATAGGCATTTGTACGCTATTGCTGTTATTATCATCATTTGCCAAATAAGAAATCTGGAGTTTATTGTGTAGGCTTTCATAATCCACCAGCCGTTTAAGAAGGGGAGTGGCAGACATGACTTGATTTTTCTCTTTTTTTACTAACTTGATTTTAAGGCACATCATTCTACATTGGAAGATTGTGAAATGTATCTTCCATCCTTCCAGAGATGGAAAGGAGGGAGACCAGATTGGAGACCTGCAATTGTAGAGGGAAGAATGGTGAGAACTTGAGCTAAGGCAGGGGTAACAGGGATGGAGAGTTGTTAAGAGATATTTTTGAGGTATAAATTATAGGACTTAGTGGTCAGTTGACATGGAGAAGACCAAGTTAAGTTGGTCTTACATATTTCTACCTTGGAAAACTGGTTGGATAGTGATTTCATTAACTTGCATTGTAATTACAGTAGAAAAAGCATTGAGAGAAGATAATAAATGTAAGATGCCTTTCAGATACCTTCAGCTTTGGAAATATGAATTCAGAATTTGAGACAGAATCCTCCACTAGAAAGAATAGACTTAGGGTTTCTTTTTGTCTTTGGTGGTCAGTCATGAGAATGGATAAGATCACCTAGGAGAGCAGGTAGAGTGTGAAGAAAATGGAAGACAACCAAGAAAAGAATCAAGGCAGGCCGGGCGCGGTGGCTCACAACTGTAATCCCAGCACTTTGGGAGGCTGAGGTTGGGCGGATCACGAGGTCAGGAGATCGAGACCATCCTGGCCAACATGGTGGAACCCCATGTCTACTAAAAATACAAAATTAGCTGGGCATGGTGGCAAGTGTCTGTAGTCCCAGCTATTTGGGAGGCTGAGGCAGGAGAATTGCTTGAACCCGGGAGGCAGAGGTTGCAGTGAGCCGAGATTGCACCACTGCACTCCAGCCTGGTGACAGAGTGAGACTCCATCTGAAAAAAAAAAAAAAAAGAAAAAGAAAAGAAAGAATCAAGGCAAACACAAACATTTAACGAAAGGTGAAGGAGGAGGAAGAGGAAGAGAAGGCCCAGTTAATGAAGGCAGCTGACAGTAGAAAGTTAGAAAAGTAGAACTCAAGGGACTGTTTTTTTTAAGCAGTTGCTCTCTTAAACCAAAAATCTGAATGCCCAATAAGTATCAGGCACTCTGCTAACTGTTCATCTTAATTCCCCCTTATATAGGTAGCCCATTGCACAATGCCATCCTGCCCATTGATCTATGGCCAACCCTAGGATAAACCAAAGTTTCACCTATGCTTGGATCTGTTTCTGTGCTCTTTACTATGATCTGTCAGTCTAGATATCTATCTCTGCACCAATGCCAAAATGTTTTAATTACTCAGTTATACAACCTTACAAACACCCTTCCTCCCTCCGTTCCAAGGTAAATATAAATTATTGCCGTATTTCACATGAACAAAGTTGTAGGCATGTTTTCAGTAATATTACATATACTGATGATATAGAAACTCTTTCTCTGACACTACCTTTAAAATGAAATTAAAGAGTTAACGTACCATATGGTGCAATCTCTCTTTCTTCTTTTGATCCACATAAATCACATTCCCTTAGACAGTGATTCCCAATCCTGATTGAGTATCAGAATCACCTGGGAAGCTTTTTAAAAATGTAAATTCTTGAGCTGCATTCTAAATGTACTGAACTGAGTAGGATGGGGCATTTGGGGCCAAGGAATAGGTATGTCCAATAAAATATTCCACACTTTCATGGACTGGCATTTGGGAATATTTGCATTCAGAAGTTCTTAGAACATTGATTAAAGACATATCAGTCACTTTATTTTTATTTATTTATTTATTTTTATTTGAGACAGAGTCTTGCTCTGTTGCCCAGGCTGGAGTGCAGTGGCACGATCTTGGCTCACTGCAAACTCCACCTTCCAGGTTCAAGCAATTCTCTTGCCTCAGCCTCCCAAGTAGCTGGGATTACAGGTGCCCGCCACCACGCCCAGCTAATTTTTTGTATTTTTGTAGAGACGGGGTTCCACCATGGTGGCCAGGCTGGTCTCGAACTCTTGACTTCAGGTGATCCACCCACCTCAGCCTCCCAAAGTGCTGGGATTACACGCATGAGCCACCACGCTGGGCCTATATCAGTCACATTAGAATGCTACTTTGCCATCAACTTTCAGAAATTAAGCACTTTAATGGGAGGCCGATGCGGGCGGATCACAAGATCAAAAGATCAAGACCATCCTGGCCAACATGGTGAAATCTCGTCTCTACTAAAAATACAAAAATTAGCTGGGCGTGGTGGTGTGTGCCTGTAGTCCCAGTTACTCAGAAGGCTGAGGCAGGAGAATTGCCTGAACCCGGGAGGTGGAGGTTGCAGTGTGCCGAGATGGCACCACTGCACTCCAGCCTGGGGACAGAGCAAGACTCTGTCTCAAAAAAAGAAAAAAAAATTATGCATTTTATTAAACTTATTGGTTTTTGTTCTTTTTATAGAGAATTAAGTGCTATTATAAAAAATTACAAACCTTGCAGAAATGAACAGAATGTAATACAATCCAACAGTTTCTCCTTTAATAAAGGATGTTAGCAGTTTGGCCAACATTCTGTGTTTTTTCCTATGCATTTAGTAAGATAATTCTTCTAAAATTGGATTGTTTATACTTTGGGAATCTGGACTTTGAGAATCTACGCAAGACCTGGTCTTGGGAGCCCAGTAAGTCCCATGCCCCATGTGGAAAGCCTGGATGTGGGAGCCAGGAGCATCTGCTTTTGAGACACAGCTCTGTCTCTTATGAGCATCTTTGGGCAGTTTATTTAACCTCCCTAAGTCTCAGATTTCCTTATCTGCAGATAAAAATACTATCTATGTAATAAAATTCTTATGAGAATTAAATGAGATAATGCTTATAAAGGGATTAGCACGACATGAAAAATAAGTTCTTGGCAGGATGTGGTGGCTTACACCTGTAATCCCAGCACTTTGGGAGGCTGAGATGAGTGGATCTCTTGAGTACAGGATTTTGAGAGCAGCCTGGGCAACACAGAGAGATCCTGTCTCCAAAAAAAATAAAAAATTAGCTGGGCATGATGGTGCACACCTGTAGTCCCAGCTACTCTGGAGGCTGAGGTGAGAGGATTGCTTGAGCCAGAGAAGTTGAGGCTGCAGTGAGCCATGATCATACTACTGCATAAATATTAATTTTTAAAAATTTTCAGTAAACCTTATTTTTTTAGATCAGTTTTAGGTTCACAGCAAAATTAAATGGAAAGTACAGAGGGTTCCCATGTTCCTTCCCCTACAACCTTCCCCACTATCAACATCCCCCACCAGAGTAGTACATTGTTACAGTCCATGATTCTACACTGATATATCCTTCTCACCCCAAATCCGTATATACATTAGGGTTCATTCTTGATGTCATAGGTTCTATGGGTTTTAACAAGTGTATAATGACAAGTATCCACCATTGCAGATCCAGCTCTGTACACTGAGATACAAGATACAATGCAGATACAAGATGCATTGTATCTTATATCTTCTAGATATATCAAGATACAATGTAGAATGTACTTGTATCCAAGTATCCATAGTGGATAATTTCATTGCCCTAAAAATCCTCTGTTCTCTGCCTATTCACCTCTCCCTTTCCCCTAACCTCTGGCAACCACTGATTTATTTTTTTACTGTCTTCATAGTTTTGCCATTTCCAGAATGTCATATAGTTGGAATCATACAATATTAACTTTTTATTATGCTCATTATTAGTATTACTACTACTACTGTAGGCACTTTCACTTAATATATATTGGACATTCTATTAATATATGATTTTATTAATTATTTCTAGCTTATGTATAGCATTTCATTGTATGGATGAACTTAAAAGTCCTATGCATATTTTGGTTGTTTTTCAATTTTTCTTGATCATAAACCATTCTGCAGAGAATATCCTTGTATACATATATTTTCATACTTATATGTGTCTCTCCTATAAGGATAATTTTTTTAAATTTTGTTTTGTTTGTTTCTTTGTTTTTTAGACAGGGTCTTGCTCTGCTCTGTTGCAATCCACCTCAGCCCAAGTAGCTAGGACTACAGGCATGTGCCGCTGCAACCACCTATTTTTTAATTTTTTAATTTTTGGAGAGGCAGATCTCCCTATGTTGCCCAGGCTGGTCTCAAACTCCTGGGCTCAAACAATCCTCCTCCCTCAGCCTCCCAGAGTACTGGGATTGCAGGCGTGAGCTGCCATGCACAGCCAAGGGGAATTGTTGAGTCAATGGGTATGAATATTTTAATAAAGTTTTACCCATTAGTTCCACACACAGTTTATTTATTTATATTTTCACTAGCAGTGTACGAGACTGTTTTTCCACATACTTGCCCAAACTGGATATTAAATTTCTTTTTAATCTTTGCTAATGGGTGACCCCAAAATTTTATATCCTTGTTATATTATTTTACATTTAATTACTAGAGAAAACAAGCATTTAAAGTAATCTATTGATGCCACAGTTTTTTATTTAGGTTTCTATTTTCCCAAATTCTCCTGGTCTATTTTCTTTTTATAAGGATTACTTCCTCTCTTACTTTATTTCTTTCATTCCTTTTTCCTCCATTCATCTTTCGGTTTTTTTTCTTTCTCCTTTATTTACCAATGGAATGACATTTTATAAGTCAATGCCATTTTTCCTTAATATTAAGTGGTCTCTGGGTCCTCTTAATTAATACTCTCTTTATTTTATTTGCCTTCTCTAAACAGAAGACCCCAAATGATTTCATCCTTTATTTCCCAAGTCAATATTTTTTCTTTTCTTCACTTCTCACATTTTATAGAAGAAAGTAGAATGACAGGTACTGTAGCTTCCTCACTACCTCTTTGAAATGGAAAAGAGCTGGTTTCTTTAATACTGCATTTCCTCTTTTTCCACTTCAGGCTATCTTCTGCAGCATGTAATTGTTCCTTTGGCGTTCCAGATACTGCCCTGTTGCTGATAGAAAATGTCACAGCTTGTGTGAGTGCCAGTTGCAGCCAATTATATATTAAATGACCTGCATTGGCATGAACAGGTTTGGCAGAATGCATTATGCTTTTGTGAGATGAAATTTTGCTTCAATAAATCGTGCTTGCATAGGATTTGACCTCAGGATGAAATCACACTCTTGTCTGAGCTGAAGCAGCGGCAGCACTCAAAGTACCAAGCAACCATGATAGCATGAATATCCAAATGGTATTTTTTCACTGTGAAAATTATATCACACATAATAACACAATGGCCATGAATAGGGCTTTACTTTTTTATTCCAAACTCATTATATTCTAGTTTTCCAAAGTTGGTATCTTTTCCTTATTGTCCACAGAAATAATGTATAGACATATTCCCTACACAAGCATGTAACATATTGATTTAAATTTTATGTTAAGCAAATCAAAATCATTTGGTATTTATTGCAAAAGTAATTTGTACCTTCAAGGTACATTTTCACATTTTCCAAGATAAATTAAGTTAGTTCACACCTTAGAATTACAAGACTTTCAAGAGCCTAAATCATCAAAATAATAACTCATTGAAAAAAAAGTAATATTTTAATGGCTTGTATCGTATAAACTCAAATATGTGAGGTTTACCAAAAGCATTATTACCATTACATTAAATCTTAAAGTGGTAATGTCATAGTTAAAATCAAATCTATATCCATTAGCATAGTATGCAGCCACTGAAATCTGATTAGACAAACTGTGTAGAGACAAGCAAAGATATTTATAGCTATCTAAACTGAATAAAGCATACTATTAAAATATAATTGCAGGCCTACATATACCATCAGATTAAGATAGCTATCTTTTATTCTGGGGATTAAGTTGTCTACATCCTGCTATTATATTGTCTTTTCCATAAAAAATTACTGTATACTAAGTCCAAACAATGGCTAATGTCCCATGTTTATTCTGTTATTCAACAGTTATATCTTTCATTGAGCACATGTCAGTAAGTCACTTGACTAATGTTCATATTATGCCATCAGTCTTCGGAATGGATTTAATCCCCGTGACTACCTTTAGCAGTCTTGAAAATTTGGTGCTGAATAGGTTTGTATTGATCAAGGGTGATATTCAAATTATTAAGAATCAGTCAGGGCTGGCCGCAGTGGCTCATGCCTGTAATCCCAGCACTTTGGGAGGCCAAAGCGGGTGGATCACCTGAGGTCAGGAGTTTGAGAGCAGTCTGGCCAACATGGTGAAACCCTGTCTCTACTAAAAATTCAAAAAATTAGCCGGGTGTAGTGGTGGGTGCCTATAATCCCAGCTAGTTGGGAGGCTGAGGCAGGAGAATTGCTTGAAGCCCGGAGGCAGAGGTTGCAGTGAGCCAAGATTGCGCCACTGCGCTACAGCGTGGACAACAGTGCGAGACTCCGTCTCAAAAAAAAAAAAAAAAATCAATCAGAACAGACACTTTAGCAAGCACCAGACACAGCCATCATGAATGTAGGGACTGAAGATCCATTCCGGATAGAAGTGGAAGGGTGCTTCTAGAAACAGGCAGGATGGAGCCCTGATTTTCCGGATATTGGCATAGTTTGATGAATAACACACTACTTGGTTTACAAAGAGAAGGTGTAGGTACTAGTTCCAATTTTGCCAATTTTCCTTTAGGCCTCAGATTCTATATCTGTAAAATAAACTATTCAAAGAATAAGATAATATATTTTGGCAAACACTATACATTTTATAGTGAGTACAAAAGAACCCATGAGAACTTAGCAGTCATTAATGAAATATTAACATTTTATTTATTTACTTGTACATACAATTAAAAATCTTGTTCTCAGTTATATCCCTTAATGAGACCCATGACAGAACTTTGACTAGGTAATGCAGATTTGAGATAATACATACTGATTCAATCTAAAATCTGTCCCTGTAAATTATAAATAATGCTTGGAAATGCCAACTGTGTAGGAAGTTACCTTCTTCTGATTATAAAAGCCATATTTGTGTCCAGTGAAAAGTGAAGTACATGCCACATGTGAACATAGGGTTCAGAGTTAAGACACATTTTCTACAACAAACTCCTCCAGGGTGGATTGTAATTTGCTGAACATTTATAGTACAAACAATGCTGATAATTTATTAATCCTATAGAGTTTTGCTATTATTTTTCTCAGTTCCAATTCATTTTCTTCCTTCAATGTTCTCTTGCCTTACATAGTGGAGTTTCGGGTGGTTTCCTAGTTTATTTGACCTCATTTGTGACATTTTATTGGCATCAACTATAGATTTTTTTTGATCCACAGATAAAGCAGTTTTATACTTATAAAACTGCTAAAACTTTAAAATGTTTGATTGACTTTGCAAATGCTTTGAAGATTATGTTGTTCACTAAGTAAGTGGTCAGAAGTTCAGGCAGTCTTCATAAAGGCTTTTTGCACTCTATTCAGCTTTATATGTTACAAAAATTTGGAGCTTAATTTTAGAATGCTTACACAAACAAATGCTCAGAAACTCATACAATTCTTACCTCACTATATATGCCACCTATCAGTGTCAACATTTTAAAAATATGACTTGATAGTCATCTGTGGCTGGAGTGATAAAGTGCTACATATATATATATTTTTCCTTTTTCTTTTTTTTTTGAGACAGAGTCTTGCTCTTTTGCCCAGGCTGTGGTGCAGTGGTGCGATCTCAGCTCACTGCAACCCCTGCCTGCTGGATTCAAGCAATTCTCCTGCCTCAGCCTCCCGAGTAGCTGGGATTATTTTTGTATTTTTACAAAATACATGCCTGGCTAATTTTTGTATTTTTAGTAGAGACGGGTTTCCCTATGTTGGCCAGGCTGGTCTCGAACTCCTGACCTCAGGTGATCCACCTGTCTTGGCCTCCCAAAGTGCTGGGATTACAGGGGTAAGCCAACACGCTCGGCCTATATAGATATATATTTCTAGTAATAGATAATGGGGACAGAAATAGTAGTTGTAGTAGTAAGGACAATTTTGAATACCCTGTAGAAACTGAGGACCAAGACATTATTTATTTGTCCCAAAACGTTACATCAAATCTCACCCCAGGCATTTTATCACCAAAAAACAATATTCTCCTAAAAAATCTACAACTGAAGAATTATTTATGTCAATTACAAACCTCATTTATTACTTAGGGCAAATACATGTTTTGTATCCTCAAGGGACTCTTCTCATAAAAATTTATTTTATTTTTTAGCATTTAAACAACATTACATTGACAGGCCACCCATCTTAATACCAGTGGATGTACAGCTCATATTTTTATGTTTTATTTAAAAAGTACTAACTAATTTTACACACACATACACCAACAGAGACACACCATAATCAAATAACATAATATTAAGTGATTTCTTTTCAAGGAAATGACTGAAATCCCTATATAAACAACATGAGGTGATTCTCTACCCTCTCTACCTTCTCTCCTCAGGGGTTCATCTCTGTCAGAGACTATTATCAGCACTGCCTATATCACAAATAATTTTGTGTGTGTGTGTATATCTATATATACACACACACATATACATATATATACACACACACACATATACATATACGTATATATATATATATATATACATTTTTAGACAGGGTCTTGCTCTGTCACCCAGGCTGGATTGCAGTGGCATGACCTCAGTTCACTATAACCTCCGCCTCTCAGGCTCAAGTGATCCTCCCACCTTTGCCTCCTGAGTAGCTGGAACTACAGGTGTGTGCCACCATGCCCAGATAATATTTGTATTTTTTGTAAAGATGGGGTTTCACCATGTTGCTCAAACTGGTCTCAAACTCCTGAGCTCAAGTGATCCACCTGCCTTGGCCTCCCAATGTGCTGGAATTGTAGGCATGAGCCACTGTGCCCAACCAATTATATATACTTTTTTTTTTTTTTTTTTTTGAGATGGAGTCTTCTCGCTCTGTTGCCAGGCTGGAGTGCAATGGTGAGATCTCGGCTCACTGCAACCTCTGCCTCCCAGGTTCAAGAGATTCTCTGGCCTCAGCCTCCCGAGTAGTTGGGACTACAGGTGTGCATCACCACACCCAGCTAAGTTTTGTATTTTTAGTAGAGACGAGGTTTCAGCATGTTGGCCAGAATGGCCTCGAGCTCTTGACCTTGTCATCCGCCCACCTCGGCCTCCCAAAGTGCTGGGATTACAGGCATGAGCCACTGCGCCCATCCCAATTATATATAAATTGAAAACACACACAAGCATACATCTACAATGCAGCATGATGTCAGCATCTTCCTGTTTGTTCTTATGCACATTTTTATCTTCTGGGCTTGAAGTAATTCATATTTTCTTAAAACACCATATCTATGCTCTCTACCATCTTTCATGATTCCAGTATCAGGAACCATTCTACTTCTATTTTCCTATACATACTCTTAGTTGTAGTTAAATTAATTTTCTTAATGTTAAACAAACAAATCCCAAAGAACAAAAACCCAATCATTTTATCTCCATTTTTACTTTGCATACTTATCAGCTATGAGTTACATGATATTGGGCAAGCCAGTCTCTCTGGACATCAGCTTCTCGTCTGTAAAGCAATTGAACATTGCTAAAAAAAAAAAAAAAAAAAAAAAAAATTGAACATTGCTGAAACACCTCATCTGATTGGGAAATGTTATGTTTTCCCCCATATATCCCCTAAACCTTGGGAGCCTGTCCTGGGGCACTACATAAAATAGGGTTACTACACCCTCAGATTTTCATGGTTTCTATTTGAACTTTTTATCTTAAACTGACTTCCATTTCAGTTCTCAGCCTCTTACTGCTAATGCCTTTGCTGTCTGACCATTAGGTTTGTTTTATTGATGGCTTTGTTCTGCTCCTCTAGCTCTAACTCTGATTTCCCTTGAAGTGATCATCACCCCTGTGTTATTTTGTTGTGGCCTCTACGAGGAAGAGCTTTATCTTGGCCACGAGTTGGTATTTTGACCTTGTATCTTTGGCAGAGGCATTTGAGGCTGATGTTCTTCCCTGGTTCCTCCTGCCGTGAGTGGGACCTTGGCACTACAATTCTGTTTCTCATGTGCTATGGTTCGAGAAACCACAGCACAAAACTCATGTTGAGACTTGTCCTCAGTATAAGTGTGTTGGCAAGTAGTGCCTTTAAGAAGTGATTGGGGCCGGGCATGGTGGCTCACGCCTGTAATCCCAGTACTTTGGGGGGCCCAGGTGGGCAGATCACGAGGTCAGGAGTTGGAGACCAGCCTAGCCAACATGGTGAAACCCCATCTCTACTAAACATACAAAAATTAGCAGAGCATAGTGGTGCGCGCTTGTAATCCCAGTTACTCAGGAGGCTGAGGCAGGAGATTGAACCCGGGAGGCGGAAGTTGCAGTGAGCTGAGATCGCGCCACTGCACTCCAGCCTGGGTGACAAAGCAAGACTCTGTCTCAAAAGGAAAAAAAGAAAAGTGATTAGGTCATTAAGATGATTAAGATGGGTTAATGTCTTCCTCAAAAGACTGGGTAGTTCTTGTGGAAATGGATAGTTCCTGCAGGGGCATGTTGTTCCAAAGCAAGTTTGCCTCTCCTATTTTCCTTTTGTGTACATACCCAGTTCCCATTTCATTTCTCCACCATGTGTCTGTGTGTGTGTTTTTTTGTTTGTTTTTTTTTTTTTTTTTTTTTTTTTTTTGAGACGGCATCTCACTCTGTCACCTAGGCTGGAGTGCAGTGGCACAATCTCGGCTTACTTCAACCTCAGCTTCTTGAGTAGCTGGGACTAGAGGCGCACACCACCATGCCCAACTAATTTTTGTATTTTTAGTAGAGACAGGGTTTTACTGTGTTGGCCAGGCTCATCTTGAACTCCTGACCTCAGGTGATCAGCCCACCTCAGCCTCCCAAAGTGCTGGTATTACAGCCATGAGCCATACTGCCCAGCCTCTCTACCATGTTTTGATGCAGCACAAGACCCTTACCAGAAGCTTTCAGGTAAGTTTGCCCAATCTTGAATTTCCCAGCCTGCAGAACTGTGAGCTAAATAAACCTCTTTTCTTTATAAATTACCCCTTCTCAGGTATTGTTATAACAACAGAAAATGAACTAAGACATCTTGCCTACAATTTTTTTGCTTCTTATACAAGTGTCGTCCGTTCCTCAAGGCTCAGCTCAAGTCCTAATGATTCTATGAAAATTCTGTCCTAGACTGGGCATGGTGGCTCACGCCTGTAATCCCAGCACTTTGTGAGGTCATGGTGGGCAGATTGCTTGAGGCCAGGAATTAATACCAGTCTGGCCAATATGGTGAAACCCTGTCTGTACTAAAAATACAAAAATTAGCTGGGTGTAGTGGCATACACCTGAAATCCCAGCTACTCAAGAGGCTGAGGCATGAGAATCTCATGAACCTGGGAGGCAGAGGTTACAGTGAGCCAAGATCACGCACTGCTCTCCGGCCTGAGTGAGACTCCATCTCCCAAAAATAGAAAAGAAAATTCCATTCTTAATCAGCTATTATTGAGCTTTCTCATTTTGGACTCTTACAGCGCCCACCTGCATTACATCTGGCACTAGATTACAAGATAAAATATTTTGAGTAATCTGGCCAGGCTCACACCTGTAAACCCAGCACTTTGGGAGGCTGAGACAGGCAGATCACGAGGTCAGGGAGTTCGAGACCAGCCTGGCCAATATGGTAAAACCCTGTCTCTACTAAAAATACAAAAATTAGCCAGGCATGGTGGCACATGCCTGTAATTCTAGCTACTCTGGAGGCTGAGGCATAAGAATCGCTTGAACTTGGGAAGTGGAGGTTGTAGTGAGCTGAGATCGCGCCACTGCACTCCAGCCTGGGTGACAGAGCAAGACTCCGTCTCACAAAAAAAAAAAAAAAAAAAGAAGAAAAAGAAAAAAGAAAAAAAGCTATGAGTAATCTTAGAGGTCATTTAATAAAATTATACCATGCAAGATTCCACTCTCTCCTATTCTTCACAAAGCTTTAATGTAGATAATTCTGCTACTTAGAAAAATAGACATTCTGGACCGAGCACAGTGGCTCATGTCTGTAATCCCAGCACTTTGGGAGGCCAAGGTGGGTGGATCACCTTAGGTTAAGAGTTCGAGATCAGCCTGGCCAACATGGTGAAACCCTGTCTCTACCAAAAATACAAAAATTAGCCAGATGTGGTGGCGTATGCCTGTAATCCCAGCTACTCTGGAGGCTGAGGCTGGAGAATCACTTGAACCCAGGAAACAGAGGTTGCAGTGAGCTGAGATCGTGCCACTGCACTCCAGACCAGGTGACAGAGCGAGATTCTGTCTCAAAAAAAAAAAGAAAAATAGACATCCTGTTTGTGGATCAACCAATATATCTCAGATATTATTTTCTTCTCAGGACATATTGACTCTGGGATATTACCAATGAATGTATATTAACACATTTTGAGAAAATGTAAAATGAGTTCCCAGGAGAGATTAAAAAAAATCCTGATATTCAGTACACACAAGCTTGTCAGCCTTAGGTAAAGGCCATGGTGTAGAGGTTTCAGAGGAAGGGGTGGGGGTGATCTGTGGTCTCCTTGTGGAGGAGAGTAGAAGTGAAAATGCCTGATACCTTATTTTTCGGAGAGTGAAACCTGGACAGATCTCTGCTTTCCTATTAAATAGTTGATGATGACAATAATGATCTTGATAATGATAATGATGCTGTTATATAAATGGGTTAAAAATGGTTCCTTATATTGGCCGTTATGTTGTTTATTTCTTCACAGCAGAGTAGGACTGTTAGCTCAAAGGCCACTGATGCCGAACTCAAAATTTTACACATCTATTTGCTTTAGATACAGGCCAAATAAGCATATTTTTAGCCATTCAGTCTACTTGCTTTGCATACCCCCACACAACTGCAACCCACCACCTAGCCATACAGAAGATAAATCCCATAGTTGTAAATGACCCTGAACTACTGTTGCCCTTCAGAGCCCTCTGACCCAATTTCCCACTTTGCTGCTGAATGACATTGCTTAGACACACGAAACCCCTCTATAATTCCTCTCTCCCTTGAGAGTTCCCTTGCCCTCTTCTCCTTCTGAGTGGTGGCCCCATGCTATTGTCTCTGGAAGGTCTACTCCATGGGGAACTTCCTCTCTCATGCAACCCTGTTCCAGCAGGGCGCAATAAAACTACTACAGTCTCATGGTCCCGAGTTTTCCTTGATCAGCCCAGACATCCTCAAACTCACCATAGATGTATATGGTAAAAGTTAAACACGGGGTGTGGTGGTCCATGCCTGTAATCCCAGTACTTTAGGAGGTTGACGGTGGGTGGATCACTTGAGCCCGGCACTTCAAGACCAGCCTGGGCAACATGGCAAAACCCTGTCTCTAGGAAAAGTACAAAAAAATTAGCCAGATATGGTAGTCCCAGCTACTCAGGAGGCTGACATGGAGTATGGCTTGAGCCCGTGAGGCAGAGGTTGTGGTAAACCGAGATCACAGCACTGCACTCCAGCCTGAGGGACACAGCCAGCCCTTGTCTCATAAATAAATAAATAAATAAGTACAAAATAGAGTGTGTGACTGAGATTTCACCTCAGACCCCTAGTCACACTGTCTTGAGATAAATATCATCAGCTGTTTCTTGAGTATACATGCAAAAATATTCTACATACATATATGCATATATACATATTGTATTAGGTTGCTGTTGCTGCCATAACAACATACCATAGTCTGGGAGGTTTAAACAAAACAATATATATTTTTTTTCTCAGTTCTGGAAGGTACAAGCCCAAGATCAAGGTTTGGCAGGTTTGGCTTCTCCTGCATCGTCTCTCCTTGGCTTGCAGATGGCCACTTTCTCGCTGTGCTCTCACACGGCCTTTCCTCTGAATGTGTGTGTCCCTGATGTCTCTCCATGTGTCCTAGTCTCTTATAAGGACACCAGTTAGATTAGATAGGTCCTACCCTAATGGCCTCCTTGTAACTGAGTCACCTTTTTAAAGGTCCTGTTTCCAAATACAATCTATTCTGAGTTACTGAGGGTTAGGAACTCAACACACAGCTTTGAGTGACACAGTTCAGCCAATAACACATGTGTTATATATTTCATTTAGAAAATGACTAGTGAATCTTACTAGGCACACTGTCCTTTGCTTTTTTCATTCACTATATCTTGACGGTTGCTGTGGTTTGAATGCTTGTTCCCTCCAAAGCTCAAGTTGAAACTTAATCCTCAATGTGGCAATATTGATAGGTTGGGGTGGGGGGCGGGAATGGTGGCTCATGCCTACAATCCCAGCACTATGGGAGACTCAGGCAGGAGCATCACTTGAGCTCAGGAGTTCGAGACTAGCCTGGGAAACATGGCAAAACACCGTCTTTACTAAAAGTACAAAAATTAGCTGGGCATGGTGGCATGCAACTGTAGTCCTCATCTACTAGGAAGGCTGAGGTGGGAGGATCACCTGAGCCCAGGTTAAGGCTGCAGTGAGCCGTGATCATGCTGCTGCACTCCAGCCTGGGTGAGAGAGTGAGATCCTGTCTAAAAAAAAAAAAAAAGGAAACCTAGAGAGAGATGCAGTCGTCTTGGAGGTTATTTGATCATGAGACTCTGGTGCCCATGAATGGACTAGTCCATTCATGGATTAATGGGTTATCATGGGAGGGGAACTGGTGACTATAAGAAGCAGAAGCAGGAAAGAGACTAAGATATCACACTAGCATGCCCAACCCCTCACCATGAGATACCCTATGCCATTATGGGACTCTTCAGAGGGTCCCCACCAGCACAAAGACTCTCACCAGATGTAGCCCCTCACCTTTGGACTTCTCAGCTTCTGTAACTATAAGAAATAAATTATTTTTAAAAATAAATTACCCATTTTCAGGTATTCATCTATAAGCAACAGAAGATAGACTAAGACAATGGCTTTTCATATCAATAAATGGCTTTTCATATATCTACCTCATTCTTTTAATTGCTGTGTAGTATTTTGTTATCTGGATGTTCTGAATTTTATTTGTCAATAATCCAATTGTTGAACAATTTGGCTATTTCCACTTTTTATTTATTTTATAAACAGTGCTATGATAAATATCTTCATAATTATACTTTCTTGCATAGGTGGAGAGGTAGCTGTAAGATACATTTTTAGAATGGAGACTGCTCAGTCAAGAGGTATGTTGGTATTTCTTCTGATTTGCCTGTTTATTTGTCCATATTTTCCCCATTGGATCATTGTTATTCCCTTAGTGATATATTTGTCAGAGATTTACATAGAAAAAAGGAATGAGTCTCTTGTCATGTGTGGTTTTATAGGATAAAAGACTGTAACATTGGCCTGGAACTCTTGGGTCTTCTTGAGGCTTTTACTAAGCAAATGGTTTCTAGGACCAAGTCATCTTAGTCATGGTAATGCAACCACAGATAGGAAGCAGGTTTCCATCCCCATACTTTATATCTCTTGTAATGGTGATGATAATACCAACAAGCTGAGAAAATGTAGATATTGAATACATTTAGTTGATTCCATGTCAGATTATATCAGTTTGTTTCCGCACTGCTATAAAGAAATACCTGAGACTGGGTAATTTATAAAGAAAAGAAATTTGATTGACTCATAGTTCCACATGGCTGGGAAAGCCTCAGGAAACTTACAATTATGGTGGAAGGTGAAAGGGAAGCAGACACCTTCTTCACAAAGTGGCAGGAGAGAGAGAGAGAGCGAGGGAGGAAGTGCTACACTTTTAAACCATCAGATCTCATGAGAACCCACTCACTATCACGAGAACAGCATGTGGAAACTGCCCCATGGTCCAATCACTTCCCACCAGGTCCCTCTTTAACATGTGGGGATTACAATTCAAGATGAGATTTGGGTGGGGACATAGAGCCAAACCATATCACAGACATTTTCCAGAACTTTAATTTTCCTACTAACCATATGATTTAGTAAACAATGTGTGTTATGAATTAAATAATTGAGCTCTTAACACATTTCTTTCCACCAAACAAAAATCGCAATTTCAATCAGTAAATCTGCCAGGCAGGTGGAATAATCTTGTTATTCATGTTGATGGGATCAACACTTAAGGAATATATCTCCAAACCTCAGTGGCCTATTCACTCACTTGAAAGGACCACACACCACTGGCCATCGGTCATAGAACATTTTTCCTGCCTGGCATATTTTCTTGCTTTCACAACTCAGCTTAAATGTCCTTCCCTCAGAGAAACCTTGCCTGACATTTACCTATTCCCAAGCCGAACATACTTTGTTCCTGCTAGACTCTATCAAAGTACTTTGCTCTTTCCTTAATAGCATTGAACGTAACTGGTAATCATACATGTATCTGTTTAGCACAATGTCTGAAACGTGTTAGACACACAATAAAGATGTGAATGTATAAAACATAATTTTTTTGGGTTCTAACATTGTACAATTTTATGAAATGTGAAATTTCAAGGAAGCCATAGATATTTTCATATCTTATAATTCATGATGTTTCTATAAACACTGCAACAAAAACATACCTGTCTGGACAAAACTTGGCTTTCCTTATTCGTTTCCACCTATGTTCTTGGGAAAACAAAGTATCCTCTACATCCCGGACTCTTATCCTACTGACTCCATAGCAACTCTTCTCCATTTTGAACTTTCCGTAAGTCTTACCTTATTACTTAGATTGAAGAAAGAGTAAGAGAAACCAATTAATATATCCAGAGCTCTGCTCCAGTGTGTAGGTACAGGTTAGATGTCTTTTTTATTTTTATCATTACAACAGACTTTATGACTGCAATAAAAATGTGAGTAGATTCTTCAAAGATAAACATCTGAAAGAGAGATGGGAGTTACATTCTAATAGCCTGTGGCTGCTGTCAGAAATAATTTAATGCTTAGTGCTTCGTCGGCTGACCCAAGTCCTTTGAATAAGTGAAGCATGCTACTTACACCATCATGGCTGCCCAGAATCCACTCATTTATGTGAGGTGCTCTGTAGTGCTGCTCAATGAAGGCAAGAAGCCTGAACTTGGTAATTGAGAATGAATGTCAAGTAGTGTCAAGACGCCTCAATTCATCAGGCTGATAACTCCTTCTGTGATTGCATTTCCATTTTTACAGCTGCTTCAGTGGCCAAGTTTGCCAGTCTTGTTTGGGAAAGTATATATATTACAGGACTCTTGGCACTGCCTGAGAAGAAGCTAGCATTTTTGATTCATTTCTAAGAATTGTGGAATTTTCCAAGTATTATAGAGGAAAATTTTATACGATTTATAAAGAGGTAGAAAGAAAGGAATGGCCATCTTTTAAAAGACGAGAAATAAGAGGAAGATAGCACTTAACTTATCTTTGCACTATTATTCTAGTAATGACAAATTTTAAGTTATTCACATTGGTGATATGTTTCTTTGGGAGGAAGAAACTTTTTTAAATGACGTGAAAATATACAAAGGACTAAACAATGGTGAGGAATAAATTAAATTACTAAAATGTTTTGCAACTATAGCTGCTTAAATTTAATAACATATACATTGTCCTTAGCACAGAGTGTAACCCAGGGATCAGTAACTTTTTCTGTAAAGAGCCAGATAGTAAATTATTTAAGGCTTTGCAGCCCAGATGGTGTCTGTTAAAAGTACTCTACTTACTCTACTCTGGCATTGTGCAAAAGAAGCCATAGACTATGTATAATTGAATGAGTGTGGCTGTGTCCCAGCAAAACTTTATATATGGATACTGAAATTTGAATTTTTAAATATTTTATGTGTCATGAGTATTACTTTTCTTTTGATTCATTTGACTATTTAAAACCGGAAAAATCTGATACAATTTGGATATTTGTCCCCACCCAAATCTCATGTTGAAATGTAGTCCCCAATGTTGGAGGCGAAGCCTGGTGGGAGGTGATTGGATCACGGGGGCAGAACCTTCATGAATGGTGTAGCACCATTTCCCTAGTGCTGTTCTCATGATAGTGAGTGAATTCTTGAAAGATCTGGTTGTTTAAAAGTGTGTGGCATCTCTTCCTCTACTGTCTCTCTCTTGCTCCTTCTTCTGCCATGTCACATGCCTGCTCCCCTTTGCCTTCTGCCATTTTTATAAGCTTCTTGAGGCCTCCCGAGAAGCTGAACAGATGTCAGCCTCATGCTTCCTGTAAAGCTTGCAGAACCGTGAGCCAATTAAACCTCTTCTTAAAAATAAACTACCTGGTCTCAGGTATTTCTTTATAGCAACGCAGAACAGCCTAATACAGAAAATTGATACTGAGAGTGGGGTATTGCCATAAAGGTACCTGCAAATTTGGAAGCAGCTTTGGAACTGGGTAATGGGTAGAGGTTGGAAGTGTTTGAGGGCTCAGAAGAAGACAGGAAGATGAGGGAAAGTTTGGAACTTCCTAGAGACTGGTTAAATGATTGTGACCAAAATGCTGATAGTAATATGGATAGGGAAGTCCAGGCTGAGGAGGTCTCAGATGAAAATGAGAAACTTGCTGGGTGTGCTGGCTCATACCTGTAATCCCAGCACTTTGGGAGGCCAAGGTGAGTGGATCACCTGAGGTCAGGAGTTCACGACCAGCCTAGCCAACATAGGGAAACCCATCTATACTAAAAATACAAAATTAACCGAGTGTCATGGCTTGTGCCTGTAATCCCAGCTACTCGGGAGGCTGAGACAGGAGATTCACTGCAGTAAGCTGAGATTGTGCCACTGCACTCCAGCCTGGGCGAGACAGAGTGAGACTCCGTCTCGAAAAAAAGAAAATGAGAAACTTCCTGGGAACTCGAACAAAGGTCACATGTGTTATACCTTAGCAGAGAAATTGGCTGCATTGTGCCCCTGCTCTAGGGATCTGTGGAAATTTCAACTTGAGAGTGATGACATAGGATATCTGACAAAAGAAATTTCTAAGCAGCAAAGTGTTCAAGAAGTGACCTAGCTACTTCTAACAGCATATACTCAGATGCAGGAGCAAAGAAATGACTTAAAGATAGAACTTATATTTAAAAGAAAGCAGGCCAGGTGCAGTGGCTCACGCCTGTAATCCCAGCACTTTACAGGGCTGAGGCGGGCCAATCACCTGAGGTCGGGAGTTTGAGACCAGCCTTACCAACATGGAGAAACCCTGTCTCTACTAAAAATACAAAAGTAGCCAGGCATGGTGGCGCATGCCTGTAATCCCAGCTACTCAGGAGGCTGAGGCAGGAGAATTGCTTGAACCTGGGAGGCAGAGCTTGCAGTGAGCCAAGATCACACCATTGCACTCCAGCCTAGGCAACAAGAGCAAAAATCTGTCTCAAAAAAGAAAAAAAAAAGGGAAGCAGAGGAGGCCAGATGCAGTGGCTCATGCCTGTAATCCCAGGACTTTGTGAGGCAGAGGCAGGCAGATCACCTGAGGTCAGGAGTTTGAGACTAGCCTGACCAAAATGGTGAAACCCCATCTCTACTAAAAATACAAAAAATTAGCCAGGCATAGTAGTGCATGCCTGTAGTCCCAGCTACTTGGGAGGCTGAGGCAGGAGAATTGCTTGAACCCAGGAGGCAGAGGTTGCAGTGAGCTGAGATTGTGCTATTGCACTCTAGCCTGGACAAGGAGAGCAAAACTCTGTATCGAAAAAATAAATAAATAATAATAATAAAAGGGAAGCAAAGCATAAATGTTTGGAAAGTTTGCAGCCTGGCCATGTGGTAAAAAAGGAAAGCCCGTTTTCAGAATAATTCAAGTGGGCTGTGGAGCAACCACTTGCTAGAGAGATTTGTATAACTAAAAAGGAGCCAAGTACTAATAGCCAAGACAATGGGAAAAAGGCCGTGAAAGCATTTCAGAGACCGTCACAGCAGGCCCTCCCAACATGGGCCCAGATGCCAAGGAGAGAAGAACGGTTTTGTGGGCCAAGCTCAGGGCCCTGCTGCCTTGTGCAGCCTTGGGACACTGCTCCCCACATCCCAGCTGCTCTAGCTCCAGCTCCTGCTGTGGCTCAAAGGGGCCCAGGTACAGCTCAGGCTTCTGCTCCAGATCCAAAATGTGCAAGCCATAAGCCTTGGCAGCTTCCATGTGGTATTAAGCCTGCAGGCACACAGAGTCTAAGAATGAAGAAGGCTTGGGAGCCTCTGAATAGATTTCAGAGGATGTATGAGAAAGCCCGTGTGCCCAGGCAGAAGCCTGCTATAGGGACAGAGCCCTCACAGAGAAACTTTACCTGGGCCATGTCAAAGGGAAATGTGAGGTTGGAGCACACAGAGGGCACTGCCTAGTGGAGCTGTGGAAAGGGAGCCACCATTCTCTAGACCCCAGTCTCCAAAAACACTCTAGTTTTTTCTTATTGTTATACAAATTGTCTTGATTAGCAGACAATGTGGAAATCAGCTCCCAAAATATAGTAAAATATATCAAATAATTATCTTTTCCTCCCTGAGACTTTATACTAGTAGTGGTAAAATTAAAAATACAAAAAAGTCTGGGTTTAGTGGCACAACTGTGGTCCCAGCTACTCAGGACTATTTGAGCCCAGGAGTTCAAGGCTAGCCTAGACAACACAGTGGGACCCCATCTCGAAAAATAAAAATAAAAATAAAAATAAAATTTAAAAAATTGAAGTCATGTTCCCAAAGTCAATTTGAGTACCTACTTTGTGGGACTGAAGCTGCTTTAAACATGCACCATCTTAAACATTTTGTTTTGTGCTGATTGCTTACAAAATAAGTGGTAATGATGAAAATCAAATTTACTGCATTATAAGATAGACTGTCTATTAATGTATAAAGCATGTGCAAAATTGGATCTGATATTCAAGGGCAAATGCTACATTTGCAAACAGAATTTTAGTAGTTTAAGGAAGCAGCTTCAGATTTGATATGCATAATAATTCAGAATATAATTTTGAGAGGCAGTATATAGCTGTTACAATTTTCTTAGACATTTGTCCTACATCTTGGAAAGCAAGTGACAAAGGCCATATTTGTCTTCACAGCATTTAATGTGCTTTGGGAGGTCCAGCTAAAACTATATTAAGGATTTAGATAAAAGTTTCAGGCACTTATTTACACATTTCCAATCACAGATTCAGTTAATTATCTAGATTTTTCCCAGTAACAAATATTCTGATAATTGAGGAGGTCTTTGGTTTTTACTTGGATGTCAAGCATTGTCCAGGTGCCTGAGACTACTTAGCATTTCTATGACACTTTAGAGATGCTTTCAGCCTTTGGGTGGCTAACAAGCTGTGTTTTGTACAAGACTAAGGATCTTAATCTGATCAAATGGTGGTGCTGAAAAGCTCCCTTGGTTTTCAATATGGTGATCTAATGCTAGGAAATTGCAGTCCCTTGTTATTATACATAGATCAAGACATTCCATTCTGGCCATGGACTGTAACCTCTATGGACCTTATTTTCTTACTAAAGATCAGAGGGTCTTGGGGCCACTGGAGCAAATTTAAGTGACTTAATTTTGTCCACAAGTATTCCTTCTTCCCAACTCTCACCCTCTACACATTTTAGTCCAAAGCAAAGCCTTCCTAGAAAAATGAATGGCTCGTGTAGTATATAGTTACAAATCACATTATCACTGGATAACCAAGCCATTCCTTATGAACAACATGAGCTAGATCTATCTTTAAATGCTGTTTTCCATTTACCTCAGCTTTTAAAATATTCTTTACCTTAAGATGTTGAGATCAGAACTGATCACAGTGTGTCTCCATAGTCTAGATTAGAAAAATTTCATTAGTCCTCTGAATGTCAGGTAATTTAGATGAAACAGTCAGCATTTGATAAGTCCCTGAAGTGCCTCCATGAGCTTCTTTATGGGTTTAATGCTTCCTTGCTCATTCCTTCCAGCCACTGTTAGCAGTTCTTGTCATCAGGTACTTTTATTTTCAAATAGGTTCCTGCTTCTGGTTATTGGAAAAACTATTTTACACTATTCATCATCTGGTTGATAAATACAATACCACACTTTATTTTACCTCAATAGCATTAGGTTAGTTAGATTAAGGGGAGTACTATTAAGTCTCATCATAGTCGTAAACATTGTCAGCCTTTCTGAAAAACAACATACCTGAGAGAACAGCTAAGTATGTCCTAATTTCAACAAATGAAATGCAAAGGTTTTGGCCTGGGTGGAGCTAATAAACTGGCTCCTCCCTTTCTTCAAAGCTTATTTTCTTTTTCAATCATGTAGTAGATTTTTTGGTGATTTTTTAAAAACTTTATTGGTTTGCCAGATACAAAAGGAAATTTTTCCTTAAAAAGAGCTTAAACTTAGTATCTCCAAGAAATTAAATGTGTTTTGCCTTTTCATTATCTTCTAGATGGTTTGGAATATTTTTTTAAATTCTCATATTCTTAGTATTTAAATGTAAGCTTTCTCTTTTGGGCCCCCAAATACTACAGTTAATGCAGAATAAATACACAAGCTTAGTTATAATATGGGCTCAATTACTCAGGTAGCCCTTGGGTGTTAAAGACAAGTCTTCTTTCTCTTCCTTTTTTCTTTTCTGTTTTGTGTGTGTGTGTGTAACAAAGAGAAAGAGAACTTAAGTAAAAATTGGAGGATGTTGCAGCTGTTAAAAGCTCTCTGAAGCCCATTGACCAAGAACAGAGCTGTTGAATAATGCAGACAAGATAATGAACAGCAGACAAATGATCCCAGGAGGCTCTCTGCTGGATAAAGGGAGTATATACTTAGAGGGTAGATTTATTATCCTAGCATCTTTTGTGGTGACCTCCAATTTATTGGAAATACCTGAGACATTTATAAACTCCAAGTTCTTCTCCTTCAACCAAAGCCTAACTTGCTTATCACCTCTACCTCAGCTTCTTGAAGCCATATGGCAAAGTTGCAAAACCCAAAATTTCCTCTTCAAAAGAAGATACTGAGAATTAACTAACCACGTAAAGAGAAAAGAGCCAAGAAAGCAACCTTGTGGTTGATTTATTAGTTGAAGTACAAATGTTGTTCCCTAGGCTATAGGAAAGCATTCTAGATACAAAGCTTTCTTGTTTACTAGAAATAGCCAGTAAAGTTTAAACCATAAGTGACTAGATTTAATCATGCAGTGCTTTAGAGGCACAATCTATTCCCAGATAAAACTGGGCCATTTTGTAACAAATGCAAAATGGCAGGATACATAGTATTGTGGAATTATAAATTGCCTTTGTTTTAAAATGAGCATTCTTATAAGACAGCTTATAAGCTTTTGATGCAAGACTTATTGTTTGAATGTAATTAATCAGACATTATCTTACACAACCTCATAGTCAAATTCAGTGAGAACTTCAATTTGGGGTTGAAGAAATTACTCCATAAAGAAAGAGAAGCTTCCAAAACCATGAGTGAAACAGTTTTGGAAAGCTTTGAAATATCTCACGCACTTCCAAGATACCTGGTCTGTTTTTTTTTTTTTTTTTAATTCCACATGCCCAACATGGTGAAACCCTGTCTCTACTGAAAATACAAAAATTAGCTGGGCATGATGGCACACACCTGTAATACCAGCTACTTGGGAGGCTGAGGCAAGAGAATCGCTTGAACCCAGGAGATGGAGGTTGCAGTGAGCTGAGACTGCACCACCGCACTCCAGCCTGGGTGACAGAGTGAGACACTGTCTCAAAAAACAAACAATCCCCCACCAAAAACAAACAAGCAAACAAAAAACCAGGCTTATATATAATTTGTTTGATAGGGGATAAAAGTATATGCGTGTGAATACGACAGTGGAATAGAGTAAAAATTTTATCTTTCATTATAGGATGCCAATGGATAATATCTAAAGGCTGAAATATTAGAAGAAAGAGCTAAAGAAGTGTATCACTGGGTTATCACTGGGAAAGGCCACCCATTGCTGTGATCCATACAAGTCTATTCCTGGGGCCCAGTTAGTAGAGCAGAGAAGGGCAGGGAGTGAGTCTGGAAGGGCAAAGAGAAGAAGACATTCGGTTTAGGAAGTTCCAGAGAAAATGAGAAAGCTCATAATGAAGTGGATCATAAAGAAAAAGAGTTAAAATAATTATAATTCTTTTTTGTTTATTTTTTATAATCATAATTCTTAATCCTAGATGACAAAATGATTGAAATAATTGAACAAAATAATTCCAGAACACAAAGCTTACAGACTAGAAAATAACTATTTGATTTGAGTTTTAAAAAGTATCCTGGAATATAACAAAACGGACTCTAACTGTAGATTAGATAGTGTGACAGTCTATGTGCCAGCAGGACACATTAAACACTTGAATAATTCCTAGGAAAGGTTTTGGGACTTTTTCTCATGATATTGATAGACTTCTCTGCATTACAGAAATCTTTTCCTTTTTAAAGGCAAGAGGGATGAACCTCTTGCCTTTGAGTCATTTGTGTTATTACTAGAAGTTGTATTAGTGTTCTATTATTGTGTAATAAATAACTGCAAACTTAGTGGCTTCAAACAACACATATTTATTAAGAGACAGTTTCCATTTGTCAGGAGTCTGGGGATAGCATATCTGGGTTTTCAGTGAAGGGCCTCGTAAGCCTGCAGTCAAGGTGTCAGATGGGCTGTGTTCTCATCTAGAAGCTCAACTGGGGAAGAATGTGCTTCCAAGCTCATTCAGGTGTTGCCAGAATTTATTTCCCTGTGGCTATCTGCTGAGGGCCCCAGCATTTTGTTTGCTTTTTACTTGAAGTTTGCTCTCAAACCCTAGGAGCTGACTGAAGTTTCTTGCCATGGGAACATCCTCAAAATGCCTGCTTAATTTCATCAAGCTAGCAAGGAAACTCACTCACTTTAGTCTGCTGCGACAGAGTCAAGTATATAACACCAAATAATCACACACGGGTGATAGTCTATCACCTTTGGCATAACCCACTTGTTAGAAGTCAGAGATCCTGCCTGCACTCAAGGGGAGGAGATTACACAAAGGCATGGAAACAAAGGTGGGAAATCATTGGGGGTCACCCTACGTCTATCAGCCACATGAGTGTATGAAAAATATAGAACTAGCTAAGATTTGCTAAAGTTGCTGTACAAACGTGGTGTTTAACATAATAGTTTCTCTACTCTTATACATATTTCAAAATTTAAAAAATTTTTAAAGTTTGAAAGCAGTTTCTTGATAAAACAACTTTAACTCCACTTTGCTATCTTCATCATCTATTTGAGTTACAGTGCAAAGAAACTCAATTCAATGGTCGTGCATGGTATTCATCTTATTTTCCATGCCTAGCACAGTGCCTGACTCATAGAAGCTGATTCAAGGATGATGGATGATCAAATGAACTGCCTAAAATGATTCAAAAATTCAAAAATCAGTTATACATCCAAAAATTGTACTCCAGCTTTACTGGAATCAGGACCTGCCATATAGTTCATGATTGTTACTGTTACTCAGCTACAGAATAACAAAGAAAACTAAAATTTATTGAGTACTTACCCTGTCCCAGGCATTGGTCAAAGTACTGTACATGTATTAACTATTTAATTCTCCTAGCACCCCTGAGAAGGTAATTCTATATTTTAAGAACAGTGAACCCCTCTAAAAATCCTATGGTGATAAAGCTTTTTTGCTTTGTTTTTGTTTCTTTTCTTTTGTTTTCTTTTTTTTACAGATGGGGTCTCACTCTGTCACCTAGGCTGGAGTGCAGTGGCACCATCATAGCTCATTGCAGCCTCAAACTCCTGGGCTAAAGCGATCCTCCCACCTCAGGCTCTTAAGATGCTGGGATTACAGGTGTGAGCCACTGTGCCTGGCCAGTGACAAATTTCACAGTCAGTAGCGATGAGGTTTAAACCTAACATTTATCCTCTTACAACTTCATTACCGTAGACTACTTAATCACTTTTTTTCTTTGTAAGACAATGGTTGCCTAAGCAAATTCTAACGTTCACATTAAAATGTCTTTTTAGTTCGACCTCAAGGTGTTCAACAGGTCTTTGCTCTTTGCACAAAAGTAGCCTTTCATATTTAAACCAAGAATGATTCTTTATGCAGCTCTTAAAATGTATTTATAAATAATCATGCATTCAAACATAATAAGTCATTTAGGACTGTAATTAGTCATTGTCAAGTCCTGGCAAACAGCAGGATTCTAATTGGAAAGCAGTGTTTGCCCTACTTGTGCCTCAATGAAACTTTCAGAGAAGGGCAGCATGTGCTTCTTAATCTGTTTTTCTAACAGCTAGTAGCAAATCAATGAAGATGAGGCTGGTGGCTATGATAAATTAATATGCACACTGACAACTTATAACCATGCAATTGCTTAGGGAATTACTATGCGACTATATCCAAGTAATTATATGTTTTAAATGATTTATCTCAATTTGTTAACAATACACTCCTAAAATGGAAATAAAAAGAGAGAAAATGCAAATAGCATGTTATACCAACTTTATGTTGAACTTATTAAGAGGTTGCCCTTTTAATGAAGAATTTAATGAATTAAGGGGTTTGTTATGAATAAGCATTCTTACTACTTGTTAAGTATTTGTCACCACAGACCTGTCATAGTCATTTTAATTATGATTAATACCTTATCTTGAATTCCATCTTCATTCACATTTCAGTAACAAATGTAACTTCTATTATATGATCCAGGTTCATGAAAACAGGATGATTTGCCTATGACCTTATATTTTATTAATTTTTACATTCATATTTAACAGATTTCTCTGAAATGAAAGTTAACCTTATGAATCTTTTAATTTTTAAAGTGCATTTTATCCTTGACATGCCTTGCAACCCTTTATACTCTTTCAAATCATGGTTGTGTATTCAAGATAAATGAAAATCCTAACATTTTGATTACCCTCATATATAACTAGAAGCTGCTACTTTGAGACATTCTTTAAAAATATTTTTTGTCTACTGTGGAAAGAACTAGTTTGATTTTCTTAAGCACTGCTAATACCCTCAATATGAAAGACACAAGTTTATGAAGTTCAAAAAATTATGCAAGAGTGCGGGGTCAGATTTTCAATGCAGTCTGTACATAAATTGTGGTAAATATGGAGGTTTTTGTTGTTGTTTTAAGTGGTATAATGCACACTCCATATCACAGTATCTTATGTTACATATCCCTTCCTTTGTAGTTCTATCTTTTCTAAGGAAAAATCCATTTACCTCTTCGACTTACTTTTTCTCTCTTTTCTTCTGCTTTATCTTTCTGTTCCCACTTTATTCCCCCCTCTGCTAATCTTTGCTCCATCTTTATTTTATTGCCTTCTCCTCTGCAGTTCTCCTTTGTCCCCATTCTCTATGGATATACTTTATATTCTGACTATTTCCATGCACCTCTGTCCTGTTTCTCTCTCACACTTTCTCCTCTACTTCATTCATCTCCCCCAAGGGCATTTGTATTCTTCACCTGCATAAAAAGCAGGCTGTAAGCATTTGATTTTGTGGTTTTAAGAGTCCTTGATTATTTATATTACCAAGTGTTAAAAGCTCTGAAAGGAAATAAAAATAATATTACTTCTTTTTTTCTGCCCTTTTTATTAGACTGTCTAAGAGAGACTCTCTATGAGATCTGAAAGAACTATATTAACTAATAAGCTCACCAAGAAAATTAAGCTAATTAATTTTGGGCAATAATAATAATAGTAATAGTAACAAGAAAACCAGATCATTTATCAAACATGAAGTCTGCTCTCTGAAGGGCTGGATATCAATGAAGGGCAGCTTCTTTAAGGGAAGAAGCTCTCTGGTCCCCAGAGCCACTGGATCCTTCTCAATCTCTGGTGTTGATGAGGAACACTCCACACGCAACATCATCGAAGCGTTTGTGGTAAGCCAGGTAGCAAGAGCGAAGTGTATGCAAATCAGAGAAATGAACCCTCTCCTGAGGTCTTCCAAATCACTCAATTCTTGAAGCAATTAGCAGGTAGTCTATTTCCCCTTAAACTAGATGCATTTACATTTTCTTCATCATTTGAAGCATGTCTTCACACATTTCAGGTTCTCCATTATACGCAGAGATAAGTACTATGCACTTATTTTCAAATCCACTGGAATAAAGTCAAACACTTGTGGTATGCAATATTCTAATGTTGTAAAGATTTGATGAGTTTTTCCTTAGAAAAACATCACAAAACAGACTACATTTTAATTACATTTTCTCAGAAGTATCTGGGGGAAGACGGGTCATGTGTTTAAGAGTGTTTAATGTACTTAAAAATTATATCTTCTAGCAGTCTCCAGTACTGATTTAATAGGTCTGATCTTTTGAAATGAATCCTATATCATATTTATGATGATGTCTTATTCGAGAATGAAACTAAATCTAATGAGAGGCAATTCCTTTGATGAGAGTGACAATTACATCACTTGAACCAACACATGCACAGATATCTCTCCTATTGACAATAAACTAGTAGCTTTGGAAATAAATTTAATGTTTAATCTCAGGCTTTCAGTTGTCATTTGAGAAGAAGCCAGAACTAACTTAGGTTAGTTCTGCAAATCATGCAAATCATGCATAACAAAGAGGAAACAGAAAATCAAAAGCCAGAGATAAACTAGAATTTTTCAATAATCATCATTTTCAACTTCTCTAAACACCAAATCTTTCCTCTAAATTCAAGGAAGTGAACAAAAGTAGTAAATGTGGAGCCTGTGGTACATGGCAGACTATCTTACAACTTACTTCCTTTTTATCCACCTGCAATCCCATGCATGATCTCCGTTTTTAAAATCTTCTTGATACTTCTATAAATCCTTTGTAGTAAGAGCTAATAAGTACTGAAATGGCTGATGTTCCAAAGGCAAGAAGACACGGCAAAGTCCTAAATAAATTAACATGGATAACTGGGAATAGATGATGTACAATATTAATAAATGTAAATATATAACAAGTAAAAAGCCTACATTGGAATAAATTAATTCCAACTTGAGTTACAAGAATGACTCGGGTTAACATAAGCATTAATTTTTTTAAATATTGCTCATTATATGGCAAAACTTTCTTTCTTAGTTGATTTCTTCTTTTTACCTATTAGAATAAAAATTAGAATTTCATTAATTTTCATTCTTCTTTCAGGATAAAACTGGATTTAATGTTGTGTAGCCTAGATCTTTGAATGCTTAATAATTTAAAAACTTAAAAGAGACACTCTTTTTTTGAGGAAAAGGTAATGGGAAACACAATTCTGAGCTCCAGCTTTGCTAAGCCAACACAGTACAACTCCATCAGAGTTGGTAAAATATGTATTGGCCAATAAATAATGTTAAGACCATTGGCCTAGCAAATGTTAAAAAAAATCTAAATCCTTACCTAATTTCTAATGTTACTATAAATTCTAGATGAGTATGTTGACTCATGACAACAAAAATACGCTCCCCCTAGCTCTTAAGTACTTTTGTTTGGAAATGGAGTTTCAAATAATCTTTTAAAATAATTCTATAAAGATTTTAATAAAAATGCAGAAAACGTTAAATAAAAGATGGCTTATATCTTGTCCAAATACAAACTAGACTTTGCTCATTCATCTACACATACAATAAACAGTGCAGATGTATATTTTGGCAAATTCTATTCGGCCTATAAACTTCTTAGCAGAGGAAACAAAAACCTCTTACCTATTAAATGACCTGCATACTTTGACATGACTCTGCTAAAAGGGAGTGTGATTTGCTTACTTCTGATATTGAGGCCTTCATCGTGAAAGATTTTGATTCTTTGCCATTTTTCTCAAAACCCATGGAAGCCCTTAATAAGATTTCGACTTTATAGAATGGGAGGGGCCAGCCTCCTGAGACTAGAACATACAAGATGGTTACCATTGTTGCTGACTATTTAAAAGATGCTAAAGTGTTGGCCTCCAAAAAATCAGATTTTCAAAGTGTGGAACAAAAAAAATGTCCTTCTCTAGTTTGAAAATATGTTGAAGATGAACGTTGAGTATAGGATTATAGTATAACAAAAATTTATTTGCTGTTTCTCCAAAACTGGTTGAATTATCTTTGAAGAGGTCATAGGGAACCTAGAAAAGAATGAACTGATCATTTGATCACCTGATTGTTTGATATTATGTGTAGGTTGTGACAAAAACTCATATAGTAAGAAAAAAAACCTCATTTTTTGGGACAAGACTGTTTTAGAACTCAAAAAATTGCCACCAGAAAAAACAGAATCTTTTACATTTCTTTACTAAAACTTCAAGTTGCCCTGCATCTACTTTCTTTTTTTATTTTAAAATATTTAATTGAAAAATATTATAACTATATTTAAGGTTTATAGCATGATAACTTGATATATGTATACATTTTGTAATTATCACAATCAAATTAATTAACACACCCTCACCTATGCTGTACACTAGATTCCCAGAACCTGTTCATCTTATAACTGGAAGTTTGTACCCTTTGACCAACATCTTCCCATTTCCCCAACCACCTACTTCCTGGCAACCACTGTTGTACCCTCTGTTTCTGTGTTTGACTTTTTTAGATTCAACATATAAGTGAGATCACACAGAATTTATCTTTCTGTGTCTGGCTTATTTCACTTAGCATAATGTCCTCTAGGTTTCTCCCTGTTGTCACAAATGGCAAGGCTTTCTTCTTTTGTTGGCTAAATAATATTCCACTGTGTGTATATGCCACGTTTTCTTCATCCATTCATCCACTGATGAGTGCTTATGTTGTCTCCGTATGTTGGCTACTATGAGTAATGTTGCAATGAACATGGGAATGCAGATGTCTCCTTGAGGTACTGACTTCCTTTCCTTTGGATATATACCCAGAAGTGGGGTTGCTGGATCATAAGGTAGTTCTATTTTTAATTTTTTGAGAAACTGCCATACCGCTTTCTATAACGGCTCTACCAATTTACATTTCTGCCAATAGTGTATAAGGGCTCTTTTTCTCTTCAGACCCTCTCCAACACTTATCTCTTTTATATTTGATACTAGCCATCCTAACAGGTGTGAGGTGATAACCTATTATGGTTTTGATTTGCATTTCCCTGATGATTAGTGATGTCGAGTACCTTTTCATATACCTATTGGCCGCTTGTATATCTTCTGTGGAAAAATGTCTATTCAAGTCCTTTGACCATTTTTAAATTGTGTTATTTGGGCTTTTTTGCTATTGAATTGTGTGCTATCCTGATATATTTATTTTATTTTATTTTATTTAGATGGCGTTTTGCTCTTGTTGCCCAGGCTGGAATGCAATGGCATGATTTTGGCTCGCTGCATCCTCTGCCTCCTGGGTTCAAGCGATTCTCCTGCCTCAGCCTCCCAAGTAGCTGAGATTACAGGCGCCTGCCACCACGACTGGTTAATTTTTGTATTTTTAGTAGAGATGGGGTTTCACCTTGTTGGTCAGGCTGGTCTGGAAGTCCTGACCTCAGGTGATCTGTCCTCCTTGGCCTCCCAAGTGCTGGGATTACAGGCGATAGCCACTGCACCTGGCCTCCTGATAATATTTTTTACATTTACCCCATGTCAGATATATGGTTTTCAAATATTTTCTCCCATTTGGCAGGTTGCCTTTTCATTTTGTTGATTGTTTCCTTTGCCGTGTAAAAGCTTTTTAGGTTGATGTCAAATCTACTTTCAATTTTACAAGTTCAAGAATTTTCCCTGAGAGAGACTTAATTAATCATGACATTTAATGTGAGTGTTTGAAAATCATGGACATTTTAGACATGGATAGCCTATAACGATGAAGTTGTAGATGCAAAGCACCTGTCTAATGATGAGCTGGTGTACCAGAACAAGCCTGTGGATGCAGAACAGACGGGCATTTTTAGAGCACCACAGGTCCAAATTCTGCTGTTGCCAGTAAGTAATATCCTGAGTATTTCATGTGCAAATGAACATAGGCATTTTTGTTGAGAGGATCGCTAGCTTAGTTGACATCACATTGACCTGACACCAGGAATCAGTGTAATATGGGTTTGATAAAAGCAGAACTGCAAGTCAAACTGAATCTTACTTTTGCCTGTATTCAGTTTTAGTACTACATACAAGAAAAAAAAAGGACCAGGCGTGGTGGCTCACTCCTGTAATCCCAGCACTTTGGGAGGCCAAGGCAGGTGGATGACCTGAGGTCAGGAGTTCGAGACCAGCCTGGTCAACATGGGGAAACCCTATTTCTACTAAAAATACAAAAATTAGCTGGGCGTGGTGACTCAAGCATGTAATCCCAGCTACGGGGGAGGCTGAGGCAGGAGACTCGCTTGAACCCAGGAGGTGGAGGTTGCAGTGAGTAGAGACCATGCCATTGCACTCCAGCCTGGGAGACAGAGCAAGATTCCATCTAAAAAAAAAAAAAAAAAAAAAAAGAATTTATAAAAATATAACCTGAAATATTGAAAAGTCCAATAAAGCATTTAAAAAGAGTTCAAATAAATTGCTGTATCAGAAGACAGAAACATAGAAAAAATTGCTATATTTTCTCACACATATTGCTTACTTAATCCTGCTGTTAATCACTTCTAACTGCCACTACTATCTAGGCTTATTATTGTTTTGTTTAAATAATAGCATTTATTTAACATAAGAGTAAGTAGTACAGAACATATAATTTCAAATAAATACCATTTTTCATATTTTATGTTAAAGTAATAACACATTTGAGTATACTTATTCATTACATATTAGATTTTCATGTTTGGGGTTTTTTAAAATTCAGTATAGTTGTGTCCACGTTGGCCCTCAAAAAAGCTGGCCACTCTACTAGCCATGTCCCAAAAGTGCATGTCCCAACAGACAAGGATTCAGGGGGAAGTTGGATCTCCTTTTAGGATCTCACCTTGGAAATCACACATCATCACTCCCACCATATCCTATGCATTAGAAGCTACTCACTAAGTGTGGCCCACACTGAATGGAAGAAGAATCAGACTCCACTTTTTGATGAGGGAAATGTCACAGTATAGGTATACTTTAAAACTACTTTGAATAATGAAGAACACAGTGACTCCCATGCACTTTTGCTAGGCAAACTGGTATACACTTTTTGGGGAGTAACTTGGAACTATCAAAATAAAAAACAATTAGGAGTTTAGGGTATGGATATACTTGCAAAAAAATGCCAAACACACTAATTAAAGCTTCCCCCACCCCTCATTCTGAAAACGTTCAAAACTATAGAAACCTATTGTGGTGGAGTAGAGATGGTCATAAGTTATTTTACACTCTTCTCATTGAGATATGGGGTCCCTTTTTTTCTTGGATCTGAACTACTGTGACTTCTTGAGCAATCTAAAATGGCAGAAGATTTTAGATTGCTCTAAAATCTAACTCAGAACTCTGTGACAGTTCTAGACCTAGCTCTCAAGAAGACTGGCTTTTTTAAGGGGGTTTCCTGAAGCCCTGAGCCTCCATGTAAGTTCCACTACCCTGGTGAAGAGACTGATGAGAGGCCCTAAGACTACACAGAGAGGGAAAGCTCAATCCAGCCGTCTCCACCAAAGCACCAGGCATGTTTTGGATTCTCTGAACCAGTTGTCCATCAGCTGTGTGAATAGCCAGTCACCAAGTGACTGTAGGTAATGCCACTTAGAGCAGAACCATCATCCAGTGAAAGTCCTCCCAAATTTGTGATCCATAAAATGGTAAAATATAATGAGTTTTTCTTTTAAGCCACTAAGCTTTGGGGTAGTTTGGTATGCAGCAACATACAACCACAATGCCTCCATACCCTTCACCCGTATTCATCAGTTGTTAACATTGTGCCACATTTGTGCCTCTGCCCTCTCTCTCTGTTGTGCTGAATCATTTGAAAGTAACTTGCTGATATCATGACGCTTCACCTTTAAATTCTTCAGTATGTTTTCTTCACAGTCGAAATGCCATTATCACTCCCAAGATACTTAAGATTGACACAATAATATTCTTTTTTTTCTTTTTTTTTATGAGACAGGGTCTTGCTGTGTCACCCAGGCTGGAATGCAGTGCTGCAATTATGGCTCACTACAGCCTCAACTGCCCAGGTTCAAGCGATCCTCCCATCTCCCATCCCAGCCTCTGGAGTAGCTAGGACCACAGGTGCATGCCACCATTCCCAGATAATTTTTTTTTTTACTATTTGTAGAGGTGAGGTCTCACTATGTTGCCCAGGCTGGTCTCAAACTCCTGGGTTCAAGTAATCCTCCTCAGCTTCTCAAAGTGTTGAGATTACAGGTGTGAGCCACTGTGCCCAGCAGACACAATAATATTATCCAAAATGTAATTAATATTCAAATTCCACCAATTACTCCAATCATGTATTTGTATAGTTTTTGTTTTAAAATCCAGAGCCCAATCAAGGATTACGCAGAGGATTATTTAGTTGTCATGTTTCTTCAAGCTTGTTGAAATCTAGTACAATAAGCCTCTGCTTTTTTTGACTTTCATGTTACTGATATTTTTGAGGAGCTCAGAGCAGTTGTCTTGTAGAATGCCACATCATTTGGATTTGTTAAATTATATCCTAACAAAATTATATTAGGGTTAAGTATTTTTAATGTGTTTTTAACTTTTAATTTGTATGGACACATAATAGTTGTATTTATTTACAGGGTACATATGGTATTTTGATACAATCATACAATGTGTAATGATCAAATACAGGTAATTGAGATATCCATCACCTTAAACATTTATCATTTCTTTGTGTTGGGAACATTCCAAATCTTCTCTTCTAGTTATTTTGAAGTATACAATAAATTATTGTAACTATAATGACCCTATTGTGCTACTGAACACTAGATCTTATTCTTTCTACCTAACTAATTTGTATAGGGTTAAGCATTTTTGGTAAGAGAATATTACATGGCTGACAACATAGGTACTTTCCATTGCTTCATAAGAGAGGCACATAGCGTCAGGTTGTCTCATTATTGATAATGTCAAGTTTGATCATTCGATTAAGGTAATGTGCACAACATTTCTCTGTTGTGAATATATACATTTTCTCTAAAATTAGTGAGGACCCTGTAGTCTTTCAGACTGTGCGGATATCCCGTTTCAAGATTACCTTTCACCACATTGCTTTTAGAATTCGTAGATGATCCTTGCCTGTCTCAATCATTATGTAGTGGTGGTGTGGTGGTGGTTTGCTAATTCTGTATTTCTTTCTACTTTTGTTAGCTGGCATTTTCTCTAAAGAATTTCTTCACTGTCTATCTCTTCTTTTTGCTTATTATAATAAACTAAAAGATTTATTTTTAAATGACTGGCATTGATGCTCAAATTGTCCCATATTTGGCCAATTGGTTCCTGTGTTCCCTTGAGTTTTAGTGCACTTCCTTCCTTTCAGGCTTAAGATATTCCAGGTTCCTTCTGTAATTTTCCCACCTCACACCTGGAACTAACCATTTCCACAAAGAACCCTGGTTCCTTTTTGTGAGAAAGGTATGTAGAAGCCACATTCTGGGCTCTAGGTATGCTAATTGCTCCTGGCACTCAATTTATACTGATACTGCAATTCAAATCCAACATCACAGGGTCCCTTACATTCCTCTATTCCACAAGTGTATCTCCCCTTCCCCACAGCAAGGGACTTGGTTCACCAAAGAACCAATTCATTTACTCATTTGCTGTATCTTACATATACACAGAAAGTTCCAGAATTATTCCACTAAGACAACTAACAACCGAGTCAAGCTTCTTTGTTTGCTTTTTTCTGCCCTTAAAATATTCTAAGGATTTTCAACCAGACTTCCATGTATAAAATTTACTTGAATTAATTCTTTCTTCTGTTTGGCTATGTTATCAACTTTATGTACAGTGAAGTTCTATTTGTTTTCAATGTTAGTAATTTTTTTCCCATTTTTAAAATTTCATTTGATTTTAAAATAATATGTAAATCACTTACATGGATCAAATGTCAAAATTATATTAAAAGGTAATATTGAAAAACTCTCTCCTATCCCTATTCATTCCATTTATTCCCAATTAGCACCTATAAACATTTTCATTAGTTTTTGTCTTATCTTTTCTTTATTTCTTTTTATAAAGCCAAGAAAATATATTGCCTCTTTATTTTTACACAAAATATAGTAATATAAATTTTTTTTACTTAGTGCTTTTTTTTCTTTTACTTAATATATCTGGGAAATCACTCCACCTTAATTCACAAATATCTTGTTCATTCTTTTTTATGGCTAGTTGCTAAATATTTTATAGGAACTAAAACCAAAACCAGTAAAAACAAAATGCTTTTTTGAGACAGGGTCTTGCTTTGTTGCCCAGGCTGGAGAGCAGTGGCAGCCTTGACCTCCTAGGCTCAAATGATCCTCTCACCTCAGCCTCCCAAGTATCTGGGAACACGCGCATGCACCACCACACCCAGCTAATTTTTTTAATATCGGGATGAGGTCTCACTGTGATGCCCAGGCTGGAATCGAATTCCTGGGCTCAAATAATCCACTGCCTTATCCTCCCAAAATGCTGGGATTACAGGTGTGAGCCACTGCACCCAGCTGAGCTAAGGATTTTTAAAAGCAAGAATGAAAGAAGGGAATAAAATATAAAATATATCATAAAGTTAAAATTATTTAATCTTTGTGAACTGATATCCAAGAAAAGACAGATCATTTGTATCCAAGAAAAGACAGATCATTTGTAAAGAAAAACTAGTTGATAAATATATCCTGATATATTGTAGGAGTGAAGAGAATTTTTCCCTCCTCCCTGAAGGTCTGAGTCTGTTGAAATGAACTGACAATTGACAGATTAATTAGAGAAAAGACATACAAATTTATTATTGTGTGTAAGCATCAGAGCCATACAAAATATGAGACTCAAAGAAGAGCTAGATAGCTGAAGCCTAAATAACACTCTCCTCAGGGGAAAGAGGAAAGTGGAGGATGTGGGCAATCAGGAGTGGTAGTAAATAATTTTCAAGGGAAAGAAATGGGCCTAAAGAGCAGACAACAGTTTGTAAATGATTCTCTTGGGAAACTAAATGAGCCCGGTAAGTTATAGGTAGGTAAGGGGCAGAACTACATTGTAAACAAAGGTTGTCTTATTATGCAGATAAAGTCTGTTAGGTAATCTCTCAAAGCTGCCCTCAGAAGAATAGATAAAAAGTCTATCCAGGCATGGATAGACTTCTCCTATGGTTAATCTTTTCTGGTTATTTAACAAGATTTCTAGGGATGGCGTTTAAGACAACTACATTCCTTTTGGAAAGATGTTTCCTGTCACATAAGGAAATTCCAGAGAAAGCCCTGCACTTGGGAGGGAGAAACAAAAGAAGGTTAGAAAGTCCTTGGTTCTGGCCGGGCATGATGGCTCACGCTTGTAATCCCACCACTTCGGGAGGCTGGGGTGGGCAGATCACCTGAGGTGGGGAGTTCAAGACCAGCCTGACCAACATGGAGAAACCCCATCTCTACTAAAAATACAAAATTAGCCAGGCATGGTGGCACATGCCTGTAATCCCAGCTACCTGGGAGGCTGAGGCAGGAGAATCACTTGAATCTGGGAGGCGGAGGTTGCAGTGAGTCGAGATTGTGCCATTGCACTCCAGCCTGGGCAACAAGAGTGAAACTCCATCTCAAAAAAAGAAAAAAGAAAAAAGAAAGTCCTTGGTTCTGAGGTAGCTTTTAAGGTCTTCCAGTTTCTTTTCATTCAAAATGCTCAACATGCCAAAGCATCATATTTAGGGGATATTATTTTCTGAACCCCAACTATAGATAAAAAATTAACATATGAAAAAGAGTCATCACAGGGGAAGGGGAAAATACTTAATAAATTGTTCTGAAAAATTTTTCTAGAAATTATTTGGGAAATAAATCCATGGAACTGCAGAATCCTGTCTATAGTCCATAAGCGTTCATGCACCACAGTTTAAAACTCTTAATTTAGAACCTCATTTCTTATCATGTTTCAAAGCAAATTTTGGTATTGACTTTCTTTGTTTCTTTCTGTTTGGTATTGACTTTGTTTCTGATATTCTAGGTAGCTTTTTTAAAAAAGCTTTTGATTTTGGGACAGTTACAAATTCACATGCAGTTGCAAGAGATAATACAGAGACATCCATGTGTCCTGTTGTATAATAATTTGACTGGCCTTTGTCCTGGTTCATGAGTGAGAGACAAAATCCTTGGAATTACCTGAGTAATAGTAGTGTCCTTGTTATTCATCAGTATCTTAGATCATACCTGATATTTTATGCTAATTAGGTAACTCATTTTAAACCCCTAGATAGCCTCAGCTTAAGGGCTGGTCAGCCCTGAAAGAACAACCATGTGATTAGAGGGTTGGGGCTTTGAGCCATGTGATATCAGCCCAACATCCTGACCTTCGGGAGGTGGAGAAAACATGGTGGAGTTTCCTGGTTGGTGAACCCATAAGTATACCAGGAAAGTGCACCCTGATTCCATGTGGAGACAGCATTGAAACTCTGCATTGAGGACCTTCCAGACCTTGTCCTATGTGTCTCTTCAATTGGCTAGTCCTGATTTGTACTTTAGTAAAGCTATAATCATAAATATAATACTTTTCTGAGTTCTGTGAGTCATTCTATAAATTAAACCTGAGGTGGTTGTGGGAACTCCTGAATTTGTAGCCACTGAGTCAGAAGTGTGGGTGGTCTGAGGACCCCCAAAGAGTGACTGGAGTCTGGAGTGAGGGAAGCCTATGGAAAACTGAGCCCTTAACTTGTGGAGTTTGCACTAACTTCAGGAAGTTAGTGTCAGGACTATACTGCAATACAGTAGTTGAAGCTGAAACAGAATATACTCTTCACCCAATTTTACCCAATGATAACATCTTGCAAATGTATATATAGTACAATACCACAATTAATTAAGATATTGACATTGAAGCAATCAAGATACAGAGCACTTGGTTCTGAGGCTGCTTTAGGAGGCTTCCTATGTCCTTTAGTTAAAAGTACTCAGCATGCCAAACACCATACTTAGGGGGATCATTTTCTGAGCCCCCAACAAGCCTATGTATCAATTTTGGGATTATTGACATCTTTCTATGCTTATCCTTCCAATCCATAAGCATGGTATATCTCTCCGTTTATTTAGATCTTTGATTTCTTTCATCAGTTTTGTGTAGTTTTCAGTTTATAAATCCTATAATTATTGCGTTAGATTTATACCTAAGTATTTCAGAATTTTTGAGCAATTATAAATTATAAATTATATTGCTTTTTAAATTTCTGTATCCAGCTGCTTATTGCTATTACATAGAAATGCAACTGATTTTTGCATATATATTTGTGTCTTAGTCCACTTAGTGTTGCTATATAGGAGTACCTGAGGCTGGGTAATTTATAAAGGAAATTTGGTTCATGATTCTCATACCTGGAAAAGTTCAAGATTGGGCATCTACATCTGGTGACAGCCACAGGCTGCTTTCATTCATCGCAGAAGGTGAAGGGGGCCAGCATGTACAGAGATCACATAGCAAGAGGGGAAGCAAGAAAGGGAGAGGGGAGGTGCCTGTCTTTTTTAAACAACCTGCTTCACAGGAACTACTAGAGTGAGAAATCACTCACTCCTTTCCCCCAATAGGGAGGGCATTCATCTATTAATGAAGGGTCCACCCCCATGACCTAAACACCTCCCATTAAGTCTCATCTCCAACACTGGGATCAAGTTTTAACATGAGGTTTTGGGGGATAAACATCTAAACCACACCAATAGTACATCCTGGGAGCTTGCTGAACTCACCTGTTAGTAATAGGATTTTTGAATATTATTTTATGTAGATTCCTTGGGATTTTCTATATAGGCAGTCATGTCGTCCATAACTAGGGACAGTTTTACCTCTTCCTTTCCAATATGAACGTCATTTATTTCCTTTTATTGTCTTATTACAATGGCTAGAACTTCCAATTCTATGTTGAGTAAGAGTGGTGAGGGCAGACATCATTGCCTTATTCTGATTTTGGGGGAAATGTATTCAATCTTTCACCACTAAGTCAAATATTAGCTGGAGGTTTCCTATAGACAGCCTTTATCAAGTTGAGGAATTTCTCTTCTATTCCAATTTTTCCTCTGAGAGTTTTTATGAAATCAAGAATCAGTGTTGAATTTTATCAAATTCTTTTTCTGCATTGATTGATATAAGTATGTGATTTGTTGTTGTTGTTGCATAACATGGGTTACCATGTAGAAGAAACAAACTCCCACTATACTCTCACAGCAGGCTTTTGACACCAGAGATATGGGGATTTCTCCCTACCATCAATCAAGCAATCAATCCTGCCATGGACACCAGTTGGCTGTCTTCCAACTCGTTTCAGTTTTGACACTATCTACCTGGAGAGAGTGTGAGATCCCATGGGGTGAGAGCTCCATCTCACCCCACAAGAGAGTCCCCTAATTCTGATGCCAGTTGCAAGCCCCAGGTTGTTGTGCCTGTGCTTCTGATCAACCAGCTATAAGTTGGGAGTCACATGACCCACCTCTTTGGATTTGATTAATTTGCTTGAGCAGCTCATATAACTTAGAGAAACAATTACTTACATTTACTGGTTTATTATAGAGGACATTACAAAGGATACAGATGAAGAGATGCATAGGGCGAGTTATGGAGAAAGGAGCACAAAACTTCTATTCCCTCCCCTGATGTACCACCTTCCAAGAACCTCCACGTGTTCAGCTGTCTGGAAGCTCTCTGTACCCTGTCCTCTGGGCCTTTTATGGAGACGTCATTGGATAAACATGATTGAAGGATGGGAAACTGTATAGAAATGTGATTGGACAAAAAGGGCATGATTTAATACTATTAGATTGAATGAGGAAACCCAGCAAGACCTGTTTGTTCATATTCTTCTTGGCTTCTCTTTTGCAGCATTTCTTCTTTCCAGAACCCCTATGGAATGAAGATCGTATGACCTATTATCGGACAAGAGTATATCGAGAATTTCTGTATGACCAGCTCCAAGACAGAAAGGCAAGGGAAGATTAAATTTTTAGTCTCTATGGCCTGCCTTGGGGAGAAAAGAAGCAAGTGAAAGGAGGGCTAGAGATGATGGGAGAGAGTTTCTGTTTCCTGAGGCCTGCTTCTGAGTCTAAAACACCCCCACATTATAACTAAAGACTATCTTTCACCTTTATTGCTCTGAAGCTATTCCAAAACTGCTTCAGGAACCAAGGACAAAAAGCTAACTACTTTAACAAAATATATGGTTATTGCTTTAGTGACTCAGGAAATAACAAGGACTATGGGATTTATGAGCCAGGAACTGTGGACAAACAACAATATATATATGTTATATATAATATATGTAATGTCATTATAATATGTGTATTATATATAGTTTATATACACGTATATAAAATTATATGTATGTTTTATATGTATATATTATATACATAGTATGTGATCACATTAGTTGCTTTTTGAATATTCAACCAGCCTTGCATCTGCAAAAGAAATCTCACTTGGTCATGTTGCATTATTCTTTTCATATTGCTGGATTCTTTGTCTTTTAATTGATGTAAGTCACCATTTACATTTAATGTAAGTATTGTCAATGTCTTGATTTCTCCATTATTCATGAAGGATATTTTCACTGGTATAGGTTTCTGGATTGACATTTCTTTTATTTCATACCTAAAAAATATACAGGCTGAGCATCCCTAATCTGAAAATCCAAAATCTGAAATACATTAAAATCAGACATTTTTTGACGTGACCTCACAAGTGGAAAATCTCACACCTGATTTCATGTGATGGGTCACAGTCAAAATGCCATCAAAATTGTCATGGACAGGCCAGGTACAGTGGCTCATGCCTATAATCCCAGCACTTTGGGAGGCCAAGGCAGGTGGATCATTTGAGGTTAGGAGTTCAAGACCAGCGTGGCCAACATGGTGAAACCCTGTCTCTACTAAAAATACAAAAATTAGCTGGGGGTGGTGGCACACACCTATAATCCCAGCTACTTGGTAGGCCAAGGCAGGAGAATCACTTGAACCTGGGAGGCAGAGATTGCAGTGAGCCAAGATCGTGCCACTGCACTCCAGCCTGGGCGACCCAGTAAGACTTCATCTCAAAACAAAAACAAACAAACAAAAAAATTTTCATGCACAAAATCTTCTAGAATATTGTACAAAATTTACCTTCAGGCTATGTGTATAAGGTACATAGGAAACAAAAAAATAAATTTTGTGCTTTTATTTGGGTCCCATCTCCAAGATATCTCATTATATATGCAAATATTCCAAAATCAGAAAAAATCTAAAATCTAAGACATATTTGGCCCCAAGCATTTAGATAAGGGATATTCAACCTGTACCACTTTCTTCTGGCCTCCATGGTTTCTGATGAGAAATATGCTGTAATTCTAGTCACTTTTCCTCTGTAGATATGCTGTTGTTTTTCTCCAGCTGCTTTCAAGATTTTTGTTTGTTAGCTTTCAGTTTCCAGAAGTTTAATTATGAAGTGTGTTGACTTGAATTTCTTTGGGTTTATCCTGTTTAACCTTCACTTAAGTTGTTGAATCTATAAGTTGAATCTATAGTTGTTGAATCTATATCTCTTGTCAAATTTGTGAAGTTTTCAGTCATTATCTTTTCAGGTATTTTTCCAGCCCTCCCCTCTTCCTTCACTTCTTCCAGAACTCTGATGAAATGATGTTAGGTTTTTAGTTTTGTTTCTGAACCTCTGTTCATTTTTTTTCAGTCTATTTTTTCTCTCAGTTCTTCAGAGCAATTTCAATTATTCTATTTTTCCATTTGCTGACTTTTTCCCTCTGTTCCCACCGTTCTGGTATTGATCCTATTCAGTGAGCTTTTAAATTCAGCTATGGTATTTTTTATTTCTAAAATTTCCATTTGGTTCTTCTATTTATCTTCTATTTCTCTCCTGAAGCTGCCTATTATTTAACTTGTTTCAAGCATGTATAATTCCATCTCTGTTGGCATCTGTTGATTGTCTTTTTTCTTTAAGTTTTATATTAATTTCAGACTTGCATGTACAGGTTTGTTACATAGGTAAACATAGGGTCATGTGGGTTTGTTGTACAGATTATTTCATCTTAATACCCAGGTATTAACCCTAGTACCCATCAGTTATTTTTTCTGATCCACTTCCTCCTCCCACCTTCCCTCGTCTGATAGGCCCCAGTGTGTGTTGTTCCCCTCTATGTGTCCACGTGTTTTCTTTATTTAGCTCCTACTTATAAGTCAGAGCATGTGATATTTGGTTTTCTGTTCCTGTGTTAGTTTGCTAAGGATAATGGCCTCCAACTCCATTCATGTCCCTGCAAACAACATTATCTCATTCCTTTTTATGGCTGCATAGTATTCCATGGTTTATATGTACCACATTTTCTTTATCCAGTCTATAACTGATGGGCATTTAGGTTTATTTCATGTCTTTGCTATTGTTGATAGTGCTGCAATGAACATATGCATGCATGTGTCTTTATAATAGCATGATTTATATTCCTTTGGGTATCTAACCGGTAACGGAATTGCTGGGTTGAATGGTATTTCTGTCTTTAGGTCTTTGAGGAATTGCTACACTGTCTTCCACAATAGTTGAACTAATTTACACTCCCACCAACAGTGGGATTTCTTTTTCTCATTCTTTTTCTCCACAATCTCACCAGCATCTGTTATTTTTCAGCTTTTTAATAATAGACATTCTGGGCCGGGCGCGGTGGCTCATGCCTGTAATCCCAGCACTTTGGGAGGCTGAGGTGGGCAGATCACATGGTCAGGAGATCGAGACCATCCTGGCTAACACGGTGAAACCCCATCTCTACTAAAAATACAAAAAAAAAAAAAATAGCTGGGCTTTGTGGCAGGCATGTGTAGTCCCAGCTACTCGGGAGGCTGAGGCAGGAGAATGGCATGAACCCGGGAGGTGGAGCTTGCAGTGAGCCAAGATTGTGCCACTGCACTCCAGCCTGGGGGACAGAGCAAGACTCTGTCTCAAAAATAAATAAATAAATAAATAAATAAATAATAGCCATTATGACTGGTGTGAGATGGTATCTCATTGTGGTTTTGATTTGCATTTCTCTAGTGACCAGTGATAATGAGATTTTTATTTTCATATGCTTGTTGGCCACATGTATATCTTCTTTTGGAAAATGTCTGTTCATGTACTTTTTCCACTTTTTAATTTTTTTCTTGTAAATTTGTTTACATTTTTATGGATGCTGAATATTAGACCTTTGTCAGATGTATAGTTCGCAAATATTTTCTCCCATTCTGTAGGTTATCTGTTTACTCTGTTGATAGTTTCTTTTGCAGTGCAGAAGCTCTTTAGTTTAATTAGATCCCATTTGTCAATGTTTGCTTATGTTGCAGTTGCTTTTGGCATCTTCATCATGAAATCTTTGCCCGTGTCTGTGTCCTTAATGCTATTGCCTAGATTGTCTTCCAGGATTTTCACAGTTTTGGGTTTTACATTTAAGTCTTTAACCTATCTTGAGTTCATGTTTGTATACGGTATAAGGAAGAGGTCCAGTTTCAATCTTCTGCATATGGCCACCAGTTATCCCAGCACCATTTATTGAATAGAGAATCCTTTCCCTATTGCTAATTTTTGTCAGGTTTGTCAAAGATCAGATGATTGTAGGTGTGTGGTCTTATTTCTGGGTTCTCTATTCCGTTCCATTGGTCTACATGTTTATTTTTGTACCAGTACCATGCTGTTTTGGTAGCCCTGTAGTATAGTTGAAATGCGGTAGCCCTGTAGTATAGTTGAAATACAGGTAGCCCTGTAGTATAGTTGAAATGGGATAGCGTGATGCCTTCAGCTTTGTTCTTTTTGCTTAGGATTGCCTTGGCTATTCAAGCTCTTTTTTGGCTCCATATGAATTTTAAAATAGTTTTTTCTAATTCTGTGAAGAATATCAATGGTAGCTTGATAGGGATAGCAATGAACCTCTAAATTGCTTTGGGCAGTATGACCATTTTAACAATATTGATTTTTCCTATCCATGAGCATGGAATGTTTTTCCATTAGTTTGTGTCATCTCTGGTTTCTTTGAGCAGTGGTCTGTAGTTCTTCTTGTTGAGATCTTTCACATCCCTAGTTAGCTGTATTCCTAGGTATTTTATTCTTTTTGTGCCAACTGAGAATGGGAGTTTGTTTCTGATTTGGCTCTCAGCTTGACTGTTTTTGGGATATAGGATTGCTAACGATTTTTGTACATTGATTTTGTATTCAGAGACTGTGCTGAAGTTCCTTATCAGCTTAAGCTTTTGGGCTGAGACTAAGGGGTTTTCTAGATACAGGATCATGTCATCTGCAAACAGGGATAGAAATTCCTATTTGGATGCCTTTTATTTCTTTCTTTTGCCTGATTGCCCTGGCCAGGACTTCCAATACTATGTTGAATAGGAGTGGTGAAAGAAGGCATTCTTATCTTGTGCCGGTTTTCAAGAGGAATGCTTCCAGCTTTTGCCCATTCAGTATGATGTTGGGTGTGGGTTTCTCACATATGGCTCTTATTATTTTGAGGTGTGTTCCTTCAATACCTAGTTTATTGAGAGTTTTTAACAGGAATGGAGTTAAATTTTATCAAAAGCCTTTTCTGCATCTACTGAGATAGTCATGTGGGTTTTGTCTTTAGTTCTGTTTATGTGATGAGTCACATTTATTGATTTACATATGTTGAACCAACCTTGCATCCTAGGGATTAAGCCTACTTGATCGTGGTGGATAAGCTTTTTGATGTGCTACTGGATTCAGTTTGCCAGTATTTGTTGAGGACTTTTGCACTAATGTTCATCAAGGATATTGGCCTAAAGTTTTCTTTTATTGTTGTATCTCTGCCAGGTTTTGGTTTCAGGATGTTGCTGGCCTCATAGAATGGGTTAGGGGGGACTCTCTCCTCCTTAACTTTCTGGAATAGTTTCAGTAGAAATGGTACCAGTTCTTCATACATCTGGTAGAATTCACCTGTAAATCCATCTGGTCCTGGCCTTTTTTTGGTTGGTAGGCTATTTATTACTGCCTCAATTTCAGAGCTCATTATTGTTCTGTTCAGGGATTCAAGTCCTTCCTGGTTCACTCTAGGGAGAGTGTATATGTCCAAGAATTTATCTATTTCTTCTAGATTTTCTAGTTTATGTGCATAGAGTAGAGTTGTTCATAGTATTATCTGATGGTTGTTTGTATTTCTGTGGGGTCAGTGGTAATATTTCCCTTGTTGTTTCTGATTGTGTTTATTTGAATCTTCTCTTTCTTCTTCTTTGTTAGTCTAGCTAGCAGTCTATTTTACTAATTTTTTCAGAAAACCAGCTCCTGGATTTATTGATCTTTTGAATGATTTTTCATGTCTCAGTCTCCTTCAGTTCAGTATTGCTTTTGGTTATTTCTTGTCCTGCTAGCTTTGGGATTGGTTTTCCCTTGGTTTTCTAGTTCTTTCAGTTGTCATGTTAGGTTGTTAACTTGAGATCTTTCTAACTTTTTGATGTGGGCATTTAGTACTATAAAATTCACTCTTCACACCACCTTAACTGTGTCCCAGAGATTCTGGTATATTGTATCTTTGTTCTCATTAGTTTCAAAGAACTTTTTGATTTCTGTCTTAATTTTACTATATACACAAAAGTCATTCAAGAGTAATTATGCAATCTCCATGTAATTGTATGGTTTTGAGTGAATTTCTTAGTCTTCATTTATAATTTGATTGCACCGTGACCCCAGAGACTGTTATAATTTCAGTTCTTTTGCAATTGCTGAGGAGTGTTTTACTTACAATTATGTGATTGATTTTAGAGTATATGCCATGTGGCAATGGGAAAAATGTATATTCTGTTGTTTTGGGGTGAAGAGTTCTGTAGTTGTCTATCAGGTCCATTTGATCTAGAGCTGAGTTCAGGTCCTAAATATCTGTTAATTTTCTACCTCAATGACCTGCTAATGTTGTCAGTGGGGTGTTAAAGTCTCCCACTATTATTGTGTGGGAGCCTAAGTCTCTTTGTTGGTCTCTAAGAACTTGCTTTATGAATCTGTATGCTCCAGTGTTGGGTATGTATATATTTAAGATAGTTAGATCTTCTTGTTGAATTGAACCCTTTACCATTATATAATGCCTTTCTCTGTCTTTTTTTAATCTTTGGTGGTTTAAAGTCTGTTTTGTCAGAAACTAGGATTGCAACCACTGCTTTTTTCTGTTTTCCATTTGCTTGGTAGATTTTTCTACATCCCTTTATTTTGAGCCTATGTGTGTTGCTGCATGTGAGATGGGTCTCTTGAAGACAGTATACCAATGGGTCTTGGTTCTTTATCCAGCTTGCCTCTCCATGTCTTTTAATTGAGGCATGTAGCCCATTTACATTTATTTATTTATTTCTGAGACAGAGTCTCGCTGTATAGCCCATGCTGGAGTGTAGTGGCACCATCTTGGCTCACTGCAAACTCTGCCTTTCAGGTTCAAGTGATTCTCCTGCCTCAGCCTCCCAAGTAGCTGGAATTACAGGCACCCACCACAGTGCCCAGCTAAGTTTTGCATTTTTAGTAGAAATGAGGTTTTGCCTTGTTGACCAGGCTGCTCTCAAACTCCTGATCTCAGGTGATCCACCCACTTCGGGCTCCCAAAGTATTGGGATTACCGGCGTGAGCCACCACGCCTGCCCCATTTACATTTACAGTTAGTATTGATATGTGTGGATTTGATTCTGTCATCACGATGTTAGCTGGTTATTATGCAGACTCACAGTTCTGCAGGCTATACAGGAGGCATGGCCAGGAGGCCTCAGGAAGCTTACAATCATGACAGAAGGTGAAGGGGAAGCCAGCACTTCTTACATGGTTGGAGCAGGAGGAAGAGAGAGCAAAAGGGGAAGCATTACACACTTCTAAAACAACCAGGTCTTATGAGAACTCATTCACTATCATGAGAACAGCAAGGGGGTAGTCTGCCCCCATGATTCAGTCACCTCTTACCAGGACTGTCCTCCAACGTGTGGGGATTACAATTCGACATGAGATTTGGGTGGGGACACAGAATCAAATCATATCACTCATAAATAGATGTTCTAAAATAAATAGTATTACAGTTTTTTAAAAGATGTATGTAATAGATTATCAGAATATTTGTATGCAAATTAGGTAAACTTTTTAAAAAAATAAAACATATATTTAAAAGAGTAATTGTACTTGGCATTTAATCCTAGCACTTTGGGAGGATGCAATAGGAGGATTGCTTGAGCCCAGGAATTCAAGACAAGCTTGGGCGACATAGCAAGACTCCATCTTGACAAAACAAAAATTAAAGATTAAAAAAAGGGTAGGCTGGGTGCAGTGGCTCACGCTTGTAATCCCAGCACTTTGGGAGGCCAAGGCGGGCTCATCCATGTATCTTGATCTCACTTTCTTTAAGTCTTCTCTGCCCCCTTATCACTATCATCTTCCCCTCTTTTAAAATAAAACTCCCACATCTGCTTTTCCTTTCTTCCTTACTTTGCTTTATCTTTTTTTTCTTTACTTATCCCTACCTGATATGTTCTATATTTGCTTATTTATATAAACTGTAAGCTCTGTTAGAGCAGAGGTTATTTCTTTCAATCCTTTATCCTAGATCCCATAATGATACCTGGCATGCTGTAGGGATTCAATAAATATTTCTTGGATGAATGGCTTGATTTTAAAAAGTGGAGACTAAGGTGTCTATGTGGCTTTTAGTGAAGATGGCTCGCCTCTGTACTATTCATTGTAATTTGTCATTTGTATTTCTTATTATTGCTTCATCTTGATGTTATGAAGCCAAAACTTCTGCTTTAAGGTATAAAAGTAAATTCCCTAATAAGAGAGACAGATGCTTATGTGTGTAACAATCTACCAAAATGAAGGTTTGTCTCCACCTTGGTATGAAATGTATTATGGACCGTAATTATGGTCCATATTATGGACAGTATGCTAATAAAGGACATAGTAAAGAATGCGTGGGGAGTTTAATTGCAAGTCACCACTGCAGTTGAGTTCAACCTTTCTGCATAGAGCCATTCATCATGAGTGACAGGCAAGAGAGGAGGAGAAGCAGCAGATTCTTCCACGGATCACTCTCTCCCCTACTTGCCTCATCCTGTCATTCAGTTTACAGTCTTCTCTGTTGGCTGCAATCATTCCCAGAGGAGGTATTTATCACCATGAAAAAAACTCGAATGACATCAGCAGCAGCACTTACAACTCTGCGCTGTGATCCAATAAATAATGTGTGCTCAGCATGTGGAAGTGGTGAAGCAGCCCTTAATATTATCAAAAACTAGGCAGGGTTCTCAAGCCCTGGCCTTACCTGGGAACTGGTTAGGCACACAGAATCTCAAGCTCCACCTCAGACCTGCACTTTAACAAGACTCCCAGTGATTTGTGTGGACACTGAAGTTTGAAAAGCACTAGTCTGTAGACTTGACTAATACCCAAAGCCATCATCTCTTTAAGACATGATTTTAAACCATCATGTCACAAATAGAATCCAACTAAAGTGAGAAAATAAAGCTTTTCCTGTCTCATGCCGGGGATGACATAGAAACAAGTTGAATTAACACGTTGAATTAACCTATGAGAGTTTATGGTTTCCAAAGCTTTTATGTGTAAATATCTTTCTGTTCCCTGTAAGATTAGCATTATTATTCCCGTTTTCTGTGGAGTAAACTGATGTTCAGAAAAATGAACTGATTCTCCCAAGGTGATACAGTCAGTAAATGGAAATAAGATGGCCAGGACCAATCCTCCCCCAACCCCGCAACTCCCTACTCCTACTCTCTTCTACCCTAACACAACATTTTAAAGTTTTTTAAAAATCTCTTCTTTCCTTCTTTCACTCCTTCCTTTTCTCTCTTTCTCTTTTAAAAGGTGAAACATAGCTAGTCAAGGCATATTTTTTTCTTTTTGTGACTGAATCCCACATTTATTTAATGAAGTGCAGCTCTGAACAGAAGATCAGTTTTTGATGATTCTTTGCAAATCATTTATTTGAATCTACCTGAAATGCCTCTGCTTCTGGAGGACATTCATCACCGCAATCTGGTTTATGTTGTGTAGCTATAAGTTATATATAAATTACATATAGAGAGATGTAGATAGATAGATATTATATATAGATAAATTATATCTATATAAATTATATATAATCAGATATAAATCATATTGGCATATAATTTATATAGACAGAAATTAAGTGCATATTTGGATCAGCCAAATGAGTCCGCAGCATTGTAGCAATCAGTAAAGCAATCCCCAGTGAAGTGAAACCACTCAGCTCTGGCTTATTTCTTAAATATGTATTAATGTTTAGGAACATTTTTGCCCCTAGAAAGAAAAAAATTTTTTATAATTTTGGGAGAAGAAATAAATTGTGAGGATTTGAGATAAGTGGGGGACACAAGCAGGGGTTCCCAAAACCCATTTTAAAAAGATACACAAAAAATAGGAAGTATCTCTATTTTGACTTAATATGTGTGTGTGGGTGAGAGGAGCTCACTCTGTGGTTATGCACATGCACGCACGTAATTTGATCCTAATACCTACTTTAAAATATTTCCTTAGAGCCTTTTAGGACAGATCCTATGCACTTTAGCTAATAATCTTTGCAGAATCTGTGGAAGACTGACAATAACAGCACTGAGTGGATAATACTCCTGTAAACAAAATTATAAGTGATTAAGATAGAGTACACTTACGGCCGGGCGCAGTGGCTCCCTCCTGTAATCCTAACGCTTTGGGAGGCTGAGGCGAGCAGATCATGAAGTCAAGAGATCAAGACCATCCTGGTCAACATGCTGAAACCCCATCTCTACTAAAAATACAAAAATTAACTGGGCTTGGTGGCATGCGCCTATAGTCCCAGCTACTCAGGAGGCTGAGGCAGGAGAATCGATTGAATGCGGGAGGCGGAGGTTGCGGTGAGCTGAGATTGCGGCACTGCACTCCAGCCTGGCAACAGAGTGAGACTCCGTCTCAAAAAAGAAAAGATAGAGTATACTTAGATGAGCTCCAGAATGTCATCAAGGCTTGCATTTTAAAACTCTTCCAGCTCTTTTCTGTAGATTCTTTGGTAAAAGTAATGAAAGGAAGAACTGAAGTTTTAAAAGCTTTTTACTTCTCTACAAACCTCACATTAAATAGCCGGGGGCGGGAAGGAGGGGCGGTGGGGAATAAGATATTAAATGTAACAGACTTACAGGGTTTGTTTATTTTAAGCATCAAAAAACAGTTCTGTTTGGGAATCAGAAATCCAGTTTTGAGAGAACACAACTTGGGTAGCCCCTGTTCTCCCGTCAACATACCAGAGGGCTGTAAGTTATAAAAATATGGCTCAAGAAATAATAGTTGATATTCTGTACATGCACTAGGAGGTCTCGAGGGCCCGAGAAATGTGTATGATCTACACATAAGGTAAATCATGTGAGTTCTCTATACAACCAGCTATTTTCACCAGCAATAGTTTAATTAAACATTGGAGCACTGTAGAAGGTTCATAGCTTATTGCCATTATTTAATATTTGTTTTATGACCAGCAAGGAAGGACTTGTGGGGACCAGCAATTTTTCTCTTGGGAAATAGATACAATCAGAACCATCAACCCCAAGCATACATAAAACAGGATCTAAATCACATTTATCTCCCGCCAGAGAACCAGAAACACAGTGACTGTGTCTCCAGAATTAAAAATTAATAGCTGTAAAAGGGATATAAAAGGGGTGAAAAAGATGTAGGTTTTGTAACAATACATAGGGAGCACCTAGAGGACCATTTATTTGCATTTTGAAACTGAAGAGTTACAAAGATGGTCAATTCTGTTGAAGAGCTTTTAAACCTAAAAGGCTTGTTTGCAAAAACCAATTTGAATGCAGTTAAAGTGTATTTAGCCTGAACTTGTAGAGGAGCTGACAGAAAAATGCAACCAGCAGTTGCAAAATCTCTTTATTTTGTAATGCTTGCATGCAACTTTATTGTAATAATATTACTTTTTGTTCCAATTTTGTGGTTATTTGTGAAATCAAATATTGACTCTGAGGGCAAAGAACCACTTGGATGTTAAGATGAAAGTAATGCAATCATAATATTTTCTAATTTATTTCATAATATGTTAGCACAAAGTAATTTATTTACTCGTCCAGAGGTATTGTCAGCATGTTCTTTTTTTTGAGATGGAATAGTCTCTGTCTGTTGCCCAGGCTGCAGTGCAGTGGTGTGATGTCGGCTCACTGGAGACTCCACCTCCCAGGTTCAAGTGACTCTCCTGCCTCAGCCTCCCGAGTAGCTGGGATTACAGGCACACACCACCAGGCTCGGCTAATTTTTGTATCTTTTAGTAGAGACAGGGGTTTCACCATATTGGCCAGGCTGGTCTAGAACTCCTGATGTTGTGGTCTGCCCGCCTTGGCCTTCCAAAGTGCTGGGATTACAGGCGTGAGCCACTGTACCTGGCCAGTATGTTACACTTTTAAAGAAAAAAGGCTAGGAATTATGTCCACTATATTCAACAAGACAATTGATATTCTGTGCTAGTCACAGTACAATTAATGGTATTTCACTAAATAAAATTTCTTGTTAAGCTGTATGTGAAAGGATTATACTTTATATTTATAAGTAATTATATTTTATTTATTTATTTTTATTTTTATTTTTTGAGACAGAGTCTCACTCTGTTGCCCAGGCTGGAGTGCAGTGGTGCAATCTTGGCTCACTGCAACCTCCCCGTCCCGAGTTCAAGCAATTTTCATGCCTCAGTCTTCCAAGTAGCTGGGATTACAGGCACACATCACCATGCCTGACCAATTTTTCTATTTTTTGTAGAGGGTTTCACCATGTTGGCCAGGCTGGTCTCGAACTCGTGACCTCAAGTGATCCACCCACCTCGGCCTCCCAAAATGCTGGGATTACAGGCATGAACCACCACGACTGGCCTATACATACTTACATTGATATCATAAATTTTCTAAGAATTCCTATACTTTGGGATTTTAGGACATTTGTTGAATGAATAGCCATCGTATATTGCTCTCCTAGGCAACTGAAGGCAATAGGGTTAATATACTAGTGATCCCAATTAGCAGATGAAGAGCATGAGGAAAGACAGACTGGATGTTTGCCGACATCCTACGTTTAAAACATGCGACCTATCTTCTGGCTCGTGGAAGAAACACGAAGTGGAGAGGTCTAGAAGATTACCTAGAACCTGATTGTGGCTCATCTTTGCCTAGAAGAGTGGGGAAGCCTCTTCTTACCTCAGTCAGCAAGGAACTGATTATTTCTGCAGAGTGACTGTTGAGTTTATTAGAAATTGCCTTTAGTTTTACACTTTTCTCTCACAGGTCAAAGTTAATTTTTTTAAAACAAACAAACAATTATGGCTGAATCTTTCTTGCTCCAGATAGGATTGTTGTTTCTGAAACAACTTTGACCAGATATGATGGCTCATACCTATAATCCCAGCACTTTGGGAGGCTGAAGTGGGAGGATTACTTGAACCTAAATGTTGGAGATCAGCCTGGGCAACATAAGGATATGCCATCTCTAAAAAATACAAATAAAAAATTAGCCAGGCATGGTGGCACACATTTGTGGTCCCAGCTACTTGGGAGGCTGAGGCGGGAGGATCACTTGAGCCCAGGAGGTTGAGGCTGCAGTGAGCCGTGATTATGCCACTGCATTCCAGTCTGGGCTACAGAGTGAGACCCTGTTTCAAAAAAATAAATAGCCAGGTGCAGTGGCTCACACCTATAATCCCAGCACTTTGGGAAGCCTAGGTGGGCAGATCAAGAGGTCAAGAGATTGAGACCATCCTGGCCAACATGGTGAAACCCCATCTTTACTAAAAATACAAAAATTAGCTGGGTGTGGTGGCACGTGCCTGTAGTCCCAGCTACTCTGGAGGCTGAGGCAGAATTGCTTGAATCTGGGAGGTGGAGGTTGCAGTGAGCCGAGATCATGCCACTGCACTCCAGCCTGGCTACAGAGCGAGACTCCGTCTCAATAAATAAATAAATAAATAAAGACAGAAAGAACTTTGCAAAAACTATTTTATGAAGATTCAAGAATTTACAGAGCTCAAGAGTCAAGTTTGAAACCTAACTATGTGGTTTACCAGCCGTATACCCTTAGGAAAGTTACAAACCTCTATGTGCTTCAGTTTTCTCATCTGAAAAATGGCAATAAGAAATGCTCCTCAACCATAGGTTGTGGGAATTAACTGGGCTAATTCTTATAAAGAACACAGAATAGTGCTTTTCACATGTAACACATAACAAATGTTAACTATTACTCATATTTCTCTTGACTTTGCTTGGTTATCCTTACTTTTTTTTTTTTTTTTTTTTGAGGTAGGGTCTTGCTCTGTTGCCCAGGCTGGAGTGCAATGGCGCAATTATGGCTCACTACAGCCTTGATCTCCTGGGCTCCAGTGATCCTCCCAACTTAGCCTTCCAAATAACTAGGACTACAGGTGTGAGCCACCAAGCAGGCTAATTTTTAAATTTTGTTATGGAGACGGGGTCTTGCTATGTTGCTCAATTTTGTCTAAAACTCCTGGGCTCAAGCAATCCTCCTGCCTTGGCCTTCCAAAGTACTGGGATTACAAGTCTGAGCCACTGTGCCCGACTCCTGTTCTTACTTTTGATGTACTTTTTTTTAAAATTTGAAAATAAATATAATTAGACAAGTTAAAATGTTTTGTTACGTTTTATTTTTCATAGGCTACAATATTCAGAATATTTTTTAAAAATTTCCTCTAAAACTAGCACTATAATGCCGGGATTTTGTTTGTATTTATTTCATTCCTCTTTTTGTTAAATGCATCCACGTTTCTACACAGTTGAAACAACAAATCCACATAATAACAACTATCATACTTGTATTCTGCTTTTGTCCCCACATCATTATCTATACACATTTTATATATTTCTATAGGCTTAGTAATAATCTTGCTTAATGGACACATAATATTTCATTTTTTCTACTTTTTTTTTGAGACAGAATCTTACTCTGTCACCCAGGCTGGAGTGTGATGGCAGAATCTTGGCTCACTGCAACCTCTGCCTCCTGGGTTCAAGCAATTCTCCTGCCTCAGCCTCCCCAGTAGCTGGGACTACAGGCGCATGCCACCACACCTAGCTAATTTTTATATTTTTAGTAGAGACGGGGTTTCACCATGTTAGCCAGGATGGTCTCAATCTCTTGACCTCGTAATCCGCCTGCCTTGGCCTCCCAAAGTGCTGGGATTATAGGCATAAGCCACTGCACCCAGCCTTCATTTCTCCTACTTTCACACATAATATTGTAATAGACAGTTTTGCTCTGTTAAAATATTTTCATAGAATAAATTCTCAGGCCGGGTGCAGTGGCTCACGTCTGTAATGCCAGCACTTTGGGAGGCCTAGGCAGGTGGATCTCCTGAGGTCAGGAGTTCGAGACCAGCCTGACCAAGATGGTGAAACCCCATCTCTGCTAAAAATACAAAAATCAGCCAGGCGTGGTGGTGCACGCTTGTGGTCCCAGTTACTCGGGAGGCTGAGACAGAAGGCTTGCTTGAATCCAGGAGGTGGAGGTTTCAGTAAGCCGAGATCCTGCCATTGTATTCTAGCCTGGGCGACAGAGTGAGACTTCATCTCAAAAAATAAAAAAATTAAAAAAAAAAAAGAATAAATTCTCAAGAATGAAATAACTTATAATAATAATAATAACAACAATTACCTCTGTCTGCATTTCTTCCTCAATTCCTACTCAGAGATTCTTGTCTTCTTACCCTCTGTAGCACCCCCCACTCCTACCAATACCCCAAAGGATCGAAGGATCTTCATAGTCTTCTGGGTGCATGCCTGATGGGGCAGAGTAGTATTCAGGGTTGGAGGCAACAAGGGTGCGTATACTGGTCAACCAGCTCTCTGGAAAACAAACTCTGACTTATAGAATTTGCTGACTCATGCGGTGTAAGTGCTCCCGCCATGGCTGATTTCAAGCTAACAACTGACTTGTCAAATTCCTGAAAATTTAACTGGCTCTTGGGAGCCAGTATAATAAGCTGGCTCTAGTACAGCAGTGGAAGTGGAGTTGAAGCCTTTTGGAATGTTGTAAAGCAAAGACATTCAATGGACCAGTAACCCAAGGAATCACACTGTTAATTCTATGACCTATGCTTTTGTAATTCAAAGTGTGATCTGAGGATCAGTAAGCCAGATAGAAAAGAAGAATCATGGGCCTTACCCCAGATCTACTGAACCAGAATCTGTATTTTTATAAGATGCTTCCTTGATTTGTGTGCACATTAAAGTTTGAGAAGCACTGCTCGAGCTAGAACAGCGGCATTCCCCCTGCACCTGAAAGGACTCAGTGCTTCAGAGAGCTTATCAATCCAGGAATACACAGTTTAGTGACCTACTTGTGTTTTATTGCAAGAAAGATAAACCCTTACTTCAATGAAAGAAAATAGTAAGAATTAATCTATTTACTAACTAACATTCTGAAATGTGAAGGCTGGTGTCCTACTTACTTTCTAGTAAGAAAATTACATGTATGAACACTTCTCAAATTTATATTCATTCTAGAAACACATATTTATCAAATGCCTTATATAAAATTAGGACCGTTTATAGCCCCTAACCTCAAACAGTCTACACTCCAATAACTGTAATTTAAGACATAGGTGTTGCATTTGCTGTGCACGTCCTACTATGTACATCTCCTCACAGATATCTCCAACTGCCACACTTGCATTTCTTTGCCAGAGAGTACACTGAACACTTTGGCAAGCCAACATATTGGGGAATTACATTGCCCTCACCTCTAATAAATCCTCTAGATCCCTTGCTTCTCTGGTAGCATAACACTGAGGATTTATACTGGTTTCTTAAGTTACTCAACCTGATCAAGCTCCCAATGCCCACAGTGGTAACTTAGTAAACAATGAACACTGTATTGGCTGCTTTCCCTTCCTTTTTTTTCACCACTCCTTCCCCATTCTTCTACCAGTATTTCCTGAGATCATCTCTCAAACAGACTCTTTACCTTTGCATCCCTGACTCAGAGTCTGCTTTTGGGGAAGCCTAAACTAAGACCATGTGTTGTACAGTATGGAAGACACAAAGTGCTACTTTAGCTGAGGAAGAGAAATTACTATCAGCTGAGTTATCAATCGAGTTGGCTCTCAAAAGCCTGCCAGCATTTCCAGAAGTGAAGATTAAGGAGAAGGAGCCTCACGTTTGAAAGAGAAGGAGGAATGGCCCAATATGTGTTTAGAAAATAAGGAGAAACCTGAGCGTTAATTTTTTCAAAAAGAGGTTTAAAATTCAACCAAGTATGGATTTTGGGGCAAGCTCCTCAAAGACTTTTGGTGGTCCTCCAACTGTCTGGTAGATATCTGAGAAATACATGTATAGAAATTAAATTTAGAAACTTTCACCAGGGGCGGTAGCTCACTCCTGTAATCCCAGCACTTTGGGAGGCCATGGCGGGCGGATCACGAGGTCAGGAGATTGAGACCATCCTGTCTAACACAGTGAAACACCATCTCTACTAAAAATACAAAAAATTAGCCAGGCGTGGTGGCATGTGCCTGTAGTCCCAGCTACTTGGGAGGCTGAGGCAGGAGAATTGCTTGAACCCAGGAGGCAGAGCTTGCAGCAAGCTGAGATTGCACCACTGCTCTGCAGCCTGGGTGACAGAGTGAGACTCTGTCTCAAAAAAAAAAAAAAAAGGAAAGAAACTTTCATGCAGATTAATATATTTGTGACATTTTTATTGTATTCAACAAAAATATCAGTCCACAATGGATTGGGATTTTCAACAAGCATGTCAAGAATATACAATAAGAACAGGATAGTCTCTTCAATACATGGTGGTGAAAAACTGGATATCCCCATGTAGAAGAATGAAATTGGACCCCTACCTCACACCATGTACAAAAAACCCAAAATGGATTAAAGACTTAAACATAAGGCCAGAAAATGTAAAACGACTAGAAGAAAACATATGGGAAAACTCTATGACAGTGGTCTGGGCAATGATTTTTTTGGATTGGATCCCAAAGCTCAGGCAACAAAAGCAAAAATAGACGAATGAATGACATCAAACTAAGACACGGCAGCACTGGAGACTATTATTCTAAGTGAAGTAACTGAGGAATGGAAAACAAAACATCATATGTTCTCACTCATAAGTGGGAGCTAAGCTATGAGAACACAGAGGCATAAGAATGATACAATGTGCCGGGTGTGGTGGCTCATGGCCTCCTTTGGGAGGCCGAGGCAGGTGGATCATAAGGTCAGGACATGGAGACCATCTTGGCCAACATGGTAAAACCCTGTCTCTACTAAAAATATAAAAATTACCTGGGCATGGTGGTGTGTGCCTGTAATCCCAGCTATTCGGGAGGCTGAGGCAGGAGAATCGCTTGAACCAGGGAGTTGGAGGTTGTAGTGAGCCGAGATCACACCATTGCACTCCAACCTGGTGACACAGTGAGACTCCTCAAACAAACCAACAAACAAACAAACAAAAAGAATGACACATTGGACTTTAGGGACTGAGGGAAAAGGGTGAAAGAGGGGTGAGGGATAAAAGACTACACATTGGGTACAGTGTACACTGTTTGGGTGATGAGTGCACCAAAATTTCAGAAATCGACACTAAAGAACTTCTTCGTGTGACCAAACACCATCTTTTCCCAAGACAGGATCCAAGACTCTTTGTGATTGAGATCCTATTCACCTGTAGAAATGTCATGAATGTGCTCAGTGTAGAGGACTACCCTCAGGGGAGGACGGCCAGTCATCTGACATGAGACTGTATAGCTAGCCTTCTTTGGCAAATTTACCAAGACCCAGACTCAGAAACTTAGTCAATATTTCATTGGGGGACTTCAACACTGCTTCCACTTAACAGAGCTCTAAAGCCTGATGTATAAAACCAAACCATGGGAAATACCAGTGAGATGTGGACAAGGTGACTCGCTCTGTTTTGTTTCCTATTGAAATGAAAGAAAGGAAAAAAGGAACACAAGCAAACAAAAGAGAAGTGGCAGCACAGCAAAGGAAACAATTAACAGTGTGCAGAGACAACCTACAGACTGGGAGAAAATATTTGCAAGCCATGTACCCAATAAGGGGTTAATATCCAAAATATGTAAGGAGCTCATACAATTCAATGGCAAGAAAACAAAAAATCCAATGAAAAATGGGCAAAGAACTTTAATAGACATATTTCTCGAAAGAAGACATACAAATGGCCATCAGATATATGAAAAAAAATGCTCAACATTACTAACCATTAAGGAAATGCAAATTAAAACCACAATGAGATATCACCTTATGCCTGTCAGAATGGCTATTAACAAAAAGACCAAGGATAACAAGTGTTGGCAAGGAGTTGGAGAAAAAGTAACCCTTGTACACTGTTGGTGGGAATGTAAGTCAGTACAGCCATTACAGAAAATTGTTTGGAGGTTTGTCAAAGAAACTAAAAATAAATGGGTGTGGTGGCTCACACCTGTAATCCCAGCACTTTGGGATGCCGAGGCGGGTGGATCACCTGAGGTCAGGAGTTCAAGACCAGCCTGGCAAACATGGTGAAACCCCCTCTCTACTAAAAATACAAAACAATTAGCTGAGTGTGGTGGTACATGCCTGTAGTCCCAGCTACTCGAGAGGCTGAGGCAGGAGAATTGCTTGAACCTGGAAGGGAGAGGTTGCAGTGAGCCGAGATCACACCACTGCACACCAGCCCGGGCGACAGAGCGAGACTCTGTCTGAAAAAAACGAAACAAAACAAAACAAAACAAAACCCTAAAAATAGAATTATCATCTGATCCAGCAATCCTACTTCTGGATATTTACACAAAAGATTTGAAATCAGTTTGTCAAACTTCATTACAACACTATTCACAATAGCCAAGTTATGAAATCGTCCTAAATGCCCATCAACAGATGAATGGATAAAGAAAAGGTAGTATGTATCTACAATGGAATCGTGCCCAGCCTTAAAAAGGAAAGAAATTCTGTCATTTGTGACAACATGAATGGAATTGAGAACATTATGCTAAGTGAAATAAGCCAGGCACAGAAAGGCAAATACAGTACCAAATGTTCTTACTTATTTGTGAAATCTAAATTAATTGAGCTCATGGAAGTAGAGTAGAATGGTGGCCACCAGAGGCTGGGGAAATAGGTGGGAATGGGGAGATGATAATCAAGGGGCACACAAAATCTCAGACAAGAGGAGTATGGGTTTCTCTTTTTTCCATTGCATGGCTTGGTGAATATAGCTAATAACAGAGTGTTGTAAATTTCAAAAATGCTGAGAGTAAATCTCAACTGTTCTCACCACAAAAAAGTTACATATTTGAGGTGATAGATATGTTAATTAGCTTGGTTGACTTATTTCACATTGTATTCATAAATCATAACATCACTTTGTACCCCATAAATATATACAATTAAAAATGATCAGCCGGGCACGGTGTCTCACGCCTGTAATCCCAGCACTTTGGGAGGCCGAGGCGGGCGGATCACAGGGTCAGGAGATCGAGACCATCCTGGCTAACACGGTGAAACCCCATCTCTACTAAAAATACAAAAAAATTAGCCGGGCGTGGTGGCGGGTGCCTGTAGTCCCAGCTGCTCAGGAGGCTGAGGCAGAAGAATGGCGTGAACCTGGGAGGCGGAGCTTGCAGTGAGCCGAGATCTGCCACTGCACTCCAGCCTGGGAGACAGAGCGAGACTCCGTCTCTAAATAAATAAATAAATAAATAAATAAATAAATAAAAATGATCAATTTACAAGTAAAAAACACACAAAAAAACATGGTCCTTCACTACAGATTATTTGAGAAACGCAGCTCTACAGATTTGAATGCCAAGAAAATAGATTATTCTCTGAGAATTAAACTATAAAATGGTTTATATGATGAGTATTCAGAGTAAGACAAAGTCCCCCTAGAGAGACTGATGCTTACCCAGGCTTTACTGATAGCACAGTATTAACATAACTAAGGAAAGAATGTGTCTAAGCTCCATCCTAGAAGAAATCTCAGCTCAGTCATTATGGCAAGGAGGAATATCTGGAAGAGTTCCTTAAAAATGCACAATATCTGACTCCCCCAACTCTGGGTCCACGTTCACCAAACAATCTTTGGGCTCTAACTGGGCTTCCCGTATAGATCACCCACATGGAACCCAGGCTAGTCACTCAGGGATTCACCTTGTCTACATCACACTGGTATTTCCCATGCTTTGGTTTTATACATCAGGCTTCAGAGCTTGGTTAAGTAGAAGTGGAGTTGAAGTCCCCCAATGAAATATTGTCTTGGTAAATTTGCCAGAGAATGCCAGCTATACAGTCTCATGTCAGATCACTGGCCGTCCTCCTCTCAGGGTAGTCCTATGTACTGAGCACATTCATCTAACGTTTCTTTCTTTCTTTCTTTTTTTTTAGACAGTCTTACTCTGTTGCCCAGGCCGGAGTGCAGTGGCGCGATCTTGGCTCACCCAGGCTGGAGTGCAGTGGTGCAATCTTGGCTCGCTGCATCTCTACCTCCTGGGTTCAAGCAATTCTCCTGCCTCAGCCTCCCGAGTAGCTGGGATTACAGGTGTACGCCACCATGCCCGGCTAATTTTGTATTTTTAGTAGAGATGGAGGGCTTTCACCATGTTGGCTAGGCTGGTCTCAAACTCCTGACCTCAGAATATCGGCCCCCCTTGGCTTCCCAAAGTGCTGGGATTACAGGCATGAGCCACCACACCCAGCTTCGTCTTGAATTTCTACAGGTGAACAGGAGGTCAGTCATGAAGGGTCTTGGATGCTAAGTCAACTTGTTTAATGAGCACATTCAGAATCTATAGAAAACCAAAATATAAAATAGAGGTGTTACCATGGTCCCATGGCTACTTAGTACAAAAACACAGACTATAACCCAAGTCCCTGAACGTCCTGTCTAATTGCTCTGAGGATTGAATCAGATTCTGTGAGAGCATCACCCCTAGCATCAAAAGTCTTTAATAATAGTAATTATTGAATGCTTACTGGTGCAAGCACAGGACTAATCATTTTATGTAGTATTGTTTAATGCTTTGAAATGGTAACTTTATTATTTCCATTATACAGAGGATGACAGAAGAAACAGAGAGACTAAGTAATTTGTCCAAGGCCACAAAGTCAGTAAGTTTTGAGGGCAAAATTCAAACCTAGGCTCTCTGACATACCCAGCTTTCAACCGCTATTCTGCTCTGCTCTGCTTTTTTGTTTTTCAATACTAGTTATTTCTGTTGAACCAGAAAAATTGAGGATCATAAGTTTTTGCCTCTTAGAACCAAATCCAGATGGCATTAAGAATGGAAACCCCATCCTTTAAGTATGTTGCAAGATATGTTCGGACTCTAAGAAAATCTAGAGAGAGGCTATTTTAATTTCAAAATCAAATTTTGATTTGATTTTGACTTTTGTGGTTTAAATTTATTTTAAATTGGCATTACATATTAGGGGAGTACCATTATATTGTCACTGTTCGGGGCATTGAAGTCCTTAAATCATCTCTGAATCTAACTCATTCTTTTTAATGGCCACAACCGTTTCACAGAAGTCCCGTATTTATTTAACCAGTCCCTAATAAGGGGCATTTACATTATTTCCCACTTATAATTACAAATAATGTCATAAGAAACATCTGCTCTGTTTCTTTTTATCTTTGTTTACCTGTAGGCATGTATCTGTATTTATGGGTATCAGTTGGTACTAATCCAATCTCCAGTTTTTAATTCTGACATTCCCTTGTCAATTCAGGTACTTTCTGGTAGAAAGATGAGAAAATAGAATTTCTGAGATCACAATATTAATTAAGGTTCTAGAGAGAGGAGATAGTTCCTCCTTTCATTGCCCTACAATTTAACTCCAGGAAATCTTATTGGGAGAACACATCTCCTTGTACTTAGAAAACAAATTTGGGAGTCTTTCACACAGGTATAGTTGGAGAAGTTTGGAGTCCACCAGGGCATCTGACTCACCTGTAGATACTATCATTACACACTTTCCATTCTGTCTGTTTTTTCTTTTCTCTCCAAACATGTAGTCCACAGATGCTAGCAAATAAGGGAGAAGGGCAAGATTCCCCATCAGGTGTTTTTATTATAATAGACCCGGTGAGATACATTGGCTTTTCACTAGGATGTGGAAGGGAGCGTTAATTTCGAGCCCTGAGTCGTAGGACAGCCTTAGAGGTGAGAGTCCCCTTACATTATTATGAGATTCCTTTAAAAGCTCATAGAACAGGACCCATTCAAGACTGCTGCTTGTGCTGCCTTACATTGATGCTACTTTAGAACAAATATTCATGTTAATACAAGAGCCTATTATGTTCTATAAGCAAGCATAAATCTTTTCCTTAGGGAACACACCACTATATTAACCAATTTGGATATACACAGCAGAGGGCAGAACTTGGCTTGGAGTAATTAATTTGTAATTAGTCAGCTAAGGGCGTGTGAGTATGAATGCACATGTGCAAATATACTGGCCTTCAAACATTCACCCCGAGCCTCCTGCGTAGATGACACTACCCCGGTTATGTAGAAAAGATGAACTCTTCGAAATCTGGAACTCAGAATTTCTATGTCGCTGTCTTTTCTTAACCTCAAAAGAATGTTTTTTCTCCAGAAATTAAATCTATTTTGTATCCACTCCTGTTTTCAAAACTGGGTAGCCATGTTGGGACCTCATGTTTCTTGGAGAATTTGCTGTTTCAACAGAGCTCTGATCTCTGATGGCTTTGTAAAGAGCTACGGCTGGGTCTTTAGCACATGCAGCTTACCTGATTAGTTGCCATTAAAGCTAATGTAAGACAAATACTCATCCGGTAAGGAGAGTGCCTGTAACTTTAATAATGCCTGAGGGAGTATGTATGACCTCACACCTCCAACCCAGACATTGTTTAACCATACCCCACAACTTGTGAATTTCAATTATTTGTTCAGAGGAGCCATTCATAATTGCCTGGTGTAAGCCTGCCTTTAGGATGCAAAGCAGAAGACAATGAAAATGCTACCCGAGCGAATTAGGGCAGCAGCACTTAAACATATAAATTAACTAGGCCTCTTTTCACAGCTCCCCCTTTCTATTCTGAGAGGTTTCAGTCTGGTGACATCAAAGGCAGGATTACGGGAGAAGATAAAAACTTGATCTAATGTCCATGTTTGAAGTCATGAAAGTCCTCCTCTCTCCATGGCAAAATAACCCTCTTCATAACACACACACACAAAAACCGGGGTCCAGGTGCAAAGGGGTTGGGGGTAGGATGAAGATGGGGGAAGGCCACAAGAAGGCTCTGGCTTCCTGAGGCTGTAGAAATAACTAAGTGTTAGAGCCCCGTATTGCCAAATGTGCTAATAGATTGTTTGTAGGCTTGAGCTGGCTTTGTTCTGCAAATTAATATGTTAAGTCTTTCTTTTAAGCTTGTGTGATGTTGGCATAGTTCTTTAATGAGATTTTAACTAGATTTCCTTTACTATCTGCAAAGACTAGAACAGATTTTTTTTTAATGTTGAAGAAGAGTGATCTCTAACTTCAATGCCATTAACCAATATTTCCTTTAATGCTATTTGTCAATCAGATTTCTTGTCCAGTAACAAACTATAGTATTTGTGTCCACTCTGCACCGATGGGATATGAAGCATATGTATTTACATTAAAGCAATAGGCTTGAAAATTTTATAATGAATAGTTTTTTGGGGGGTAGGCAAAAGTTTGCGGGAGGAAAGTATACATAATTTGAAGGTATCGCCTTACTTTGTAATTCATAGAAATTGTTTGAGATGAATACAAACCTCAGTCCTCAAAAAGTATGTGCAGCTGCATTGCCTGGCTGCACAGCCAGGAAGATTTATTTTCAAAACTCCGCAAGCTACAGGCCCATGATTTTAAAAGTCTTTAGTCCTTTAAGCAGTAAATCAGCATTCAAGTGGCTGGTTAATCTCCCAAGGGCCAAAATGAAGTGCTCTGACCTAGATTATAACAGACTGACTGTTAGAAAACTCTTTCTGTAACACCAAACCTAGGAAGCATGAAGTATAAACAGAGCCAGCAGATAAAAATCTCTGTGTTGGAGTCCTTCGTCACCTTCTCCTTGTCTCCTTTGAAGACTCCTGTGGACTTGAATCAAAAAAATAAAATGAAATCAAAACTTTTATTATGGGGAGTTGGTACCAAGTATTACAATTTTGTCTGACAAACTTAGTTTTTTAGGTTCAGCAACCATGAAAAGCCCTTAGCTCCTGTCTGAATTCTCAGCCTTTTCAGCTTGGAGATCTCATGGACTCTGTGTTCCTGCTCTCTGTACTTTTGCTCATCTATATTTTCAGCACACATTCAAAGGGAGAAGGCCACACATCAATGCAATCCATCACACCAAAGGATACGCTCCATTGTGAACAATGGCTCCGCCTAACAGTTGAAGAGGCCTTTAATCTCCTCGTGTTTATCTAAGTTTACCAAAAAATTAAACCTCCTAGTTTACCCAAAGGGTGGGTCTTGGCTATATGTAGATATTACCTTTTTCTAGAAAAGTCAGATTCTAAGAAGTATAGATGTGACAGAATCTTCTCTTTTCTCTCTGGAAGCTCAATATTTGAGTTTCAGAAATAAACTCGGCAGCCAGGCACAGTGGCTCGTGCCTGTAATCCCAGCACTTTGGGAGGCCGAGGCAGGCAGATTACCTGAGGTCAGGAGTTCGAGACCAGCCTGACCAACATGGCGAAATCCCATCTCTACTAAAAATACAAAAAAATTAGCCAGGCGTGGTGGTGGACACCTGTAATCCCAGCTACTCAGGAGGCTGAGGCAGGAGAATCGCTTGAACCCTGGAGGCAGAGGTTGCAGTGAGCCGAGATTATGCCACTGTACTCCAGCCTGGGCAGCAGAGCAAGACTCTGTTTCAAAAAAAAAAAAAGAAAGGAACTCAACAGTAGACACATTAACAGGACAAAGGCATACAAATTTATTATGTGCATACACACAGGGGTCCCACAAAGTTTGAGACTCAAAGAAGGCCAGATGGGTTGAAGCTTAAATAGCATTTTGAGCTACAGAAAGAAATAGGAGCTGGGGGCTCCTGGAGGGTGATGACAACAAGCTATAGGAGGGTGAGGAGAGGAACCGCACTGCCAACAAAGTTTGTCTTAATTTGCAGATAAATTCTCTCAGGTAGCAGCTCTCAGAAGGATAGGTGAAAAGTCTGTCTGGATGTGGTGTCCTGGGTATAGACCTTTAGTCTCTTTTCCTGAGATATGAGTTTTGTTGTTGTCGTATTGTTTTGTTTTGTTTTTTTCTGAGACCGAGTCTCACTCTATCACCCAGACTGGAGTGCAGTGGCACGACCTTGGCTCACTGCGACCTCCACCTCCCAAGTTCAAGTGATTCTCCTGCCTCAGCCTCCCAAGTAGCTGGGACTACAGGCATGTGCCACCGTGCCCGGCTAATTTTTGTACTTTTAGTAGAGATGGGGTTTCACCATTTTGGCCAGGCTGGTCTCAAACTCCTGACCTCAGGTGATCTGCCCACCTCGGCCTCCCAAAGTTCTGGGATTACAGGCGTGAGCCACTGCGTCCGGCCTACCAACACCAGTTTTATCTCTCCACACATTCCCTCTATTTTATGTTTATGTCTTTACCTTACAGGTTATTTGGTTAAATATGATAAAGGTCAATTATTTATTTATCCTGTTAAAAAAAAAATGTGTCAGCCTTCTGATTTCTACTTTCAAAGACATTTAAGAAAGTTAGGACATTCAGGCCGGGTGCGGTGGCTCACGCCTGTAATCCCAGCACTTTGGGAGGCCGAGGTGGGTGGATCATGAGGTCAGGAGATCGAGACCATCCTGGTAACATGGTGAAACCCCGTCTCCACTAAAAATACAAAAAATTAGCCGGGCGTGGTGGTGGACACCTGTAGTCCCAGCTACTCAGGAGGCTGAGGCAGGAGAATGGCGTGGACCCGGGAGGCGGAGCTTGCAGTGAGCCGAGATCGTGCCACTGCACTCCAGCCTGGGCAATAGAGCGAGACTCCATCTCAAAAAAAAAAAAAAAAAAGAAAAAAAAGAAAGTTAGAAAGTCAGGACAAACAACTTATAGAAATGGTCTGCAATGAGTGTTCAGAGTATAAGTCACACACTAGAAACCAGTAAAATACTCTTGTGTCTAAGAAATAGTCAAGAAACTTGCCATTTTGCTGCTTATATTCACAGTTTTCCAACTTTCATCTTCAAAATCTTTACAGTTTTGGACTGGTCAGTCAAAGCGCAACCAGACCTATATAATATTTATTCCTTTTCCTCAAAAATCCTCTGTGGCTGGTATATCATATGAATTACTGTGCCTTGAGTGTTGCCTATCTGATGGCCTCAGGTAAATCTTTGTAATAAATTCTTGTGGGGTCCCACGGAGCTGTGGTGTTTGCCTGCATGACCCATTGCCAAATGACAACCATGGCTCAGGCATTCTTTCCCGGGTGACTCATAAACCAACATACACGAGGCTGGGCGCAGTGCTCATCCCAGCACTTTGGAAGGCTGAGGTGGGTGGATCACCTGAGGTCGGGAGTTCGAGACCACGCTGACCAACATGGTGAAACCCCGTCTCTACTAAAAATACAAAATTAGCCGGGCATGGTGGTGCATGCCTGTAATCCCAACTACTCAGAAGGCTGAGGCGGGAGAATCGCTTGAACCCGGGAGGTGAGCCGAGATCGCACCATTGCACTCCAGCCTGGGCAACAGAGCGAAACTCTGACTCAAAACAAAAAACCAAAACCAAACCAAACAAAACAACATACACACTCTGACAATATTTCTTCCAGGCCTGGTGCTTGATCGTTGCTAATCAGTGGGAACACAAAAAGAAGATGGGTCATGGCTTCTTTATATTTCCTAATTAATTGCAACCACTATGAGACATAAGAACTTGAACCAGAGTGATTTAGAGAGCAAATCTGGTCTTCCCAATCCCCAGAGTTAGATCTTCCGTGACGGCGCATTCTTCCTGTCTGGCTGCTGCTGTAGCAATTCCTGCAAAATTAAAGGCGAAGTTTTTAATTTCTTGATGGGGTTCTGGAGGCCACTGTGCTGTGATTTTCAGGACAAACAGGGAGAGAACAACTGTAATTCCTCGAGAGGCCCTGAAAGGTCACTGTACCTGAGTGTCCTTGAATTTATTGTGGTAGAGATGGTAGGGGAGGGGTCACTTGAAACATTCTCCCATCAGGGTAGTTTTTAGAAATTCTATGTCTCAGCAAGACTAACTGTTTAACATGTTCTCCATACCCTGGATTACCGAAATGCAGCTTTCACACTCTCATTGAAACTGCCTTTGCAAAGATTAAGACAGGGAGAAAAGTCTAGCATGGCTGACTCCATCTTGCTTCTAGCCTCACAGGCTGGCTGTCTTCACTCATTCCTAGGAGTAGGCCAAGCTAACCATGGGAGGAATTTAGTTTATAATTTAACTTTGAAACAGGGATAATAACAGCCCCTCCCTAAAACTGCTCCCCTCCTTTTTCAGGGGCTGAAGCCGCCTTTGTAAAACTAATGAAAGGCCACAAAATTAGGATCATGGGAAGAGCCTGAATTCTGCTAAAATGTAAGTGAAGATTCTATAATCCCTTACTGCTCAGGAATCATGTGGCCAGAGGTCACAAGATTTGCAACTTCCCCAATTGCTCCAGTAGATAACATCACTATTGTAAAACCTAAGATTGGTCTTTTGAGATGTTTTTCAGACTAACCCCACCTGGACTCATGATTCAACCAGTCCTGTGGCCCCTAACCCAGAGGGAAACAGCACACAAGGACCGTTTTCCACACCCCATGATTGCGTCCCCAACCAATCAGCTGCACTTATTCCCTGTTCCCCTGCACACCAAACTATCCTTGAAAAACCCAAACCTCTAGGCCTTTGGGAAAAATGATTTGAGTACTAACTCTGTCTACCACATGGCTAGGCTAGTGTCAACTGAACTCTTTCTTTACTGCAGAAATAGTCAAGAAACTTGCCCTTTTGCTGCTTATATTCACAGTTTTCCAACTTTCATCTTCAAAAATCTTTACAGTTTTGGACTGGTCAGTCAAGGTATAACCAGACCTATATAATTTTTATTCCTTTTCCTCAAAAATCCTCCGTGGCTGTTATATCATACGAATTACGCTGCCTTGAGTGTTGCCTATCTGATGCCAATCTATTGCCATCAGGATGTTGCCTATCTATTTCACGCTCTCAGTGAATTGTTTTTTGTCTGTGCAGTGGGCGGGAAGAAACTGTGAGACGATTACATCATTTTCTCAAGTTCTCAACCTATCAGGAGCTGAAATGCCACTTGAAGCACACACTATGCCAGATATCAGGAAAGAAGTAGAATTGGTAGTTAAAGCAATTGGAATTTAGATAGAGAAACAGCAGTCACCATTAATAAGGGTTGCCTCTCTAGTGCCATCTCAACTGATTCTGTATAATTTTTCTGTCTACTTTATCAACAAGTGAGGGATGGGTGTTGAAAAATCTCCAACTACAATTATGGATTTATCTATTTCTTCTTTCAGTTCTATTTTTGCTTCGTGTATTTAGGAGTTCTCTGCGTTAGTTTTGAATGAGCAAACTCTGCCATTTTCTTGAGGTTATGTTATCAATGGTATTAGGAGGTATAAAAAGCAGAACAGGTTTAGAAACTTTAAAAAACAGAATAATGTGAATTAGAAACTGATGATATTTATTATCAAAATCTAAAACCAAGTTTCATCATCAGGCCGAGAACTGAAGTTTGTGTGTATGAGAGTGTGTATGAGTGTGTGTGTATGTGTGTCATGGTGCACCAGAAGCAATCTTCTCCATTTGTGTGACAATGTAAACAATAGTCACAGGAGTTCTACTGCAGAAGGTTTGTGTAACTTCTACCATTTCCATCATTAAGAGGAAACAAAAAATTGTATGAGATCTAAACAAAAAATTGTATAAGAAATAAACATATAAAGCTATGAATCCACTTACTTTATTATAATCTTTTTGGGAAAAGATAAATTTGGATCTATACTTTTTTGTGTATATTATGTGTAAGAAAGGGATAAGAATGCATATATATACTTGTTTAACTTGTAAAATGAAACTCCAGAAAGATGTCAGAAAATAATAAAAATAGTAACCTATGGAGCTTGAGGGGAAAGGGATGGAAGTGAGATTTCTGTAAGAATATCTTTTTTTTTTTTTGAGATGGAGTTTTGCTATATTGCTGAGGCTGGAGTGCAGTGGTGCAATCTCAGCTCACTACAACTTCTGCCTCCCAGGTCCAAACAATTCTCCTGCCTCAGCCTCCCGGGTAGCTGGGATTACAGGTGTGTGCCACCACACCCAGCTGATTTTTGTATTTTTAGTAGACACAGGGTTTCACCATGTTGGCCAGGCTGGTCTCTAACTCCTGAGCTCAGGCAGTCCGCCCACCTCGGCCTCCCAAAGTGCTGGGATTATAGGCATGATCCACACCTGGATGTACGTTTATGTTTAATTGTGATAAAATACACATAACATAGCATTTACCATTTTAGTCATTTTTAAGTGTACAGTACAGGAGTGTGAGGTACGTTCACGTTGTTGTGTATTCAATCTCTAAAACTTTTTTCATCTTACAAAACAAACCTGTTAAAAACAGCTTCTCATTCTTCCCTCTCCCCAGCCCCTGGCAACCACGATTCTTCTTTTTCTCCCTATTAATTTGACTCCTTTAGGTACCTTATATAGGTGAAAGTATACAGTATTTGTCTTTTTTGTGTCTGGCTTATTTCACTTAGCATAATGTCCTCAAGTTCATCCATGCTGTAGCGTGTATCAGAATTTCCTTCCTTTTTGAAGCTGAATAGATATTCCATTGTATGTATATAACATATTTTGTTTCTCCATTCATCCAAAAGACACTTGGGTTGCATCAATAGACCTTTTGGCTATTGTGAATAATGAAGTTAAAACATGGGTGTAAAAATATCTGTCTGTTCAAGTCCTTGATTTCAATTTTTTTAGGTATATACTTTTTCACATACTTTTAACTCTGAACTTTGTGTGTATTGTCTGTAAAAAATTAAGTTAATTAAAAAGAAAAAAGCAAACCCTACAACAAAAATCAAGTCCTCGAGTTGAAAACATAGGAACCTATCAAACTGGTATTATAACCACAAAAGCCCTTTACAGAGGAACAAAAGGCAATCAATACAAGAAAGAATGGTGAATGGAAGGATCATCAATGGATTATAAAGTCATTAAGTGAAAAGATGTTGTGGAACAATACATATTAATGGTGCCAAATTATAACCCCCCAATTTTTTTTTTTTTTTTTTTTGAGACAGAGTCTTGCTCTGTCGCCCAGGCTGGAGTGCAATGGTGCGATCTTGGCTCACTGCAACCTCCGCCTCCTGGGTTCAAGCAATTCTCCTGCCTCAGCCTTCTGAGCAGCTGGGATTTCAGGTGCCCACAACCATGCCCGGCAATTTTTTTGTATTTTTTTGTATTTTTAATAGAGATGGGGTTTCACCATGTTCACCAGGCTAGTTTTGAACTCCTGACCTCAGGTGATCCACCTGCTTCGGCCTCCCAAAGTATTGGGATTACAGGCATGAGCCACTGTGCCTGGCTAAGATTTCTTGATAATTTCAAAGAAAAAGAAATGTATTTATAAAGGAGAGAACTCATTGTCCATCACCATAACCAATGCCCACACTCAGAGCAGAATGACATACCTGACATTGTGTCCTTCAAGCATGAAGTCATCACCTATGAAGTATTCTTGGCAAAAGAATGTTAAACCAAAATATATCTAGGCCATTAAACCTCTAGTTCACAGGAAATATAAGAGCTCAAGAATGAAGTCAAATGATGCCAAGAGTAAACAACTTAATACACACAGAATGTGGAACATTCTATATAGAAGAACTTCTTGATACTTTCAAAATGTCAATGTTATTTAAAAAAAAATGGTGGGGGAGTGGGGAGGTCAGGCACAGTGGCTGATGCCTATAATCCCAGCACTTTGGGAAGCTGAGGTGGGCAGATCACCTGAGGTCAGGAGTTAGAGACCAGCCTGACCAGCATGGCAAAAGCCCGTCTCTACTAAAGATATAAAAATTAGCTGGGCATGGTGGTGCACTCCTGTAATCTCAGCTACTTGGGAGGCTGAGGCTAGAGAATTGCTTGAACCCGGGAGGCAGAGGCTGCAGTGAGCAGAGATCACACCAGTGCACTCCAGCCTGGGTGACAGAGTGAGACTCCATCTCTAAAAATTAAAAAAAAAAATTAATTTTAAAATTAAAAAAAGGGAGAGAGGGGGAACTGTTAGAATAAAAGAGACTAAAGCAATACAACAACCAAAGGCAATGCATATATATTGTTTTAACACTGGTGCAAAAAAATCAGCCATAAAAGACAATTTTGGAACAAGTAGAAAAATTCAAATTTAGACTGAGTGTTGTAGGATATTAGAAAAATACTGTTTATTGCCAGGCCTGGGGCTCACGCCTGTAATCCCAGCATTTTGGGAGGTTGAGGCGAGCCGATCACGAGGTCAGGAGATCGAGACCAGCCTGACCAACATGGTAAAACCCCGTCTCTATTAAAAATAAAAAAAAAAAAATTAGCTGGGCATGGCGACACGTGCCTGTAATCCCAGCTACTCAGGAGGCTGAGGCAGGAGAATCACCTGAAACTGGGAGGCAGAGGTTGCAGTGTGAGCCGAGATCGTGCCACTGCACTCCAGCCTGGCGACAGAGCTAGAATCTGTCTCCAAAAAAAAAAAAGAAAAAGAAAATAAAGAAAAATACTGTAATACTGTTTATTTTCTCAGATGTGTTAACAGTACGTGATTATGTTAGAGAATATTCTTATTCTTCTTATCGTACAGATATATTCAAATATGACAAAATATGTTAACATCTCTGTAGTAGGCACATGGGTGTTGAATCTGAGTGATGTGTCTAAGGCTGTTCATTGTACTATTCCTTTAAAATTTTCATATTCTCTATATGTTTAAAGTTTTTTTAATAACATACACTTGAAAAAGTAAAACACTGAGCTTTGAGAATCAGTCCAAAAGGCATATCCATATGCGCTGGCAGAGGTTCCACACTGAAATTCCACACCATGGAATTCTCAGTTTAGCCATGGAGAGGAGATTTGAGACCTAGAAAGTTAATGCTTGTCTAGATCTTCTTTTCCCAAAAAGAGATAGAATTCAGTGACTGCATTTTAATTTTAGGGCTCCAAACAAAAGTTTCAGAAAGGGACTTTTTAGCCTTTACTAATTGTAAATTAATCAGCTCTCCAGTGATGAGAAGTTCTCCTTTCTGCACCCACCAGCTCCTCCCCAGGATTTATGCTTTGGGCAAGAATGAGACTTTTTTTTTTTTTTTTTTTTTTTTTTTGAGATGGAGTTTCGCTCTTGTTGCCCAGGCTGGAGTGCAATGCCACAATCTCGGCTCACCACAACCTCCGCTTCCCGGGCTCAAGTGATTCTCCTGCTTCAGCCTCCTGAGTAGCTGGGATTACAAGCACGTACTGACACCCCCGACTAATTTTGTATTTTCAGTAGAGACGTGGTTTCTCCATGTTGGTCAGGCTGGTCTTGAACTCCCGACCTCAGGTGATCCGCCCGCCTCAGCCTCCCAAAGTGCTGGGATTACAGACGTGAGCCATTGTGCCTAGCCTAAGAATGAGACATTTTATAAAACCCAGAAAAGCTCTTAAAGAACAAAACATGGTTACATAGTTGATAGTGATGAAAAGAACACTGGCATAATTATGGTCTGTAATATTTTGAAGGATGATTAATACTTTTTAGTTATTGCATAGAATGGTTGTATGCAATAGTAGTTAAGAGGATAGGCTCTGGCGTTAGACTGCCCGGGTTCAATACTGGAGTCTCTCACTTAGGTACTGTGCAAGATAGGAACTGACCAAATCATCTTCTGTGCATATAAATGAAGATAATGGTAGTACCAACCTCATATTGTATGAGAATGGAGAATGATAAACAATGCATGCAACATTATTAGCACAATTCCCAGTGAAAAGTAAGTCCAGAAATGTTAATTATTATTCTAATTATAATTCTTACTCACTGAAGGGAAGTGAACACTTATGAATAAATGAAAAAATAGACCCCTATGGGGCTTCAAAACATCAATAGGCAGGAGGTACATTTTAACCACTCAGTAACTTAGCTTAAGTTTACTGTGAATTTATTTCCATGAACTTCCTGAGGATTCTTTCAGCACAAACCTGGCACCACTTGTCCATCTCCAGCATCCTGAGGGAAGCTGGATTTACAACACTGCAGGGAGAGCTAAAGAATTACAATGTCCTTTGACAACGTGGAACAGTGATGCTCTGTTTCACTAGCTTAGTGTCTACAGAATGAGCTGTTCACCCTCTCAGTGCGAACTGTTTTCGTACTTCTTCCCAACAGGTGCCAAAATGTACAACAGTTGCTAAATTATCTGAATGGTTGTTGGAAGTAAAAACTATTTTTAATGGCATTTATTATTTCTTGCCTGAGAGCTTATTTCAAATACTTTAGTATTCCTGGCAGGTGACATGACATTATGATTTCACTGATTACGCACCGAGCACCCAAAGACACCAACATAGCTTCTGAAAGCTTCTAGTTTACCTATTAATATCTATCTACCTATCTATCTATCTATCTATCTATCTATCTATCTATCTATCTATCTATCTATCATCTATCTATCTACAGTTATCTTGAAATACGAGACTCCCCCACAAATAAGCAATACAATGAGATATGTGAATATCAGATCTTCCTTTTTATATTGCTACTGTACCTATCACAAATGCAGTACTATTTAAAACAAATTTTTTTTTAAATGGAGTCTTGGTGCGAAGCCCAGGCTGAAGCGCAATGGGGCGATCTCGGCTCACTGCAACCTCGGCTTCCCGGGTTCCAGCAATTCTGCCTCAGTAGCTGGAACTGCATGCATGTGCCACCACACCGGGCAAATTTTTGTATTTTTAGTAGAGACAGGGTTTCGCCATATTGGCCAGGCTGGTCTCGAATTCCTGACCTCAAGTGATCCACCTGCCTTGACCTCCCAAAGTGCTAGTATTACAGGCGTGAGCCAACACACCCAGCCTAAAATTTTGCCAACTCAAGCCTGGAACTCTGTTTCCCAATATTTTTGGATGATTATAGTTTCATCACATAACTGTGTTCTTTATTCTCAAACTGTGGCTGGGTCCTGCAAATTATAGCTACAAGCCTATGCCTCTGCAATGATTGAGTCTCTATTGATTTAAAAGCGGCAAGGAGGAAACTTTGCTGAATCGTTTCAATGGTTGGTGTCAATAGAAAGTCCTTACTCAATGTCTCCCATTTTGGGCAATAAATGTATTTGAACTGATGATGGAAAGTCAATTTTATGTACAAACAAGCATATCATATAATGCCAACTTTGTTGTGGTTTTCGACACCATAATATTTCTATAGTCTGTGGTGAGGTCTGGATTCAACATCTAGTCCAGAATGCTGGCAAAATCAGACTTGAAGGAGTGTCCCATACACATGTAACCATTCCCTTTCGTTCCCCTCCCAAAAACCACATTGGTCCTCTGCAAGACATTTAAGGCCTTTACATGTCTCCCCTAGAAAGTTACACATGATTGTAATCCATCTTACGCCAACTTTCTCTTATGGAGTTCTCACATTGGGAACCATGAGTTCAAGAGTCAAAGGACTAGCTTGGAACTTCATGTATCAGGCAGGACTGCAACATGGTGATTATCTTTGAAGGATAATTACAGATCAAGCAAAATGTGGTTTTCTCCATAAATTTCTCAATCACATTCTTCCAGGCATTCTGACCATCTTGAGTCATGACATTAGCTTTTCATTATAAACCTTTCCTGTCTTTTTTTTTTTTTTTTTTTTTTTTGACAGAGTCTCACTCTGTTGCCCAGGCTGGAGTGCAGTGGCCCAATCTCGGCTCACTACAACCTCCGCCTCCCGGGTTCGAGAGATTCTCCTGTCCCAGCCTCCTGAATAGCTGGGACTACAGGTGCGCGCCACCAGGCCCAGCTAATTTTTGTATTTTTAGTAAAGATGGAGTTTTGCCATGTTGGCCAGGCTACTCTTAAACTCGTGACCCCAAGTGATCCACCTGACTCAGCCTCCCAAAGTGCTGGGATTACAGGCATGAGCCATCGCGCCCGGCCTTAAGCCTTTCTTAAACATTATCTTGTACTGGCAAAGCTCAAGATTGGTTTCTGAATGATACCTATTCCTCCAAGAGCAAGGTGCTGAATTCTTCTTTGTGTAGTTGTTCAGTACAGCTATACAGTTGTTAGCCTATTTTACCTCTAGAGGGCCATAGAGAAGTAGATGTGACAGTCGATGTTCACTGATAAATTTTTTAATGGTGCTCAGGATGTTCCAATGAGAAATGTGGCTGGTATTTTTCACCCCGGACAAGGTTTGTACTACTGTCTGCTGTGAGGGTGATCAGCTCTGAGTGGACCCAAGGAAATTGTTATGTTCCTAACATGTCCTCACAGTTAATAATAGATCTCTGAATATGTTATGTTTCCAATGTGTCTTCACAGCTAATAGTAGAACCCTGAAATCATCACATGAGTGTAAGCAAACAAAAAACACCTCCTCTGAAATCCTACCATCCAGAGATTGTCAAGAGATTGTCATTGTAGGCCCGGTGTGGTGGCTCATGCATGTAATCCCAACACTTTGGGAGGCTGAGGTGGGTGGATCACCTGAGGTCAGTTCAAAGCCAGCCTGGGCAACATGGTGAAACCCCATCTTTACTAAAAATACAGAAATCAGCCAGGTGTGGTGGTGGGCACCTATAACCCCACCTACTGGGGAGGCTGAGGCAGGAGAATCACTTGAACCTGGGGGGTGAGGGGCAGAGGTTGCAGTGTGCAGAGATCATGCCGTTGCACTCCACCCTGGGCAGCAGAGCAAAACTCCATCTCAAAAAAAAAAAAAAAAAAAAAAGAGAGAGAGTGTCATTGTAAACATTTTGGTATATATCCCTGCAAATTTTTTCCAAATCTTTACCTTCTTTGTCTACCAACATATCACAAACATGTGTTAAAAATTATATACATATATATGATTTCATGGCTATATAATGTTCCATTGAATCACAATTAATTACCAATAGCTAAAACTTATTGGAGCTAATGATCAAATGTCTGATCAACCAATATGTGGATGTTTTCTTTGAAGAAGGAGTTTACTGTACCTTTAGAGACATCCTGCTCCTACTGTTCCATGGTCACCTTCCCAATATTCATCACCACTCTTGCCTATCCACCAGGTTCCATTGAAAGGACACTTCAGACATTGGCTCCAGAAACTTTTTGAAAAGTAGGACAGAAATTAAGGTATCCTATTAAACTATCCTAGGATTAGTCATTTATTCTATTTTTCCATCTTGAGTTATGCCCTACTGATACGGTTTGGCTGTGTCCTCAGCCAAATCTCATCTTGAATTGTAGCTCCCATAATCCCCTTGTGTTGTGGAAGGGACCTGGTGGGAGGTAACTGAATCACGGGGGCATTTTTTCCCCATGCTGTTCTCGTGTTAGTGAATACGTCTCACGAGATCTGATGGTTTTTAAGAAGGGCAGTTCCCCTGCACACGCTCTCTTGCCTGCTGCCATGTAAGATGTTTTTCAGGGAAATTGAATGAACCCAAAGAACAATGGCTGGGGACAAAGTTCTTCTGAGCTCTAGGGGAGGTGGCAGGAAGGTGAGGGGTGGAAGTTCACTCTGAACAAAGGTTGTCTAATTATGCAGATAAAGTCTCCCAGGGAATCCCTCAGAACTGCCCCTTAGAAGAATAGATGAAAACCGTATCTGGGACGGGCGCAGTGGCTCATGCATGTAATCCTAGCACTTTGGGAGGCCGAGGTGGGTGGATCACTTGAGCCCAGGAGTTAGAGGCCAACCTGGGCAACATGGTGAAACCCCATGTCTACCCAAAATACAAAAATTAGGTGGGCATGGTGGTGTGCACCTGCAGTTCTAGCTACTCAGGTGGCTGAGGTGAGAGAATCGCTTGAGCCTGAGAGGTCGAGGCTGCAGTGAGCTGTGATCTTGCCACTGCATTTCTGCCTGGGTGAGAGAGCAAGACCCTGTCTCAAAAGAAAAAGAAAAGTCTGTCTAGACACGGTGATAACTTTTAGTCTTTTTTCTTTTTCAGATGTTAATCTTTCCTGGTTACTTGATGAGATTCCTGGGAAGATGGTTTAAGACCACTGCATTTCTTTTGGAGAGAAGTTTCCTTAGTCAGATAAGGAAATTCCAGAGAGATCCCTCTCCTATACTTGGCAGGGCAGGGAAGGGGGTGCACTAGGGGTTGGGGAAGGAGAAGAAATAAGAAAAGATTAGGAAGTACTTGGTTCCGAGACACCTTTTAAAGTCTTCTGTTTCTTTCAATGCAAAGTAATCAGCATGCGAAAACACCATACTTTGAGGTGTCATTTTCTGAACTCCAGCAGTTGTGTTAAGTTTCTATTCTGCTATAAGAAATTACCACAAACTTTTTGGCTTAAAACAACCCAAATCTATTTTGCTACAGTTCTGTATGTTAGAAGTTTGACATGGGTCTCATTGGGCTACAATAAAGGTGTTTGCAGGATTGTGTTCCTTTTTGGAAGCATTAGGAGAGAAACTATTTCCTTGCCTTTGAATACTATGATTCTGGGTGGGTGTTATTCTGGTGGCTCATGCCTGTAATCCTAGCACTTTAGAAGGCCAAGGTGGGCAGATCCCCTGAGGTCAGGAGTTTGAGTCCAGCCTGGCCAACATGGTGAAACCCCATCTATATTAAAAATGCAAAAATTAGCCGGGCACTGATGGCATGTGCCTGTAATCCTAGCTATTTGGGAGGCAGCAAAATCGCTTGAACCTGGGAGGTGGAGGTTGCAGTGAGCTGAGATTGAGCCACTGCACTCCAGCCTGGGCAACACAGTGAGACTCTGTCTCAAAAAAAAAAAAAAAAAGAATACTATTAATCTGCCGATTACAATGGCTATGAAGATAATGTAGTAGCAGCCAGCAAAATGCTTACTATGTAATGTTCAGAGGAAAAATATTATATTTTTTATTATGATAACATTTTATGAGATAAATACACAGTGAAAATAAGAACAGAACTAAATATATCAAATGCTAAAGTAATTTTTCTCAGATTAGAAGAGAATTTTTAAAGCCTTTTTGCCATGCTAACACTAATCAAAAGAAAGCTGAAGTTGCTGTATTAATTTAGACAGTAGGCTTCACAACAAGAGAAGTTATTACAGATAAAGAGGGGTGTTACATAATGATACAGGGTCAATTCTCTAAGAGACACAACAACCCTTAATGTGTGTGCATGTAAAAACAGAGTTTCAAAATACATGAGGCAACAATGGATAGAAATGCAAGGAAAAATAAATGAATCCACTATTATAGTTGGAGACTTCAACACTATGCTGGTACTATCAGGAATAGGCCCAGCATGTAGAAATCATTAAGGATATAGTTGAACTCAACAGCACTATCATCAACTGGATATAATTGACACCCATAGAATATTTCATCCAATACCAGCAGAATAGATATTCTTTTCAAGCTCATATAAAACATTTACCAAAATAGACCACATTCTGGGCAATAAAATACATCTTAACAAGTTTAAATAGATAGAAATGATAAATCTCTGCTTTTAGATTACAGTGAAATTAAACTAGAAATTAATAACAGAAAGATAACTGGAAATTCCTCCAACTTGGAGGTTAACAGCACACTGCTAAACAACCAAGATCACAGAAGAACTCTTGGCCGGGCACAGTGGCTCACTCCTGTAATCTCTGCACTTTGGGAGGCCGAGACAGGTGGATCACATGAAGTCAGGAGTTCAAGACAAGCCTGGCTAACATGGTGAAACCCCTTTTCTACTAAAAATACAAAAAATTAGCCAGGTGTGGTGGCACACGCCTGTAATCCCAGCTACTCGGGAGGCTGAGGCAGGAGAATTGCTTGAACCTGCGAGGCGGAAGTTGCAGTGAGCAAAGATTGCACCATTGCACTCCAGCCTGGGCAACAAGAGTGAAACTCCATTTCCAAAAAAAAAAAGAAAACTCTCAAGAGAAATTTTAAAAAATTTAACTAAGTGAAAATAAAAATAAAACAACAAAATTTGTGAGATGCAGTGAAATGCTGCTTAAAGGAAAACTTACAGCATTGAGTATATATGTTTATTTTATTTTATTTTATTTTTTGAGATGGAGCCTTCCTCTGTCACTCGGGCTGGAGTGCAGTGGCATGATTTTGGCTCACTGCAACCTCTGCCTCCCCGGTTCAAGCAATTCTTCTGCCTCAGCCTCCCAAGTAGCTGGGATTACAGGTGCACATAAACATGTCTGGTTAATTTTTGTATTTTTAGTAGAGATGGGGTTTCACTGTGTTGGCCAGGCTGGTCTCAAACTCCTTACCTCAGGTGATCCACCTGCCTCAGCCTCCCAAAGTGCTGGGATTATAGGCATCAGCCACTATGCCCAGTTGAATATATATATTTAAAAAGAAGGCCAGCCATGGTGGCTCACACCTGTAATCCTGGCACTTTGGGAGGCCAAGGTGGGAGTCCAAGGTGGGATGAGTTTGAGACTAGCCTGAGAAACACAGTGAGACCCCACCTCTATTTATTAAAAAAAAATTTTAAATAAAAGAAGAAAGATGTAAAATAAATAATCTAAGATTCCACCTTAGGAAACCAGAAAAAGAACAAATTAAATTCAAAGTAGGCAGAAGAAAAATAATACAAATTAGGGTAGAAATCAACAAAATTTTAACCAGGAAATTGATAGAGAAAAATCAATAGAATTAAAAACCAGTTTCTATTAGGAGATCAATAAAATTGACAAGCCTCTAGCCAGGATAACAAAAAAACAAAATAGAGAGATAGAGATAAGACACAAATTACTAGTATCAGAAATGAAAGAAGGAACATTACTGCAGATCCTATAAATATTTAAAGGATGATTAAAAAATACTATGAACAACTCTATACCCACAAATTTGATGAGCTAGGTAAAATGACCAGTTTTTTTGAAAGATATAATCTGCCAAAACTCACACAAGAAGGAATAAACAATCTGAATAAACCCACATCTATTAAAGAAATATCTATTAAAGATCTTGTATTAGTCTGTTTTCATGCTGCTGATAAAGACATATCCAAGACTGGGTAATTTATAAAGAAAAAGAGGTTGAATGGGCTCACAGTTCCACGTGGCTCGGGAGGCCTCACAATCATGGCAGAAGGTGAAAGGCAAGTCTTACCTGGTGGCAGACAGGACAGGATGAGAACCAGGCAAAAAGGGTTAGCCCTTATAAAATCATCAGATCTCACGAGACTTATTCACTACCATGAGAACAGTATGGGGGAAACTGTCCCCATGATTCAATTATCTCTCACCAGGTCCCTTCAGCAACTCGTGGGAATTATGGGAGCTACAATTCAAGATGAGATTTGGGTGGGGACACAGCCAAACTATATCAGACCTATGTCTATCATATTAATAACCTTCCAAGACAGAAATCAACAGTCCCAAATCGATTATCAGTAAATTCTTTCAAATATTTAAGGAAGAAATTGTGCCAATCCTCTACAAGCTCCTTCAGAAGATAGAATCAGAAGGAATACTTTTGAACTTATTCTACGAGGCAGTCATTACCCTAATACCAAACAAAAAAAAATTACAAGAAAAGAAAGCTAGATACAGACCAATATCTCTCATGAACATAGATGAAAAAATCCTAAAAAAATTGAGCAAATCAAATTCAACAACGAGTAAAAAAAATTATACATCACAATGAAATGAGTTTTATTTCAGGTATGCAAGGCTGATTCAACATTAGAAAATCAATTAATATAATCCATCACATCAACAGGCTGAAAAAGAAAAAATGATTACATCAATAGATGCTGAAAAAGCATTTGACAAAATTCAACTCACATTTGTAATAAGAACTCTCAGCAAACTAGGAATAGAGGACTTTTAAAAAATCTGATGATAAACATCTACAAAAAAATACAGCTAATGCAAAAGGCAAGAAGAGGAAATAAAAAATACATATAAATTAGAAGGAAGAAATGAAACTATCTTTGTTCTTGGATGACATGATTGCCTAGGCAGATCATCCAAAAGAATTAGCAAAAATACTCCTAGAGCTAATACATGTTACAGCAAGGGTGCAGGATACAAGTATAATATACAAAAGTCAATTACTTTCCTATATACCGGCAATGAACAAGTAGAATTTGAAATTAAAAACACAATACCATTTACATCAACATCTCCCAAAATGAAACAAAGTTGACCCTTAAACAGCATAGGTTTGAACTTGTCAGGTCTACTTGTTTGAGAATTTTCTTCTGCTTCTGATGCCCCCGAGATAGAAACACCAAACCCTCCTCTTCATCTATCTCTTCAGCCTACTTGACATAAAGAACGTGATGATGACTTTCATGATGATCCACTTCCACTTGATAAATAGTAAATATATTTTCTCTTCCTTATGATTGTTTTAATAACAATCATAAGGCCACCACGCCCGGCCAGCATACACATTTATTTAACGTGTGTACATAGGACCCTTCAGAATGAAGACCCAAAGATGCAGGGGAAATTGTCCATTTTTATGTTTAGGTTCAACAAAGTATGGACAGCTATGTAGAAATATGAGTGGACAAAAAGGGTCTGATCTAATGTTAATAGACAGGAAGGCCTGTCTGCCTGGATTCTTCTTGCCCTCTCTGAGCATGCGTTCCCGCCTTCTGAGTATGGGGCAGAGCCCTCTCTGGAATGGGGGTTTCATGACCTCCAGTCAAACAAGGTCCCTCAGGTGATTTCTTTATGGCTAGTTTTTACATAGAATATTTTTAGGTTTTATGGCTGGCTTTCAGGAAAAGGAGTTCTGGTTTCTATGACCTGCTCAGGGAAGAGGGATTCTAGTTTCTAAGGCTAGCCTCAGGAGAGAATGGGCCTGAGAGACAGGGGAGCAGGAGGTGGTCAGAGAAAAACTTTTGCTTCTGAGGCTGCTGCTGAGACCTTCATTTTGGGGTATTGTTTTCTGAGCCCCAACACATATTTTGTATGTTACATATGTTATATACTATGCTTACGATAAAGTAAGCTAGAGAAAAGAAAATGTTGTTAAGAAAAAAACGTTATTTCTACATAGTTGTCCATACTCACTCTCACTTAGGCTGGAGTGCAGTGGCATGATGTCGATTCACTGTAGCCTCAACCTCCTGGGCTCAAGGGACCCTCCCACATCAACCTCCCGAGTAGCTGGGACTACAGGCGCACACCACCTTGCCTGGCTAACTTTTGTATTTTCTGTAGAGATGGAGTCTTACCATGTTGCCCAGGCTGTTGGCAAAACTCCTGGGCTCAAGTGATCTGCCTGCCTCGGCCTCCCAAACTGCTAGGATTACAGGTATGAGCCACCATGCCTGGCCCAGAAAAATCTTAATAAAGAGAAAATACATTTGCAGTTCCGTACAGCTACTTTAAGTTTATGAGGTTTTTTGTTTGTTTGTTTGTTTTGAGACAGAGTCTTGCTCTGTCGCCCAGGCTGGAAGGCAGTGGCACGATCTTGGCTCACTGCAACCTCCACCACCCAGGTTCAAGTGATTCTCCTGCCTCAGTCTCTTGAGTAGCTGGGACTACAAGTGTAGCCCATTACTCCTAGCTAATTTTTGTATTTTTAGTAGAGACAGGGTTTTGCCACATTGGCTAGGCTGGTCTCAAATTCTTGGCCTCAAGTGATCCACCCGCCTCAGCCTCCTGAAGTGTTGAGATTACAGGAATGAGCCACGACGCCCAGCCTATGTGGTCTATTTACAAGACGAATCATCTGTCTGAAATGGCGGGCAACCACAGCTGCAGACCTCAATCTGCAGTACATATCAAGCAATGAACGTTTTCTTGCAATGTCATGACTTTTCTTTGCTTCTTGGGAGTACTTCCAACATCACTAGTGGCACTATGTGTGGCTCCCATAGTGTTATTCAAGGTTTACGGTATTGCACTAAACATGATGAACAAATATGTGAGATCTGCAAGAAATCACTTTTACTGTGATGCAAAATGTACTAGAGAGGTGAACTGCTCACGTGGAGATGATTAGTTAGCATCACATGGTGTTTTAAGCAGATACTTGAAATACTTTACCTCATCACAATAGCTTGAGGAGGTGGTTACAAAATTATTACAGTGCAGTATGTACTACAGTGTATTTTATGAGGTTATGATTTAATACCTCATCTTTATATTTGTTTACATTCTGTTGACTATGAATGGCACCACATGTGGTCTGTAAGTGCTTGTGTGCATAAACTTTGATAAATTTTACCTTTTTATTATAGGCTTTTGTTTATTTTATGCTAGTAAATGATTACATAGACTGGTATCTACATATATTTTATGCATCCATGACAAACCTATTTCCTATTTTTTTCATTATTTCTAGGCTACACGGTTCATCCGTGAATTTTTTCAAATTGTTTCAAATCTCAAAAAAATTTTCCAATACATTTATGAAAAAAAATCTTTGTAGGCCGGGTGCAGTGGCTCATGCCTGTAATCCTGTAATTCCAGCACTTTGGGATGCCAAGGCAGGAGGATCACCTGAGGTCAGGAGTTCGAGACCGGCCTGGCCAACGTGGTGAAACCCCGTCTCTGCTAAAAATACAAAAAAAAAAAAAAAAAAATTAACCAGTCATGGTGGTGGGCACCTGTAATCCCAGCTACTCAGGAGGCTGGGGCAGGAGAATCACTTGAGCCTGGGAAGTGGAGGTTGCAGTGAGTTGAGATCATGCCATTGCTCTCCAGCCTGGGCTACAAGAGTGAGAGTCCATCTCAAAAAAACAAAAAAAAGAAAAGAAAAGAAAAAAATCTTTGTATAAGTGGACCCACACTCTTCAAAGCCATGTTGCTCAAGTGTCAACTATATATAACATGTACATAGTTTGATATGTATACAAAATATGTGTTAATTTACTGCTTATGTTATCAGTACAGCTTCTGGTCAACTGTAGGCTATTAGTGGTTAAGTTTTAGGGGAGTCAAAAGTTATACTTGGATCTTCAACTGCTTTGCAGGGTCAGCACCCCTGATCCCCTCATTGTTCAAGAGTTGACATAGATATAACTTTAACAAACTATGTACAAGTTCTATATACAAAACTCTGATAGGAAAAAAAACAAAGAACTAAATTAATGAAGACATATTTCACATTCATGGAGAGGAAGACTCAATATTGTTAAAATGTCAGTTCTTCCCCATGTGATCAATAGATTCAACACAATTTTAATCAAAATTCCAGCAAGTTATTTTGTGAATGTTAATAAACTGATTGATTCTAAAGGTTATACGAAGATGCAGAAGATCCAGAATAGGCAACAAAATATTAAATGAGAAGAACAAAGTCAGAAGACTAAAAAAAAGCCAGAGGACAAATACTTTCCAACTTCAAAGTTTACTATAGGCTGGGCGCAGTGGCGCACGCCTGTAATCCCCGCACTTTGGGAGGCTGAGGCATGCAGATCACTAGATCAAGAGATCGAGACCATCCTGGCCAACATGGTGAAACCCTGTCTTTACTAAAAATACAAAAATTAGCTGGGTGTGGTGGCACGTGACTGTAGTCCCAGCTACTCGGGAGGCTGAGGCAGCAGAATTGCTTGAACCCGGGAGGTGGAGGTTGCAGTGAACTGAGATCACGCCACTGCACTCCAACCTGGTGACTAAGCGAGACTCGGTCTCAAGAAAAAAAAAAGTTTACTATAAAGAGAGACTGGGCACGGTGGCTCATGATTGTAATCCCAGCACTTTGGGAGGCCGAGGCAGGTGGATCATGAGGTCAGGAGTTCGAAATCAGCCTGACCAACATGATGAAACCCCATCTCTACTAAAAATACAAAAATTAGCTGGGCATGGTGACGCGCGCCTGTAATCCCAGCTACTCCAGATATTCAGGAGGCTGAGGCAGGAGAATCGCTTGAACCAGGGAGGTGGAAGTTACAGTGAGCCGAGATAGCGCTACTGCACTCCAGCCTGGGCCACAGAATGAGATTCCGTCTCAAAAAAAAAAGTTTACTATAAAGCTTCAGTCATCAAACAGTGTGGCACTAGTAAAAGAACAGATAAATAGAGCAATGGAAAAGAATAGAGAGACCAGTTATAGACTCACACAAATGTAGTCAACTGATCTTTCCACAAAGGAGCAAAGGCAAAGCAATGGAGAAAAGATAGTCTTCTCAACAAAATGATATTGCAACAATATCATTGGGACTTTTTTAATTTTAAAAAAATTAATCCAGACACAGACTTTATACCTTTCTCAAAAATGAACTCAAAATGAATCATACACATAAATGCAAAATGAAAAACCATAAAACTTTTAGAATATAACATAAGAGAAAATCTAAGTGAGTTTTTCGATACAATATCAAAGGCACCATCCATAACAGAAGTAACTTATAGGTTCAACTTCATTAAAATTAAAAACTTCTGCTCTGCAAAAGACTCTGTCAAAAGAATGTAAGATACGACATAGAATGGGAGAAAATATTTACAAAATACATAACTGATAAAGGATTGTTTTCCAAAATATACAAAGGACTCTTAAAATTCAACAAGAAAATGAACAACCCAATTTTAAAAGGGGCCAAAAATCTTAACAGACACCTCATCAAAGAAGATATACAGATGGCAATGTCAAATAAGCATAGAAAAAGATGCTCAGCATCATATCATTAGGGAATTGCAAATTAAAACAGCAAAGAAATATCACCATATACGTGTTAGAATGGCCAAAATCCAAAAATCTGACAGTACCAAATTCTGGGGAAAATATGAAACAACAGGAACTCTCATTTACTGCTGATAAAAATACAAATTGATACAGCCATTTTGAAAGACAGTTTGGCAGTTTCTTACAAAACTAAACATACTTTCAGTTTATGATCCGGCAGTCACACTCTCTGGTATTTACCCAAATAAGTTGAAAATTTATTGCCCATAAAAACGTGCACATGCATGTTTATAGTAGCTTTATTCATAATTGCCCAAACTTGCAAGCAACCAAGATTTTCTTCAGCAGGTGAATGGATAAAGAAACTGTGGTATGTCCAATGAAATATTTAGTACTCAAAAGAAATGAGCTATAAAGATATAAAAACATATGGAGGACATTTAAATGCATATTAGTAAGTAAAATAAGCCATTCTGAAGAGCCTACATATTCCAACTATATGACATTTTGGCGAAGCCAAAACTATGGAGACAGCAAAAAGATCAATGTTTGTCAGGGGTTAGGGAGAAGGAAAGGATGAATAGGTGGAGCACAGAAGATTTTTAGGCACTGAAACTACTCTGTATGATGCTACAATGCTGGATACGTGTCATCGTGCATTTTTAAAGTCATAGAATGCATAGTGTAGGTGGCGTGTATGTGGTTGGGAGAATTTGGGTATATGGGAATTCTCTACACTTTCTGCTCAATTTGGCTATGAACCTAAAAGTGCTTAAAAATAAAACCTTCCTTTCTTTCTTCCTTCCTTCCTTCCTTTCTTTCTTTCTTTCTTCTTTCTTTTTTTTTTTTTTTTCTGACACAGAGTCTTGCTCTATTACCCAGGCTGGAGTGCAGTGGTACAATCTCAGCTCGCTGCAACTTCCACCTCCCAGGTTCAAGCAATTCTAATGCCTCAGCTTCCCGAGTGGCTGGGATTACAAGTGCTGGCCACCACAACTGGCTAATTTTTATATTTTTGGCAGAATTGGAGTTTCACCATATTGGCCATGCTGGTCTTGAACTCCTGGCCTCAAGTGATCCTCCCACCTCGACCTCCCAAAGTGCTGGGATTACAGGCATGAGCCACCGTGCCCGGCCCCAACTAAACTTTTATATGTTGAAAAGCATAAAATTTCTGGTATTTACTAGTCCAAGAGTTCGAGATCAGCCTGGTTAACGTGGTGAAACCCCGTCTCTACTAAAAATACAAAAAATTAGTGGTGGTGGAAGCCTGTTATCCCAGTTACTCGGGAGGCTGAGACAGGATAATCACTTAAACCCGGGAGGCAAAGGTTGCAGTGAGCCGAGATCGCGCCACTGCACTCCAGCCTGGGTGACAGAATGAGACTCTGTCTCAAAAAACAAACAAACAAACAAACAAACAAACAAAGTACATTGTATTTAGGGCCTGGCGCGGTGGCTCACGCTTGTAATCTCAGCACTTTGGGAGGCCGAGGCAGGTGGATCACCTGAGGTCGGGAGTTTGAGACCAGCCTGACCAACATGGAGAAACCCTGTCTCTACTAAAAATACAAAATTAGCCAGGCGTAGTGGCGCATGCCTGTAATCCCAACTACTAGGGAGGCTGAGGCAGGAGAATTGCTTGAACTCAGGAGGTGGAGGTTGCAGTGAGCCGAGATCGTGCCACTGCACTTCAGCCAGGACAACAAGAGGGAAACTCTCCCACAAAAAAAAAAAAAAAAAAAAAAAGTATATTGTGTTTAAATCCTTACTTCACCTCTTCCTAGTTGTGCAACATTGATAACCTCTCTAGACCTCCTTTTCTTCATCTGTAAAATAGGGTAAGAGCACCCGTCTCAAAGGGTTGATGTGATAAAAACATTTCATTATCCCGATGAAATATTTAGTACAGTGTTATTGTGTCATAAATGCTTAAGAAATGTTAACAGCTGTTATTATATTTTATTTTATCTTCCAGATTTGGAGATCTCATTGTTTTTTATAGTATGCTGCTTTTGCTAACCAGGGAAGCAGGTGTGTGATGTTTACAATTTACCTGATACCCTTCTCTCCAATGGAACCCAAAAGACCCATGCTGGAGGTAAATGTGAGCTATCTCACTTGTTTAGAGAACCTGAAAAATTCTTTCCAATGAAATATTAATGTGTTTTTTTGTTCTTCAGAAATCTACTATGCCTCAAGGCTTCAGGTGTTTCTTCTGTTTAAATCAACAGGTATTGAGTATTCAAACTTCAGTGGGGTTTAAAGTGAGATCAATTTTTTGAAAGTATAGTGCATTTCATTCAGTGAGTGGGTGAAGTTCGATTATTTACATTGCCTTAATACTTGTTGCTTTGTTCTCTGCCATGAGTACTACAATCCATGGGAAAGACAACAAGTGCTTGTACCACTTAAAAGCTTCACAGTGAGGCCAGGTGCGGTGGCTCACGCCTGTGAGCACTTTGGGAGGCCAAAGCAGGTGGATCTCCTGAGGTCGGGAGTTCGAGACCAGCCTGACCAACGTGGAGAAATCCTGTCTCTACTAAAAATACAAAATTAGCAGGGCGTGGTGGCGCATGCCTGTAGTCCCAGCTACTTGGGAGGCTGAGGCAAGAGAATCGCTTCCACCCGGGAGGCGGAGGTTGTGGTGAGCTGAGATCGTGCCATTGCACTGCAGCCTGGGCAACAAGAACGAAACTCCAACTCAAAAAAGAAATAAAAAGCTTTACAGTGAACCAGGACACTTTGGATTCCAAATGATCCTCATTGCCTTTTGACATCTAGATTACTTTGTTTTTTGAGATGCAAAATTTGAATGAAAACAAAGAACAAGAGAAAGTGAATACAAAATAACGAGGAACTGCAGGAACCCAAATGAAAACATCAGTTGCCCAGGTGCCTCCAGTCGTCTAGTGCAATTTGTTCCATATGTCACACAAAAATGTGGATTTCATTTCCAAATGTCAAGTGTAATGCAGTGCTTTGTGAAAAACAACTACATTATTGATGGCACTCTCTGATAGAGTCTCACTGATGATTCATGTTTATCAAATTTATGATGCTGTACACTGGAAGAAAAATTAGCAAAGCTTTGAAAAATATACATTTGGGAGAGGAGGCAGCTCTAAACTTGATGGAATTTCTGACACTATTTCTGAGACAGTTTTTATTTTAGCCCAGCTCTTTGAGTTGAGCTGATTAGAACTCAAGAAGATTTGCAAGACAAGGCAAAGAGATCAATTAAAAGACTATTAAAGAGATAATGGAGAGATTTATAACACAGTCTTGTTCTTGAAGATTTTGCCAAGCCTCGGGTAGTCAAGAAACCCTCCCTAGAGGGCAAGTAGAATTTCAACACTGAATTATTTCAGGAGGGTTTCCCCATGCACAATTCTTAGCACACAGTAAGAGTTCAACAAACATTAGCTGAATCGGAATCTAAACTTGTAATGATCACCTTCCTAGCAGAAATATGGCCCCTAGACTCATTATTATGGCTTAATTTTTAGTGGTCATAAATACAGCCTACATTTCCAAGTGACTGTGGATAAATTCCTAATGACCTTCTGCTACTTCTCACTAAACAAAGTTCAATACTGTTTTCTCTCCTCCTTCCCCGTTCCCCCATTGTTCTCTCCTTTCATCTCTCTCTCATTTCTTTCTCTTCCTTTCATTTAGGGTGGTAAGTGACACACACAGGAACTTAATCCTTGTGAATAAGACTCAGCATCAGAGAGTTTGCTGATCCATTGGTCATTGGATAATGGAGTTGGGGGATGATGCCTATGTTGGGGTGATTTCAGAAGCTGTGGAAGCCTTAAGCTGCTACCTCATCCACTGACTATACAGTGTCACATACAATTAAAAGTCAATTATTTTTAACAATTTAGGTACCACTAGAAAATAAACTTTATAATTTACCAATAATCAATATTCTTGAATACTTGCTGTAAACAAGATCATATACTAAGCCCTCTGAAGACTACAAAAACAAATAAGACCAAGGGAATGACTGGTCATATTTGCAGGGTAATAAGATCATTTTAGTTGGATTGCAGAAGAAGGATTCTGGTTGGGAGAAAGAAGGAATTAGTACTTAGGATATTGGCTTAGTTATTTTAACAGAAGCCAAATAACTGGGATTCCAAAAAGAAAAATGGTTCATTTCTCTTTCACATAAAAGATTGAGATGGCAAGCAGTTGGAGAGGACAGGATTCCTTTTATCTTGTAGCTCTTCAATTCCCTATTGTGCTCCCTTTACCTGCAAAATTGAACCTGATTCAGCACCATCTCATCTACATAACCAAACTGCAGCAAAGTTGCAGAAGGAGGAAAGAGGAGGAGCATCAAAGGTGCTCATATCACGCCCACTTTCAGACTGTTGACCAGAACAATGCCAGGTGATGTTGTAGCTTGGTCACATAGGGCTGCCAGGGAGACTGGGAAATGTGGCCTCTAACTGGGAGGCATGGGGCTCAGTTTAGTAACAAAAGAAGATGGGAGAATAGGCCTTGGGTATAACTATCAGTCTCTGCAATAGGCGGCAAGGTGAGGAGACCAACTTAAAGACTATTAAAGAGATAATGGTGGCCTGAACTAGGTTAGTGACCATAATAATAAGAAAAATTGGGCCAGGCGCGGTGGCTCACACCTGTAATCCCAGCACTTTGGGAGGCTGAGGCGGGCATATCACGAGGTCAGGAGATCAAGACCATCCTAGCTAACACAGTGAAACCCCATCTCTACTAAAAATGCAAAAAATTAGCCAGGCATGGCGGCAGGTGCCTGTTGTCCCAGCTATGTGGGAGGCTGAGGCAGGAAAATGGCATGAACCCGGAAGGACGAGCTTGCAGTGAGCCGAGATCATGCCACTGCACTCCAGCCTGGGTGACAGAGTGAGACTCCATCTCAAAAAAAAAAAAAAAAGAAGAAGAATTGAAAGAATATTTAGAAAGAATTGACAGGACTTGGTGATTTGCTGAATGCAAGGAATAAGAGAGAGTGAATAATTAATTTATCCCTTAAATATGTATCAGGTTCCTACAATGTACCAAGTGTTGCCCCACAGTGCTGGATATACAGTGGTGAGTAAACAGATACTATGCTTGCCTTAAGGTACTTAGAGACTAGTGTGTGATGCCCAGGGTTCTGTTGAGGCAAATTGTATTGCTAGCCATTGAAATGTTGAATGCAGAAGAAGGAGCAGGTCTGGGAGAAAGTGGTGAGTGCAAGCTAGATAATAAGCTTGAGGTGCTTGTGGGACAACCAATCAGTGATACCCAGGAGGCGGAAGAATGTGTAGGTCTGACTCTAAAGAGGGAGATTGGAGTTTGAGATACTTATGCACAGAGGACCATCAACACAGATGGTAATTTGCAGCTGTGAGAGTAGATAGAATTGCACACAGAGAGTATATCATTTTATGCGTGAAAAAAATGTTCAGTGACAGTGTCTCACTCTGTCACCCAGACTGGAGTGCAGTGGTGTGATAGCTCATTGCAGCCTTAAATTCCTGGGCTCAAGCGATCCTCTTTCCTCAGTCTCCCAAGTAGCTGGGACCACAGTTGTGTGCCACCATGCCCAGCTAATGCTCAGAGTGCAGAGAGGAAGTAGAGAAGAGGATCTCAGACCAAACACAACACCATCATTTAAGGAGAAGCCCATGTTTAAGGAAAAGGAGTAATTGGAGGGGTTAAAGAAAAGCTAGGTGAACACAATATCATGACAGCAAAGGGAAGAGAATGCTTTAAGAAGGATCAAATACTTTCATGATGTTAAAAAACAGAGACAGACGGAGATGGAGAGGGAGTAGGGCAGAGAAGATACAGGACTGCAAGGGATGTTTGTGTGACTGCAATGGAGTGTTTTTGTTTTGCCTTAAAGGTGGGACAGATTTGGGCGTGTTTAAATGCTAACAGGGAGGAGCCAGTACAGAGGAAGACACTGATGATAATGGAGAGAGGTCCAGTTCCCGAAGGTGGTGGTTAGAGTGGAAATGGAGATGGAGTTTATATAACAAGTAGCCCTATAGTGAGGGGACAATTTCTCCCATTATGATTTGAGAACACTAAGAGAGAGTAAGTATAGATTCAACTGTGTTCATGAATTCACACCGGGAATTACATTAGGCCTCATCTGGAGCCTTCTTTTTTTTGTCTGTAAAAGCAAGGTCGTCTGCTGACTGCAAGGGTATGGGGAGGTTGCAGGTTGGAAATCTAGGGAAACTTAGAAGAACTGCTTGATAGTAAGAAAGAAATGAGTTCTTCATAGGAGCCTTAATACAAATTTACGTTGTACTGACAGAGGCGTTTGAATCAGAGTGACTCCATCTTGAATAGGGGCTGGGTAAAATAAGGCTGAGAGCTACTGGGCTGTGTTCCCAAGAGGTTAGGCTTTCTAAGTCACAGGATGAGACTGGAGTTCAGCACAAGATACAGGTCACATAGACTTTGCTGATAAAATGGCATGTGGTAAAGAAGCTGGCCAAAACCCACCAAAACCAAGATAGTGACAAAAGTGACCTCTGCTCATTTTCACTGCTCATTATATGCCAATTATAATGCATTATCATGGTAAAAGACATTCCCACCAGCACCATGACAGTTTACCGATGTCATGGCAATGTTTGGAAGTTACCCTATACGGTCTAAAAGGGGGAGGAACTCTCGGTTCCAGGAATTGCCCACCCCTTTCCCAGTAAACTCATGAATAATCCACCCCTTGTTTAACACATAATCATGAAATAACCATAAAAATAGCCAGCCAGCAGCCCATGCCGCTGCTCTGCCTATGGAGTAGCCATTCTTTTATTCCTTTACTTTCTTAAACTTGCTTACACTTTAATTGCACTCGTCCCTAATTCTTTCTTGCATGAGGTCCAAGAATCCTCTTTTGGGGTCTGGATCAGGATCCCTTTCCAATAACAGTACCATATAGTTGTTCTCATCATAGTGTGCATGTCTCCAGCAGTGTTTACAAGCCTAGATAAAATCCTAGAGGTGGTAGATGATTGGCTTAATCTAGGGTTAGATTTTGCTAGACAATTTTTTTTTGTGGGGGGAGTGGAGAATGGGGTCTCACTCTGTCACCCAGGCTGGAGTGCAGTGGTGCAATCTTGGCTCACCACAGCCTCTGCCTCCCTGGTCCAAGCCATTCTCCTGCCTCAGACTCCCGAGTAGCTGGAGTTACAGGCATGCACTACCATGCCCAGCTAATTTTTGTATTTTTAGTAGAGATGGGGATTTTTCCAAGTTGTCCAATCTGGTCTTGAACTCCTGAGCTCAATTGATCTGCTCACCTCAACCTCCCAAAGTGTTGGGATTACAGGCGTAAGCCAGTGTGACCGACCTTGCTAGACAATTGTAATAGAAGGACTGAAAAACAAAGAGGTTGAAAGCATTGACAAGAATGTTGTTGAAATAATGGGTAAGGAAGAAAGGGAAGATGGGAGGGATGCTGATAGGGAAAACAGAGGGAAGGTAGAAACTGGAGACCCAAAATTTGTCTAGGAGGGGATAAGAGAGTGTAATAACTAGAAGGACAAGAGGTTCCAGTCAGGATAGCTCAATTTGGAATAATGCCAAGAACTAGTATTTGAGAATCACAAAATTTTACAGGATTTCAGAGGCTGAAGATTTTTTGAGAATAAGAAAAGGCTTTATGCATGGAGAAAGTGACATCTAAACTGGACCATAAATAATTGGTAAATTTAAATAGAATAGATGAAAATAGAATGGCAAATTATGACTGAAAGCAAATAATACTATTTTAGTCTGAGCGGGTAAACTGGACACCAGTTGTGAAAGTCCCTGAAAGTCATAATAGAAATAAAAATAATGGCAATAATAATGGTCACTGATTTTTGTGTACTGTGCACCAGGAAAATCAGGCATTTTACACATTAGAGATATTTCCTCCTGTCATCTCCACTTGAATTACTCAAAGGAACAAAATTTCAACATAGCCGAAAGTGAACTTTTTTTTTTAATTGTCAGACTTGGTTTAAAAAAGACAACAAAATCCAATAACATTCTGCTCATAGGGGATACATCTAAAAATATACAAAAAAAAATGGCAAGTAAAGGAAAGCAAAAATATATCATTAAAAAATTTTTTATTATACTTTAAGTTCTGGGATACATGTGCAGAATATGCAGGTTTGTTACATAGCTATACACATGCCACGGTGGTTTGCTGTCCCCATCAACCTGTCATCTACATTAGGTATTTCTCCTAATGCTATCCCTCCCCTATCCCTCACCCCCTGACAAGCCGGTGTGTGATGTTCCCCTCCCTGTGTCCATATGTTCTCACTGTTCAACTCCTACTTATGGGTGAGAACATGCAGTGTTTGGTTTTCTGTCCTTGTGATAGTTTGCTCAGAATGATGGTTTCCAGCTTCATTCATGTCCCTGCAAAGGACATGAACTCATCCGTTTTTATGGCTGCATAGTATTCCATGGTGTATATGTGCCACATTTTCTTTATCCAGTCTATCATTGATGGGCATTTGGGTTGGCTCCAAGTCTTTGCTATTGTGAACAGTGTTGCAATAAACATATATGTGCATGTGTCCAAAAGTAAATTCTTGATCTTCCTCCCATATCCCAAGCCTGATCTTCTTACAGGGTTAATTTCGGGGAATAATGTACTGTTCATCCACTTAGGCAAGCCAAAAACCTAGCAGCAATTCTTGACACCTCCCTTTTCCTGACACCCTATATCCCATTTCCCATCAAGTCCTATTAATTTTACCTTTTAAATACCTTTCTTCATCTTATCTTTCTCTACACCTACTTCATCCAAACTCATCAGTTGATCTACTCCAATGGCCTCTTGATTGGTATCTTTGACATTACTCTTCCCTACTAATGGATTCTCTTCACTGCAACCTGGGAAATCTTTTTAAAACACAAGTCAGATCTTATCATTCCCTTTATTTAGAACCTAAGAGATCTCCATTAAGATCTTCCTTTCATTGTTAGGATGAAGACCAAAATTTTGAACACAGCTTGCAAGGTTGATGTTTAATCTCCCTCTTATACACCACTACTGTAACTTTCCTTCAGTCTTTCTACTCGAAGTTGTCCTTCTCAGCACAGAGACTGTTTCTTTTTTTTTCTTTTTTCTTTTTTTTTTTTTTTTTGACAGAGTCTCACTCTATGGCCCAGACTGTAGTGCAGTGGTGCAATCTTGGCTCACTGCAACCTCCGCCTCCTGGGTTCAAGCAATTATCCTGTCTCAGCCTCTCAAGTAGCTGGGATTATAGGCACTTGCCACCACACCTGGCTAATTTTTTGTATTTTTAGTAGAGACAAGGTTTCACCATGTTGGCCAGGCTGGTCTAGAACTCCTGACCTTGGGTGATCTACCCACCTCAGCCTCCCAAAGTGCTGGAATTACAGGCATGAGCCACTGCGCCAGGCCTGTTTCTTTTCTTAAATCATTTTCCCCACCCCCTTCATGTGTGAATTCCTCCTCTACCTTCATGTCTCTGATGAATTGTTTTTCGTTAGGAACACCTTCCCTAGCTCTTATGACTAAGGCAACACCTTCCTTGCAACAACCCTTAAGTGGAGACATTTTTATCCTCATTTCACAGATAAGAACACTGATGTTTGCTTGAGCCCAGGCATTCGAGGATGCAATGAGCTATGATTGTGCCACCTGTACTCCAGCCTGGGTGACAGAGTGTGATCCTGTCCCTAAAAAAAGAAAAAGAAAACATGCTCAAGGAAGATCAGCAATATCCTCATGGTTACATGATAAAGTTGGGGCTATAGTATCTGATTCTGAATCCTGTGCTCTTGCCATTAACTCATATTTCCTTTAGCTACATCCCTGAACGATATTCAATAATAATGTTACATTAATGAGCACATCCATTTTAACCTTCTTTTGTAAGAAAGTTCAGTTCCCTGGGAAGGTAGAGAGAACAAGACTCTTTTACTAAAAAGTAATCTTTTCTTTTCTTTTTTTTTTTTTTTTTTGAGATGGAGTCTCAATCTGTCACCCAGACTGGAGTGCAGTGGTGCGATCTCGGCTCACTGCAACCTCCGCCTCCCAGGTTCAAGCCTCCCGAGTAGCTGGGACTACAGGCGCCCGCCACCACGCCCAGCTAATTTTTTGTATTATTAGAAGAGCTGGGGTTTCACCATGTTAGCCAGGATGGTCTCGATCTCCTGACCTCATGATCAGCCTGCCTCGGCCTCCCAAAGTGCTGGCATTATAGACGTGAACCATTGCACCCTGCCTAAAAAGTAACCTTTTCTTATGTACCTAAGGAGTCTCCTTCACCCACTCCTGCAACCCCTATTCTGCCTACATAAGTAATTATAGATAGGACTGTAGCAGAGATATTTATCTCTCACCAACAAATCATGTGGTCTGACACACTTTCCAGCTCCCACCTATAAGTAGGGCCATGTAACTAGTTCTGACCAATGGTTGTTAAGCGGAAGTGATGTGTGTCACTTCTGGGCTCAAGCATTTAAGTGCAGCCTTCCAGCTCTCCCTTCCTCTGCTGTGGCAACTTGGAAGTCACATGTTCCAGATGACATAATTAAAAAACGAAATGCTTAGAAACCTGACTCACCACTTGGATGAGAGCTGCCCTGGAAAGAGGCCACACTCCAGCAGATTTTGTTGGGGAGAAAAAAATGGCTCTGTGTGTGTTACCCACTCTGAGATCAGAATCTGCTTGTTAGAGCAGCATAGCTTAGCATATTTTCACTAATACAAGCTCTGTAACTAGAGGGCTCTCTGGCCATTCAAAACCCACATTCGGTTTGTTTTCTGAATCAGTAGAAACTATATTCCATTAGCCATAGTCCTGAGCTTGGTGTCAGAAGCTGCCATTGGAGGTATTATTGTTGTTTAACATTAATTACATTCCCAGATTTCTTCTATCTCTCACCTTTGTTCTGCTGCATGACGTTAGGCAGTCACCTAATGGGTTTTCCCTTAAAACTTAGTAACTTAAGGACAAAATTAACTTTCTCCCTCAGTAACACAAGGGAGAAAAGGAAACAAAACGAAATAAACTTTGCTCTACTTTGAATAGATAATGAACGGAATCCCTAATAAAAGAATGGTAAAGTGCTTTGAATAGAAAGGATATGAGGCCAGGTGCGGTGGCTGACGCCTGTAATCCCAGCCCTTTGGGAGGCCAAGGCAGGTGGATCACCTGAGGTCGGGAGTTTCAGACCAGCCTGACCAACATGGAGAAACTCCATCTCTACCAAAAATGCAGATTAGCCAGGTGTGGCAGCACATGCGTGTAATCCTACCTACTCTGGAGGCTGACGCAGGAGAATTGCTTGAACCTGGGAGGTGGAGGTTGTGGTGATATGAGATCGCACTGTTGCACTCCAGCCTGGGCAACAAGAGAGAAACTCCACCTCAAAGAAAAGAAAAAATAAAAAATGATATGAGGCTGCTAAGTGCTTTCTTAATGGGTGCTACAAGGTTGTAGAGTATTGTTTTTTTCTTTTTGTAAGTTCTCAGTACTTTAATGAGAAAACTAGTAATTGACTGCATCCTGCCCTGGTAAATGTAGCAGCATAGTTTAGCCTATTTTGAAATGATGGGTTTGAGATGAAAGTTCCATTGGTCATTTCACTGAAAATTTTAAACAATGTTTTTAGACAAGAACAGTAACATGTTAATTTCTAGATCCTAGACTAGAGCATGAAAGAAGATATTTTCTTAAAGTTACTTTAAAAATAGATATTTTATAGATAAGAGTTGATAAAAAGGATACCAAAACATATGGTAAGTATTAAGGGCTCTTGGGGTTTGGACAGGTATTTTGGGGCTACCTGTTGGACTTCAAAATTTATTTTATTTATGTTTGTTTTGTTTTGTTTTGTTTGAGACAGAGTTTCGCTCTTGTTGCCCAGGCTGGAGTGCAATGGCGCAATCTCGGCTCACTGCAACCTCCGCCTCCTGGTTTCAAGTGATTATCCTGCCTCAGCCACCCAAGTAGCTGGGATTACAGGCTTGTGCCACCACTCGTGGCTAATTTTTTGTATTTGGCAGAGACGGGGTTTTGCCATGTTGGTTAGGATCATCTCAAGCTCCTGACCTCAAGTGACCCACCTGCCTCAGCCTCCCAAAATGCTGAGATTACAGGCGTGAGCCACCATGCCCGGTGACATCAATATTTATGTCTGGGTAAGTCTCACTCTCCCTGCCCCTACTGCAGCTCTTTCTGGTGAACACTAGAGTAGGTCGGTCGGGTTCTTTGCTCCTCACTGTACATTCTCCATCCTTTTCCACCCTGCTTCCTTCCCCAGGAGGCAAACCTGTGTGGATTTCACAAACCGATTCTCTTGCCTTATGGTGCCCTGTTGGGTTTGGCCAGTAGGAGCCTTACCAGGAGACAAACCTGTGTGGATTTCACAAACTGATTCTCTTGCCTTATGGTGCCCTGTTGGGTTTGGCCAGTAGGAGCCTTACCAGGAGACAAGAGGGAAGGAGAAAAGCAAGGTGAGAATATTTAGTTCACTCCTCCTCTTCCTTCAGGGAAAGGAAAAGTATGGAGGCTGAGCATGGTGGCTCACATCTGGAATCCCAGCACTTTGCGAGGCGGAGGCAGGAGGATCACTTGACACCAGGAGTTCAAGACCAGCCTGCGCAACATGGCGAAACGCTGTCTTCACAAGAAATATAAAAAACTAGCCATGTGTGGTGGCATGCACCTGCAGTCCCAGCTATCCAGGAGCCTGAGGTGGGAGAATCACTTGAGCCCAGGAGGTTGAGGCTTCAGTGAGGTATAATCACGCTACTGCACTTCAGCCTGGTGACAGGGCAAGACCTTGTCTCAAAAAAAAAAAAAAAAAAAAAAAAAAAAAAAAAAAAAAAGAACCAGGATAAATTTGAGACTAACTTACAAGATAGAGAAATAAAGGAGTAGAGATCAAATCACTTGGCTAAGGTCACATACCTAATTACAAGTAAAGCAAAAATTAATCTATGGTTTGTTTATTAATTTTTTTTTCATGTAACAAATATTTATTTCACCAGCGTAACTGAGATAACAAAAGACCCATTAATTTGGCCAAGTTTATATTAATGGTTAGAGCCACAGTGAGAACTGAACGAACAGCAATGACAACAAAAACAACCACAAAACAAAGGCCTTCATCCCACCTGTTCAGCTGTCTTGCCTCTCATCCTGCTACCCGTGGTGCAGCATAGCCTTCAGAATCCCCAGCTTGGATTTTAATCAGCTCCCTGTCTAGTCTCCTTTGGAAAACCCACCCACATCATCTGTGGGGTTTGTGATATTACATTTGGTGCTTAGATCTCAGTTTTTAGTTGATATGCAAAAATGAAAAAGAGCAAGAAATTCCCCCAGAGACTCCACAGCTGTGCATCTGGAAAGAACACAAATCTCTTTCAACCAAGATCTAGCAAACAAAACAAAACAAAACAAAAAAACAAAAAAACAAGACTGCAAAGTAATTTATGCTCTAAGATTTCCCTCAGGATCCCCATTTTCTGAAAGTCTCAGATGATATGTTTGTGTTTGTGTGTGCTAGTTTCACTCTCCTTGGTCAAACTATCTATGCCTGGGAGTGCAGAAGTCCTGCTGTTTGGGGAATTTTCTCTGCCAGGGAGGGCAACATCTCAGTATATCCTCATTTAACTGTGAAGGCAGCTGTAAGCCCTTTAAATTAATAAGTGAAATTAAATCACAGAATTCCGTAGGTGGGTTTGATGCTGTCCAAAGATTCCCCTAGTGCAGAGCTAATCCATGAGTTAAAAAGTAGCAAATCTAAATACTCCATCTAGGATGGAGACTTAATCAAATAATAAAACAAAACAAAACCTGTTGATAATAAGCCTGGGTCAACATAGGACACAACAAAGTGCACAGTTGAAATAATTTTTCCAGGTACTTCATGTTTGAAACAATGCCTTAGAGGATAAAAAGACCATTTTTTAAAGGTTTTAAATCTATAGTCAATCATAAAAATGTGCTTTGCTTTAGGAAGGGAAGTTGGTATATTTTTCATGGTTCTGGCGGGAAGTCAAAAATCCTGTGTCTGTTCCCAGCACTATCATTGTCTGTTGGTGTTTTGGGGTCACTTATTCTCTTGTGCCTCAGTTTCTCTATTATTCTCTATTATTGAAAGAATGTATAATCTATGTATGCTCTGCTTTTAGCATACGTGTACCAATTTCTTTACATAATGGGGAGTCTGGTAATGTTAATATTCAATTTGAGTTATAAAAAACGTAATTTGTATTTCAGGAACACAACTATGGAGGCAAATGAAGTATACCATCCCATTGTTGGCAGAGATATTTCAAATTGTTTGGGGGAAAAACACTTTTTGGAATTCAAAACACTTTCTCCATATGAAAACAATGGAAAATGGAGCTTTATGTTAACTTTTATATGAGCAGATCTATATTACTCGAGCACATGTCATAAATCCTTTGAAAATACAGTGACATCCTGCACAGTTTTTAAAAAGTTAAAACTTGCCTTATTTCTGACAGGTGCCTACTCCTGTCCTATGGTTTGTAAAGGAGTCACCAGATATTGTCATTTGAACTTCTGGAATTTACATTTAGTATCAGTGACTGAGAATCAACTCTTCCAAATAAACATACACACACACACACACACACACAGACACACACACACACACACAAAATGCTACTGTTTTTCTCTTCTTTGAAAGAGGAAATGTGAAGCTCCTTATGTATTACAAGCCATATAAACCTCTGCCTTTTCACTGAGGTCCCGCAACCCTTAAATGTTTTTTCCTTTTCATGCTGTTTCTTTGCATGTCAATACTTAGGGTGTGGATCCAAGGTTCTCAAACCCACATCAGTTGTTGAAGTCAGATTCCTCCCCATCCCTACATCCCCTCTTTCCCAACCCCAACCTTGTTTCTTAAGGAATGAGATCCTAAATACTGGAAGGATCCACTGGGCACGGTGGCTCACGCCTGTAATCCCAGCACTTTGGGAGGCTGAGGCGGGCTGATCACCTGAGGTTAGGAGTTTGAGACCAGCCTGACGAACATGGAGAAACCCTGTCTCTACCAAAAATACAAAATTAGCCTGGTGTAGTGGCAGGTGCCTGTAATCCCAGCTACTCAGGAGGCCGAGGCAGGAGAATCGCATGAACCCGGGAGGCCGAGGTTGTGGTGAGCTGAGATCGCGCATTGCACTCCAGCCTGGGCAACAAGAGCGAAACTCTGTCATAAAATAAAATAAAACAAAATAAAACAAAATAAAATAAAATAAATAAAATAAAAGTATACATATAAAGGATCCTTATCTTGTAATCCTCACTTCAAAGGGAAAAATGAAGTTTTCTCTGGTGGTACAATTTGCATTTTCTTAACCAGATTAAGTATCTCTAGCCGGGTGCAGTGGCTCAAGCCTGTAATCCCAGCTACTCCAGAGGCAGAGGTGGATGGATCACTTGAGGCCAAGAGTTCAAGACCAGCCTGAGCAACATAGTAAGACCTCCACAACATCTCCCTATCCCCCCACTTACTACCCCCAGTTCCATCTCTGAAAAAATTAAAAACTTAGCTGGGAGTGGTGTGATGGACCTGTAGCCCCAGTTACTCAGGAGGCTGAGTAGGGAAGATTGCTTGGGCTCAGGAGTTTGAGGCTGCAGTGAGCTATGATCGCACCACTGCACTCCAGCCTGGGTGACAGACCCTATCTCTAAAATTTACTTTTTCAGTAAAAACTCATTATTTTTAACTGCAAAAGATTTGACCAAACACCTTAATTAAAAAGGCATAAATATGACCAGTAACCACATGAAAACATGTTAACATCATCAGTTACTAGGGAAATTTTACAAAAAAAAAAAATTTTTTTTTTTTTTGAGATGGAGTCTTGCTCTGTTGCCCAGGCTGGAGTGCAGTGGTGTGATCTCAGCTCACTGCAACCTCCGCCTCCTGGGTTCAAGCAATTCTCCTGCCTCAACCTCCCAAGTAGCTGGGATTACAGGCACCCCCCGGCCCCATGCCCAGCTAACTTTTTTTGTATTTTTAGTAGATATAGGGTTTCACCATGTTGGCCAGGCTGATCTGAAACTCCTGACCACAGGTGATCTACCCACCTCAGCCTCCCAAAGTGCTGGGATTACAGGCGTGAGCCGCTGCACCCAGCCTACTTCAGTTTTTCAACACAGGCTGACTCCTGTTAGCTTTGCCTGTGTCTTTAATTAAAGAGACGGAGATAGAAGGCAAGCAACAGATTTCTTTGGATACAAAATCACCTTGCCTTCAATTAGTCTGTGAGATTTATTGTGGGACCCCTTTAGTTATTACGTTTCTTTTATTCAATTATTTCCTGCCTCATAATCTTGAATGTCAGGTGCTCTAGTTGGAGCTCTCCATAGAATTTACTGTGATGAACATCTTGATTAGATGTGAAATCAAATGTTATTTTACCTTTTTCACGGAGTAGAAAATCTAGGTAAGGTCTACAAAAGCCCCATATTAATGAGTGACTCACCTGGTGTGGTAGACATAATAATGTCCCCTCCCACCCAAGATACCCACTTCCTAATTCTCAGAACTTGAAAACGTTAATTTGTATAACAAAAAGGGCTTTGTAAATGTGATTAAAGTAACTGTCTTATAATGGGGAGGTTATCCTGCAGGCCCTAAGCATTATCATAAGTGTCTTTACAAGAGGAAGGCAGAGGCAAATGTGGGGGAAAGGAAGTCTCTTCCTTACCCATCACTAGGATCATGGCTGAGGCCCCATCAAAAGATAGATTGACAGGAAAAAAGCATATACATTTACTTAAAAAGGTTTGTGGGAGATGGGAGCCCTCATAAGGAAATGAAGACTCTGGCCAGGCACGGTGGCTCACGCCTGTAATCCCAGCTCTTTAGGAGGCCAAGGCAGGCAGATCACCTGAGGCCAGGAGGTCAAGACCAGCCTGGCCAACATGGAGAAACCCCATCACTACTAAAAATTCAAAATTACCCAGGCATGGTGGCACATGCCTGTAATCTCAGCTACTCAGAGGCAGGAGAGTCACTTGGACCCAGGAGGCGGAGGTTGTGGTGAGCCGAGATCATGCCATTGCACTCCAGCCTGGGCAACAAGAGCGAAACTCCGTCTGAAAAAAAAAAACAAGCAAAAAGGAAATGATAAAGGCCCAAAGGAAGAGAGAAACCCATGTATTTCTGTGCTTAGGTTTGATAAAGAGTGGACAGTCATGCAGAAGTATGATCGGATAAAAGGGGTCTGATCTGACCTAATGGTAATAAACTGAGGGGAAATTAGTGAGGCCTGTTTGTTCAGTTTCTTCTTGGCATCTCTGTCTTAGCTCCTTTCCTCCAGATATAAGGAGGGCACCTCTTTAGTAAGAATCTTATGACATGCTTCAGGGGAAGATCAGAAAATTCTTCCTAGGTTTTATGATTTGCATCATGGAGGAAGGGTGGTGAAAGGTGAAGTGACCTTCCTGGTTCTGCTATTTTCTCAGATGCCAAGGTGCTATATTTTGGGGTGGTGTGCCCTTAACCCCATCAAAGATTTGACTACAGAAGATTAGAAGGTGGGCCAGGCGTGGTGGCTCATGCCTGTAATCCTAGCACTTTGGGAGGCCAAGGCAGGTGAATCACAAGGTCAGGAGTTTGAGACAAGCCTGGCCAATATGGTGAAACCCTGTTTCTACTAAAAAAAAAAATACAAAAATTAGCTGGGTGCAGTAGTGTACGCCTGTAGTCCCAGCTACTTGGGAGGTTGAGGCAGGAGAATTGCTTGAACCTGGGAGGCGGAGGTTGCAGTGAGCTGAGATCGCGCCACTGCACTCCAGCCTGGGCGACAGAGTAAGACTCCATCTGAAAAAAAAAAAAAAGAAGATGAGAAGGTGATGTGATGATGGAAGCATACCTTGAAGATGAAGGAGGAGGTCACTAACCCAGGAATACAGAGGACCACTAGAAACTAGAAAAGTCAAGGAAGTGAATTATCCCTTCAGAGCCTCCAGAAGAAGCCAGTCCTGCCAACACTTTGACTTTAGCCTGGACAACTGATTTTTGGACTTCTGACCTCCAAAACTGTAAGAATAAATCGCGTTATTTTAAGCCACTTGGTTTATGGTAATTTATTATAGCAGCAACAGAAAATGCACCCATCTAACACAAAGCATTTGAATTTGCATCTATCCTAATAATTTTTAACTTTTATTTTATTTTATTTTTTTTATTTATTTCGAGACAGAATTTTGCTCTGTTGCCCAGGCTGGAATGCAGTGGCACCACCTTGGCTCACTGCAGCCTCCGCTTCCTGGGTTCAAACGATTCTCCTGCCTCTCAGCCTCTGGAGTAGTGAGGACTACAGGCGCACGCCACCACATCTGGCTAATTTTTGTATTTTTTGGTAGAGACGGGATTTCGTCATGTTGGCCAGGCTGGTCTCAAACTCCTGTCCTCAAGTGATCCACCCATTTTGGCCTCCCAAAGTGCTGGGATTACAGGTGTGAGCCACCGTGCCTAGCCTTAACTCATATATATATATGTATATATACATATATATATACACACACACACACACACACACACACACACACACACATATATATATATATATATATATATATAACCAGTCATCTTTTATTTGGAGGTTAATTCCCATTAGGATATGAAAGGATTCAGCAACAATCAAGACTGTGCTTCTCATGGAGGGGCTTGGGCCAAGAAGGTCATGATGGGGAGTGCAGAGCGTGTCCCCTTCTTCACTGGTACCTGCGTAGCTGCTTGTGCTTGAGCTCCTTGTAGGAAAGGCAGTAGCGGAAGAGCATGTAGCCTGCCAGCACCATGGTCAGCCCCGAGATGCTCCCCTTCTTCACGTCGATGTATTTGTTGTAGTACCAGTAGTAACCTCTTTGAATCCCTGTGGCAATGACTAGATCCTGCATCAAGATCCAGCTTGGCAGCTCCCCTAGTTTGACCTCCAGACGTTTCTTGTCCTTCGCTGGTATGACTGACGCCATCTTGGAGACCTGGTGTCCACTGTGCCTATTTTAGATTCTTATCAGACTGTGTCCACAAAGACCAATCATTTAAAAAGTGAAATAGATATTGGGCTATAGAGTCTTAAGTCTTGACTTTAGTATGAATATGAGATATATATAAAATTTAGAAATTCAGAAATCTCAAGTATGTTTACTTTAGAATGATAGTTTAATGACTTTGGGATTGTTTTAGAAGCTGTATCAACATCATGTGTAAAAAAGAGAGAATAATAATATTTTCTTTCTTTTTTTTGAGAATAATAACATTTTCTAAATCCTAGATTTTAGTCTTATTTGACTCAAGGAACAAACTAGTAGTGAGTGTCAAGTGTCTCATTTTTATCTTTTATGCCAAAGAGTGCTAAATGTACTAAAAATAATGCCTACTGTGTGGAGGGGCAGGTAATCAGTTCTGGGATTCTTCTTTTTTTTATTTTATTTTTTTTGAGACGGAGTCTTGCTCTGTCCCCAGGCCGGAGTGTAGTGGTGCGATCTCGGCTCACTGCAAGTTCCGCCTCCCAGGTTCAAGGGATTCTCTTGCCTCAGCCTCCAGAGTAGCTGGGATTACAGGCGCACACCACCATGCCTGACTAATTTTTATATTTTTAGTAGAGATGAGATTTCACCGTGTTGGCCAGGATGGTCTCGATCTCTCGACCTCGTGATCCACCTGCCTCAGCCTCCCAAAGTGCTGAGATTACAGGCGTGAGCCACCACGCCCGGCCTTGGGATTGTTATTTTTAGTGAGATGCTCTGAAAATATTACAACCTATAAATTTCATTTGGCAGCTTCGAGAATTACAAATAATTCAGTAGGCTCTTAGATATCTGAGTTTCTGTCTCACTCTGGCTGGCACTTTATAAAATATGTCAAGAAGAATGTTAATGTTGCATGTGGAAGAGATATCCCAGGAATCTGATCTTGAGAACTTGAACATAATGTTAATGTACATGCTATATAATGTACATGCTATAATGTACATTATATATATATAATGTACATGCAGCAACTTTCTGTTAGATCAAGGCAAAAAAAAAGGTCTACCATTTCCTACTCCATTTCCATGCCCGTAAAAGTTTTGTTTGCCACTTTGAAATCTGCAATGAATCTAGAGCAGTAGCATCAATACTTTCCTAACACTGGATAGATACTATTCACAGCATCCCCCCTCTTCATCGTCACCGGCATCATTTTCCTCATTACCACCATCCCCATCACTAGCATCTGTAGCACACTTAGTCTACAAAGAGCTTTCATTCACCTGACCTTCTTAGAACAAGATAATTATCAACTTTTGGTGCTGGACCGAGTGTTTGGACACTTCATCTTGCAGTGATTTTGTGGGGGTAAATAGGGCAGCATTATTATACTCTTTTGCACAACTCCCAACAACACAGTGTTTGCTACATAAGGAGTGCTTGACAAATGTGGAATTGATGAATGTAAATAAGGAAACTAAAGCTCAAGAGAAGTTCTGTTGTTTTGTCAGTATCAAGAAGAAAGGGAATTGCAGACACTAGTACTCAGGTCTTTCAACTTACAGCATGGAAAACAAAAAAACAAAAACAAAAACAAAAAACAAAAAACAAACAAACAAAAAAAAACCTTGTGTAAACCTTTGGAAATGGCTCTATGTTGTCTTAGTCGAATAATAAGGGGAAGAGCAAAAGATCAAAAAGGCCATTGTGATTCATCAAAAGTACACATTCATTGGCTTTATCTCACCTGATGTGAAAAGAGAAAAACATAAATGAAAATTGATGATACACCAGTTTAAAACAAAATCAACATCACAATATTGTCACTGGATGTTGATCGTTTGTTGTGGAAAGGAGAAAGGGGTTTAGCAATGTGGCTATAGGTCATTTGTACTTTCTTTGTCCATTCTTCTTCTTGGTGGGGAGTAGGAGTAAATTTCCTCTCCTTTGTTAAACTAAAGACAATTTCCCTTTCTAGACTTAAGTTTTCCTTGCCCCAAGTTAATACACAGCTAACCCTGCTCAGATTGATACAAATGTAAATTTACACAATTGTTTCTATTTGTAAAGGAAGAAGCTATTGTCAACAAAATGTGAGAAGTGCTCTTTTAAAAGTCCTCAATCCCTCACAGCAAAGGTGTTCAAATTGCTAAGGACCAACGAAGGCATTTCTGAAGCCTGCTCTCTGTAGGGGACTCAAATCTGCAACCAAGAAGCACCTGGGTCATTGGGAAGCCTATAATTACTTGGAAAAACCGAGGATGAAATTCAGGGCATTACCTATAATGTTCACTTGTTTCTACCAAAGGTCTTGATTCAAACTGATTTAGCAATTCCACAGTTCCAGTGAAAGGAAGCTAATATTTATTGTGTTGCTGCTTCAACCACCCAATGAGGTACAATTATTTGTTCAATTTTTAAGGTAAGAAAACTGAGAAATAAGTTATGGAACTTATGAAGCTATATAAAATTGAGATTGAGAGCTGGGGCTTGAGTTTCATTGCCTTGAGTTCCAGTCCTGACACAATCATTAACTAGCTGTGTGATTGTGGGAGGAAAATGGACTCGCTAAGCCTCAGTTTCTTTACCTATGAAATGGGAGTGGGAATGGGGAATAGGAGCTACTGCAAACAGTTGTTTTGAGGATTCATGTTAGACTAGAAATAATTATTATCATCAAAGTGATTAAGGTATAAATTTCAGAGATGGAATTCAAACCTCAAGCTCATCTCATTTCACCATATTGCCCTGTAGATGATGTTCACAAAGGCCAACATTTTTCATGGTGAGATGTCTAGAATTTGAACTTTAAAATGATTCTTCTTGTCAATTTAAATCTGCTGTGGAGCAAGTTGCCCACCTACAGGTAAAGCCCCCGTTATGTCTTAAATTGAATGATGACAATGGCTGCAAGAATTTGGGAGGGAGGCCCTGAGTCCCATATAATTTCATGTTGCAGGACATGGAATGGGTGCAAGAAGATACAAATAGAGTGGGACAAGAAAGACTTTACCTAACTCTGGAGGAATCAGCTTTGAGGAGACCTACAAAGGGTATATCTGTTACACACACACACTGGAAAGCACCATGCAGTAAGGAATATGAAGATTTCCATAAAAGTGAAGGTCATACTATTCTCTAGTTCCATTTTGTCAGGAAAGCCACTACATGTCCAATCCAAATCAAAGCATGCTGTACCACGGTTTTCACCACATGCTTTAAGAATGAGGAGGCAGGTGCGATGGCTCATGCCTGTAATCCCAGAACTTTGGGAGGCTGAGGCAGGTGGATCATGAGTTCAAAAGATCAAGACCATCCTGGCCAACATGGTGAAACCCCGTCTCTACTAAAAATACAAAAATTAGCTGGGCGTGGTGGCGCATGCCTGCAGCCCCAGCTACTCGGGAGGCTGAGGCAGGAGAATCTCTTGAACCCGGGAGGCAGAGGTTGCAGTGAGCCAAGATCACGCCACTGCACTCCAGCCTGGGGACAGAGCGAGACTCCATTAGAAAAAAAAAAAAAAAAAAAAAAATTAGGAAAGGGGAGATTAAGAACAGAGAGTAGAGGAAAATGGAGGAAAATTGAGATTACTTTTTGGAAGAAAGAAAGGAAACATTTGTTCTTCTACATCCTACAATATATCAGGTAGGAGTTTGCTTTTAAGTTGGGCTTTGAAGGAAGGCTAAATTCATTAGTTGGATACAGAAAGAATCAACTTCCTTGGGGTGTGTGTTGGGGGGAGAGAGAGAGAGAAAGAGGTGTACCTGGGGTGTTGAAAGCGGTTGTGATTTATATGGCAAGTAGGTACTTATCATCTTGGTTGAATACACATTTTCTTTTTTTTTTCTTGAGATGAAGTTTCACTCTTGTTGCCCAGGCTGGAGCGCAGTGGCATGATCTCGGCTCACTGCAAGCTCCGCCTGCCAGGTTTAAGCAATTCTCCTCCCTCAGCCTCCCGAGTAGCTGGGATTACAGGCATGTGCCACCACCCCCGGCTAATTTTTTGTATTTTTAGTAGAGATGGGGTTTCGCCATACTGGCCAGGCTGGTCTCGAACTCCTGAACTCAGGTAATCCACCCACCTCGGCTTCCCAAAGTGCTGGGATTACAGGCCTGAGCCACCGCGCCCGGCCAAATCCATTTTCATGTGGACTTTCGATTACAGTCAATTTCGAGTTTTGCCTTCTTACTAGGGTATATCCTAAAATTTCATTTTAAATAATGTTCAAATCATTTTACAATGTTTCTTTTTTCTTTCTTTCTTTCTTTCTTTTTTTTTTTTTGAGACTGAGTTTCGCTCTTGTTGCCCAGGCTGGAGTGCAGTGGCGCGATCTCGGCTCACCGCAACCTCTGCCTCTGGGATTCAAGCGATTCTCCTGCCTCACCCTCCTAAGTACCTGGGATTACAGGCATGCGCCACCATGCCTAGCTAATTTTGTATTTTTAGTAGAGACAGGGTTTCTCCATATTGGTCAGGCTGGTCGCGAACTCCCGACCTTAGGTGATCCGTCCGCCTGGGCCTCCCAAAGTGCTGGGATTACAGGCGTGAGCCACCGCGCCCAACCCAGTGTTTCTTTTAATATGCTTTTAATGTTTTTGAAACAAAGAAAATTTACTTTAAAGTAAATACCATATAATGCCAAAATTAATTTTAAAGCCAGGAAATTGTTTCTATAAATATGATTTTAAAGTCATCATACAGCTCTGAAAAGTTGTAAGAAACACTGTCTGGATCTAGTTTTTAAAATATTGTCCAAAACAATTTCCTTGTTTCATCTGGCATCCTTTACTAAATCATATTAATGTTAGGACAGTTTTTTCACTGGGCGAGGTGGCTCACGCCTGTAATCCCAGCACTTTGGGAGGCCGAGGCAGGCGGATCACGAGGTCAGGAGACCGAGACCATCCTGGCTAACAAGGTAAAAGCCTGTCTTTACTAAAAATACAAAAAAAATTAGCAGGGCGCGGTGGCAGGCGCCTGTAGTCCCAGCTACTCGGGAGGCTGAGGCAGGAGAATGGCGTGAACCTGGGAGGCGGAGTTTGCAGTGAGCCGAGTTCGCGCCACTGCACTCCAGCCTGGGCGATAGATCGAGACTCTGTCTCAAAAAAAAAAAAAAAAAAGACAGTTTTTGCAATCTGTCTCCAATTACTAAGAAACGTTTCTCAACTGATTGTTGAAAATATGAATTTCAATTTTTAATTGTCAACATACTTGACTTTATTTATTGAGTAAATCAAATCTAATTAAATAGACATTATTTTTTCAGTTTTACAGATGTGAAAACTAAGAAACAGAGAGAAGAGACTGTTCAAAGCACTTGAACACTGGATAAGAGCTGGATTTGAGTTTGACAGCCCTGAGTTCCAATCCTGGTTCCATCACACACTTGCTAAATGACCTTGGCAAAGTAGTTGATTCTCTGTGAATCTCTCTTAAGGCCGTTCAGGCTAACTAAGATTTAGTTACCTAAGTTTTAAAAATTAACCATGTAGGCTGAGAGTCTATGCATTTGAATATTCATTAAATCATGATGGAGACATGAATTGACCAAATTCTTCTTTCTCTTCAACAAATCTTTATTAAAAATGCATCATGGGTCAGGTATTATACTAGTTAATGAAGAGACAAAGATGAAAAAGACATCTCAAGAAACATTGAAAAAGTTTCCGTAAATATTAATATCAAACCAGTAAAATAATATGTAGTGTGTCAGCTTGCTGTCATTTAAATTAAATCTTGCATGGACCTCATAATTCTTGAATTTCTCTTGAGTTCCTTCATTTGGTGTTTGGTTTGGAAAGCACTTGAATACTATTTCAAAACTACTATTCTAAACATGGCTTTGCTGATCTAATAGGAAACTATGTGAACTTCCTTGAAGTATGTTTATTCCAACTTGCTATTATTTTATGTAACACTCTTAAAGAGCTTAAGGTGAATCAGTATCTCCCCCGGTGAAGAGCTCTGGCTTTATACCAGACAAACCTGGGTTCTTATTCTCACTGGTTGCATGGTCTTGGAAAAGCTCCTTGAACTGTTTATGCCTCAGTTCTCTCATCTGTAAATTAAGGATAATGAAAGCACCTAAAGAGTTGTTATGAGTTTACGTGGAATTTGAGATGTAAAGCATTTAACTCATAAAAGCTCAATAAATTATTGACTATTGTAAGTAGTCTTCAATATATAATCTTCAATCTATAATGTTCAATATATAATCATCAATATATAATGATGAAATCGTATATAAAATATTCAATATATAATCATCCCTCGGTATTTATGGGGGATTGGTTCTAGGAACTCCCTTGGATATCAAAATCCAAAGTTGTTATTTGGACAATGGTTATACTAAAACCTCAGATTTCACCACTACACAATATATTCATGTAACAAAATTGTTTGTTGTACCCCTTAAATCTGTACAAAAAAATCAGAGGATGCTCAAGTCTCTAATACAAAATGGTACAGTGTTTGCATATAACCTATGTACATCCTTCTGTATGCTTTAATTTATTTCTAAGTTACTTATAATACCTAATACACTGTAAATGCTATGTAAATAGTTGTTATACTGCACTGTTTAGGGAATAGTGACAAGGAAAGTCTGTACATATTCAGTGAAGACATAATTTTTTTGAATATTTTTGATCTGCAGTTGGTTGAATCCATGAATGCAGAATCCACAGATATGGAGGGCTGACTGTACTTACGTTTTGTTAAAGTCAGAAACATTCTATTTACCTTTAACCTGTTTGATTTGTTTTGCTTTGTACTCAATGTTGAAGTTTTTACCACTTTGCTCTCTAGTCTCCTACCTTCTCAGGGAGAATTGAGCTTTTTGTTCCCTTATTATTGAAGGACAGAAGCTAAATAGTGTGGTCTGGAGTAGCCTCACCCTGGCAAATTGTTCCTGGACTGGGTCTGTCACATTGAGATTGCAGAATCTATCTGTACAAAGATTCAATTTTTCTTTCTTTCTTTATTTCTTTTTTTTTTTTTTTTTTTTTTTTGAGATGGAGTTTCGCTCTGTCGCCCAGGCTGGAGTGCAGGGGTGTGATCTCTGCCCACGGCAACCTCCACCTCCGGAATTCAAGCGATTCTTCTGCTTCAGCCTCCCGAGTAGCTGGGACTATAGGGGCGTGCCACCACGCCCAGCTAATTTTTATATTTTTAGTAGAGACAGGGCTTCACCATATTGGCCAGGCATGAGCTACCGTGCCTGGCCCAAGATTCAATTTTTCAAAGCCAAGTTGCAAGAAAGTCACGCAGAAAAGACACAAGGTCATGCCATGCTTTAACAGTTATTTTTAAAGAGTACACTTTAATATTCGCAAAAGTGAAGAAATTCTAAAATATTTTCCTTGGCTGATATGTATGAACATATCTATGTCTACACTTATTGTTTCCCAGGATAAATTTGAACTTTAACTTTCTCATCCATGTTCTCCTCTACTTCCTTTGACATACACCTTTCTCAGAAGAGACAGTCTTCTGCTTCAGACTAGCAGGTCCTTGACGATAGATGTATCAAATTCTGGCCGGGAGAAACAAACCTCTCCAGTTATTTTTACTGACAGAATTTAATATAATGGATTAACTAGGTGTAAAGGTGGAAGAAACTGAAAGGGTAAAAAGAGAAGTCTAATGTATCACAGATGTAGCAACTGTAAAAAGCAGCAACCATCCATCCCTAGGGCAGAGAGTACAAAAGGAAGAAGCTGGAGTTATTAACATTTAGAAAGTTAGAGGAAGCCCCAGTGGAGCTAAGCCTCAGAACCTCAGGGGCACCTGCTGACTGGTGCTGTTTTCTCTGAGATGGGGGCATGATAAAGCTAGTTCTCCAAGTATTGGCAGACTTCCACCTGAGTTCAGCTGCTGCTATGGGAAGAAGTTGCTATTGCTAGGGTGAAGAAACATTGCCAGTGTGATGCTTCCAGGAATTGCAAGCAGAAGGAAGCTCCAGAGGAAACAAATAGAAAGGAGCAAGTTTCTTCCTTCTTTGCTCTCGTTGACTCCCACTTGAGCCCCGTATTATCAGAATCTAATACACAGCAAGCTGGCAAAGCAGAAATGTAGTTTGCAGAGTCCTAGTCACAGCATCTTAGAGCAGAGTAGGAAAGGGGGGGTTTGCAAGTGAGAGGCAATAGCTTAATAATTGGCATAATAGAGAACAGGTTTTATTGTCAGCCTCTGGCATGGTTCCAGAACTACAGTCTTGAATAAATGGTTTGGGCCGGGCGTGGTGGCTCAAGCCTGTAACTTCAGCACTTTCAGAGGCTGAGGTGGGCAGATCACCTGAGGTTGGGAGTTCGAGACCTGCCTGGCCAACATGGTGAAACCCCATCTCTACTAAAAGTACAAAAATTAGCCGGGTGCGTTGCCTGTAGTCCCAGCTACTTGGGAGGCCGAGGCATGACAATCACTTAAACCCAGGAGGTGGAGGTTGCAGTGAGCTAAGATCGCACCACTGCACTCCGGCCTGGGCAGCAAAGTGAGACTCTGCCTCAAAATAAATAAATAAATAAATGCATTGGAATGGATATGTGTTTACAGTTATATTTTCAAATGTGATTTCAGTGGTGAAAACTTCAGTTTCTCTTATAAAAAGAGCTATCTTTTTTAGGAAAATGGAGCGCTTTCATTGTAGAGGTGAAGTCCCAGTGTTAAGGTCTTAAGGAATTACAGGAAAAGAGAGAGAATTAAACTGCCCTTAATCAGGAGTTAGCAGAAGTTGAAGGGAAATATGGTGATGGGCAAAGTTAGTGGCTGAAAAGGAAAGGGAAGATCAAACAGTCAAACAAGAGCACCAGGGCCATACAACCTATGAGATTAGGGTGGATAATGAAAAAGAACCAGTCAGAAATTCTTGGTAGAAGGATGACACAAGGATTTTTTAAATAGAGATGATAAATATTTGACTTTGGCTGGGCATGGTGGGTCACGCCTGTAATCCCAGCACTTTGGGAGGCGGAGGCGGGCAGATCACTTGAGGCCAGGAGTTCAAGACCAGCCTGGCCAACATGGTGAAACCCCATCTCTACTAAAAATACAAAAATTAGCCAGGCATAGTGGCACACACCTGTAATCCCAGCTACTCGGGAGGCTGAGGCAGGAGAATAATTTGAACCCGGGAGGCAGAGGTTGCTGTGAGCTGAGATTGCACCACTGTATTCCAGCCTGGGAGACAGAGCAAGACTCTGTCTTGAAAGAAGAAAGGAAGGAAGGAGGGAGGGAGGGAGGGGAAGAGGGAAGGAAGGAAGGAAGGAAGGAAGGAAGGAAGGAAGAAAGAAGGCTTGACTTTATGACTGTGGCTTTAAAGGTAAACTCAAATCTTCAAGGCACTGACATTTGCTACTTGCACTGGTTTATTTATGGGTAAAGCACAGTATGCTTTAGACGCTGAGATGATCCATATGTTGGACCAACTCTTTGAGAGCTAGAGCTATAAGACATAGGTAAGTAGCAGAAAGAAGACCTCTACACCTTCTTTGCCCCTGGCAAAGAAGAGTTCGGGATGACCCAAACTCTGCTCCACGTGGTCACTCATCCTTATGTCCTTGTGGCAGTGGCAGGCACCTAAGGGAGGAAACAGAAGCATGCAACGTTCTTGAAACATAGCCTCAGAACTAGCACACTGTAACCTCTTCCTCATTCTATTGGCTGAGCTGCAAGTAACAAGACTGGCACAGGTCAAGAGTGGGGAGAAAATAATCACCTCTGGATGTGAAGATCTACAAAGTGACATTGTAGGGGGAAAGAATGCAGGGAAAAGTGAAAATCTGAGGCTGCAGGTGTCATTGACCTACCATAGATAGATATGTTTTTGTTCTATCTGGGTTCCCAGCCAATTGGATGGTGCCCGCCCACATCGAGGGTGGGTCTTCCCCACTTAGTCCACTCAGACTCACACGCCAATCTCCTCTGGAGACACCTTTATAGATACACCTCAAAATCATGCTTTACCAGGCCTGTCAGTATTTATTTCCTAATCCAGTCAAGTGGACACCTGAAATTAGCCATCACAGCACAGAACTTCTCAAAGTGTGGTCTGGCTTCCAGCAACATCAGCCTCACCTGAGTGCTTGCTAGAAGGGCACAGTCTCAGGCACCACTCCACATCTGCTGAGTCAGAGTCTTTGAAGGTGGGGCCCAAAACACTGTGTTTTAAAACCTCTCCAGATAATTCATATGCACTTAAAATTTGAAAGGCAATGTTAGTAGATCTAATAGACCTCAATTTTTCTTTAAGAGGTGGGCATAACTAGGTCTGAGTTGGCCTCTGGAGTTCTCTGACGAGGAAGAAATTTCTAGGAGTAAATGGAATGAGAAAGCAACTTTTTTGTATATTAAATAAATATGATCAGTCCGGGCTCCATGGCTCACACCTGTAATCCCAGCACTTAGGGAGGCTGAGGCGGGCAGATCACCTGAGGTTGGGGGTTCAAGACCAGCCTGACCAATATGGAGAAACCCTGTCTCTACTAGAAATACAAAATTGGAAGGGTGTGGTGGCACAGGCCTATAATCCCAGCTACTCAGGAGGCTGAGGCAGGAGAGTTGCTTGAACCGGGGAGGCGGAGGTTGCAGTGAGCTGAGATCACACCATTGCACTCCAGCCTGGGCAACAAGAGTGAAACTCCGTCAAAAAAAAAAAAAGAAAGAAAGAAAGAAAGAAGATCTATTTTGTATTTGAAGCTAGTAAAGCAGGATTTTATATATATATATATATATTTTTTTTTTTTGAGACAGAGTTTTGTTCTTGTTGCCCAGGCTGGAGTACAATGGCACAGTTTCAGCTCACTGCAACCTCTGCCTCATGGATTCAAGTGATTCTCCTGCCTCAGCCTCCCAAGTAGCTGAGATTACAGGCACCTGCCACCACACCCAGCTAATTTTTGTATTTTTAGTAGAGATGGGTTTTACCATGTCGGCCAGGCTGGTCTCGAACTCCTGACCTCAGGTGATCTGCCCACCTTGGCCTCCCAAAGTGCTGGGATTACAGATGTGAGCCACTGCGCCTGTCCAAAGCAGGATATATTTAGTTTTACTTGGATTCTCTTTTTCCTTTGGGTTAGAAATTCAGTCTTATAATTTCAACGGTTTTAGTTCTTCATTGAAACTTATTTGAAAATCTACATCTCAATTATCTGTGACCATTTTCAATAAGTTATCAGGTTTCTGGCATAAAAGTTGGGAGATGTTCACCCTTCTGAAACATGCAATAATCGTGAGTAGCTGTAGGTTTTTTGAATTAAAAAAAAAAATTTTTGGCATAGATAGGGAAGACACAATACAGGTTTAATTAAAGTAATAGAACTAGTATCTAAAACTTTTCCCCTTGAAAACCTTGCCATTCCACAAAAAGAGTTGCCAGCTAGAATTAATAAAAAGTACAGTACTATTTTGGAAAACTGTATATTATTTTTCATTTGCAAGGAAATGCCTAACCTGGTAGAATGTAGAACTTTGTGTCAATTATCTTCTTAATTTCAAAAAGGGTTTAAGGCTACTAAAAATTGATGAAACACAAAAGGTGAAAAGAGAGGAAGCCAGTAGAAGAAGTACTACAATAACATGAATTTTACTCTTCAGCAAGCCCCAAGCCATTTTGGGGCCTCACCAGCAAAGACTCTGACTCAGCAGATGTCAAGTGGTGCCTGAGACTGCGTGCCCTTCTAGCAAGCGCTCAGGTGAGGCTGATGTTGCTGGAACCCAGACCACACTTTGAGAAGTTCTGTGCTGTGATAGTTAATTTTAGGTGTCTACTTGAGTGGATTAGGGATAAATACTGAGAGACTTGCTAAAGCATTATTTTAGGGTGTGTCTGTGAGGGTGTCTCCAGCGGAGATTGGCATGTGAATCTGAGTAGATTAAGTGGAGAAGACCCACCCTCAGTGTGGGTGGGCACCATCCAATTGGCTGGGGACCCGGATAGAGCAAAAACAAAGGACAGGCAAAATTGGTCTTTCTCTCCTGGAGCTCGATTTTAACCCCTTAACATTTCTTCTTTCCAGCTCTATGGCACAGTGATTCTCAGAAAATTCCTGAAGTAAAGTGCTAGCCTCATTTTCTTCCTGAAGGGCTGGCTGCAATGGGGGCTCTGGTGCAAGGCACAGCAGGAAGATAGCAAGCTGTGCAGTGTTCCATGTGTCTTTGCTGCTGTTTGGTTTTATATTTCAATCAGTCAGCTCTTCACCCATCCCCCTAGACTTAAACTACTATTTTAAAATGATCTGCTGGGTGAAGTGGCTCACGCCTGTAATCTCAACATTTTGGGAGGCCGAGGTGGGTGGATCATCTGAGGTCAGGAGTTCAAGACCAGCCTGGCCAACATGGTGAAACCCCGTCTCTACTAAAATACAAAAATTAGCCAGGTGTGGTGGTGGGCACCTGTAATCCCAGCTACTTGGGAGGCTGAAGCAGGAGAATTGCTTGAATCCAGGAGGCAGAGGTTGCAGTGGGCCGAGATTGTGCCGCTGCACTCCAGACTAGGCAATAGAGTGAGACTCTGTCTCAAAAAAAAAAAAAAAATTAAAATTAAAAACTTAACAAAAGATCCACATTTTGTTAAAATACCAGTTATATTGACTGAATAGATTTTTGAGTAATTATTTTCCTAATTATTAAAATAAAATCTAATTGGTGCAGATAATCTAAAACAATCTAGAACATACGGAAAACACACATAAAAAATGACATTTCACCAACCTAAAGACATTACTGTTAATATTTGGTATAGTGCTCTTTAGTATCTTTTCAATGTATGTTACAGGGTTGAGACCATACTGCATCTATTAAATAGTTTTTCCTCAATAGGATTTCATAATCTTTTTTTTTTTTTTTTTTTTTTTTTAATGGAGTCTTGCTCTGTCACCAGGCTGGAGTGCAGTGGCACTATCTTGGCTCACTGCAACCTCCGCCTCCTGGGTTCAAGTGATTCCCCTGCCTCAGCCTCCTGAGTAGCTCAGACTACAGGTGTGTGCCACCATGCCTGGCTAATTTTTTTGTGTTTTAGTAGAGACGGGGTTTCACCATGTTGGTCAGGATGGCCTCGATCTCCTGACCTGGTGATTCGCCCGCTTCGGCCTCCCAAAGTGCTGGGATTACAGGTGTGAGCCACTGTGCCTGGTCTTTTTTTTTTTTTTTTTTTCGTAATCATTTTCTACTAGGAGTAAGTTTTCATAAACATTACTTATAATGACTGCATGATATTCCATAGTATGCAAATAGCATAATTTATTTAAACATTTCCCTATGGGGATTTAGGTTAATTCCTATAAAATAAATTACAACAAAGTTAATGTCACAAAATCCTCATCATGATGAATTCTTAGGCAGACTAAAGCCTCATCTTTTTAGGCAATAAATGAGGCTGAGAGTTACACAGTTTACTCTCTTTAGTGTCATAGATATAGTCATATACATTGAAATAATTGATCTATAGCATCCTGAGAGAAAACCAAAACAATGGCATTAGGTTAGAAAATTGTAATTAAGGCCAGGTGCGGTGGCTCACGCCTGTAATCCCAGCACTTTGGGAGGCCGAGGAGGGAGGATCACGAGGTCAGGAGATCGAGACCATCCTGGCTAACACGGTGAAACCCCGTCTCTACTAAAAATACAAAAAAATTAGCCAGGCATGGTAGTGGGCACCTGTAGTCCTAGCTACTTGGGAGGCTGAGGCAGGAGAATGGCATGAACCCGGGAGGCAGAGCTTGCAGTGAGCCAAGATCGCGCCACTGCACTCCAGCCTGAGTGACAGAGCAAGACTATGTCTCAAAAAAAAAAAAAAAAAAGAAAGAAAATTGTGATTTAATTTAATTTTTGCTTTGTTAGTATTGGATGCACACTTCTGCCTCTCCCTCCTTCCCTCTTTCCTTCCTTTTTTAATCTGTGTGTTCCAGCTTTGTGAAACCTTTCTGGAATAAATCTAGTTTAGCTGGTCCTGGACCTCAGCTCCCTAGCTCCTTTCTTCCCAGGTATCCTTCTGCAGTAACAGTAGAAACATGTTGTCCAGGAAGGTGTTGGCAGGACTGGCAGTGTCTCAGATCGGATAGCAAATTTTAACTCCTTTTAAAAATGATGCTGCAGTTATGAGGTCAGTGACTTATGAGCAAAGCTTGAATGTCTCAGGTATACAAAAGACACTGTTCCTTGTGTCAGGAAAGAACTGTTTGGATTAAATTAAATACAAAAAGAAGCTCCTTCCAATATTCTTTTAAAATGTTTTCATGAATCACTATGTTAGCTTTTAAAAAGTTTTTGATAATTTTATAACATCCTTTTTAATGTAGCATCCAGTGTGGCTCTTCAGTCTAAAGAAATGTTACTATAATCATATAACTGTAGTTCTCAGATGCTTTATTTTCTGCTTAATAATATATGTGCATATCATGTGACTGAGTATAGATCATATGAATATATTATGGCTTAAAACTCAGAATTTGAATTTCGTGGACTGTGCTAAAATTCAATAAAACTACATTTGGATGCAAGTGGGAAAGAGAAACATGTGGCTTGAATTTTCCTTAAAACACACAGGGAATAGTCAAAGGGGAAAAGTGCTTGGGACAGAGTATAGCTGGAGTTTTGCCAGACTCATACCATTTAAACAATGGTTTAAGACTGAATTAAAATCCCAAGCAGATCTCTTTAATCTCCCCCAAAGGATATAAGGTAGCTTTTCAACTTTGAAAGATAAAGTTAATGTAAATACTTCGAATGAGCAAAATGGGGAACGCTGGACTTGAAGAAATTGTTTTTGTCTTCTGGAATTCAAGGTCTTCCCAGCTACACTTGGATCCTCACTCTGCCTTTAAACCCCAAAGGAGGTTAGGTTATCCCTGGCTTTTGCAACTATTTCTTTAGTTTTCCATTTTCAACGCTAACTCCACCCTGCTCTTGCACCCCCACACAGAATCACAGACACGCAATCTGGTTAACACAAATACCTCTTGAAGCCCTTGCCACATCATCCAAGCCTGAACATGTCCCCAGGCTATCCTTTCTTCCCATTTCATAGTTAGGTACAATGAAAAATGAAATGGCATTGGAATCAAATGGAATGAAAATGGCAATTTTGTCAGATGAATGGAATTTTAGGAGAATCAGTGGCTTTAATGATCAATGTTGCTTCTCCTAAGGCACTCTATTTCCACACTCAGCTGGAGTCTTCCTGTACTAGTGCCAAGCAGGCAAATGTCACCTTTGAATCCCAGGAGGAGATGTGTTGATCAGCCTTCTAAACTGCTCAATGCAAAGATGCTTGGAATTCAGCAGTGCCACTTCCAGCTAACTGGCTCTGATTCCTATGGATGCAACTAGTCGTCCTCCCTGGCTGGACTAATGCCAGTCTACTTAAGGAGATAATTGACCACAAGCCAGCCTTTCTGACAGGCTTCCTAAGTGCCAGATGCCAACTGTGCCAGTCCCAGCCCTTGTGGGAGGGCCTGTTCTCCTTGGGATGATAGCTAAGGTAGCTTCATCCTAACCTTGGCCCTTAACTCTGTTCTCAACTTCCTTCCAAAATACAGTCAAGTGGTTGATTCCAAATTGTTTTCTTTCTACTTTTATTTTAAGAATATCAACACCACCCTCCTTCCTCATTGCTTCTCTTCGTCTTTCTCAGGGTTCATTTAAGTGGGATACAGGCTAAACAACTACAGCCTTTTCTATCATCCTGGAAACTAGGAGCATGACTTCATGTTGAGAGGGTTACCAAAATATCACCATTAATTTATTATTCCTCTTATACAGGTTTTAGTGGTTCTCTATAAACTTCCATTATTGCCAAACCAATACTTTGTCAATGGTCGGACCCCTATTAGCGTGTTTGAAATAAGCACCAAACCTGGCTCCGATGTCTTTGAGTGGATGTGTTTTGGCACTTGGGTATATAGACATGATTCTGGTGACAGCAGTGAGCCTGGGCCTGGGGGGGGGTCTCCCAGTCCCGGTATCCCAAAGGCCTGTCAAGACTATTCCTTGCTAGGTTCCCGGCTTGGCAACGCCGGTAGTAGGTGCTACTGGGGATGAAGCCCTCACAGTACAGTTAGGATTCAACAACAGGCGCCATCTTAGTGAAAAAGGGTCTTCAGGGAGGTGTCCAGGGCCTTAATTGGGATCTCCCTTGGCAGAAAAGCCCCGCCCCCTTGTTTATTTACACGAATCCCCCCCCCGCCCCCGCCCCCGCCCCCGCCCCGTTCTCCAGTCTCCACTTCCTGCACAGCTTCCTTTGTGAATGAAGGTTCCCTTCTGGATGAAAACTGTGCCTCCTCATCTCTGCTCTTTCTCTCCTTACTGTGAAAACCTAACAAAACCACTGTGTTTACCTCACTGATGCAGGAGGGGGTTCCACGGCAGGGGCTGGGTGCCCGGAAGCTTCATGGCCCACAGCTTCCTCTCTTTCTGGAGAGGCCGCCCCTTGAGCCAGCCCACCCGGCCCCGCAGGTCGCTTTGGGCCTCACCTCTCTCCTGAAAGCAGGACCGAGGGCACCCCTAAAAAGCACACTGGACCTTTCAGGCAGGTGAGAAAGAAAGAGGAGGTGCTTTGAAGAAACCCCTGGGATCCCAGGCCCTTCTTCTGGCCGGGTAACTGGCTGCTGCTAAACTAGGTCAGGGGCCGGGGCTGCAGATCACCTGGAGATGGACAGAGAAGCCAGACCCCAAAGCTCCCCCAGATTTATAACTCCCGTGTCAGGGTCCCCTCCGCCTTCTTTCTTTTCTCTTTCAATAGTCCCAGAATAACAGAGAGGAAAACCTCGTAGGAAACCTGGCAGTCTCAAGCTGGAAGAATGGGATATACTCCTGAATTATTTGAGCCCCCAAAACAAAACTTCTGGCCTAAGAAGTGTCTCCCAGGCGAAGTCAAAACTTTGAGGCACGCCGCAATGGGATTTGTAAATAAGGGATTCGTTGAAACACCTAGTTTTAAGATGTAACCTAACTTCCTCCCCATTCCTGACCCTGCCATTGTCATTCTGTGCATGGGTCGTCTTTTGGCTTTTTATTTTATTCTGATGAAAGGTCAGAGGTGACTTTCGTTGGCCCGGCTGGGCACACGGAAGCTGGTTCAAAGTAGACCTGTGCTAAATGGTGGGGGGCGGAGGCCGGGACGCGGCTTCCCAGGCCCCAGGGGAGGCGCCGCACCCAGCCCAGGCCGCCTGGCCCACTCCCAGAGCAGCTCTGCAGCAGCCGCTGCCCAGGGGTTCCCTTCCCGCAGCTCGAGCAGCGTGGCCGCCGGCTTTCACCCACCAAGAACTCTGCGGGCCCAGGCCCCAGGCTGCGGCCTCCCGGGAGGCGCGGTGCCGGCGCGCAACAGGTCTTCTAGGCGGCGGTGGCTGGGCGCGCTTGCCTAGTTGATGCGGCAGCGGCAGTGTCCCGGCGCCAACCCGGCTGCCTCCGTCCAGCACCGCAGACTTAAGGGGGCGCCGTCGGGCACCCATCCCGCTGACACCGAGTTCCTGGCCTTAGACAGTAGTCGACGACCTCAAAATGGGAGAGAGGTGACGGATAGTGGTGACAGGAAAAACGCACTGTTGCGGGTTTTTGCCAATTCAGTCTCTACTATGGTGGTGGACTTAAGTTCAATTAGGAAACGGGCATATTAAAAATAGGTGGTGGCCGGGAGTGATGGCTCACGCCTGTAATCCTAGCACTTTGGGAGGCCCAGATGGGAGGATTGTTTGAGCTCGGGAGTTCGAGACCAGCCTGGTAAACATAGTGGGATCTCTTCTCTAAAATACTACTACTAATAATAATACATAGTAAAAGAGATGATTGTGCCAAAGGCTGAAAGGAGCAATGGAGGAAATCGGTGCTTACTGGTGGCTCGCCCGTGTACTCACCCCTTTGAAGTTCTGAAGTTAAGAAATAAGAGGGAGGGGAAGGATTTGCAAAGTGCCCTAACCTAACTGTTGGCACTCAAACCATGGCCTCATCCTTGGAGAACTGAAACACCTTCACACGGGGCTAGCGTAGATATCCAGAGAGAAGCTTTAATAGAGAACACCGCGTACAACACCAGCAGACATAAACAAAGTCACAACCCGAACGCGGCGCGGACACGAGGCGGAGGTGACTTAGAGCCAAAGGGCCAAGCGGATTTCTCCCCACTCTGCCCCCCTCCATTCCCAAAATTGTGTCGCGAATAAAGTGCCATTCCCTGGGGCTCAAGAGGGGGGAAGGGCAAGAGCGACAAGGCAAGTTTCTTTCCCATTCACGAATTGAAACTGAAGAATTAATTCGCCTGAAAGACATAAGCGCCCAAACAGCACACGGAATACCAAAACAGCCACAGCGTGCAAAGGTGACGGGGTGGTCCCCTTGCTTCCGTCCGAGGAGACTGGAAGGGAACAGCCATGGAACGTTTCTGCAAGCGTTAAGACCAATATTCTCGAGTGATGTGCCGAGTTTTTCCTGCATTCATAAGTTAGGGAAACAAAATCCCGCTTTACAAGTGATTTGTTTCCTTAAAATTCCAAATAGAAAGGATCGTGGGAATTCACATTATTCTTGGGCTCTCATCCGACTGATACACAAACGACTTGCAGGTGGAAAGTCGCCTGTATTGTCTCCCTTTGGTTGTATTTCCCAACTTTTGGAATTTGGGGCTTTACCCTTTAAGCTGCTGCCATTCTCTTTTGTGCAAACTAATTGCTCTAGCGGTTCCTCCTATCCTTCTTGACCCCCGGGTCAGAGCCAAGAACCTTAGCTGTTTCCCAAAGATATTTCGTGGGGTTCCCGCTGCCTCCTCTCCTCCCCTTCCCCCTCCAAAGCGACTTTATTCATGACACCGTTTTCTTGCCCATTTAGCTGACCAGGAAAATAACAGTATCAAAAGCTTCTTCTTTTCCTTCTCAAAGAAAACGAGATTTCCTTAGTGGAAGGCAGTTTTGTCTTGAATGTTCACGAGAGGCGACCGCCGAGGATGCGGCCAGCAGAGAGAAACGTGGTGGCTGAGATCCGTTTCAGCGTCACTCTCTGTTGGATTCTTCGCGGGAGGTTTAGCTCTGCCAGCTTCTGCTCCCAGGAATAAGGGTCGGAATCGACTTCCAGTTTACCAGCGAATGAGGCTTTCCTAACCTCCTTCGTTCCCTCCCCTTCATAACTTATCGATTTATATTAATTACAATAGAAACTCTTACCTGAAAATTGGCTTTCATTAATCTGATTGTACAACATAGTATAAACACAGACACCAGGAGGGTTATATTTATTCAGACCACTAGAGAATCCACTTTTCGGGGTTGTTCGTCTATTTAAATACCTTCCGTTCCAGCAAAGGCTGAGACTCGCCAGCTCTGCCCGGCCTGGCCAGGGCGCCCTCTCTCCGTCGGGTGGTTTGCGCGGTTCCGGGCCCGGCGTCTCTCACCGCGCTGGTCTCCCCACGCCCGCCGGGTCCCCTAGGAGTGCACTAGCACCGAGTGCAAGGAGCCGCCCTTGCTTTCGGCCGCGGTAGGGGCTGTGGGCTCCAGCAGAGAGGCAACGGGCGAGGCCGCGGCCGCGGAGCACACGGTGGATGGCGCCGGAGGCTGCTGCGAAGCCGCGGGTACAGTGAGCCCCGGCTGCAGCGCGGACACGGGCGGCAGCGCAGGCGTGGGTTTGATGGGCACCGGCACGGCAGGCAGGCTCTGGCTTGCCGAGTGGCACAGGGCCTTGACCGGGACTCCGAAAGCCCCATACTCCGGGCCTACAGGGACTCCGGCTGCGGCTGCGGCGGCCGCGGCGGCGGCCACCGAATCCATGACGCCAACGTGCGGCCACACGGAGCTGACGACGTTGCCAAGCTGGCCGGGCACGGGGTAGCCCAGGTGGTGCATGACGGACGCCAAGGGCAGCCCTCCAGCCTGCAGCACTCCCTTGTAGTCCCGGCCAATAATGTTCTCAATGGCAAAGGGGTGCTTGAAGCCTGATGTGGACGCCGCGGCCGCAGCGGCAGCGGCGGCGGCCGAGCCCAGCCCGTAGGGTGGGAACTGAGACAGACGTCCCACGCTGCCCACCGCGGCAGCCGCGGCCGCCGCCGCCGCGGCCGCCACGGCCGCCGCCTCCTGCATCTTGCCGGGGTGAGACGGCTGCTGAGGCTGCGACTGCTGGGGCGGTTGCTGCGGGGGCTGTGACGGGAGGTGTGGAGGCGGCTGCGGAGCAGTAGGCGGTTGCTGGTGGAAATAGTGTACCATGTGCGGCGGCGGCGGGGGCGGCGGCGGCTGCTGGGATGGGTGGTGGTGATGGTGGTGGTGTGCGGCAGCGTGGTGATGGTGGTGGTGGTGGGGGTGGTGGTGGTGATGGGGGTGAAGGTGCCCTCCCGGACCGGCGCCCGGCGCGCCCTTGGTGCTTCCCGCGTGCAGGTGAGTATGGTCGGCCCGCAGCACCTTGAAGCGCTTGCGACGCCGCAGGAAGCTGCCGTTCTCGAACATGTCCCCGCAGTCAGGGTGCAGCGCCCAGAAGCTACCCTTGCCAGGCTGGTCGGGCCTCCGCGGAATCTTGATGAAGCAGTCGTTGAAGGAGAGGTTGTGGCGCAGGCTGTTCTGCCAGCGCTGTGTGTGCTCGCGGTAGTAGGGGAAGCGCTCCATGATGAACTTGTAGATGTCGCTCAGCGGCAGCATCTTCTCGGCCGAATGCTGGATTGCCATGGCGGTCAGCGAGATGTAAGAGTAGGGAGGTTTTTGGTCGCTGTACGAGCTCTTCCCCGGCCGCGGCATCGCCCCCGGCTCCTTCACTGCCCTCCGGCCCGCACTGGACCACAGAATCTCTCCGCACTCCGTTCCTGGGGCCTGGCTGCCCCCACTAATTTCCACTCGGTCCCTCCAGTCCCGCCACTTTGCCCTCTCGCCCTCCAGGCCCTCTCTGCTTCTCTCTCCGGCCTTCTCCGAATTGCCTGGTGCCTCCGACCTTGGCCTTTCGGGCCTACTCAGCTCTCGGAAGCTGGCAACTTCTGGCCCCGACGGTTGCCTACTGGCGCGCACAGTCGCGGGCGGGGTGCATCAGGTTTTTACCGCCGCCTTCTCTGCGTCTTCCCCCGGGTGGCCAAAGACTGAGTGCTGGAGCTGGCTGCAGAGGAGAGTGGCAAGGGGCCGTGTTTCCTCCCGGTCTCTTTGCTTTTTCTAGGTCCGAGGGAAACCCAGACCAAGCTGGCTGGGAGGAAGGTCTGGGCAGTAGAGACTCTGGCCCTTTAAATCTGAGTTTGCGCCTGCTGTCCTTGAGGCCAGTGACAGCAGGACTTCCAGTGCCCTGGACGCAGTCCCCTGGCCAGGCACTTAGCCAGACCGCGCTGGAGTTCTCCTTTTCCTGGAGTGAAAAATCAGAGTAAGGAGAGAGAAGATTGGCTTCTAGGGCGCGTCTCTTTTCTCTGAGGCTTGCAGCGTCGCCGGGGTTAGAAGAGACGCGCAGCCCTAGGCTGTAGCTGAGGAGAAAAAAGTTTGGTGGTTTCTGAAGCGGCAGTGCCGGCAGGTTCTGCTGAGGAGTGTGGGGCGCAGGACTCTGGGAGCGAGAGGCGGGCTGGAGAGGGCGTCTGCGAATGCTGGGTGAGTGCTGGCCGGGGAGGCTCAGCCGTCCGCGCCGCAGCTGCCGCCTTTCTCCCGGGCTTGTCTTGAGGAGAGGCGGCGGCAGTGGCAGCGACGCGCTCTCCTGGCTGCGTTTTGTAATGGTCCCCGAGACGCCGAGACCCCCGCAGCTAGCGCTTCGAGACTATCACATGACCGAGGCTGAGGGACTCAGCCGCCGCCGCCGCGTCTGTAGCTGAAGAAGGGGCAAGAAGGCGCCGTGCCTCGCCCCCGCCCCCTTTTCCACCTCATTTCGGGCGCTCTCCACCCATCGTGTTCACCACTCGCTCGGCAGCCCCCAGCCACCTCCCGGTGCGGCGGGTGGCGCAGGCTGTTCGCCGGGAGGGGGCACAGCTCCGGGTGCATTTCCCGCAGCTGCGCCCCACCCGGGCCACCACGCATGGTGGAGGGGGACAGGACACTGCCTTCTTGCTTCTCTTCTCTCTGGCATCTCCCTCTTCCGCTCCCTTCCTTTTACCCTTCCCTGTTTTCATCTACTCGCTCTGAGCTTCTCTCTCCTTACAAACCCTTTTTCCTGGGCTAGTCACTCCGGGTCAAGTTCAGAGTATCGTGTCCTCAAGGCCTCTTCTCTGCAAGAAACCCCAATGATCAGAGGGCTGGAGGGAAAAACTCACGGGGAGGAAAGCATGGGGTGTTTTCACCGAATGCCAAGTTCATCTCAGTTTTATTGCGCGCCAACTGCATGTGAGGTACCAGGTGCAGGGAGACAGGAGACAGTGTCCGAGCTCCACCATCGCGGTATAGAGGGTGAGACGAACAGTAACCAAGAAATTAATAGAATAGGCACTAAAGGGCCTGGCGAATGGAGGCTCCACCACACTTTCCTGGAGCGAGTGAGTTGGACAAGATGAGGTTTCTTTGGGACGGCGGTGTCTGAGCTGGGGCCAGAAGTAAGAGTTGGGGATTCAGCGGTCCCATCAACTGTGTGTGCTAGAAGGAAGTCTTTGCTATTCTTAGCACGGAGGTGTGGGTCCAGGGCGAGGCAGGAGGTGGAATGGAAATAATTAAATAGGAAGCAAAAATTATCAGTCCACAGGATCCTGGTGTGATCTGAGAGGGAGAGGTGGATGAACCCAGGCGTGAGGTCCTTCTGCTTGGAGGTTCCTGCTCTGCACTCATCCAAACACCCAGCAGGAAACCCCAGTTTACTGCAGGGAGAACCTGAAGTTGTATACTTGTTTTGGCTACCTTTGCCCTTCGGCTGGGAGGAAAAGCAGAGTTTAGAAACAAGTATACTCTCCGTCTCTGGGACTGTTTCATTATTTGTAAAATAGGGTGGCTGAAGTTGGAAATTCACGGGTCCTTTCCCGTTAGGCGATTTGAGGAGAAAGGAGCATTTGGACACTGTGGCTCACTCGGTTTTCCCGCGCCTAAACTCGAAGAAAGCCATCGGCCCAGCTGCTTGGGGGGCTGCCCTCTAACTAGCAACCTTGGTAACACCAGATCGGGTGTTTTCAGCTTCTGGCTTTTGGTGAGCTGCACGGTGGGAGCACGTCTGTCCGTGGGGTGGCTTAGCCAGGTCGCAGGGGTGCCGTGAGCGGGTCAGGCCCGTAATTTCCATCTTTAGTCAGGAGCTAGATTTCTGGCTAGCTGTATGTGGCCAGTTTGTCCTAGGCCAGGAGACGTCTGAGAATAGAGGTTACAACTGAAGCTTGCAAGGAGGCCCGGGGAAAAGAGGAGCTTCTTGGTCCTAAGCCCTTTTCAAAGGAAGATGTTTTCTCTTTCACTGTATGCCGGAAGCGTTCCTCCTGCCATAGGAGTTTCTGCGGGATTTTTGTCCGCTGAGACACTTTAGAGATCCGAGCAGCGGACAGCCTCTTGGCCTCGGGAAGCCACAGAATTCCAACGACGCTCACAGTTTGACAAGAGCCTGCTGGAGCCAGGTGGCTCCTTTTCCTTGGAACAAGACCGTGAGACAACAGCTCTGTCCCAGCCCAGGAAGCTGGGGTCTCCTGCACCGCTGTCAGGCCGCTGGTGAGGAGCTCTGCGTGCCGCGCGCGTAAGGGCTCTCCGGACTTCGACGCCACACGCAGCTCGAGCAAAGGGATCTTTTGTTGGTACCTCGGATAGCATCTCTTCCGCGGGTTGCTGGAACAGCAGAGTCTCCTTTTGGGGAGCAGCTCTGGGACCGTGCCCGTTGGGCACTTGCGGCTCCTGGAAACCGATCGAGAGGAGGGGCCCTTCAGGGACTCCCGGGACAAATCTTGGGCGCATAACACGAACCCTGAGCACAAAAAATGAGCCAGGCGCTCACTGGGTGAGCTCGCTGCAGCCCGCAGACCCGCCGCTACAACCTCGGGTTCAGCGCCAGGGGACGCCAGGGGCTTGGCCAGTGTCTTCGGCCTTGGCGAGCCAGGTTCCACGCAACCTGGGACAAAACAGCCGCGGAGGCTGAGCGAAGCGCCCCGACCCTCACGCTTCCGCATTCAGGTTGTGCTTGACGAGGGTAGAAAGTGCTTCCCACCACCTAGGCCACAGCCAGACGCTGCGGCCCAGGCCGCAATTACGGCCTAGAGCGCAGACAGGGAGCTCGGGTCGCGGGTCTGTTTTGGAGAGTGGCGGGCTGTGGCCGCCGCGGAGGATCCTGGGGGATTCTAAGCGCGGCACGGGGCCAGGCTGCAGAACTGGGGCGGCGGTGGGGGGAGGGGGGCGCTCTCCTCTTCCCCTACTTCCCCGGAGGTTAATTCCGACAAGTTTTGCAGGCGCTCAGTGGCACCGGCGGGGGCCGGAACGCGCGCGCTGCAGCTGCCTGCAGACCCCCGCTCAAGAAAAACAGATCGTGTAACCACCCTGGCACCAACCAGTCGGTTTCAAGTTTCCGAGAGTAATTTTTTTTGTTGTTTTTAAACAACTACTGCACTATCCAAATATTGGCTGGCGCTCAGGACGCTGGCAGGCAAATCATTGCCCCGGGCTTAGTCTAATTATCTCAGGCGTATTTGGTTTACCCCTTAGGCAATTGTTGGCGACGCTATGCTAGGAAGAGGGGTTCCATGCAAGCTTTTATTGCGTTTAATTGGCTCTATGGAGGGGAGTAAAAAAAGATGTGGAACTTTAGGAGCGGTTATTTATTCATTCTTTCTCTTCCATGCCCCCAGCCCCTGGAGGGTCTCACGCGCTCCTTGGGCTGGATCTAGGCCAGGCCTTCCCACGGCTTCTGCGGACAGCTGTGCCCAGGGCGAGGAGGAACACAAGTTACCCATAGGGCTAGGACGACGTACAGGGCTAGAAAGAAGGCAAAGGTTTAGGCGCACATCTCAATTTCCATGGGTTCTCCCTTTACGCACTGACTTAGCTGACGTGCGGAAGGTTGCCTGGGTTAGTTACGTTT